>NC_072483.1:5157500-5785357 GCF_027574615.1 Eptesicus fuscus
TGGTATATAAAAATGCAACTTATTTCTGAATATTAATTGTGTATCCTGCTACTTTACTGAATTCATTTATCTGTTCTAGTATTTGTGTGTAGAATCTTTAGGGCTTTCTATCTACAGTACCATGTCATTTGTGAATAATGACACTTTTACTTCCTATTTTATATTTAGGATGCCTTTTATTTCTTCTTGTGTGACTGCTGTGGCTAGAAGTTCCAGTAATAAGTTGAGTAAGACTGGTCACTGTGGATATCCCTGTCTTGTTCCTGAGATTAAGGAGAATGCTTTTAGTTTTTCCCATTGAGTGTGACACAGGCTTTATTATAATGAACTATGATACCTCTATTCCTACTTTGCTGAAAGTATTTAACATAACTAGGTGCTGTGTTTTGCTGAATACTTTTTATGCATTTATTGATAAGATCATGTGATTTTATCCTTTATTTATGTGATGTATCACATTTATTGATTTGCAAATATTGTACCAATCTTGTAGCCCCAGAATAAATCCCACTTGATCATGGTGTATGATCTTTTTAATGTATTGCTGGACCTGGTTTGTTAATATTTTGTTGAGGATTTTAGCATCTATACTTACCAGGGGGTATTGGCCTATAATTTTCTTTCCTTGTAGTGTCTTTTTCTGATTTTGGAATTATAATAATGCTGGCCTCCTAAATTTAGCTTGGCAGTTTACCTCCTCTTGGATTTTTTGGAATAGTTTGAGAAAGGCAGGTGTTATTTCTTTTTTGAATGTTTGCTAAAATTTTCCTGTGAAGTTATACAGTTCAGTACTTTTGTTTACTGGGAGGTTTTTTTTGTTTTGTTTTGTTTTGTTTTGTTTTAATATTGCCACAATTTCATTAATTGTAATTGGTGTATTCAGATTTTCTGATTCTTCCTTATTCGGTTTTGGAAGATTGCATGTTTCTAGCAATTTATCCATTTCATCAAGGTTTTCTAACTTATTGGAGTATAGTTGTTCATAGTATTTTCTTAAAATCCCTTGTATTTCTGTGGTGTCAGTTGTTACTTCTCTTTTATGTGTGATTTTATTTATTTGGATCCTCTCTATTTCTTTCTTCTTCTTCTTCTTTCTTTATTTATTTTTTTGATCAGTCTAGTTAAAGGTTTGTCAATCTTGTTTATCTTTTCAAAAAATCAGCTCTTGGTTTCATTGATATTTTTTAAAATAAGTATTAGCTATCATCATTATTATAGGTAACATTTTACAAAAACTGAAAACTAACTCTTAAACATCATGTTTAAAGGTGAAATATTAGAGCCATTCTGTCACTAATATTTAAGATTTTCTGGGAGTAGTTACTAATGCAATTAAATGAGAAAATAATGAAATAAAAACATTGGAACAAAAGAGTAAATGGTGATTATTTGCAGATGCTTTAACTATTGTCTTTGTACATTCAGGTTGACATAACAAAATACTGTAGATTAGGTGGTCTAAACAGCAGAAATTTATTTTCTCACACTTCTGGAGTTTGGAAGTTCAAGATCAGGGTGCCAACATAGTCCAGTTCGGGTGAGGACTCCCTTCCTGGCTTGCAGATGACTGCCTTCTTTGTGTCCTCACATGGTGGAGAGAGAGAGTGAGAAGCAAGCTGTCTGATCTCTCTTCTTATAAGGGCACTGATCTCATCATTAGGTTCCCTCCTCCATGACCTCATCTAAAACTAATTACTTCCTAAAGGCCTGACCTTCAAATATTGTTACATTTTATCAACAGCTGATAAAATAGTAAAAGCAATAGGTAAGAACTCCTTAAAGTAGCTGACTACAATATTAATATGCAAAAAGTAGTAGTTTTACAACATATATAAAACATAATGAAAGGATTACATCTTACCTTATAATAGACTAATATGCAAATTGATCGCACCTTCGCTACGCCCAAGCCATGCCCACCAACCAAGCCACGCCCATCAACCACGCCCACCAGGAAACCGTTGCAGGGACGCTGGGTGTGGCGGAGCCCAAGGCCGGGAAAGCCGCCCGAGGCTTTCCCGGCCTTGGGCGCCAGCGGGGAGCCTGCGCCGATCGCAGGAGACCACTGGGGGTCGGCTCCTGCTATCGGTCGCAGGGACGCTGGGTGCAGCTGAGCCCAAGGCCACCGCCCAGGGCCAAGCCCGGACCCTGAAAGAAGGCAGAAGGCGGTGGCCACAGCCAAGGCCTGGGTCCCCAGTGCCGGCAGAAAACTGGTGCAGGCAGCCAGGTGAATGAAGGTCTATTGCACGAATCTTCGTGCAAACGGGCTACTAGTTTATAATAACAACCAGTGAAATAAAATAAAACTTTTTAAAACTTTGTAAATGTAGGTGAAAATAATTTTAAATTGCTTCTAAGGGCCTAAGACAATTTGACCAAATGTAATGATATATACTTTGTTCTTGGAAAGAAAGACATTATTATGAAAATACTAAAAGTACATAAATTAATCCATAAATTTAATATGAGCCCGATAAAATGCAACATATTGATCTTTGAATATCACATGGAAAATAAACATAGAAGAATATCCAGGCAAGTTCAGAAAAATAGTACATAGCAAAGCAGAGCTAGTTGTACCAGATATTAAAATGATTACTTTATTTAATAAAACATTTGATAGATTTAAAATAGGAAGAGTAATAACAACCTCTTAGTAGATTTTAACAACAATTATTATGTAATAATATTGACTATATATAAAGTACTTATAACCATGTAGGTACATAATAAACTCTATCATTGATGTTTTTTATTGTGTTTTTAGTTTCTATCTAATTTCCACTATAATTTTCTTTTTACTTACTCTGGGCTTTGTTTGTTGTTCCTTTTGTAGTTCTTTTAGGTGTGGGGTTAGATTGTTTATTGTTACATTTCTTGAGATTTTAGATAGGCCTATATGCTATGGATTTTCCTCTCAGGGCTGCTTCTCCTGTGTTCCATAGATTTTTGGTTGTTGTGTGTTTATTTTCATCTGTTTCCAGGTGGCTTTCGGTTTCTTCCTTGATCTCATTGTTAACCCATTTATTGTTTACTAACATGTTATTCAGCCTCCATGTGTTTGAGCATTTTTCCATTTTTTTCTTGTGATTGATTTCTATTTTTATAGCATTATGGTCAGAGAAGATGTTTGATGTAATTTTAATTTTCTTACATTTATCAAGATTTCTTTTGTGTCCTAACATGTGGTCTGTCCTAGAAAATGTTCCATGTGCACTTGAAAAGAATGTATATTCTGCTGTCTTTGAGTGAAATGCCCTAAGCATCTGATCTAGTGTGTCATTTAATGTTACTGTTTTCTTGTTTATTTCTGTTTTTAGGATCTATTCATTAATGTTATTTGGTTATTAAAATCTTCTACTATGACTGTATTATTGTCAATCTCTCTCTTTATGTCCAGGATTTGCTTTATACATTTAGGGTGCATAAATATTTACAATAATTATATCCTCTTGTTGGATCGCCTCCTGTATCTTTATGTTGTGTCCTTTTAAAAAAATGTTCTTATTGATTTTTAGAGAGGCAGGGAGAGATAGAAACATCAATGGGAGAGAATCATTGATTGGCTGCCTCCTGCACACACCCCTACTGGAAATTGTGCCTACAACCCAGGCATATTCCTTGATGGGAAATCAAACTAGTGCCCTCTTGGTTTCTGGGTTGATGCTCAACTGATGAGCTACACTGGCCTGGCAGTAGTGTCCTTCTTTATCTCTTATCAAAGCCTTTGTTTGAAGTCTATTTGTCTGATATAAATATTGCTACCACTATTTTTTTTTTCATTTTCATGAAATACTTTTTTGATCTTATCAATTTCAATTTGTGTGAATCTTTTGCTTTGAGGACAATCTTTTGAAGATAGCTTATTTATGGGTCATGTTTTCTTATTTATTCAGCTACCCAATGTCTTTTGATTGGAGCATTTAATACATTTAAAGTTATAATTGGTAGTTATTTATTGCCATTTTGTTTTTTATACCAACATTCCTCTCCTTTTCTCTTTTCCTTAAAGCAGGCCCTTTAACAATTTGTGCAATACTTGTATGGTGGTAATTAATTTTTTAGCTTTTTTGTCTGAAAAGCCCTTTGTTTTGCCTTTAATTTTAAATGTCAGCCTTGCTTGATAGAATAGTTTTAGTTGCAGTTCCTTGTTTTTCATCACTTTGAATATTTCATGCCAACCCCTTATGGCCTGAAGTATTTATTTTTAGAAATCAACTGAGCCTTATAGGAACTCCCTTGTAGTAACTAACTGTCTCTCTTTACCTGCTTTTAAAATTCTCTCTTTGCATTTAATCTTTGACATTTTAATTATGTTATGTGTATGTGTGGGTCTCTTCGGGTTTATCTTGATTAGGACTTTCTGAGCTTCCTGAACTTGTGTGACTTTTTCCTTCACCCGGTTAGGGAAGTTCTCAACCATTATTTCTTTAAATAGGTTCTTAATAACTTGCTCATTCTCTTCTCCTACTGGTACCTTTATGATGCAGAAGTTATTGTGTTTGATGTTGTTGTAGACTTTCATCATTTTTTAAAATTCTCTTTTCTTTTTGTTACTCTGCATGTGTAGTTAGTGTTTTCTTATCCTTTAAATCTTTTATTTGATCATCTGCTTCAATTTAATTGCTGTTTATTCTTTCTATTTTATTTCAGACTAGAGGCCCAGTGCACAAAATTTGTGCATGGGCGGGGTGTCCCTCAGCCCAGCCTGCACCCTCTCCAATGTGGGACCCCTCGAGGGATCAGGCCTAAACGGGCAGTCGGACATCCCTCTCACAATCCAGGACTGCTGGCTCCCAACTGCTCACGTGCTTGCCTTCCTGATTGCCCCTAACTGCTTCTGCCTGCCAGCCTGATCACTCCCTAAACACTCCCCTTCCAGCCTGATTGATGCCTAACTGCTCCCCTGCCAGCCTGGTTGCCCCTAACTGCCATCCCCTGCAGGTCTGGTCACCCCTAACTGCCCTCTCCTGCAGGCCTGGTCACCCCTCACTGCCCTCCCCTGCAGGCCTGGTCCCCCCCACAGCTCTCCACTGCAGGTCTGGGTCCCCCTCAACTGCCCTTCCCTGCAGGCCCAGTCACCCCCAACTTCCCTCCTCTGCTGGCCTGGTCACCCCTAACTGCCCTCCCCTGCAGGCTTGATTGCCCCCAACTGCCCTCCCTTGCAGGCCTGGTCCCTCCCAACTGCCCTACCCTGCTCGCCATCTTGTGGTGGCCATCTTGTGTCCACATGGGGGCAGGATCTTTGACCACATGGGGGAAGCGATCTTGTGTGTTGGAGTGATGGTCAATCTGCATATTACTCTTTTATTAGATAAGATAGAGGCCTGGTGCATGGGTGGGGGCCAGGTGGTTTGCCCTGAAGGGTGTCCCGGATCAGGGTGGGTGTTCCCTTGGGGTGTGGGGTGGCCTGGGCGAGAGGCCTGTGGTGGTTTTCAGGCAGGCCACACCCCCTGGCGACCCAAGCAGAGGCTCTGGTATCTGGGATTTATTTATCTTCTGCAATTGAAACTTTGTAGCCTGGATCAGAGCCAAGCCTCCTGCTTGCTCTGAGGTGGCAGCCCTTTCTGTTGGGATTTATGTATCTTCTATAATTGAAACTTTGTAACCTGGAGCAAAGGCCAAGGCAGTCCAGGGCTTCAGAAGCTTGGCTTCCTCCATCGCCAGGGGCAACCCTAGCCTCCTGCTCTCTCCAGCTCCGTGTCTGCTGCCATTTCTGTTTGTATTTATTTACCTTCTATAATTGAAACTTTGTAGCCTTGAGTGGAGGCCTAGGCTGGCAATGGCAGGTGGAAAGCTTGGCTTCCTCCATTGCCAGGGAAACCCAAGCCTCCCTCCTGCTATCTGTGGCCACAGCCATCTTGGTTGGGTTTATTTTCATATTCGCTCCTGATTGGCTGATGGGTGTGGTTTGTGAGCATGGCTTGTGGGTATAGCGGAGGTATGGTCAATTTGCATATTACTGTTTTATTAGATAGGATATTGTATTCTTCATTTCTAACTAGTTCTATTTTATGGTATCTATGTCCTTTGTAATATTTACTATTTCTTTAAGTTCTCACTGAGGTTATCTATTCTTCCCTTTAAGAGACCATTCTTTTAAACTTTGCATCTGGTATAATGTTTACTTCTACTTCATTTACTTCTTTTTCTGGGGATTTCTCTTGTTCTGTGTTCTGTCATTTGGGACATAATTCTTTATCTTACAATTTTGTCTGTTGTGTGTGTGTGTGTGTGTGTGTGTGTGTGCGTGTGTGTGTGTGTGTTAGGTAGATCTGCTATGACTGGAGTTTATTATGAGGGCTTTCTGATGTAGGTGTCTTGTGAGTATCAGTGGTACAGTTTTCTAGATCACCTAGAGTTAGGTGCTCCAGGAATAATTCTTACATGGGTTATGTGTCATTTCTTGTTGTAGTTGAATCTTGAATGTTGTTGGCCTGTTTGTGGGCAGAGTTAACCCTCAGGATGACTGATTATTGCATAGACCTCATTTATTTGCATGAACTGCTGCTCAGGGGCTGTTCCCCTGAGGCAAAGTTGTTCTCAGCAGGATCCGGAGTAACCCCTCTGGCTGTGCCATTTATGTGGCTAATTGGGTCGAGCTCTGGTGTGGTTTGAAGTCCACCAATGGTTGTGTTGGTTCCAGGCACTCTTGGCTGGTGTTCTGCTGCAGGTGATGTCAGATGTGTGTAACCAGCCTTGAGTTACCCATCTGGTACTACCACTATATTCACTGTTTGTGGCTGTGTCTACTGGGCCTGGGTATGTGGGAGGGCCCAGTCTGTGTATAAGGATTAGCTACCCGCAGATCTGAGTTAGGGGAAGATAAATAAAAGTCCAAGGCTCCTTGAATTTAGTGTCCATCTCTCAGCTACTCCACCACCCCTCCCCTGCCCTCGAGGTTGCTTGGATTTCTTTCAGAGTTTTATGAAGAAAGGCTGTAGAGTGAGCCCAATCTGGTTATGCCCCATGGACCCTTTGGCATGGCTTTAGCTCAGTAGGGTGAGGTTACTGGGTCTGGAGGATGGGGGGCATGGGTCCCCTACTTGGGGGAAGCATGGTCAGACTTTTAATAAGGAGACTGTGGCTCCTGTCCCAGAGCCATACCACTCTGTCTCTGCTACAGTCTCCAACTCTAGCTCCCCCAGGAGGAGTGTACTATAGGTGCAGGTTGGGTACAGCCAGCAGTCCCCGCTGCAAGAGCAAGCTCAGCCGGGTTGGGCCACTGGGACATCAACCTGCAGCAGAACACCAGCCAAGTGGGCCCAGAACCAACATGACAATTGGTGGGCTTCAAAACACACCAGCGTTTGACTCAACTTGCCACACAAATGGCACAGCCAGAGCGTACTCTAGATCCTACTAACTTTTGCAGCCAAGATAACCTGTTGGCTTCTTGCCACCAGAACTGGATGCAGGGACCAGCCCTCTCCACATCTCCACCATTCCTTTTTAAAAATATTTTTATTAATTTCAGAGAGAAAAGGAGAGGGAGAGATAGAAACATCAATGATGGGAGAGAATCATTGATTGGCTACCTCCTGCACGCTCCCCACTGAGGATTGAGCCTGCAACCCAGGCATGTGCCCTTGACTGGAATCAAACCTGGGACCCTTTAGTCCGCAGGTTGATGCTCTATCCACTGAGCCAAACTGGCTCCACCATTCTTACCATTCTCTGTGCAGCTTCTTCTATAAATTCTTGGATATAATACTTCTATTCAACTGTCCTTCAGTTGATTATTCAGGTTGGTTGCTCTGTAATTTAGCTGTAAATCCATTTTGGTGCCAGAAGGTGGCATGGAAGGAAGTACAAGAAGGTGAAGTGCGGTAAATATTGATGGAAGGAGACTGGAAATGGGTTGGTGAACACACAATACAATATCCACATGATGTATTCTGGAATTGTATACTTTTATTAAACAATGTCACCCCAATAAATTCAATTAAAAAATAAACAATGTAAAATAAATTAAAGACAAATTTTATTAAAGAAAAGCATAGGGTCCATGAAAGTGGGCACACAATACAATATACAGATCTTGTAGCATAGAAACCCACCCCTGAAACTTATGTGATCATATTAACTAGTGTCACCCCAATACATTTAATGAAAAAGGAGCAAAAGAAAGAAAGTGATGCCAAGGTTCAGGAGCATCTCCCAGAAGAAGTGCCAAAACCTGAAGGACCAGATAGGTTTTCTAGGTATTGGGCCAGATTTGAGTGGTAGGATGACATTAATACAGGGGCGTATTCCAGACAGATTATACAAAGTCATTGGAGACAGAGACAGAGAAAAAGAGAGAAAGAGATAAAGACAAAGAATATTAATAATACTGTAGCTGAGTCATCAAGAGAGTCTTCAGTCTGTGGTATCCTTCTGTTTAAGAGAGTAAGGAATGCTATAATATTATATCTCATTCTGAAGAGAATTTTATTTAGTTTGGTAGTAGTCTCTCAGGAAATCCAGAGAGGTATGGTACAATTCCTTGGTTGTAGTTAAATTTAGATCCTGTTTTGCTCTATGATCTTGGCTAAGTTAAATGGCAGGAATGAATGCATATGAATGCATTGTACATTCATTATTCTGAAAAAAAAAAAAAGAAGAAAAGAAGAAACAAAAATACTTCCAGCTTCCTTGTTCCTCTCTCAAGAAGAATGCTCCCTAAGGTCCGGTGAACTTCCACTGGGAGACAATCTAAGAACAAATTGTATTGACCACCCCTCCCGCTCATTCTGAGTTGACTGTGCCCATACAGTACACAGACTCACAGAGGATAAGAAATTTAAATAACCAACTTCATGCTACAGCATTTAAATAATTATCTCATCAGTACAGCAACCATCAGCTGCATCTAGGTAATGGATTAGATGGAGAGTGAGCAACTTTGAAATGACTGGAAGCTGCTTTAGAATGTAAGGGGACTGAACTTCATCATTGTGTCAGTGGAGACAAGCCCTTAAATAAGAGTTTAAAGGCAGGTATCACTCTGTCATCTTGAGGTGTCAAACTTCTGAGAAAATAGGAGAGTTTTTAAAAAATTCTCTTGTAGAGACATAGCACAGGACATGTAGTGAGTTGGAAAAGATTTAGAGCTTCATAAGGCCACTTGTAAGGCAAATTTCAAAACCACTGAGAGCATCAGTATCCCTATTTGGAAAACATAGTAACATTGTCTGTTAGTGTTATAGTAATCACTGTCAATGCCCTGCACATACTCCCTTGGCCTACTTTCAGGTGAGCATCAGTTCCTGTGAGTGCTCATGGCTTCCTTAGTTTCTTTGGGGACATTATTTGACTTGGAGACTGCGCTTGACCTGTCAGGAATGAGACAGAAGAGTGCCAGAGAGTTACTCCCAAGGAGCAAACATCAATGAATAAGGAATAGAAGTTGGAGAATATGGTGAATAATTATACTGCCTCCCTTGTTCTTTACTGGACAGATTGGAGGTATAAGGCACGCAGTTTCTCAGAGGGTCCCAATGGAATGAGTTCTCCATCACGCACAGTGATAAATTATTGACTTCTATCTCCTCCCTGCTTCACTTCCCCATCCCCTCATAATGCTTTCTGGGATCATTTCCCAAATGACATACATGAACCCATAGTCTTACTCAGAGTCTATTTCAAGGGCAACTCAAACTAATATTTTTTTGGAATTAACATCCTATCTAATAAAGAGATAGTATGCAAATTAACCATCACTCCAACACACAAGATGGCCACCCCCATATGGTCAAAGATGGCCACCCCCATGTGGACACAAAATGGCCACCACAAGATGGCCTGCAGGGGAGGACAGTTAGGGGTGACCAGGCCTGCAGGGGAGGGCAGTTGGGGGGGACCAGGCCTGCAGGGGAGGGCAGTTAGGGTTGACCAGGCTGGCAGGGGAGGGCAGTTAGGGGCAATCGGGCTGGCAGGGGAGCAGGTAGGTGTCAATCAGGCTAGCAGGGGAGTGGTTAGGGGGTGTTCAGGCTGGCAGGCAGAAGCAGTTAGGGGCAATCAGGAAGGCAGGCAGGTGAGTGGTTTGGAGCTAGCAGTCCTGGATTGTGAGAGAGATGTCTGACTGCCCGTTTAGAACTACGGGTTCATGTATGTCATTTGGGAAATGATCCCAGAAAGCATCCCAGTGGGATCGGGCCTAAACGGGCAGTCGGACATTCTTTGAGGGGTCCCAGATATGAGAGGGTGCAGGCTGGGCTGATGGACAACTCCACCCCGTGCATGAATTTTGTGCACTGGGCCTCTAGTTACATAATAAATGTGGAACAAAAAATGCTTCTTCATAGAGACTATGCAACTGTTCTTAGCAGCACGGTGTCCTGGAACTCACAGAGAATTCAGCAATAAACAGGGAAAAGAAACCATAACATAAACCTTGACTAGATCCTCCAAATGTTGCTGGAAATATAACTGCCATGAATAGATACTACTTTCCCCAGCTTCATCTCAGCTAGATGTGCCATATGATTACAAATAAGATATGTGGGCACTTGGTAGGTGGCTTCTTGTGTTCTTGAATAGAAAGAGTTGCACCTTCTCCTTTTCTCTTGAAGGAATGTGGAAGCAAAGGAGAGTTGCTCTGGACCACGCAGATAAGGGAAATACAGGAGGGATGTGGAAGCATTATGACAGGCAGTAAGAGCCTGGCTAACTGACACTGTGAAACTGTTACATAAGCCCAGGGCTGCTATGCCTAACTTGGAGTCTCTCCTATTTTGAGTCTCAGTTACAACAGATTAACCCATAACTTAGAAAATATTCACCAAAACCTAAGGTTAAAGACATTTAGCATATCCAAGCTAACATATATGAGAATCCTCACATGCACTTGAACCAACACAGCTGGTGCAGTACTGTGTGTGTTTACTTTTCATCCTATGCAACAATGGCCCACCTTGAGATTAAAGAGTTTCAGAATAAGTTGTGATTATAACTCCAGTTTTTATTGATTTTTCTTAGTGCTCATATTGCAAATTATATATTTGATAGTTAAAATACTTAGTCTGTAAACTCCATTTCTGACAGTAGTGCAGAACTTCAAACTCAAAAGCAAACAACAAAAGAACTAGATTGTATGTAAATGATCATTTTTAAAGTATTTGAGGTAAGGACACTTTATAGAGTCTCAGAACAAGCTTATCTAAACAAATAAATTATGAAAACCTAAAACTGAAGAATGAACAGTAATGCAAAATACAAAATGCAGAGTAACACCAAGGCCAAATTCTGACATTAGCACTGTGTTCTGGCGAGTAAACACTGGACTAGAGGAAAGGGTACTGAGCCTAGAACGTTGGGTCCTATGAATGAGACCACAGTGATCTCATGTCATTTGCACTGACTGATTTGGAAGTGCCCAATAGTGTTCAGAATCATTAATTTAGCCCTAAGCATTCTTAGAGATTAATATTAAGCAAATATGAGCTCACAAATAAAATCACCAGATCTAAGGGGAACAAATCACCATGAACAGAGGTCAACAGTAGAAACTAAAATCAGAGTCTAAGTATTCAAAAGTCTTCAGATATTGGAATTATTAGAAATAATTTTAAAAAATGGGTTTATGAAATTAACATGTTAGTAAGCAACACATAAACACATAAAGTAGTAATGCTAATTTCAAAAAGAACCAACAATTTAAAAAAGAATAAAAAATAAATTTATATTATCCAAAATTCAATGAATTGTCTAAATAGAAAATTAGATATAGCTTAATGAAAAATAAAATGAATATGAGAAAATATCAAAACTTTTAATTTTGGTAGCTGACATGTTTGTCTATTGGACAAGTTAAAATAATTCAGACAAATTATTAAAACTTCAGCAAACTGGCTGAATATAAAATTGATATAACAATCTCTATTTTTATTTATTAAAAATAGATTTAAAAACATAAGATATTAGTTATGAAACAACAAAACTATTAAGTAATAAGGAATAAATCTCAGAGAATATGTGCTAAAGAAACAGAGAAAATGATATTACTTTACTGAACAATGTTAAAGAAAACCTAAATAATTGAGAAAGCATATTTGTTTTTGAATAAAATGATTTCATATCATAAAGATGTCAATTCTCTTCAAAATTACCTATACATTTTGTACCAATAATAAGTATCTCAAGTATTATTTTTATAAGTAAATTGACAAACTGATTCTAAAACTTGTGTGGTGGAGCAAAATCCAAGAATAAGGTATTTGAGATTGCCTATCATATATTCAGATATATAATGTTGTATTTATTAAGATACTTGATATAGGCACAGAGATTGATAAATGGAACAGAAAGAGAAACTAAACACAAACCCATAAATAATATGAAAATTTCAAATGATAGGCATGGCTATGTAGATCAGTAAGGAGAAAAATGGCTATTCATAAAAAGGTCTAGTTTTTTACATGGAAAATTAGTTGGATCATAATCATAGACCACATAGAACTAATTCTAGTGTATAAAAGACATGAATTTAAAGACCAAATTCTAATATTTTTTAAGTTAATGTAAGAAAATACCTAGTTTCTCAGAGTAGAGAAGTGTATCTTAAACAAGATATAGAAACTCTGATCACAAAAGAAAAAAATTGAGATTTAGGATATCAATGAGAGTTGTCATCATAAGGTAATTAAAAATGTAAGCCCAAATTCTGCAGAAAACGTCTACAATAACTTGTTTTTTTTTTGGCTCAAAAATTTAAACTCAACAGAAAACATGTAAATAATTCAATTAAAAACAAAGTGTAAGCAGGTGTTGCACAGAAGATGAAATAAGAAAAGATGCTCATCCTGTTTAATAATCAGAGGAATGGAAATTAAGATTATAACTTGATATAATTTAATATCTACCAGATTGCTAACAATTCCACAATCTAGCAACACCAAGTGTTCAAGAGGATACATGTCAAAGCAAATTTACATGGCCTATTCCTAGATATGTGTTTTGCTACAGCCCTTTTAGAAAATGTTTGGCATTTTCTTGCACTATTGCATAGTAACATATATATTGATCTAACATTTTCACTCCTAATTATATATGCTAGAGAAACTCTTAAACATGGATGCAGGAACAAGAAATTTCACCTTTCCTTCATGTTTGGATTTATTTGTGTGAGTTTGTATGCTGTTTGTATAATAAAAAAATGGAAAACAATAAATGTTCATGTTAAATGAGTAAAGTATTGTACATTCATTCCATATAAAACCTTAAAAAGAAAGAAAAATAAACCCCTGGTACAAGCAATGGCATATAATAATCATAGAAACTGAAGTCAAATTAGGCCACTATAGTGAAACTAACAAGCAATGAAAAACAATACGTTCCTTAGGCTAACATACCTTCAAAAACAGAGTGAAGAAGAGCTTTTGTCTGAGAAGGTGGCAACCTTCTTAAATCTATCTCGCTGCCATTCTAGATCTCAGCACATGGGGTGGATTCAGGAGTTCATGTCATGTTCCCTACCTTCAATACGCACCACAATACAGACAGCACTGAAACCCATGTGAGTCCTGTGTGGAACCACTCCTGGGGCATGCTGAAGTGGGTGGGGACTCGAGGCAGCTTCTCCACAGGCAGGACTGAGACCGAGGAAAAAACTTTTTAAATCTACTTCATTTCCATGTTTATAAAACGAACATACTACATCCTGACTGGGAGAACAAAATCTATGTATGCATTAGCATGTACATTGAAAGAGACTGATTATTACAGCCTTAGAAATGGCCTTCAGCAGCTACCTTGCATGTATTGGTGCACTGTCTTTCTATGGGCCAACATGATGAAGGGCTGGTTAGAAGGGAGAGCTAAAATGGCAAAAAAAAAATGCCATAAAAATGGAGTTTAGTTTTTATTTTTTAAGAGATGAGTTGTTTTGATGTTTTGAAAATGTAAACAATGACATCTGGACTTATAATCCCTTGAGCTGCCAGACTATATATGAGATATACACTAAATAGAGAAAAGGGGAATTATTTTTATCCTCTCAATAATCTCATTCCCGAGGAAAGTGACCGGCATCCTTTTATTTTTTCCTTAAAGTAGTAAATGTGTGTCAAATACTTCTGTGTGTCTAGCAGCATGTTAGACATTTATCAGGCACTTCAATATATTTTTGGATAAATAAATGAATGGACAGACCTTAGTATACAATGTAACCAATATTTGTCATTGAAACATTTCAATTTAGTTTAATCAGGGAAGTTTTTATATATTTTATATATGAACACAAAAATGTATAACACAAAATTGTAGGGGATTTGATATAAAATTTGTTTTTCAGTGTACGGCTTTACAGTAATTCTTTCTGTGATTAGAAAACTTTGTCATTTAAAGTATAGCAGATGAATTAAAGCTAAAAGCTAGAAAAAAATCAAATTCCAACACTGAGGAACAATCACTGTTACTATTTAAAGTATTTTTGTCTTTTCTTATGTTGTGGTTCTACAGTTATCCACATAATAAATAAGTATTATGTCACCCTTCAGTTTCAATACCTCCAAGATTTTCTGGAGGCATATTTTCTGTTAAAAGAAGGAGGATACTTCCAGACATAGTAAAATGGACCAGGGTCTGAAAAATGGGTGTAGAAAGATATAGTGCACTTTGTGCACACCTAAAAAGTTGCGAACATTTGAAATAGAATGAATTCACATCTATAGTTCCTGTTTTAATTTCATATCTTTATTAGATTGGGGAAAATAACTGATTAACTCATTAGGTCCCTGGCTGCCTGCAGGTTTTGCAATGTCCAAGGCTACAAGTGTTTGTCTCAGCAAATTGATAAATGGTTATGTGATCTTAGACACATTTGGGACATTCAACCTGGCAATAAGTTTTAGAGAATTTCTAACCTTGAGTTTCAGGGCTTGTCAAACAGTGAACATGACATTATGCTAAATTTAAATATGGTAACAACAATGAAGACAGATAATGAGAAAAAAATGTTAACACCATTTTATTGCTTTGGGGTACAGAAATAAGAACACAATGAAAGCAATAAAGATATAAAAATAATATCTGATTTGAAAATGTGACAGTTTATAAATAAAGAGAAAAACACAGTTTCACAGTTTATCCCATAAAGAGGTTGGCTAAATTTATATTTTGATGGTACTTTTCCCAATTCTCCAAATAAATGTGAATTCTTTGTGGTCTGTTTTCTTACCCCAAATAGTCTCTCAGTCTCTGCAATACAGCCAAAATGCTGACTATAAAAAGGGAGAAAAAAAAACCCACCACAATTCACATAATACACCAAGCTAATTTCATTTTGAGGGTGAACTGAATTGGAAAAATCTCATTTTCTTAAGAAAACTTTGTATCTCATAAAGTCTTTATGTGCTTTAGAGGAGCAGCCTTTGCCCTAGGGAGATGCTCATGCCTCGCCACGGAGACAGCAAGGAAAGAAGGAAGGAGAATAAAGAGGAAAGCAACATCTCTACAGCAAAGTGCAAAGCCAGACATTTAATTTCCTTGTTTCCCCATTATTTTTTGGTTGATCAACGATATTTCCTCAAGCAAATCTTCATTAGTTTGCTTTTCTTGTACCTCTAACTATGCAAATTACAATCTGCTTTTTTTTTTTTGCTTTTAATTATACTTGCCCACTCTCACCACCTGAAGATATTGAAGTGAAAAGTGAAAGAGCATTAAGCAGCTTCAGGGGGATTTTACACGCACTGTAATGACCTTTCAATATGAATTCTTAGCAAAGGAATATGATTTTTTTTTCATTTTCTATAGTAAATCATTCTTTGTTATAAGATGTCACTTGCAGTCTGTAGTGATATTGGACTAGAGGTGTAGAAATGCTGTCTTTTGCCATTGACAGACCCAGTCTGTTCTCTCTCATCAGGGGATAAGGGTTTTTTCAGGCATATGTATGACAACTCAATGTTCTTTCATCTGGGTCTTCTTTTCTTCATTTATTAAATATTCAGCATGTGCATCATGCACTGAAGCCTGAATAATATAAGACTAGTGGGAAACCTGTGTGGGAGCTATATTTTCATTATTAATATGAATCATGTATGCTGCATTCATTCATCTACTTTGCAAACTCAAATGTCAATAGAATAAGCAACCCCCTCCTCACCAGTAGGTAAGCACAAACAGTTTCAGTTTCAAAATATTATTTTAGTTTTTAAACAATAAGATAGTGAGTGAAAGCTCATCTTCACAATTTCTCCTGCTGAAAAGAACTATTTTGCAGGTGGAAAAATTTAAATTGAATAAGTGAAAAAAATTCTCAAAAAAAAAACAACAAACCCCAAAACAAAACACAGGTTGGAAGTAGAAGAGATAGGATATTCACAATTTCTCCTGCTGAAAAGAACAATTTTGCAGGTGGAAAAATTTAAGTTGGATAAGTGAAAAAAAATCTCAAAAAAAACCATACAGCTTGGAAGTAAAAGAGATAGGATTGAAACCTAAGACTTTCTCCTTTTCTCCCAGTTTTACTGAGATATAATGGACATAAAATCCAAGACCTTCTTATTCTAAAACCCAGAGACCTTTCTTCTTCACATTGCCTTGGTAGAGTGAATAAATATCATTGCATTCTGGAATACCTTTAACCACTCTCAACCTTACATTCGCAGGATCCAAAACATGGGTACATCATGTAACTGCAAATAATAACTCTCCCATGCATAAAATAAAAATCACTAACATATGTAACAAATTATTCAGTTTATTCATACCTCATATATATGTTTACCATAACATGTGCTACATGCATGTATGAATAAATGAATATAAGCTCTAATTTAATTAGTTGCATACTAATGATTATCTGTATAGCATGCAATTACAAAACTCCTTGGAATGGCATAGAAGAGCTTTCTTAATCTAGAACCTTCTCATTTCTCTACTCTCACCTCTAATTGTCATATGTTGCTTAACAATGGGGATATGTTTTAAGCAATTTGTTGCTGGGTGAATTTGCATTGTGTGAACATCAGAGTGTGCACTTACACAAGCCTAGCTGGTATAGGCTACTACACACCTAGGCTATATGGTCACCCTAACCTATTGCATCTAGGCTATAAAACCATACAGCAGGTCACTGTACTGAGTATAATTGTAACACAATGGTAAATAGTTGTGTAGCTAAACATAGAAAAAGTTCAGTGAAAGCAATGAGTGAAAACATATTTATCAAGTACATTTGCCTGGGCTCTGTGATTGATTGTATAGTGGTGAGGTTTTAGTAAAATTAAGTTGTGATGATGACTTACAAATGTATGGCCTAAGAAAGTGAGAAGATAGGCTCAAAATCTGAGTTAGGGAATACATGAGAAATATTTGGGATGGCTAAAAGGAATATAACTTCAAACAAAAGTAGCACCCATTGCCACCAAGTCTCATATCCTCTAACCCAGGTAAAAGAAGGCTAATCTAGCCAGATGGCTTTTAGGACCAGTTTATCATTTTATTATGATGTTGGATCGTGTAGACTTGCCTTTAAGCTTGGATAACTTACACTTACAAAATTCACACTGAAAGTACCCTCAAGAGAATGACGATGAATGTACATGTCAAATTAATGAATTTACTCTGAATACTAACTAGAGAGCCAGAACTTGTGTCAACCTTATCAGAAATGTTTCTTCCTATAGAAAAACTACTTAGGAATATTAATAATGCAGATATACTAAGTAATAATAAAGCAAAGAAGAGGATCTTGATGCCTGTGTCTCACATATCAAGCATCATTACATATGTGTATGGATTGATTGACATCACACATTTTGGAATTAGATGACTGCTACTGAATTCTGATCAGGTGGCTAAAAATGTATGGAATCCTAAGTAAATCCAACCACTACTCTAAGTCTAAGGAAACTAAGTTTTTTCACCTGCAAAATAAATATAATAAATGTTCTTCCCTTGTAGAGTTAGGAGGATTAAAAAGAAAGTGCTTGTACAGTGTTTAATCCAGGGTTTGGTATATTCCTTGTGAGCAATAAACTGCATTGGAAGTTCAGGAAGGCCAATTGGTTAATTCAATGATGCATGGCAGTGCTAAGACCAGAAACCATTGCCCCGTTCCTACATCTAGACCTGCCTCTGCTCTTTCACACAGAGCCAAGCCGTGCCTCCAAATGACTCCTTATTAAAGCAAATGTGCTAAAACAGGAAATGAGAAGACTTTTATGAAAAATACCAAAAGTTATCTTCCCAGAGATCCACAAATTGGTCAGTATTTCTTATTTTGCTATGCCCAAATATCTTCGGATTGTTTATTTTATTTCATCTGATTCTAAAACTCAAATGTACATTTAAAAATAAATTTTCTTGGGGACTTTAATACCCCACTGACATCACTGGGTAAATCTTCTAGACAAAAAATCAACAAGGAAACATTAATCCTAAATGACACACTAGATCAGACAGAACTAATTGACATCTTCAGAACATTTCACCCCAAAGCTATGAAATATACATTATTCTCAAGTGCACATGGGACATTTTCAAAGATAGACCACATGTTAGGATATAGACTAAGTCTCTACAAATTCAAGAAGATTGAAATCATATCAAGCACCTCTTTAGACCACGATGGCATTAAATTAAAAATCAGCTACAATAAAAGCACACACACACACACACACACACACAAAAAAAAAACAAAAAAAAAACACATAAAATACATGGAGGCTAAATAGCATGATTTTAAAAAATAAAGGTGTTACCAAAGAGATCAAAGGATAAATAAAAAACATCCTGAAAACAAAGGAAAATGAACACATAATAATCCAAAATCTATGAGACACCGTGAAAGCAGTCCTAAGAGGAAAGTTCATAGCTCTATAGGCCTACCTCAAAAAAGAAAAAAAAAAACAAAAAAAAAAAACAAACTGGTAATAAGTTACCTAACACTACAACTTAAAGAATTAGAAAGAGAAAAAGAAAAGCCCAGAGTAAGTAGACAGAAGGAAATAATAAAGATCACAGCAGAAATAAATGACATAGAGACCAAAAAAGAAACAAAAAAACAAAACAAAAGATCTATAAAACCAAGAGCTGGTTCTTTGAAAGGATAAACAAAATGGATGAACCTCTAGTCAGACTAACCAGGAAATAAAGAGGACCCAAATAAACAAAACCAGAAATGAAAGAGGTGAAGTAACAAATGACCCCACAAGAAATACAAAGAATTATAAAAAAAAAAAAAATTCTATCAATGACTTTACTCCTACAAATGGGACAACATGGACAAAATGGACATACTCCTAGCCAAAAACAACCTTCCGAAACTCAATCAGGAAGAATCATAAAAACTGAATAGGCTGATAACTACTGATGAAATTGAAGCAGTAATAATAAATAAATAAATAAATAAATAAATAAATAAATGCATACATACATAAACAAACAAACAAACTTCCAGCAAATAAAAGCCCTGGTCCAGACAGTTTCACAGGGGAGTTTTACCAAATATTCAAAGAGCTAATTCTTATCCTTCTCAAACTATTCCAAAAAATTCAAGAGGATGGAACGCTTTCAAGCTCTTTCTATGAGGCTAACTTTATCCTAATCCAAAACCAGATAAAGACACTACAAAGAAAGAGAAGTATAGGCCAATATCTCCGATGAACATAGATGCTGAAATCCTCAACAAAATATTAGCAAATCAGATCCAGCAATACATTAAAAAGTTCATATCCATGATTAAGTTGGATTTATTCCAGGGATGCAAGGCTGGTACAACATTTGCAAATCAATAAATGTGAAATAATACATTAACGGATTGCAAGACAAAAATCACATGATCGTATCAATTGATGCAGAAAAAGCATTCAACAAAATCTAGCACCTTTTTTTGATAAAAACTCTCAGCAAAGTGGAAATGGAGGGACTATACCTCAACATAATAAAAGCCATATATTACAAACCTACAGCCAACATCACAATCCATGGGCAAAAACTAAAACCATTTCCCCTAAGAACAGTTACAAGACAGGGGTACCCTCTTTCACCAATCTTATTCAATATAGTACTGGAAGTCCTAGTCATAGCAATCAGACAAGAAAAGAGATAAAAGGCATCCAAATTGGAAAGGATGAATAAAATTCTCATTATTAATAGATGACATGATACTGTACATAGAAAATACCAAAGCATCCATCAAAAAACTACTAGATTTAATATACAAATTTGGAAATGTAGCAGGATACAAAATTAAGACTAAGAAATCCATAACATTTTCATACACCAATAATGAATCCCCAGGAGGAGAAACTAAAAAAAAAAAAAACAACAAAAAACAAAAACAATCCTATTTACCTATTAAAATACCAAGAGCATATTTCACAGACCTAGGGCAAACTCTCCAAAAATGTATATCAACCAACAAAGACCCTGAATAGCCACAACAATCTTGAGAAAGAAGAACAAAGTTGGAGGAATCACAATACCAGATATCAAGCTATATTAGAAAGCCACTGTTCTCAAAACTGCCTGGTACTGGAACAAAAACAGACATATAGACCAATGGAAGAGAACACAGAGCCCAGAAATCTACCCAAGCCACTATGCTCAATTAATATTTGACAAAGAGATAAGTGCATACAATTGAGTCAAGACAGTCTCATCAATAAATGGTGTTGGGAAAATTGGACAGATACATATGAAAAAAATGAAACTAGATCACCAACTTACACCATAAAAAAGAATAAACTCAAAATGGATAAAAGACCTAAATGTAAGACGTGAAACTATAAAAATCCTAGAAGAAAGCATAGGCACCAAAATCTTAGACATCTCTCACAGCAATATGTTTACGGGTACATCTCTTAGGGCAATGGAAACCAAAGATAAAATAAACAAATGGACTACATCAAAATAAAAAGCTTCTGCACAGCAAAGGAAACCATCAACAAAACAACAAGAGAGTCCACTGAATGGGAGAACATATTTTCTAATTATGCATCCAATAAGGGGTTAAATTACAAAATATATAGGAAACTCATACAACTTAACAATAGAAAGATAAACAATCCAATTAAAAAATGGGTAAAAGACCTAAATGACACTACTCCAAAGTGGACATACAGATGGCCAAGAGACATGCAAAAATGCTCAAAGTCACTTATCATCTGAGAGATGCAAATCAAAACTACCATGAGATATCACCTCACACCTGTCAGAATGGCTATCATCAACAAATGACAAGTATTGCAGATAATTTGGAGGAAAGGAAACCCTCGTGCACTGCTGGTATGAATGTAGATGGTGTAGCCACTGTGGAAAACAGTATGGGGTTTCCTCAAAAAATTAAAAATAGAACTCCCATTCGACCCATGATCTCACTTCTAGGAATATATCCCAAGAAACCCAAAATACTCATCAGAAAGAATATATGCACCCCTATCTTCATAGCAGCAATTTATAATAGCTAAGTTTTGGAAATATCCTAAGTGCCCATCAGCAGATGAGTGGATAAAATAAGTGTGGTACATCTACACAACAGAATACCACACGGCATTAAAAAGAAAGAACTCTTAACCATTTGCAACAGCATGGATGGGCCTGGAGAATATTATGCTAAGCGAAATAAGACAATCTGAGAAAGATAAGTATCACATGACCTCATTCATATGTGGAATCTAATGTATACATATAAAAAGCCAGCAATAATAATGGCCACAACGACTGGTTGCTATGACACCAACTGTGGCCAGCAAACTGGCCAGATCAGGAGGTGACTACAAAATCCAGCACCTTTTTTGATAAAAACTCTCAGCAAAGTGGAAATGGAGGGACTATACCTCAACATAATAAAAGCTATATTATTGGCTTTTATTACCCTGAGGCCTCTCCCCCCCTGCTGGAATGCCCCTAATTAAACTCTCCTACCCTGATCAAGAGCAGGGCCGGCTGGCCAAACACCCCTTACCTTCCCCCTGGTGGCCTGCCCCTGATTGTCCCCCCACCTCAATAGGGGGTGGGCTGGCTGGCCAATCTCCTGCAGCCCCTGCCCCCACCCAGCCCCACCCCAGATCTGCCCCCCCCCCCAATCAGGGGCAGGGCCGCTGGCCAACCATCCATGGCTCCTCCCCCAGGCCGCTGGTTCCCAATGGGCACCCCTCACCCCATTCAGGGATGGGGCCGGCTGGCCCACCACCCACAGCCCCTCTCCATGGTCGGCCCCACCTCCATTTGGCCCCCAACCCCAATTGGTGGCGGGGCCCTCTGGCCAATCACCCGAGGCCCCTTACCCCATCCAGTCCAGCCCTGATTGGGGCCCTGATCAGGGTGGGCTGGCCAGCCAACTTCCCACCATCTCCTCCTCCCGACAGGCCCAGCCCCAATCGCCCCAATTGGGGCCAGGCCAGCTGGACCCCACCTGTGCACGAATTCGTGCACTGAGCCTCTAGTGAACAAATAAACTGATGAACAAAAATAGACCCAGAGACATAGAAGCATGGAACAGACTGGGACCTCAGAGGGAAGGCAGGGCAGGGTCAGTGGGAAGAGATCAACCAGTGAACTTGTATGCATATATGAATTACACATCAACACAGACAATGGGGAGGTGAGGGCCTGGGGGAGATGGGGCAGGAGTGGGCAGGAAGAGGTCAATGAGGGAAATAGGGGGGGCTTTTGTAATACTTTCAACAATAAAGATTTTAAACAAATAAATATAAGTTTTCTTTAGTTTTAATAAGAGAAGATAGACATAAACCAAAAAATAACCCGCAATTTAACTACAGGTGTAAAAGTTCTGTGCCCTGACTTATAAACACTGGTTGTGGATAATGTGTAGCAAAAATTAAATTTCATGTGTAATCAAGTAAAAATTAGACCAATCGTATTTATACACATACCTGAAAGTATTTCATATTTTTGAGTGGAAATAAAATATGTGAAAGTTTTACTGGCGAACACAAGGCTGGAGCCTTACAAAATCTAACAAATGTCAAAGGGAAAGCTTGTTCTGTGAGCCTAAGCCTTGCACAACATGCTCCCCTTGAGTGGTTATTTTAGAGATATTCCTGAAGACCATCACCCCTGCACAGCCCCCTCAGAGAAAGGACGTCTGGCGCCAGCAGAAGGACAAAGGATAAGGCCATAAAACTATGATGGGGGCATGGTCCTGATACCTGGGTCAAGCCGAGCCCCGTCTGCAGCTCTCCCTGAGCATAAAAAGCCTGCTCCCTCCCCAATTAACTGCTGACTCTTTCTGCACCCAGGTGCCTGGAATAAATTATCATTTTGATCACACTGAGCCTTGAGTCCGTTCTGTGTGACCCCGGCCCAACCCAGAACCTTTCAATATGCAGGACAATTTTCCGTTTGCTGTCCTCTTGAAACCCGGTGTTATTTGGAAATCTCAGCTGAATATGATGTAGGCAGTAACATAACAAGAAACCCATTCATCACCCTTGTGGGTGTTTCCCTTTATCTGTGCGAAAATTTCCAGTGATAGAGTAGGCTGTCTCTCTTCTCAGCCTTATAACAAAGCTTCAACTCAATGAATACTCTTGTTTTTTATAATCAAGTTTTCTGGAGCCACATTGCTAATCATTTATTCTGGAAGAGGTAAATTTTCAATTCAATAATACAATTTTATTTTAGCCAAAATTATGTTGGCAAAGAACCACAGTGGAATAGTTATTTGAACATTTCATTGTTAGAATTCAGCATCTATTTATTAGCATGTAAAGTGTGTTAATACATAGGTACTTGTGAGTACATACATATGTACGTATATATGAATATTTGGGCAACATTGAATATTTAATATTTGAGGGCAGTATTATCTAATAGAACTTGCTATAATAAAAAAGTTCTGCCCTAACCGGTTTGGCTCAGTGAATAGAGCATCAGCCTGCAGACACAAGGGTCACAGGTTCGATTCCAGTCAAGGGCACATAGCCAGTGGGGGGTGTGCAGGAGGCAGCTGATTGATGTTACTCCCATCAATGTTTCTAACTCTCTATTCCTTTCCCTTCCTCTCTGTAAAAAAAAAAAAAAATCAATAACATATATATTTTTAAAAAGTTCTGTATTTGCACTATTCAATATGGTAGCCCCAAGCCAAATGTAGTTTTGAGCAGTGAAATGTGTGACTAAGAAATGTAAATTTAAGTTAATTTAATTAATTTGAATTTGAATAGCCACATGTGACTGACTAGTGACTACTGTATTACTCAATGAATTTCTAGAGAAATCATTAATTCACCTGACCTCAAACTTCATCTTCCTATAGAGTTGGATATGCCCTTTTATATTCTTATAAGTGATTAATATTTAATGCCAAAGCCAAAGATACATTGCATACTTTACTAAGGGATATACTCAACAATACCTTCAAGGATCATATCAAACTGAGGATAATTCTTGAGGTGCTAATTATTGTTCTGTTTCATTGCTGATACTCAATTTGTCAATGAAGTCACAGTCTCAAAAACAAAACAAAACAAAACAGAAGGTATTTGATGATGGAAAACACATAATACTTTTGGAAAAAGTTAGCTTTTTAAAAAATGAGGATCAATATAGTGAGTTTTTAGAAAGAAATATATATTTTTATTACATTAAGTAATATGCAAAAATTGTGACAGATCTGGGGTTTTCAGACAGTATCTAATTCATACTTTTATCAGCACTCTGATGTTTTAATAACTAATATTTGTCACCTGGTTTTGTTTTGTTTTGTGACTTTAAACCTTTAGAAAGCTGACTAAATTGCCAAATTCTCACTGAGATGTCATTTCAATTATGTATAATTCCAACATATCTAATAAGTGTTAACATTATCAAAAATACCTTCAAGTTGTGGGAGCCCCTTTCACGTCCCGCGTGTTTCAGGGTTCCCGTTCAGGTCCAGTTTCTGGAGAAGGCCACAATCAAAATGAAAAGACTGGAAAAGAGTTAATTTGGGTAAATGGGGGGCCAGCAGGAGTCCTGGCGGCCTTCTCCAGAAACTGGACCTGAACGGGAACGCTGAAACACACGGGATGTGAAAGGGGCTCCCACATCTGGCGCCCACGCGGGACTTCTGGAGGAGATGATATTTTTCACCTAGAGCGAAGGAGGAAAAATACACCGAGAAAAGGTGTGGAAAATTCACCAGAAATAAGGTGAGGGAAATTCACCACACTCAAAAGCCCTCGTACCAGCTGCAGAGTCGTGATCTGTAAGTAGGTGGGAACGTCTTTTTCAGCCAGGCTAATGGGGAAGAATTAGGTAATAAAGTAAACTTTATTATAGACTTTTGGTTTGCATGCTTAAAGAATGTGGTTTCTTGTTCAAATTAAAATCTTAGTTTGTATTTGGAATTTAAAATCTGTAATAAGAAATGAAACTCCACTGCTGAAACCGCCTCTGGTGCAGAGAAATTCAAAGGTGGCAGGAGAGGGCAGGGCTATCTGCTCTCCCACAAAGAGATTACTTAAGGTTTCATTTCAAATCTATAGAAGGACTTACAGGGATATGCAAATCTTGGCCAAATTGGGTGTTAGTTATTACTTTGGAAAGTGAAAAAGAAAGAAAAAAATTGAGATCTGTCTTTATCTTTTAAGCATGAAAAAATGTGTGGCCAGATCTGTTTCTGAAACTTCCCCTGAAGTAGAATTTCAAGAAAGACAAAAGTATGCTTTTAGATCAGACCAATAAAGTATAAAATAAGTTTACTGAATAAGTTTCTTTGCCTTTAATTAAAGATACCTACTTAAGTTACTTTATAAATTAGACTTTTTAAAATATAATCAAGGTCTCATATAAATTAAGTTACATGAGAATCCAATGTTTTTATAAGTAATTGAATCCTATCTTTATGTAGCCGCCTGAATTTTTAATTAAGCTAGAGGCGGGGCAACATATGCGGCTTGTGAATTCAGATGTAAATTTGCTTTATTTTTTAAATGAAGATACTTACTTTAATTACTTTAAAAAATTAGCTTATCCTACCTAATAATAGACAAATATGCAAATTGACCATACCTTCGACACACCCACAAGCCATGCCCACAAGCCACGCCCACCATCTGATCAGAGCCAGCATGCAAATTAACCCAAACCAAGATGGCTACAGCCACAGAGAACAAGGTTTCCTAGGTAACAGAGGAAGCCAAGCTTTCTGCCTGCCCTTGCCAGGCCTAAGCCTCCACTCTAGCTACAAAGTTTCAATTATAGAAGGTAAACAAATTCAAACAAATGGCGGCAGAACGGAGCTTGAGAGAGCAGGCCAGGGTTGCTGCCGGCAACAGGGGAAGCAAAGCTTTCTGCACACCCTGGCCGGGCCCACCCGCTTAAGGCAAAAAAGTTTCAATTATAACCCCAACAGAAATGGATGCCGGCCTGGAGGGAGCCCAAGGCTTGGCTCTGCTCTAGGCTACAAAGTTTCAATTGTAGAAGGAAAATAAATTCCAGATACCAGGGCCTCCGCTTAGGTTGCCAGGGGGCGTGGCCGGCCTGCAAACCACCACAGGCCCCTCGCTCAGGCCCCCCCATGCCCCAAGGGAACCTCCCCCTGATCCGGGACACCCTTCAGGGCAAACCAGCTGGCCCCCACCCCTGTACCAGGCCTCTATCCTATCTAATAAAAGAGTAATATACAGATTGATCATCACTGCAACACACAATATAGCTTCCCCCATGTGGTCAAAGATCCTGCCCCCATGTGGACACAAGATGGCCACCACAAGATGGCCAGCAGGAGAGGGCAGTTGGGAGGCACCCGGCCTGCAAGGGAGGGCAGTTGAGAAGGACCAGGCCTGCAAGGGAGGGCAGTTGGAGGTGATCAACCCTGCAGGAGAGGGCAGTTAGGGGTGACCAGGCTGGCAGAGGAGGGAAGTTGGGGGCAAACAGGCTGGCAGCAGAGTGGTTAGGAGGTGATCAGGCTGGCAGGCAGAAGTGGTTAGGGGCAATCAGGAAGGCAGGCAGGCAAGCAGTTGGGAGCCAGCAGTCCTGGATTGTGGGAGGGATCCCATATTGGAGAGGGTACAGGCTGGGCTGAGGGACAACCCCCCTCTGTGCATGAATTTCGTGCACTGGGCCTCTAGTTAAATTATAATCAAGGTTTTCAGCTAAATGAAAAGCCAATATTTTATAAATAATTCTAATAAAGACCAGAAATAGCTAGTGATTGTCTGCAATGTGATTTTTTACTTTCTTTTGAAAGAACAGATTGAGCAGCTGCCATCATGACCACATGGCTTATTGCTTGCCATCTTGAAATAACAAAGGCCAACCCCCTTCCTTTATTTATTTTATTTTTAAAATATATTTTATTGATTTTTTTACAGAGAGGAAGGGAGAGGGATAGAGAGTTAGAAACATCGATGAAAGAGAAACATCAATCAGCTGCCTCCTGCACACCCCCTACTGGGGATGTGCCCACAACCAAGGTACATGCCCTTGACCGGAATCGAACCTTGGACCTTTCAGTCTGCAGGCCAACACTCTATCCACTGAGCCAAACCGGTTTTGGCCAACCCCCTTCCTTTAAATAAGCCAATGTCTTTGTAAGCAATTTAAATAAGTCTTCTAAGAAAGTTACTGAAGGCTTCCCATAATCCCTCAGTATATGCAAATTAGCTAATGGAAATACTCTTAAAAAATAAATTTCTAGCTTAATAAAAAGGAGAAATTTGAAAATTTTGAAATCTCTTTCACTGGTATTACAGGTTAAACTGAGGATTATTATTAAAATATTAAATCTAATCCATACTAGTGGTCACCATAACCTTAAGAGAAATTGTTTCATGTGGCAAAGATTTTTTAAATAAAACTCTCTGTAGCCTGAAAATTATTTTGGAAGGAAATAAAGAGAGGTTTCCTTCAAATATCATAGGGATTGTAATTGATAACCAAAGCATTAGGCCTCAGAAGGTGGAGATAAGAAAAGATTGTCTTAAAACTTTAAATGACTTCCAGAAATTATTAGGGGACATTAACTGGTTAAGACCTTACCTGAAGATCTCTAAGGTAGAAATGAAAAATTTATTTAGTTTACTTAGAGGTGACTCTAATCTTTCCTCTCCCCGAACTTTAACAGATGAAGCTAGGAATGAGTTGCTAAGTGTTGAGCAGGCAATTTCCTCAGCTCAAGTAGTGCGGGTACAGCCCGAATTACCTCTATTGGGACAAAGTAACCCTACTGCAAATAGTCCCACTGGAGTCATCTTTCAAAATAAAAATTCTCCTGTCATTGAATGGGTCCACCTAGGGCATCAATCCTCCAAACCTGCAGTTACATATGTAGAACTATTGGCCCAATTATTATTTCAAATTAGGAAACGTTGTAAACAGCTTAGAGGGGAAGAGCCCCAGTGTATCTACCTCCCCGTCACTGGGAAGCAATTAGAAATGTTATTTCAGACTGGTATAAATTGGCAAATTGGGTTAAGTGGATATTCAGGGGAACTTAACTGTCACCTATTAAAAGATAAATTACTACAATTTTTATATAATATCTCCATCATTATACCAAAAAATACTAGGCAAGAACCTATTCCTGGAGCTTTAACTGTTTTCACTGATGGATCATCAAATGGGAAAGCTGCCTATCATACAATAAATTCAGACCGAGTCATAAGACCAGTCATACTTCTGTACAAAGAATTGAACTAGAAGCTATTAAAGCTGCATTAAAGCCAGCAGGCGAGGGGATCCCAAGGCAGGTGCTGGGCATGGAGGCCATAGGGGCATAGGCTACCAAGGAGACAGAACTGAACCTCACATCACCCTGCTTGGCCCCAGAGGATGGCTGGTTAGCCAGAGACGGGTAAGATTCCTCAAGGAAGGAACAACCTAAGACAGGCACCGTTGCAGAGGGGCCATCAGGAGAGAACTTGGGGGTCAACAGAGGTGAGGCACAGATCCTCATCGCCCCCAACATGGCAGGGACTTGAACACTCGCCCCCTCTGAGGAAGGTCTCCTGCCCCATGGCTGCTTCGTGCTTCCCATGCCCAGCTGAGATCAGGACCCAGGCAACATACAGAGATTTGGCCCAGCTCAGATCGGGAAGAGACCCAGATAATAGAAAGAGACTTGGCCCAGCTCAGATTGGGACCCAGGCAACAGAGACGTGGCTGACGGCAGCTGCCCTATATCTAAATCCAGCCTAAATCCAGGAATGCTCAGGGCTTTCTCAAGGATGCAAATAATCCTTTCCATTAATATTTACAGGGTAAACTAAGATTGTTGTTAGAGTATTAAATTTGACAGTAAAATAGTCAAGTTTTCAGATTAATTTAAATTGGCTAAAATGAAATAAGTGAATATTCAAGAAAATTTAATTGTACAAAAAGTTGTTCCTAAAGTATTAACCAAAATTTCTATTGGTAGTTCATTTCATGGCAAAATTGCTTAACATGCAATGAACCTAAAGCAGTCATATTATTGTGCAAAAATTTAAAGTTATCAAGACTGCATTATAAAAATTTTCCAAAAGCCTCCTAAAAATTAAATAAAAAATGGGGGATAGTGGAAAAATACCATGTAAGAAAAAATATCCTGTAAGTAAATTACATCTAGACAAAATTTTTTACTTTGAAAATTAATTTTCATTTGTAATGCTAACAGCAAGACAGCCATGAAAAACATACATGGTGTCAAAAATAGCCAAAGGAAAATCGTTTGGGCAAAAAATAATAAGGATCCCAAGAAAAATTTATAGAAAAGATTCCTTTATTAACTTTTGGTCGAGAATATGTTTGTATATTTTCAGAAAACAACTCCAAGACCACGTGGATTCTTGTAACAGAGAGGAATTATCAGGAATGCTCCAGCCATGAAGACAAGAGGAGAAACAGTCCAGAGATGGAAGATGCTGATGACACCTTGCCATGCTAGCAGGCAGTGGCTGTGCATCGCTGAAGGTTGCCCAAGACCAAACCAGAGGTTGGACCTGCATTGCCACCATTTGTCAACCATCCAGACATCGTTGCTGACATGTACAAATGAGGAACTTTTGGACATTGAAACTTGGACTCAGAACTTTTGGACATTGAAACTTGGGACTCAAAACTTTTGGACATTGAAATTGGGACTCAAACATATTTTGTTCTTATATGTTTATTTCTGGTATGTAAATGCAAGATTTTTTTAAGGAAAGAATTGGGGGGAGATGCCGGAAACCGAACATTGTCACTTGGTAGTTAAAAGTGAAAAGGGAATCCGGGAAGGCCAGTCAACCTTAATAGCTCTGAATGGTCGGAGCTATTCACTCATTGTTTAGTTGAGATATTGGTAGTTAAAGCAACTTTCACCTGTTAATCATATGTAAATTTTTGCTGATTGTCTATTATGGGAATTTCCTGCCTAAAGGATACGGGTGTATCTCAGAACCACAATAAAAGGGATAGCAAGTCCAGAGCAGTAATAGTCCTCCCGCTAGAAGTGGACTCCCACCTGGCCCCTCATTTACCCAAATTAACTCTTTTCCAGTCTCTTTTCATTTTGATTGCGGCCTTCTCCAGAAACCAGACCTGTATGGGAACCCTGAAACACGCGGGATGTGAAAGGGGCTCCCACATCAAGTTTTGTCATTCTAATGTATTTTTAATTCCTAAGTATTCACTTCCAACAGAGGTAAGGTTTCTAAATATAACTCAAAATTTTTTGTTGTGTTTAATTTTTGGCAGTATATTACTCATTTGAATTTATATATATAATAATCTATAATAATCTATAATAATCTATAATAATAAAAGCATAATAGGCTATAGAATCAGATAACCATCCAGACGAAGCCCAGATCCTGGGTGCCAGAGGGAAGCCAGTGCCAGCAGCCGGGGGAAAGAAGGCCCACACTTGCATGAATTTCGTGCATCCGGCCTCTAATATATATATATATGTGTGTGTGTGTATATATATATACACACACACACACATATATATATATATATTTATATATATGTATGTATTTATATATACATATATATATATATCCTATCTAATAAAAGAGTAACATGCAAATTGACCATACCTCCGCTACACCCACAAGCCACGCCCACTAGCCAATCAGGAGCAAGCATGCAAATTAACCCCACCAAGATGGTTGCGGCCACAGAGAGAGCAAGAGGCTTGGGATTCCCCAGCAATGGAGGAAGCCAAGCTTTCTGCCTGCCCTGGCCTGACTTGGCCTCCGCTTAAGGCTACAAAGTTTCAATTATAGAAGATAAATAAATCCCAACAAAAATGGCTGCAGCCATGGAGTGAGCAGGAGGCTTGGCTCCACTCAAGGCTACAAAGTTTCAATTATAGAAGATAAATAAATCCCAGATACCAGCGCCTCCACTTGAATCGCCGCGGGGCCTGGCCAGCCTTCAAACCACCACAGGCTCCTCGTCTAGGCCACCCCACACCCCAAGGGAACACCCACCCTGATCCGGGACACCCTTAAGGGCAGACCAGCTGGCCCCCATCCATGCACAAGGCCTCTATCCTATCTAATCCTATCTAATAAAAGAATAATATGTAAATTGACTGTCACTCCAACACACAAGATGGCTGCCCCCATGTGGACACAAGATGGCTGTCACAAGATGGCCAGCAGGAGAGGGCAGTTGGGAGGGACCAGGTCTGCAAGGGAGGGCAGTTGTTGGAGATCAGGCCAGCAGGGGAGGATCGTTGGGAGGTAACAGGCCTGCAAGGGAGGGCAGTTGGGGACGATCAAGCCTGCAGGCGAGGGCAGTTAGGGGTGAACAGGCTGGCAGAGGAGGGAAGTTGGGGGTGACCAGGCCTGCAGGGGAGGATAGTTAGGGGCAAACAGGCTGGGAGGGGAGCAGCTAGGCATCAATCAGGCTGGCAGGGGAGTGGTTAGGGGTGATCAAGCTGGCAGGCAGAAGCGGTTATGGGCTATCAGGAAGGCAGGCAAGCGAGCAGTTGGGAGCCAGCAGTCCTGGATTGTGAGAGGGATGTCTGACTGCCTGTTTAGGCCCGATCCTACTGAGATTGGGCCTAAATGGGTAGTCATACATTCCTCGAGGGGTCCCAGATTGGAGAAGGTGCAGGCTGGGCTGAGGGACACACACTCACACACTCCTGTGCACAAATTTTGTGCATCGGGCATCTAGTATGTATGTGTGTGTGTGTGTATGTGTGTGTGTGTGTGTGTGTGTGTGTGTGTTATATATATTAAAGGCCCAGTTATGAAATTCTTGCACAGGGGGGGTCTCTCAGCCCAGCCAGCACCCTCTCCAATCCGGGACCCCTCGGGGGATGTCCAACTACCAATTTAGTCCCATGGGATTGGGCCTAAACTGGGAGTTGGACATCCCTCTCACAATCTGGGACCACCAGCTCCTAACCACTCACCTGCCTGCCTGCCTGATCGCCCCTAACCACTCTGCATGCCTGCCTGATGCCCCTAACTGCTCTCCCTTGCTGGTCTGATCCTTCTAACTGCCTAACTGCTCTCCCCTGCTGGCCTGATCGCCCTAACTGCTCACCCCTGATGGGGCTGGTGCCTTCCCCTGATCAGCCTGATCCCCCTAACTCAGTGGTCGGCAAACTCAATAGTCAACAGAGCCAAATATCAACAGTACAATGATTGAAATTTCTTTTGAGAGCCAAATTTTTTAAACTTTAGGCATGGGAAGGGGCCAAGCCTGCGATCGGAGGTGTGGGTGGGGGAACTACTTCCCAAGCCTAAAGCCTGGGATGGAGGCTTTAGGCTTGGGGAGGGGCCAAGCCTATGGTGGGAGGTGCGGGGGTGGGGGGGAACCCCTTCCAAAGCCTAAAGCCTGGGGTGGAGGCTTTAGGCTTGGGTAGGTGCCGGGGGAAACCCCTTCCCAAGCCTAAAGCCTGGGGTGGAAGCTTTAGGCTTAAGAAGGGGCCGAGCCTGTAATCGGAGGTGCCGGGGGGAACCCCTCCCCAAGCCTAAAGCCTGGAGCTCAGGCTTTAGTCTTGGGAAGGGTCTGAGCCTGTGATAGGAGGTGCAGGAGTGGGGGAAGGGGGACCCTTTCCTAAGCCTAAAGCCTAGGGTGGAGGCTTTAGGCTTGGGAAGGGGCCGAGCCTGTGATCAGAGGTGGGGGCGGGGAACCCCTTCCCAAGCCTAAACCTGAGGAGGAGGCTTTTGGCTTGGGAAGGGGTTGAGCTTGGGATCAGAGGGAAGGGGAAAATATCAATGGAAACGTATCCTCAGGTGAAGATAAAAATAAAAATAAAAAAAGAAATGTCATATCCTATGAAAGATGCATCTTGAAAATGCTTAAAGAAAGTTGTCATTATTTCATGGTGAAGGGACTGGAGTCCGTCTTGATGAAAATACCTGGGCGGCTGCAGTGACTGGCAGTGGCTGCAGCAGAAGGGTGATGGGGCTGGTGCCTTCCCCTGATCAGCCTGGTCGCCTCAAGCAAAGGGAGGCCAGACTGCGGCTTAGGTCTGCTCCCAATGGAGAGCGGGCTTAAGCCATCCGTAGGACATCCCTTGAGGGCTCCCAGTATGTGAGAGGGGACAGGCTGGGCTGAGGGACCCTTGCCCAGTACATGAATTCTGTGCACCGGGCCCCTAGTATACTAAGAAAAGAGAAATATGCAAATTGACCATCACTTCACGACATCCACCAGCCAATCAGGAGTGAGTATGCAAATTAACCTCATTGCCTCTGTGGAGACTGACAGCAGGGAGGAGGCAGCTTCCAGCATGGTCTCCTTGGCTGTCACCATGGCAACTGAGGAGCAGGCAAGTGCAGCCACAGGCAGCTCCCAGCATGTCCTGCTTGGCAGTTGCCTCTGTGTGGAGCAGGCAGGCCCTGCAGAGAGCAGAGGACCATGGGGAGTGGGGCTAAGCCATTAGTAGGACATCCCCTGAGGGCTCCTGGATTTGAGAGGGTGCAGGTCAGGCTGAGGGACACACACCCCCATGCACGAATTTCATGCACCGGGCCTCTAGTATACATATATAATTTCAAAAGTAAAACCAAACATAATTTGTTAAGAAAGATGCTAATTCCACACAGAAAAAGTTGTTAACATATTTTATAAAATTTAGAAAGTTGAATAGTGACCCACCAACAATCATATAAAAATGAAACCTCAGAATGTGACTTTATTTAGAAATCATGTCTTTGTAGATGTAAATAAGATAAGGATCAAGATGAGATTATGCCAGGTTAAGCTGAGTCCTAAATTCAGTGACAGTGTCCTTATAAGAAAGGTGAAAGAATACTCAGTAATAGGCAGGAGAAAGTGATGTGGCCATAGAGGCAGATTGAAGTAATGTTTTTACAAGTAGGAATACCCAGGATTTCTGGCAACAAACAGAAACTGGGACAGAGGCAAGAGCAATTTCTCCTCTACAGCTTCCAGAATGAGTCAATGCCTCTGTTTCTATACTTTGGACTCCTGGTCTCCAGAACTGTAAGAAAACAAATTTCTGTGTCTTGTTTTTTTGTTTGTTTGTTTCATTTTTTGTTTTGTTTGTGTGTTTTTTGTTGTTGTTGTTTGCCACTGAGTTTGTGATAATTTGCTGTAGAATCTGTGTGAGTTAATTTAATGTATTAACTTGTCTGGGCTAAATAATGCCTGGATAGCTGGTAAAAGAGTATTTCCTGCCCTAACCAGTTTGGCTCAATGGCTAGAGCATAGGCCCTCAGACTGAAAGGTCCCAAGTTCAATTCTGATCAAGGGCATGTTCCTTGGTTGCAGGTTCAATCCCCGGCCCTAGTCGGGACATGAGTGGGAGGCAAACGATTGATGTGCCTCTCTCACATCGATGTATCTCTCTGTCTCTCTTCCTCCCTTCCACTGTCTAAACATTCAATGGGAAAATATGCTCAGGTGAGGATTAGCAAAAAAAAAAAAAAAAAAAAAAAAAAAGAGCATTTCCAGGTGTGTGGGAGGGATTATCATTTGACAGTAGACTGAGAAAAATCACTCCTGTTAATGTCCATGAGCATCATCCAATCCTTTGAGGGCATGAATAGAACAAAAAGGAAGAAAAAGGGCAAATTTGCTTTTCCGCTTGAGCTGAAACAACCACCTTCTTCTGCCTTCAATCATTGGTGCTCCTGGTTCTCAGACTTTAAAAATCACACCTGGATTTATAGCATTGCTCCCCATCTTGTCTGATTCTCAGGGCTTTAGACTCACACTAAATTGTACCACCAACTTTCCTTTCCTGGTTCTGAAGGTTGCAGATGGCAGACTGTGAAACTTCTTAACCTCTGTAACTGTGTGTGTGTGAGTGTGTGTGCGTGTGTGTGCATGTGTGTGCGTGTGTGCGTGTGTGTGTGTGTGTGTGTGTCTGTGCGCGTGTACTCCTATTGGTGTTGTTAGTTCTGTTTCTCTGGAAAACCCTGACTAATATACAGATTTTGTTACTGAGAAGTGTGGTGCTTCACTGCTGTAATAAATACCTAAAAAAATGTGAAGATGACTTTGGAATTGGGTAATGGAAAGTGGCTGGAAGAATTTCGAGAAGAATGATAGAAAAAGCCTAGATTGTCTTTAAAGAGACTGTTGGTAGAAAAATAGACATTAATTGTCATTCTGCAGAGGTCTCAGAATGAAGTGGCCCAGGTGATAGAGAAGGCTTCTATACATATGTCATCATTAATGAGATGTTAGTAGAAATATGAACATTAAAAGTGCTTCTGTTAAGATGTTAGAAGAAAATGAGACAATGTTACTGGTCACTGGAAAAAGGATAATCATTATTATAGAGTACCAGGAAACATGGATAAGTTTTTCTCTATTGTTGGGTGGAAAGTAGAATTGGTCCTTGATGAACTTGGATATTTAGCTGATGACATGTCCCAGAGAAGGACAGCCTAGTTGAGTTCTTCTTATTCCTTATTTTATAAAATGTGAGGAAAGAGATAAATTGAAAAGAAAGCAATTAAACCAAAAAGAAGAAAGAAAGAAAGAAAGAAAGAAAGAAAGAAAGAAAGAAAGAAAGAAAGAAAGAAAGAAAGAAAGAAAGAAAGAAAAGGAGGAAAGGAGGGAGGGAGGAAGGGAGAAAGGGACCAGAACTTGGTTGTTTGGGAAATCTTAGCCTTTCTAGATTGGGGGGAAAAAATCTAGAATATGCTTTTGAAAAATCGAAAATGAGGTTGAGAAACATTTTGTAGTTGAAATCAGTTACATGATAATAAATTTAATCTCAGCTCAATGCAGGCATAAATATCTAGGAATAATCTGTGGAGAACACCTTTGTCTGATAGCATAAAACCATTGACATATATATGGTACAACAAGATTTTCAAGCGTTTTATTCCAGCAGAAACCCAGGAAGCTTGGACTGAAAGGCACAGTGATGAACTGGCACCTTCCCAGCATGTGCTACCCTTTCAGAAAAAAAAAAGAATGATACCAAGAGCAGAGCTGCAGATGCAGAGGCAGAAGCCAGATAGGATGTGCCTATGGGCTAGAAAACTAAGCACCATATTATTTGTCTCTGGCCTTGAACTTCAGAAGAATTTGCCTTGCTAGATTTCAAATGTGTTTGGCAATGGCCACCCTTTTGTTTCTTCCAGTTTCTGCCTATGTAAATGGGGTTGCCCATCCTATGTTTGTCCCACAATTTTATTTTAGAAACAAGCAATTTGTTTTCCAGTTTTCCAGGGTCACAGATGGAAAAAAAAATTTGCTCAGGATGGACCATTCCCATGGTCCCTTCCATACCAGAGTCAGATGATGAGAGTTGGGACTTTTCGAATTGTTTATACTTGGATGAAATTTTGGTTTTAGAGTTGATGCTTGTATAACTTAAAACTTTTATTCACATTGGGGTCATCTCAAAATATTTTATACATGAACAAATGTGAATTTGAGTGGGAGCACATAGAGCCAACTGAAGTGGGTTAATGGCCCTCATGATCCCCCCAAATTCATGTCTATTCTGAAACTATGAATGTGATCTTACTTAAACATTGAGTTGTTGCAGGAATAATTAAAAATAGAGATGAGGTAATAAAAGTTTAGGATAGGCTCTTGTTTCAATGGGAATGTCTTAAAAAGTAAAAGAAAGGGACACAGAGAAACACAGACTAAGGTGATGTGAAGATGGAGGCAGAAATTTTACTGATGACCCTATAAGCGAGTAGTGACAATGATTATTAGCAACCACCAGAAGTTAGGAGCATGGAATAGTTTCATGTACTATCTCTTTAGAATGAACTGACCCTGAAATTAATCAAGCTTAATTTCAATCTTCTGCCTTCAAAACTAACAAAAGATAAATTTCTTTTATTTTAAGCCACCCCATTTGTGATAACTTATTATAGCAGCTCCAAAAACATAACATCCTATATAATAAAAGGCTAATATGCAAATTGTCCCCTTGGGAGTTCGACCATCCAGGAGTTTGACCGCTCACTATGACATGTGCTGACCATCAGGGGTGGTGCCGAATGAAGGAAGGCCCTGGCAGACAGCCAACAGCTGGGGGAAGGAAACTTTTATTAATTTCCCACTTAGAAAAATTGAAAAGGTCCAACTCCTGAGGGTAATCAATTTTATAACATACCATAGAAATAAAAACAGAGGTAGACATCTAAAATGAGACTGTAAATATATTTTTCTGAAAATTTAGGGAATATCTATGACTAGTTCATTCCACAGCCAATGCCATGCTATGTCCTCTTGTAACCCACGTGGGTTGGATCTGAAGAAAGAAAACATCACTGCCTACAGGCATTTCTTCAGGAGGCCTGTTTGATGGAGTTTCTCAGAAGCTCTCAGGTTATCTGTGTTTTACTCTATGGAAAATTCACTTTCAATTTAAGCTGCAAGAAGGCAGAGACTGTTCCTTTCAAATTATTTCTTTAAAAATCCCTGAGTTTGCCACAGCAGGCAGAGAATTTTTATTAGTGGAGAAGAGAGGTGTAGGTATTCACATTAGAGGGGGAGAGGGTTTAGAGGGTTAGAGCCACAGATAGCACTTGCTAATGTGGCAAAGGGAAGCCAGAGCTTTTTAGAAATCATTTAACTGAGTTTTGAGTGTCACATCTGTACATTGAGTAAACAAACACATTTAGTGGAACCAAGACGGATCAGTGGTTAAAATTAAATATATATAGAAACTATGTGTCTTGATATTTTACTTTTACCAAAATGCAAAAACATACATGGTAATTAACTTGTTAAACTTTATCACAGGGCCAAGACTTTTTCTTAAAGATTATTTTCTCTCTCATTCTTATCTCATCCACACTGCAAATGATTGATTTGTGGTTTTTATACTCTTGTTTAGTAATCCTTTTCAAAACATATTGCTTATAAGTTGTAGGATAGATGTAATTTTCCACACTCATAAATTGGTTTGCATGAAAGTTAAATTATTATTGAATTGACATATATAATTGGAATAAATAGTTTAGGGAATAATCTAAACTGACTCTTGATGAACACATAGCATGAGTAATGAAAACCTAAATTTAAGAGTATTCTATATCGCCTGCTATGAGCACATATCAGTATATTTTGCAGAAATAATAGAAGCAATCAGTCTTTTGGCCAATGAGTAAAAGGGATATAATTCAAGAGCACTTATATCACACTGATACTTGGAAATAAAGAACATAAGAGCTGGAAATAGCATAATTATCTGCTATGGACTGTTGTATGGGTACCTGCAGCTTGAAGGAACTACAAGCTTCTCAGTGTCTCAGCTAAAAGAAATCTCCCTTTCTATTTAGGTTTTCTTAAAACATTTTACATTATGGGTTATCAAAAATCCCATGTTTGCCTCTCCCCAAACAAGATACTGACTTAAAATAGAAACATATGAGGAGACTAACACACTACTTAATGTTAAGGCATTTAAAAATGCAATAAAATATTCATTTTTAATGAAATTAAAATACCCAGTTAAATCAAATTAATATAAAATGTAATAAATTTCTAATGAAACCTAAGATAATATTTTATTTTTGAAAATCACAGTTGATCCTAAAAGAACTAAAGTTACAAGTAACTAAGTAATTTTTTTTATTTGTTTAATTGAAAGGTGGATTAGGAAACTGGTACATCTACACAATGGAATACTACGCTGATGTAAAAAAGAAGGAATTCTTACCATTTGCAACAGCATGGAAGAACTGGAGAGCATTATTCTAAGTAAAATAAGCCAGTAAGTGAATGAAAAGTACCACATGATCTCACTCATTTGTGGAATATAGAGAACATTATAACCTGATGAATAAAAATAGATACAGAGACAAAGAAACATCGAACAGACTATCAAACTACAGCGGGAAGGCTGGGGAGGGTTGGGTTGGGGAGGTAAAAGATCAACCGAAGGACTTGTAAGCATGCGTATAAGCATAACCAATGGACGCAAGACACTGGGTGGTGGGGGTGGGGGTGAGGGCATGTGCCGCGGGGTAGGGGAGGCCAGGGAAGGTCAATGGGGAAAAAAGGAGACACATGTACTACTATTTGTAATACTTTAAACAATTAAATAAAATTAAAAAAAGAAAGATGTCCTACCAAACATCACAACTTTAATTACAGTCTATAAATTTAAAAGGACATGGTATTAGAATTAGAGTTGATGAATAATTCAATAGAATCAAATAAATCAACAAAAGAACTCTCCTATTTGGAATCTTCATATAAGAAAATAATAGCAGCCCTGGCCAGTGCAGATCAGTAAGTTGGGTGTTATCTGTGCATTGAAATGTTGTGGGTTTGAGGTTTGATGCAGTCAGGGCACATGCCAGGTTTTGGGCTTGATCACCAGTAGAAGGTGTGCAGGAGGCAGCTGATCAATGATTTTCATCATTGATGTTTCTATCTCTCCCTCACCTGTTCTTCCTCTCTAACAATCAATAAAAAAATATTTTTCAGAAAAGGAATAATGTCTGACTGGTATGGCTCAGTGGATGAGCCTTGGTCACAGTTTGATTCCCAGTCAGGTCATATGCCTGGGTTGCAGACTCAATCCTCAGTAGGGGGCATGCAGGAGGCAGCCGATCAATGATTCTCTCTCATCATTGATGCTTCTATCCCTGTTTCCTTTTCCGTTCCTCTTTCTGAAACCAATAAAAACATATTTAAAAAAGGAATAGCAAAATTAATTAGGGCAAACAATTCAAAAAATTATGGTGAAGCAAGATGTAATACACATAAAATATATATTTCTAAATTCTAAATATTATTACCTGACATGCTGTTCATAGCTAAGCCTGTGCATGTGGACACACACACACACACACACACACACACACACACACACACACACTATTTCCAAGTGAATAAAAAAGAAAGTGAAGAAAACAAATCTTTCAGCCCTGGCTGATGTGGCTTAGTTGACTGAGCATTGTCCCATGCACAGAAAGATAGCCAATTTCATTCTGCTCAAGGCACATGACCAGATAGTGGGGACCCTTTACCAACAATTTCTTCTTTAGATATAAGCCATGAAGACGTTCTTGCTCACATGTCCAAGGACATATGTGAGAAACATCCCCACATCTTGAGTATCATAGACAAAGGTGGAGAACACTTCAGTGCTTATCCAGAAAAAAGGAGTGAGTACAGTATGCTATGTTCTCAAATGCACACTACTGTAGATTAATTATCATTAACGAAATAGAATATTGGGTCTCAGTGCAAACAATCTCTCAAAATATAATTCTAAGAAAATAAAAGCAGGTTAATTAATGATAAAATATGATAACATTTATTAAAAACAATATATTGTTTGCAAAATACAAACTTAGCAAAGCATTTTTAGCAAAGCAAAGTATTTTTTTAGATGCATAAGAATAGTTACCTCTCTAGAAATTTTACTATTTTTTGTTGCATTTGCAAATGAAATTTTTATTTTTTCCCCCTGACATTTCACTGTTAGTATATAGGAAAGCAGTGGATTTTTCTATATTGATTTTGTGTCCTGAAACTTTACAATTTGTTTATTGTTTATAATAATAGCTTTTTGATGGAGTGTTTAGGGTTTTCTAGATAAAGAATTATGTCATCTGCAAAAAGTGACATTTTTCTTCTTCATTCCAAATTTGGATGCCTTTTTTAAATCTTGCCTGATTTCTCTAGCTAGAACGTCTAGTACTTATTTCAGTTGAAGAAGAGTGGTGAGAGTGGGTATCACTGTATTGTTCCTGATTTTAGAGGAAAAGCTTTCAGTTTTTCACCACTGAGTATGATATTGGCTAAGGGTTTGTCATACATGAGGTAATTTCCTTCTATACCCATTTTATTGAGTGTTTTAATAAAAAATGAATGTTGTATCTTCTCAAATGCTTTTTCTGCATCTATTAAGGTCACATGATTTTTATCCCTTATTTTGTTAATGTGGCGTTTTACATTGATTAATTTGCATATGTTGAACTATCCTCACGCCCCTGGAATGAACTCTACTTGATTGTGATGCATTGTTTTTTAATGTACTGTTATATTTGCTTTGCTAGTATTTTGTTTAGGATTTTTGCATCTGTATTCATCAGAGATATTGGTCTGTAGTTTTCTTTTTTTTGTGTTATCCTTATCAGGTTTTGGTGTCAGGGTTATGTTGGCCTCATAAAATGTGTTAGGGAATATTGCTTATTCTTCAACGTTTATGAACAGTTTTAGAAGAATAGGCATCATATATTCTTTGGTAGAATTTACTAGCGAAGGGTACCAGGCTTGATTCTGGTCAAGGGCACATGCCAGGGTTGCGGGCTCAATCCCCAGTAGGGGGCATGCAGGAGGCAGCCAATCAATGATTCCCTCTCATCATTGATGTTTCTATCTCTCTCTCCCTCTTCCTTCCTCTCTGAAATCAATAAAATATATTTTAAAACCCCATAAACATATCATTTGATGCAGAAAAACATTTGACCAAATCCAACACCCTTTCTTGATAAAAACTCTCAGCAAAGTGGAAATAGAGGAATCATACCTTAACATAATATGATAAACCTACAGGCAATATCATACTCAATGGGAAAAAAACTAAAACCATTTCCCCTAAGAACAGGAACAAGACAGGAATGTCCACTCTCACCACTCTTGTTCTACATAGTACTGGAAGTGCCAGCCAGAGTGATCAGACAAGAAGAAGAAATAAAAGGCATCCAAAATGGAAAAGAAGAAGCAACACTGTCATTATTTGCAGATGACATGATATTGTACATAGAAAACTCTAAAGGCTCCATCAAAAAACTACTAGATTTAATAAATGAATTTGGCAATGTAGCAGGATACAAAATTAACATCCAGAAATCTACGGATTTTTAATACACCAATAATGCACTCACAGAAAGAGAAACTAAACAATAATCCCACAAAAAAATAAGATACTTAGGAATAAACTTAACTAAGTTTATTCTGACCTGTACTCAGAAAACTACAGGACATTGAAAAAAGAGATAGAGGAAGATATAAACAAATGGAAGAGTATACCATGTTCATATATTGGTAGAATCAACATCATTAAAATGTTCATACTACCCAAAGTAATCTATAGATTTAATGCAATCCTCATTAAAATACCAAAGGTATATTTTACAGACCTAGAACAAACTCTCCATAAATTCATATGGAACAGAAAGAAAAAAAAAGACCCCAAATAGCTGTAGCAATCCTGAGAAAGAAGAACAAAGTAAGAGGGATGACAATACCAGATATCAAGCTATATTACAAAGCCACTGTTCTCAAAACTGCCTGGTCCTGGCACAAGAACAGGCATATAGATCAATGGAACAGAACAGAGAACCCATACACCCAAGCCATTATGCTCAATTAATATTTGACAAAGGAGGCAAGAACATACAATGAAGTCAAGACTGTCTCTTCAATAAATGGTGTTGGGAAAATTGGACAGATACATGCAAAGAAATGAACTAGACCACCAACTTACACTATACAAAAAATAAACTCAAAATGGCTAAAGGACTTAAACATAGGACTGGAAACCATAAAAATACTAGAGGAATCCTCAAGCAGCAAAATATCAGACATATGTTGTAGCAATATCTTTACCAATACATCTCCTAGTGCAATGGAAACTAAAGAGAAAAGAAACAAATGGGACTACATCAAAATAAGAAGCGTCTGCACAGCAAAAGAAATCATCAACAAAACAACAAGAAAGCCCACTGCATGGGAGAACATATTTGCCAATGTTATCTCCAATATGGGCCTAATCTCCAAAATTTATAGGGAACTCAGACATCTCAACAAAAGGGAAATAAACAATCTAATAAAAAAATGGCAAAAGACTTAGACACTTTTCAAAAGTGGACATACAGAAGGTCAAGAGATATATGAAAACATGCTAAAAGTCACTAATCACCTGAGAGATGCAAATCAAAATGACAATGAGGTACCATCTCACACCTGTCAGAATGGTTATCATCAACAAATCAACAAATGACAAGTGCTGGTGAGGATGTGGAGAAAATGAAACCCTCGTGCACTGCTGGTGGGAAGGCAGACTGGAGTTTCCTCAAAAAATTAAAAATGAAACTCCCATTTGACCCAATAATCCCACTTTTAGGAATATATCCCAAGAAATCAGAAACACCAATCAGAAAGGACATATGTGGCCCTATGTTCATAGCAGTACAATTTACAATAGCTAAGATTTGGAAATAGCCTAAGTGCCCATTAGAAGATGAGTGGATTAAAAAACAGTGGTACATCTACACAATGGAATACTATGCTGTTGTACAAAAGAAGGAACTCTTACCATTTGCAACAGCATGAACAGACCTGGAGAGCATTATGCTAAGTGAAATAAGCCAGTTGGAGAAAGATAAATATCACATGATCTCACTCATTTGTGGAATATAATGAACAACATAAAGTGATGAACAAAAATAGATTCAGACAGATATAGAGAAGCATCAAACAGACTGTCAAACTTCAAAGGGAAGGGAGTGGGGGTAAGAGATCAACCAAAGGACTTGTATGCATGCATATAAGCATAACCAATCGACTGAGACACTAGTCGGGTGAGGGCATGTGCTGGGGGGTAGGGGTGGCCAGGGAGAGGACAATGGAAGAAAAATGACTCATATGTAATACTTTAAACAATAAAGGATTTTTTAAGAAATAAAATCAAACAATCAATGTCTCATAAACACAGAACACTGGTGGTTACCAGAGGAAAGGGGGATGAACTTCTTAAGGTTAAAGTGGATCAAATATATAGTGATGAAAGATTATTTGAATTTTGATGATGGGCACACAATGCAGTATACAGATAATCCTATCTAATAAAGAGGGAATATGCTAATTGGCCCTCACACCATCACAAACATGGCGGTGCCCAAGCCAATAAGGAGGGAATATGCTAATTGACTGCCCCACCCTCAAAGATGGTGGTGCCCACAGCCACAAGATGGCAGCTGCCCAGCTGCCCATGGCCACCCGAGACTCAGGTAACCAGGGCTAGCCGAGGCTTGCGCTGCCGGCAGTGGCAGCATCAGAGATGTGATGGGGTGTCGCCTTCCCCTGATCATCGGGTCGCCTCCCTCCCCTGAGGGCTCCCAGACTGTGAGAGGGGGCAGGCCAGGCTGAGGGACACCCCCTCCAGTGCATGAATTTTCATGCACTGGGCCTCTAGTGTATCATATAAATGTACACTTAAAGCCCATGTAATGTTATTAACCAATGTCACTTAATAAATTTAATAAAAATTAAATGAATAGTTAATACCAAATTTAATAAGTGGTTACTTTTAACGATGAATGGGCTTCATGTAATAATAAAAGGCTTCAGTCCACTCTCTAAGTATTTTAATACCACTTTTAAAATTTAAATGGAAAGAAAAATGTGTATGTCTACCTCCCTACCATCAGAGTCCAATCTCTTAGCCCAAATGCAGTCATCTTAATAACTGCTTATATATAATTTATAATTTGTGTTACATATATGTAACAACATTGAAACAGGAGTTTTACCACTCTATGGGTACCTCCTATATTCCATTTTCATTCTTAATGGTCTCATTTGTATTTTTTTCATCAGTTGTAATTTGAACATGAACAACATCACACTGAAGTGGGACCATTAGCTCCTTTCTTAGGCCATTACTGCACAACTCTCACTTCTTGTACTTTGCCTTTTCTGTGGATGCCTTTGCTTGAGAAAAGTAATTGGTGCCCTTGAGTTAAGCACCATATTGAAAGTTGGAGAATAAAAGTGTAGTTAGCATAATATGCATGTATATGTCTGTGATATATATATATATATATATATATATATATATATATATATATATATATATACCAGAGGCCCGTTGCATGAAATTTGTGCATGGAGGGGGGTGTCCCTCAGCCCAGCCTACATCCTCTCCAATCTGGGACCCCTCGAGAGATGTCCAACTGCCCGTTTAGGCCTGATCCCCAGTGGGATCGGGCCTAAACGGGCAGTCGGACATCCCTCTCACAATCCAGGACTGCTGGCTCCCAACTGCTCGCCTGCCTGCCTTCCTGATTGCCCCTAAATCACTTCTGCCTGCCAGCCTGATCACCCCCTAACCACTCCCATGCCAGCCTGATTGATGTCTAACTGCTCCCCTGCCTGCCTGTTTGCCCCCAGCTTCCCTCCTCTGCTAGCCTGGTCACCCCTAACTGCCATCCCCTGCAGGGTTGATTGCCTCCAACTGCCCTCCCTTGCAGGCCTGGTGCCTCCCAACTGCCCTCCCCTGCTGGCCATCTTGTGGTGGCCATCTTGTATCCACATAGGACAGGATCTTTGACCACATGGGGGCAGCCATATTGTGTGTTGGGTTGATGGTCAATCTGCATATTACTCTTTTATTAGAGAGGAGGATAGAGGCCTGGTACGCGGGTGGGGGCCAGCTGGTTTGCCCTGAAGGGTGTCCTGGATCAGGGTGGGGTTCACTTGGGACGTGGAGAGGCCTGAGCAAGGGGCCTGTGGTGGTTTGCAGGCCAGCCAAGCTGCTGGTGACCCAAGCAGAGGCCCTGGTATCTGGAATTTATTTACCTTCTACAATTGAAACTTTGTAGCCTGGAGCGAAGCCAAGCCTCCTACTGGATCCGTGGCTGCCGCTTGGATTTGTTTACCTTCTATAATTGAAACTTTGTATCCTTGAGTGGAGGCCTGGGCCCACCAGAGTGTGTGGAAAGCTTAGCTTCTTCTGTTGCCGGGGAAACCCAATGGTAGCCATCTTAGCTGGGGTTAATTTGCATACTCGCCCTGATTGGCTGGTGGGCGTGGCTTGGCTGGTGGGCGTGGCTTATGTAGCGGAGTGATGGTTAATTTGCATATTATCCTTTTATTATTATATATATATATATATATACACACACATATATGACAAAGTGTGAAATATGAGAGGACATGGAGCAAACTATTTTCTTCCTTATTCCTTTAATTAAAAACAGATCATTATATACAATAAAAATGATATTAAACAAAATGCTAATATTGCAAAACTAATTTTATATATAATCTATACTAATAAAAGGGTAATATGCTAATTAGACCAGATAGACGCGGACAAAGTCATGGTGGAAAGGCTGAGGAAGAGGCAGTTAGGAGCAATCAGGCATGCAGGGGAGAGCAGTTAGGGGCAATCAGGCAGGCAGGCAGAGTGGTTAGGGGTGACCAGGAAGACAGGCAGGTGAGCAGTTAAGAGCCAGCGATCCCAGATTGCAAGAGTTCAGGCCAGGCTGAGGACGCCCTCCCCCGTGCATGAATTTCGTGCACTGGGCCTCTAGTATATTTATATTTATCTATTTTACTTAATAAATAATATCTATATTAATTTTATCTACACTAATAAAAGAGAAAGATGCAAATTGACCATACCTTCACGATGTCCACCAGCCAATCAGGAGTGTATATGCAAATTAAGCCAACGAAGATGGTGGGTTAATTTGCATATACAGGTGCTAAGCGGCCGGGGCGGGACACTTGCATCGTCACCATGGCAATGACGCAGGCATTCCACACTGCCCCAGCTGCTCCGGGCTTCTGGGCAGCGTGCAAAGGTGGAAAGGCGGCTCTGGGCCAGAGCAAATGCGGTGCCAGCAGCCAGGGGAAGGAAGGCCCATTCTTGCATAAATCTTTGTGCATCGGGCCTCTAGTATTATATATAAATAACTATATATATTTGTTAACCTATATAATAAAAGGCTAGTATGCTAAGTGTCCAGTCGTCCAATTGTCTGGTCAACCAATCAAAGCGTAATATGCTAATGATATGCTAAGGCAACTCACTACGACATGCACTGATCACCAGGGGGCAAATGTTCCAACCAGTAAGTTAGTTTGCTGCTGGGGTCCAGCCAGTTGGGACTGAGCAAGATGGGCCAGACATGCCCTGGAGCCCTCCAGTGGTCCCTCCCCCGCTGGCCAACCTCTCACATCCCTCCCTAGGCCCTGATTATGCACCAGTGGAATTCCTCAGCGTGGCCTGCCACCTTTTGCAATCCAGGACCCCTGAGGGGTTGTCCAACAGCCAGTTTGGCCTGACGGGGAACAACAATGATGCATATTGATAACCAGGGGGTAGACGCTCAATTCAAGAGCTGCTCCCTGGTAGTCAGTGCGCTCCCACAGGGGGAGCGCTACTCAGCCACAAGCCAGGCTCATGGCTGGCGAGTGCAGCGACAGTAGCGGGAGCCTCTCCCACTTCCATAGCAGCGCTAAGGCTCCCCGTGGGGAACAGGCCTACGCTGTCAGTCAGACATCTCCCGAGGGCTCCCAGACTGTGATAGAGGGCAGGCTAGGCTGATGGACCCTCCCCCTGAGTATATGAATTTTGTGCACTAGGCCTCTAATATTATATATTACATAATGATATGATTAGATCATATACTAGAGTCCTGGTGCACAGAATTGTGCACATTGAAAGGAAATTAATTATAAGGTAGCCAGTGGGGTGGGACTGGGTGAGACGGGCTGGACACACCTTGGAGCCAACCTCCCACAATCATTCCTTGGCTGGCCACACATGGGGCAGTGCTGGGGCTCGAAGGGAGTCTGCAGAGTGAGCATGTTCCCTCTGGTAGGTGTGGTCCCTCAGCCTGGCCTGCAGGCATTGAGCCAAAGCTGGCAGTTTGACATCCCCTGAGTGGTCCCAGAGTGTGAGAGGGCACTCTGCAAAGTTGCTGTTGCTCAGCAGTTCCTGCATTGAGCGTCTACCCCCGGTGGTCAGTGTGCATCAGACCTACCAGCCAGTCAGCCAGCCAGCCAGTTGCTTAGCCTTTTATATATAAAGATAATTTGTTTCCAAATATTATCATATTCATGTTTATATCATTTTGAAGTTTTTATAGAATGATTGCATAGTAAATATATTAATTTAAAGCCATTATAGAAATTGTTTCAAACAGAATGCATATAAAATAAAACCACCCTGCCTGACTGGGTGGCTCAATTGTTTGAAATGTCATCCCCTAAACCAATAAGGTTGTGGGTAACATTCCCAGTCAGGACACAATCTAGGTTGCCAGTTCATCCCCAATGGGCACCTAAATGAGGAACCATTTGATGTTTCTCTGTAACATCAATGTTTCTCTCTCTCTCTTTCTCTCTCTCTCTCTCTCTCTCTCTCTCTCCCTTCCTTTCTCTAAAACCAATAAAATATCCTCAGGTGAGGATTAAATTTTTAAAATAAAATAAAAGCACCCTTGACTCCTTACAAACCTGTCCTAGTGTTAGTGTGTAACCTTCTAGCAAAGGAAAACATAGCTTCACTTCATGTTTTTACCAAAATGCTGTCATATTTTATTTATTGATAGAAACTTTTTTTTATTTTCAAATAAAGATATGTCTTGGGCAACATTATAAACCAGTAATTCCATAATTATAGAGCTGCCTCATTTTTTAATCTGTAATTCTTATTCCCTAATATAATGTCCTATGGTTGATTTATACAATGCATTTTACAATGAATCCTTTACCTTTGAGTTGGTGATACATCAACCAGACTTCCAGTCAATATTCAAAATATGTATTGATTTGATTGGCACCTTCAGCTAATTTCAAGGACATCTTTAATTTTTTTTTTCATTTTTAAATATATTTTTTATTGTTGATAGCATTACAGCTATCTCCCATTTTCTCTTCCTTTCCACCCTCCTCCCAGCCCTACCCATCCTCCCAGGTCTTCAGTACCCTATTGCCCATGTCCATGGACTATGCATATCCTATATAATAAAAGCCTAATATGCAAATTGTCTCCTTGGGCAGTCATTTGAATGGGAGTTTGACCACTCACTATGATATGCACTGACCACCAGGGGCAGCACCAGGCCAAGGCTGGTACGAGCGGGGTCCCTATTGCCCCGCTGATTGCCCCACAGATGGCAACCTGTGGTGACGGCAGGGGGTGGGGCCATCACCCGGATCCCAGGCACTGAGGGAGTGGGACAGGGGACCTGGCACTGACTGATCAGTCCGCAGACAGCGACCAATGGACAGGAGGCCCTGATCACCCAATGGGGGCCAGGCCCCGGGCTGGGATGGGGAACTGGGGGTGGGTGGTGGCGATCAACCTCCCACAGGGCCCAGATGGGGGGCTGTGACCTCTCGCTGGCTACTTGGGGGCAGGGGTGATGGAACGGAGGTGTGGAGAGAATGCACAGTGTCTGCCGAGCTCACTTGCACTCTACCTGCTACCCTCCCCTGGGATACCAGGGCTCCCTGCACACCAAGAAAGCCCCCATGCTCAGGTGCTGGGTGCCCATGAGGAGCCGATCCCACACCCGTGCAGCATCTTCTGGGTAAGCTGGGCCACAGCCGCTGGGACTGCAGGGGCCAGTTGAGCTCCCTGTGGGTTGTGCAGGCACCGGTCAGCGAGGCTGGCCAGGAAAGAGAGTGCTGCCTGCCTGGCTTCCATGCAGCACTGCTAGGTGGCCCAGAGGCCCATGTTGCACCCCAGCCTGTGGCGTCCGGCTGTGCTCACCACATCTCTGCAGGGGGACTTGGGCACTGTGACTCAGGTGGAGGGGGGCGCATGGGGGCCCGAGGCCCAGGTGCTGCCCACGGCCCAGACGTCAGGTAGGACCTGCCCTTCCACGCCAGAAGCTTTTGTTCTGATCACTGGCCAGGCCTAGGGACCACACGCGTGTACGAGTTTTGTGCAATGGGCCTCTAGTAAGTATATAAGTTCTTTTGTTTATCTCCTCAGGCCCACACACAAGTATGTCAGTCTGTTTCATGCTTCCACGCTTCAGATCTTATTTTGTTGGTCAATTCATTTTGTTCATTAGATTCCACAAATAAGTGAGATCATGTGATATTTGTCTTTCTCAGATTCTCTTATTTTACTTATCAAAATATTTTTCAGGTCTATCCATGCTGTCCCAAAGGGTAAGAGATCCTTTTTTTTTTTTTTTTTTTTTTTTTTAACAGCTGCATAAGATTCCGTTGTGTAAATGTCCCACAGCATTTTTATCCATTCTTCTACTGATGGACACTTGGGCTGTTTCCAAAGCTTAGCTATTGTAAATAACATTGCTATGAACATGGGGGTGCATATATTCTTTCTGATTGGTGTTTGGTGTTTTTAGGATATATTCCCAGAAGTGGGATTGATGGTGAAAATGAGACATTTTGTGGGGCTAGCAATCTGAATCTAGCCACTGCCCTTTTAATTGTCTGGTCCTGTAAAACCTGTTTATAAACCTTCCCCAGACAAAGTTATCAGTGCTGGCGCCAGGCCAGGCCTTTGGTTGAGGTCTCAAAGCCCCAGCACATGGGGCTCTTTAAGAACTTGCAAAGGGTACTGGAAAAACCCTTACTTGGGAGACAAAGAACTGGAAAAAGTATAAGTAGGGAAAACTTCCTCCATGTTTTTGCCCAGAATTTAAAAAGACATTTTTCTTTGGGACTGTGCATAATGCTATAAAGTGGAACTCCAATCTCTCTAAGCGTTGCTTGGTTTTCTCTGGTCTTCTGAATCAGGATCTCTGGGTCAACAGAAGTTACATTTTTAATTTTTTGAGGAAACTCCATATTGTTTTCCATAAGTGGCTGCAACAAGCTGCATTTCCACCAGCAATGAACTAGTGTTCCCTTTTCTCCCCATCCTCACCAGCACTGGTTGTTTGTTGACTTTTGATGATAGCCATTATGACAGGTGTGAGGTGATATCTAATTGTGGTTTTAATTTTCATCTCTCTGATGATTAGAGACTTTGAGCAGTTTTTCATGTGTCTCTTGGCCATTTGTATGTCCTCTTTGGAAAAATGTCTATGGGCAACAAGGGACAATGATATTTGAGAAAAGAGAAAAATAAAAGGCAACTCATACGAGTGGCCCAGCACACTGCTGCTATCTGAGGAGGGTTACAGTCCACTACAGAGGGAAAGTCGCTAACTCGAAGAGGTAAAGCAGAGTCTGGAGAGACCAAGGCTAGTTTGTAAAACAGAGAACAACTGAAGAAGTCATTGAACAGTGGAAGAAAACAGTTATCTACGGAGAGGCCGCTGCATTTACTCAGCAGAGAAGGGATTAGTACACATCTGTGGGGGAAAAAAAAGAAAAAACTAGGTAAGGCAAGAAAGGAGGAGTGGGTGGGTGGGAAGAAATTAACCAAAGAACTTATAGGCACAGACAATAGTGTGGTGAAGGTAATACTTTCAATAATAAAGGTACATTTTAAAAATTAAAAAAAAAAAAAAGAAAGAAAGAGGAGAGAGAGAGAGAGAGAGAGAGAGAGAGAGAGAGGGAGAGAGAGAGAGAAAGGAAGGAAAAGGAAGGAAGGAAGGAAGGAAGGAAGGAAGGAAGGAAGGAAGGAAGGAAGGAAGGAAGGAAGGAAGAACAGTGTCCAGAGCTCACACTCAGCTAGGAGTAATACATTTTCCTGCCAGGAATGTCCCTTGACTCCTGGGCAGTGGGTGTAATAAACAGGGTGGTCTTGACTCAAGGGTGGAGGTAATTAGCCCTAGACTGAACACTGCTCTTACACTAAAAAAAAAGTATCTAAATATCTAAATCTGAAGAGCAAGGCAAGAGTAACTTAAGCACATACTTGAAAAAAAAAAAAAAAAGATCTCAAGTATATTTATAGAAACAAATGCATGTAGCACCCAATGAGGTAAATTTAAAAATATCACATATTTAACCCATTTTTTTCCTTTTTATTGAATTTATTGGGGTAGCATTTATTAACAAAATTATAGAAGTTTCAGGTGCACAGTTCCACAAAACATCATCTGTGGACTGTATTGTGTGTTCACCACCCCAGGTCAAGTCTCCTTCCATCACCATTTATTCCCCCTTTAACCCAAGCCTCTTCCCTCCAGCAATCACCACACTATTGTCCATGAATGTGTTCCTCTCTCTCTCTCTCTCTTTTTTTTTTTCTCACAACACAATATTGCCATAGATACAAGTCACCAATCTTAATTCAAATATCCCTGGTTTAACTTACACTTACTTTGTATGTGTATTTAGTTCTGCACACTTTTATCACAGGTATAAATTTTTGCATCCACCACCACAATCCAGATAATAAGTATACAATTACCAGGAGAATCTCTTCCTCTGTGCTTTTCTTAAATAACTAAACCTGACTCCATCCCATCTCTTTCCTGAACCCCTTGCGATGCTGATCTATCCTTTATTTATAAAATGTTGCCATTTCAAAAGTGGAATCATACATTATGTAAACTTTTAGGATTACCGTTTTTTAACTCAGCATCATTCCATAAAAGTTAAATTCATTCAAATTTTTATGTATCAATAGCTTATCTATTTTATTTTATCCAAAGGTTTTATAGTTTTACATTCTGTATTTAAATCCACAGTCCATTTTGAGTTAATTTTGTCTTAAGTTGTGAGTTAAATAAAAAATAAAAAATATACAACCTCTTAATATTTAATTGCTCCAACTCATACTCATATTCACTTTTATTCAATATTATACTGGAAATCCTAGGTAAAGCAGTAAGACAAAAAAAAAAAAAAAAAAAGGAAAGTGAAGGTGTGAAGATTCCCCAACGGTTGAGAGAAATAAACTGTCTTTATTCACAAATGACATAATCATCTCTAGAAAATACCAAAGAATGAACAAACAAAACCCTATTGGAACTATGTGTTTATAGCAAGGTTGCTAGATACAATGAGTATCCTACCTAATAAAAGGGCAATATGCAAATTGACCGTACCTTCGCTGTGCCCAAACCACGCCCACCAGCCCAAGCCACGCCCACCAACCAATCAGGGCGAGTATGCAAATTAACCCAACCAAGATGATGGTTAATTTGCATACACAGGCGCCCTGAATGGACCCCCTGCAACGGTCCGCTCTGGCACCAGGCAGAGGCTTTCGGCCTGGTGAACGAGCAGAACCCCTGCAATCGATCACAGGGAGCTGGGTGTCTGCCCCGGCACCAGGCCGAAAGCCTATGGTGGAGGCTTTTGGCCTGGTGCCGGAGCAGACCCCTGCAATTGATTGCAGGGAGCTGGGTGTCCGCTTTTGGCCTGGTGCCGGAGCAGACCCCTGCAATCGATCGCTGGGAGCTGGGTGTCCACTCCGGCACCAGGACTAAAGCTTCCGCTGGAGGCTTTCGGCCTGGTGAACGAGCAGAACCCCTGCGATCCATCTCAGGGAGCTGGGTGTCTGCTCCGGCACCAGATCGAAAGTCTCTGGCAGAAGCTTTTGGCCTGGTCCGGAAGCAGACCCCTGCAATCGATGGCAGGGAGCTGGGGGTTGCTTCGGCCTGGTGCAAGAGCAGACTCCCTGTGATCAATCGCCTAGGCAGGGAGCTGGTGGTCTGCTTTCGGCCTGGGAAGGAGTGGACCCCCTGCGATTGATCGCAGGGAGCTTGATCCACTCCTGCCCACGAGGCTTTCAGTCTGGGCAGGCCTGGGCAAGGGCTGAGCCGGTGATCAGAGGGAGCTGGAGGGGCCTGCTCAGGCCTAAAGCTTCGGCCAGAGGCTTTAGGCCTGGGAAGGGCCCAGCCCTCGATTGGTGTGAAGTATAGAGGAAACACCTTTTCTGACTGCACATTGGCTAAGCTGCCTGTATGCCACTGGTAATATTCTTAGTAACTTGGGTAATAAGAATCCAAAACGCTGATCTAGGGTTTTTCCACCACACTTCTGGAGAAAAAAATGAAGGTCTGCTGCTGGAGGGCTAAGAAATGTCATATTCTGCCCTAGCTGGTTTGACTCATTGGATAATGCCTCAGCCTGCAGACAGCAGGATCTGGGTTCATTCTGATCCAGGGCATGTACCTAGGTTGCAGGCTCCTCCCTGGCCGGGGCCCAGATCAGGGCTCATGCAGGAGGCAACCAATCAAAGTGTTCCTCTCACTTTGATGTTTCTCTCTGTCTTTCCCTTTCTCTTCCACATTCTCTAAAAGTCAATGGAAACATATCCTCAGGTGAGGATAAAAAATAAATAAAGTAATGCATATCCTATGGAAGACACATCTTGAAAATGCCTAAAGAAAGTTGTCATTTTTTGTTGGTGAAGGGACTGGAGTCCGTGTTGATGAAAACACCTTGGTGGCTGCGGTGACTGACAGTGGCTGCAGCAGCGGGGTGATGGGGCTGGTGCCATCCCCTGATCAGCCCGGTTGCCTCCCACAAAGGGAGGCTAGACTGCGGCTTAGGCCCGCTTCCCGTGGGGGTGAGCCTAAGCCATCAGTAGGACATCCCCTGAGGGCTCCCAGTATGTGAGAGGGGCCAGGTTGGGCTGAGGGACCCCTGACCCCCAGTGCATGAATTTCGTGCACCGGGACCCTAGTACCAGTATATAAAAGTCAATCTTATATCCCAGCAATAAACAATTGCGGATTATGTCTCTCTTGTGAACTAATATCCTACTTTATCTCTAGTGATTTTCTTTCCTCTAAACTTTAGAGTTTAAAGTCTACATTAATATCGATATACCATTCAAGCTTTTACATAATTTAATTTTAGATATATTATTTTTTCATCATTAGACTTTTAATATATGTGGTTGGATCTAAAGGGAGTTAATTGTAAACAAAATATATTAAGTGATGTTTTCCAGCCACCAGCCATTTTTTATCTTTTTATTATGTACTAGAGGCCAGGTGCACAAAATTTGTGCACAGGGGTAGGGGGGTGTCCCTCAGCCCAGCCTGCACCCTCTCCAATCTGGGACCCCTCTCACAATCCCGGACTGCTGGCTCACAATCCAGGACTTCCTGATTGCCCCTAACCACTTCTGCCTGCCAGCCTGATCACCCCCTAATCACTCCCATGCCAGCCTGATTGATGTCTAACTGGTCCCCTGCCAGCATGTTTGCCACCAACTTCCCTCCTCTGCTGGCCTGGTCACCCCTAACTGCCCTCCCCTTCAGGGTTGATCGCCTCCAACTGCCCTCCCTTGCAGGCCTGGTGCCTCCCAACTGCCCTCCCATGCTGGCCATCTTGTGTTGGCCATCTTGTGTCCACATAGGGGCAGGATCTTTGACCACGTGGGGCAGCCATATTGTGTGTTGGAGTGATGGTCAATCTGCATATTACTCTTTTATTAGATAGGATAGAGGCCTGGTGCACAGGTGGGCGCCAACTGGTTTGCCCTGAAGGGTGTCCGGATCAGGGTGGGGGTTCCCTTGGGGCGTGGGGCGGCCTGAGCAAGGGGCCTGTGGTGGTTTGCAGGCCAGCCACTCCCCCAGGCGACCCAAGAGGAGGCCCTGGTATCTGGAATTCATTTATCTTCTACAATTGAAACTTTGTAGCCTGGAGCGGAGCCAAATCTCCTGCTCGCTTCGTGGCCACAGCCATTTCTGTTGGAATTTATTTACCTTCTATAATTGAAACTTTGTAGCCTTGAGTGGAGGCCTAGGCTGGCAAGGGCAGATGGAAAGATTGGCTTCCTCCATTGCCTGGGAAACCCAAGCCTCCCTCCTGCTCTCTGTGGCTGTAGCCATCTCGGTTGGGTTTATTTGCATACTCACTCTGATAGGCTGGTGGGCGTGGCTGGTGGGTGTAGTGGAGTGGTGGTTAATTTGCATATTACTCTTTTATTAGGTAGGATAAGTCATTTATATTTAAATTATTCACATGTTAAAATGTATTTAATTATTTGTTTACTTTTTGTTTCCTTTGGTTCATATCCTGCATTGCTCTTTTTTTTCTTGTGTATTACTTGAACATTTTAAGATTCCATATTGATTTATTTAAACATCAAATGTTGTATTTCTGTGTATAATTTCATATTGACAGCGATGCTATTGGTATCCTATCTAATAAAGAGGGAATACACTAATTGACCCTCACACTGTTGCAAAGATGGTGATGCCCACAGCCAATAAGAAGGGAATATGCTAATTGACTGCCCCACCCTCAAAGATGGCAGTGCCCACAGTCAATAAGGAGGGAATATGCTAATTGACTGCCACACCCTCAAAGATGGCGGCACCCACATACTTGCCGAGGGCCTGCCTCCAGAGTCCTCCAGTCTCCTCAGCCCCCCAGCTGTCCAGGGCCGGTCCGAGATGCAGGAAAGCCTTGGATGGCGGCTGCCTGAGGCTCAGGTAACCAGGGCCGGGCGAGGCTTGTGCTGCCGGCAGTGGCAGCAGCAGAGTTATATTGGGGTATTGCCTTCCTCTGATCGCCGGGTCACCTTCCACCCCTGAGGGCTCCAGGACTGTGAGAAGGGGCAGGCCGGTATGAGAGACCCCCCCCTCTCCAGTGCATGAATATTCATGCACTGGGCCTCTCGTATAAATACAACAATCTGCTGGTTATCAACATTTGACCACTTTGAATCAGATGCAGGAATTTTACTTTCATTTAGTTTTCTTCACTCTCCTCAGTTTTGAATATCATTGATTTGTTTAGTAAATGCTATCATAATTTTACTTTAAATCATAAAACCTAATTTATAAAACTCATGAGGAAAATAATAGTCTATTTTGTATACCTTTACTTCTCCTTTTGTCATTGTATTTTTTGTGATGAAAAACTTTCCTTAATGGCAGATCAGGTAGTAAAAGAATATTTTTAGTTTTACTTAGTCTGAGAATATCTTCATTTCCCCTGATTTCCTGAAGTATAATTTTATTGGCAATAGAATTTGTGATTGACAGTTCTTTTCTTTCAGCTCTTAATAAATTTTGGTTCACACTTCTTGTTTTCTGTGATTTCAAGTAAAAAAAAATTATTGAAATTCAATTCGTGTCCACCAATATATTATGTGCTGTTTCTCTATGGCTAGTCTAAAAAAATTGTTTTTAGTTTTTATTAGTTTCATTGTGATGTCATAATTGATTTCTTTGGGTATATTCTATTTTGGATTGACACAAACTCTTAAATATGTATATTTGTATGTTATGTTAAATGTGGAAAGTATCCAGTCATTATTTTGTTGAAAACTCTTTTAATCCCACTCTCTTTCTTTCTTTTTAAATGGACTAAAAAACAAATTTGTTATATTTTTTGCAAGTATGGACTTCCCTACAGTTTTATTTATTTTACATTTTAGTCTATTTTCTTTCTGTTATTTAGATTTGGTGATTCTATTTGTCTTTATATTCACTAGTCTTATGTTATTTGCATTCAATTATTGAGGAAATTTCTACATGTTTTTGAATTTTGTATTTCTATAGTTTTCATAAATAACTTCATTGCTTTGCTGAGATTCTAATTTTTTCAAGATATTTATTATTTTTTAAATGTATATGATGACTCTTAGAATTTTAGACAGGTAATTATATCATCTGATTTATTTCATCTAGAGTTTGTGCATTTTCTCATTTAAGTATTTGACTTAATTATACTTTATTGACTCTTAATAAGAAGGCTGATTTTCATATTTCTTTAAAAAATCTTTATTGTTGAAATTATTATATACTAGAGGCCCGGTGCATGAAATTCGTGCACGGAGGGGAGTTGTCCCTCAGCCCAGCCTGTACCCTCTCCAATATGGGACCCCTTGAGGGATGTCCGACTGCCCGTTTAGGCCTGATCGCAGTCGGACATCCCTCTCACAATCCAGGACTGCTGGCTCCCAACTGCTTGCCTGCCTGCCTTTCTGATTGTCCCTAACTGCTTCTGCCTGCCAGCCTATGACCCCCTAACCACTCTGCTGCCAGCCTGTTTGCCCCCAACTTCCCTCCTCTGCCAGCCTGGTCACCCCTAACTGCCCTCTCCTGCAGGGTTGATCACCTCCAACTGCCCTCCCTTGCAGGCTTGGTCCCTCTCAACTGCCCTCTCCTGCTGGCCATCTTGTGGTGGCCATCTTGTGTCCACATGGGGGCAGGATCTTTGACCACATGGGGGCAACTATATTGTGTGTTGCAGTGATGATCAATCTGCATATTACTCTTTTATTAGATAGGATAGAGGCCTGGTACAGGGGTGGGGGCCAGCTGGTTTGCCCTGAAGGGCGTCCCGGATCAAGTGGGGGTTCCCTTGGGGTGTGGGGTGGCCTGAGCGAGGGGCCTGTGGTGGTTTGCAGGCCGGCCACGCCCCCTGGCAACCCAAGCAGAGGCCCTGGTATCTGGGATTTATTTTCCTTCTACAATTGAAACTTTGTAGCCTGGAGCAGACAAGCCTGGGGCACCCTCCGAGGCAGGCAGCCATTTGTGTTGGGGTTATAATTGAAACTTTGTTGCCTTAAACGGATGGGCACGGCCAGGGTGTGCGGAAAGCTTTGCTTCCCCTGTTGCTGGCGGCAACCCTGGCCTGCTCTCTCAAGCTCCGTTCTGCCGCCATTTGTTTGAATTTGTTTACCTTCTATAATTGAAACTTTGTAGCTTGAGTGGAGGCTTAGGCCTGGCAAGGGCAGGCAGAAAGCTTGGCTTCCTCTGTTACCTAGGAAACCTTGCTCTCTGTTGCTGTAGCCATCTTGGTTTGGGTTAATTTGCATACTCACTCTGATTGGATGGTGGGCGTGGCTTTGTGGGTGTGGTTTGTGGGTGTGTCGGAGGTATGGTCAATTTGCGTATTTGTCTATTATTATATAGGATGTCCCCATTTTCCCCGATTGACCCCTTATTCCTCACCCAGATCGCTGACCCAATCTCCACCACCCTATTATCTGTGTCCCTGGGTTATGCAAGTTCTTTGGTTGATCACTTCCCACCCAACCAGCCACCCCAAATTTCCCTCTGAGATTTGACAGCCTGCTCCATGCTTCTAAGTCTCTGGATCTATTTTGTTCAACAGGTTATTTTGTTCATTAGATTCCCAATATGAGTGAGATCATGTGATACTTGTCTTTCTCTGACTGGCTTATGTCACTTAGCATAATGCTCTCCAGTTCCCGCCATGCTGTCTCACAGGGTAAAATATCCTTCTTTTTTACTGTTGCACAGCATTCCATGGTGTAAATGTACCACAGCTTTTTTATCCACTCACCTACTGATGGGCAGGCAGTTAGGCTGTTTCCGGATCTTAGCTATTGTAAATTGTGCTGCTATGATCATAGGGTTGCATACGTTTTATTCTGATTGGTATTTCAGGTTTCTTAGGATATATTCCTAGAAGTGGGATCACAGGGTCAAGTGGCAGTTCTATATTTAATTTTTTTTAGGAAACACCATACTGTTTTTCATAATGTCTGTACCATTCGGCATTCCCACCAGCAGTGTATTAGGGTTCCCTTTTCTCCACATCCTCACCAACACTTTTCAATTGTTGATTTGTGGATGGTAGCCATTCTGTCAGGTGTGAGGTGATACCTCATTGTTGTTTTAATTTGCATCTCTCTGATGATCAGTGACTTTGAGCATTTTTTCATATGCCTCTTGGCCATCTATATGTCCACTTTGGGAGAAGTGTCTATTTAGGTCCATTTTTTAATTGTATTGTCTTCCTTTGGTTAAATTGCATTAGTTTCTTATATATTTTGACTATTAACCCTTTATCAGATGTATTGTTGCCAAATATGTTCTCCCATACAGTGGGATCCCTTTTCGTTTTGTTGATGGTTTCTTTTGCTGTGCAGAAGCTTTTTATTTTGATGTAGTCCCATTTGTTGATTTTCTCCTTAGTTTCCTTTGCCCTAGGACAGTGGTCGGCAAACTGTGGCTCGCGAGCCACATGCGGCTCTTTGGCCCCTTGAGTGTGGCTCTTCCACAAAATACCACATGGGGGTGCGCACGTACAGTGTGATTAAAACTTCGTGGCCCATGCACAGAAGTCGGTTTTCAGCTCTCAAAAGAAATTTCAATCGTATTGTTGATATTTGGCTCTGTTGACTAATGAGTTTGTCTACCACTGCCCTAGGAGATATATCTGTAAAGATATTGCTATGAGAGATGTCTGAGATTTTGCTGCCTAATGTTTCTTATGGGATGGATTTTTATGGTTTCAAGACTTACATTTATGTCTTTTATCCATTTTGAGTTTATTCTTGTGTATGCTGTAAGTTGGTGGTCTAGTTTCTTTCTTTTCTTTTTTTTTTTGCATGTATCTTTCTAATTTTCTCAACGCCATTTATTGAAGAGACTGTCTTGAATCCATTGTATTCTCTTGCCTCCTCTGTCAAATATTAATTGAGCATAATGGCTTTGGTCTATTTCTGGGGTCTCTGTTCTGTTCTATTGATCTATATTCTTATTCTTGTTCCATTCCCAGGTTATTTTGATTACAGTGGCTTTGTAGTATAGCTTGATATCTGTTATTGTGATTCCTCCAACTTTGTTTTTCTTTCTCAACATTGCTGTGAATATTTGGGGTCTTTTTTGGTTCCATATAAATTTTTGAGTATTTGTTCTAGATCTGTGAAATATGCTGTTGTTATTTTAATAGGGATTGCATTGAATCTGTAGATTTCCTGTGTATTATGGACATTTTGTGTTAATTCTACCAATCCACAAGTATGGTATATTCTTCCACATGTTTATGTCTTGCACTATCTCTTTTTTCAATATCCCGTAGATTTCTGAGTACAGGTCTTTTACTAGTACCTCCTTGATTAATTTATTCCTAAATATCTCAAATTGTGTGATTGCTTTATTAGTTTCACTTTCTGAAAGTTTATTATTCATGTATCAAAATGCCACTGATTTTTGGGTGTTGAGTTTTTTAAATTCTTTATTATGTAAAGTATTACATATGTCTCCTTTGCCCCCGCCCCTATTGACCTCTCTCTAGCCATTCCCACCCCTGAGCACATTCCCTCACCTGGCCCTACAGTCTGTGTCCATGGGTTATGTTAATATGCGTGCATACAAGTCCTTTGGTTGATCTCTTACCTCCCACTACCCCCATGCTTTCCCTCTGAGGTTGGATGGCCTGTTCGATGTTTCTCTCTCTCTGGATCTATTTTTGTTGATCAGTTTATGCTGTTCATTATATTCCACAAATGAGTGAGATAATGTGATATTTATCTTTCCCTAACTGGCTTATTTATCTTAGCATAATGCTCTTTGTCCAGCTATATTGCAGAATATCTTTATTAAATATAGTAGTTTTTTTGGTGAAGTCTTTAGAGTTTTTTATATACAATTAGAGGCCCGGTGCATGAAATTCGTGCATGGAGGGGGGTTGTCCCTCAGCCCAGCATGTACCCTCTCCAATCTGGGACATCCCTCTCACAATCCAGGACTGCTGGCTCCCAACTGCTCACCTGCCTGCCTTCCTGATTGCCCCTAACCGCTTCTGCCTGCCAGCCTGATCACCCCCTAACCACTCTGCTGCCAGCCTGTTTGCCCCCAACTTCCCTCCTCTGCCGGCCTGGTCACCCCTAACTGCCCTCTCCTGCAGGGTTGATCACCTCCAACTGCCCTCCCTTGCAGGCCGGATGCCTCCCAACTGCCCTCTCCTGCTGGCCATCTTGTGGTGGCCATCTTGTGTCTACATGGGGGCAGGATCTTTGACCACATGGGGGCAGCTATATTGTGTGTTGCAGTGATGATCAATCTGCATAGTACTCTTTTATTAGATAGGATAGAGGCCTGGTATAGGGGTGGGGGCCAGCTGGTTTGCCCTGAAGGGTGTCCCTGATCAGGGTGGGGTACCCTTGGGGCGTGGAGCGGCCTAAGTGAGGGGCCTGTGGTGGTTGGCAGGCGGGCCACGCCCCCTGGCAATGCAAGTGGAGGCCCTGATATCTGGAATTTATTTTCCTTCTACAATTGAAACTTCGTAGCCTGGAGCAGAGCCAAGCCTGGGGCTCCCTCCAAGGCCTGCAGCCATTTGTGTTGGGATTATAATTGAAACTTTGTTGCCTTAAGCGGGTGGGCCCGGCCAGGGTGTGTGGAAAGCTTTGCTTCCCCTGTTGCCGGCAGCAACCCTGGTCTGCTCTCTCAAGCTCCATTCTGCTGCCATTTGTTTGAATTTGTTTACCTTCTATAATTGAAGCTTTGTAGCTTGAGTGGAGGCTTAGGCTGGCAGAAAGCTTGGCTTCCTCTGTTACCTAGGAAACCTTGCTCTCTGTGGCTGTAGCCATCTTGGTTTGGGTTAATTTGCATACTCGCTCTGATTGGATGGTGGGCGTGGCTTTGTGGGTGTGTCAGAGGTATGGTCAATTTGCATATTTGTCTATTATTAGATAGGATATCATGTCATCTGCAAATAATGAGAGTTTTATTGCCTCCTTTTCTATTTAGATGCTTTTTATTTCTTCTTCTTGTCTGATCACTGTAGTTTGGACTTCCAATACAATGTTGAACAAAAGTGGTGAAAGAAGACATCCCTATCTTGTTCCTGTTCTTAGGGGAAATGGTTTTAGTTTTTACCCCTTGAGTATGATGTTTGCTGTAGGTTTATCACATATGGCCTTTATTATGTTGAGATATGCACCCTCTTATTCCACTTTGCTGAGAGTTTTTTTAAAAAAAATAGATGTTGGATTTTGTCGAATGCTTTTTGTGCATCTATTGATATGATCATGTGATTTTTGTCTTTTAATTTGTTTATTTATTGAATAACATTTATTGATTTGTGAATATTTTACCAGCCCTACATCCCAGCAATAAATCCCACTTGATCATGATGTATGATATTTTTAAAATATTGCTTGATCTGATTTGGTAATATTTTGTTGAGGATTTTAACAAGGATTTTAGCTGAAGTTTCATCAGGAACTTCAGCTGCTGTATGTTCATCAGTGACATATATATATATATATATATATATATATATGCCTATGCGACTGTTTGACCGGTAGCTATGATGTGCACTGACCACCAGGGGCAGACACTTAATGCACAGGCATGGAAACATGGAACAGACTGATGAATATCAGAGGTAAAGGGGGAACCAGGAGGGTGGGAAGAGATTAACCAAAGATCGGCCTGGCCTGTGGGGATTGGGGTGAAACCGGCAGTCCAACATCCCCCAAGGGGTCCTGGATTTCGAGAGGGTGCAGGCCATGCCAAGGGACCACACCAGTGCACGAGTCCATGAACCAGGCCTCTAGTTGGCCTATAATTCTCTTTCTTTTTAGTGTCTTTATCTGGTTTTGGAATTAGGGTAATGCTGGCCTTATTAAAAGAGTTTGGAAGTGTTCCTTCCAATTGGAATTTTTTGGAATAGTTTAACGACAATAGATGTTGGTTCTTCTTTGAATATTTGGTAAAACTCCCCTGTGAAGTCATCCAGACCAAGGTTTTTGTTTGGGGGGATTTTTTATTACTGCTTCAATTTCCTCAATTGTTATTGGCCTATTCAAGTATTTTTATTCTTCTTGATTCCGATTTGGCAGATTGTATTTTTCTAAGAACTTGTCCATTTCATCCACATTGTCCATCTTTTTGCCATATAGTTGCTCATCATATTTTCTTACAATCCTTTATATTTCTGTGGTGTCAGTGGTTACTTATCTGCTTTCATTTCTGATTTTGATTATGTGGGTCTTCTCTCTTTGTTTCATGATGAGTGTTGCTAAAGGTTAATCAATCTTGTTTATCTTTTCAAAGAACCTGCTCTTGATTAATTGATCTTTTGTATTTTTTTTCTCTATGTCATTTACTTCTGTTCTAATCTTTATTATTTACTTTCTCCTACCTACTCTGGGCTTCTCTTATTATTCTCTTTCTAATTCTTTAAGCTTTAGGGTAAAATAGTTTATTATTACTTTTTCTTGTTTTTTGAGGTAGGCCTATGAACTTTTCTCTCAGGACTGCTTTTAATGTGTCCTGAGATTTGGGGTTGTTGTGTGTTCGTTTTCATTTGTTTCCAGGAAGTTTTTTTTATTTTTTTATTATTTTTTTTTATTCCATTGTTAACCCTTTCATTGTTTAATAACATGCTATTTAGCCTCCATTTGTCTGAATGTTTTTGAGTATTTACTGTAGTTGATATCTAATTTCATTCCATTGTGATCTGAGAAGATACTTGGTATGATTTCAATCTTATTGCTTTTCTAGAGATCTGTTTTATGTTCTAACATCTGGTCTATCTTTGAGAATGACCCATATGCACTTCAGAAGAATGTATATTCTGCCACTTTGGGGTTAAGTGTTCTATAAATGTCAATCAAATACATCTGATCCAGTGTGTTATGTAGAGTCACTGTTAATTTTTGTCTGGAAGATCTATCCAGTGAAGTCAGCAGGGTGTTGATGTCCCCTACTATGACTGCATTACTATTGATCTATCCCATTAAGTCCTCCAGAAGGTTTTCCTATATATTTAACTGCTCATATTTTTGGTGCATATATGTTTACCAGGGTTATATCTACTTATTGGATCAATCCCTTTGTATTATGTAATGGCCTTTATTGTCTCCTCGGATTTCCTTCATTTTGAAGTCTATTTTGTCAGATATGAGTATTGCCACCCCAGCTTTGTTTTGTTTCCATTTTCATGGAAATTTTTTCCCTCATCCCTTCACTCTTATCTTGTGTGAGTCTTCTGTTCTGAAGTGGTCTCTTGTAGACAGCATATAATTTGGTCATGTTTTTGTATCAATTCACCCACCCTATGTCTTTTGATTGGAGCATTTAATTAATTTTCACTTGAGTTTATTATTTATAGGTACTTATTTAACACCATTTTAATTTGTTATGGCTATGTTTCTCTATTTCATCTACTAAATACAACAGTCCCTTTAACATTTCTTGCAGTGCTGGTTTTATGGTGACAAACTCCTTTAGCATTGTTTGTTTGTTTGTTTCTTTGTTTGTTTTTGTCTTGGAAGCTCTTTTTTTTTCTTTTCTAGGAATGATAGCCTTGCTAGAGATAGTAATTTTGGTTTCAGATCTTTGCTTTTCATTTGCTTGAATACTTCATTCTATTCTCTTGTGACCTTTAGAGCTTCTGATGACAAATCTGATGACAGCCTTATGGGACCTCTTTTTGTAGGTAAGAAATAGCTTTTTTCTTGCTGCCTTTAGGATTCTTTTCTTGTCTTTAATATTTGGCTTTTTAATTATGACGTGTCTGGGCATGGGACTGTTTGGGTAGTTATTGCTTGGGATTCTCTGTGCCTCCTGGACTTATGTGATTTTTTCCTTCACCAGGTTAGGGTAGTTTTCTGTCATTATTTCTTAAAACACGTTCTCTATCCCTTGCTTACCTTCTTCTTCTGGCACACTTATTATGCAAATATTACTATGTTTCATGTTATCCCACTGCTCCATTATGCAGTCTTCTTGATTTTTAATGTTTTTTTTTTTTTTCTTTTTGGTCCTCTGATTGAATGATTTTTTTCTACCCTGTCTTCTAATTCACTGATCCAATCTTCAATTACTCTTAATCTGCTGTCTATTCCTTCCACTGTGTTCTTTATTAGTACTATGTCATTCTTCATAGATACTATATCTTTTCTCATGCTATTGAGCATTTTTGCCATCATTATTCTGTACTCTAGGTCTGATAAATTTATTTTCTCCATTTTATTTAGCTCTTCTTCTGGAGAATTCTCTTCTTCTCTCATTTGGGGCTTGTTTTATTTCTCCCCATTTTGGCTGCCTATTTGGGTTTGTTACTATGCATTAGGTATATTTGCTATGCCTCCCAATATCTAGTGCAGGACTGTGTCAAACATTATATCTGACTAATTACATTAGGTAAAGACTCAAAGCCTCCAGAGACCCTTCTGTTCCTGCAGATTGGTTGTATTCAGTTTTGAGTAGCCTAATGCAAGTTTCCACAGATTGGGGAAGAGGTTTTCCAACAGAGTGAGGCAATTGCTTCTGCCTGGAGGATGATTATTATCTCAGTCTCTAAATGGGCCTCAGAATCTCCACACGGTGGGGTAAGGAGTTTTCCTATCAGGTGGGACAACTGCCTTCCCCTAGGCAAAAACTGCCTGGATAACAAAGGTCTGCCTGAGAAAGATGGCCTTTGCAGCATGAAGGAATGACTCAGCACAGAAAACCAGCATGTCTGCCTTCTGAACTCTAACCCCAAAACCCCCAACCCTGGCTTCTGCTCACATAGGTCCAGTACACTCCTCCCTCCTTCTCCTGGAGCCCAAGGTAAGTGGTTTCACACAAAATTTTGTGTGTTGGCCCTTTACGAGAGTGCCTGTATTTCCAGCTGTCTCTCCCTGGAAGAAAGCAACCCTGCTTCTTTTCACAGCCAGATGTTATGTGGGCACCTTTCTCAGTTCTGGGGCTCTGGGCTGAGAGGGCCAGAGTTCTCATTGGGAACCCCCCGACAGCTGAGATATCCTATGGAACTTCAGCTGCTGTCTGTAGAAACACAACCAGCCCTTTTGTGCCTCTGCACTTCCTACTAGTCTCTCTGTGTTCTCCACTTTCTTTCCTTGGTTACCTGGTTTGCTCCAACTAGTATTCAGTTGATTATTCAGGATATTTGGTGTGTTCTTTTTTAATTTTACAGTAATTTTTAATGCATTTCCAGTTTTGTGGTGTTTTTTTTCCTGGTAAAGTGTCAGTGTAGCATTCACTTATTCTGCCACCATTGTCATTTTGTATGGAAGATCAATATTTTGAACTATAGGGATTTTTTATTTGTTCATGGACTTGGCTTTTTAAAGTAGTTTTAGGTTCAAACTATATTGAGCAGAGTTATAGGGCTTTCCCCTATAAAGTTTGCCTTCACCCATGGGTAGACATCTCCATTATTGATTCCAACACCAATAGAGTTTATTTGTTACAATTGATGAACCTACATTGACACATTATTTTCACCCAAAGTTCATAATTTACATTAGAATTCACTATTGTGTTGTACATCCCATGGGACTGCTCATATTTACAATGATGTTTATCTACCACCATAGTATTATACAGAATAATTTCACTCCCCCCAAAATTCTTCATGCTCCCCATATTCATTTATCTTTTCCCTATCCTCTGGTAACCATTGATCTATTTACTATCTCTACAATTTTGCATTCTAAAAAATGTCATATAATTGGCATTATACTAGTATTTTCACATTGGCTTCTTTCACTTATTAATGTGTTTGAAAGGTTCCTCCATGTCTTTCCAGGGCTTGATAGCTAATTTATTTTTAGTACTGAATAATGTTCTATTGTCTGGTTTTATTATAATTTATTCATCCACTCACCTACTGAAGAAAAATCTGATTGCTTCCAAGTTTTGGCATTTATAAATCAAGTTGCTGTAAGCATTCTATGTGCAGATTTTTGTATAGATAGTATGTTTTTAACTATTGGTGGTAAATACTAAGAAGTGTCATTGATAGATAATAAGAGTATGTACAGTTTTGTAATAAACTGCCAAATTGTCTTCTACAGTGGCTGTACCATTTTATTTTCCCATACTATATAATAAAAGCCTAATATACTAAGTGTCTGGTTGTCTGGTCATCTGTTCAACCAATCAAAGCATAATATGCTAATGATATGCTAAAAGCCGCTCAACTGCTTGCTATGACATGCACTGACCACCAGGAGGCAGACGCTCTGACCAGTAGGTGTGCTTGCTGCTGGGGTCCAGCAGATCAGGACTAAATGAGATGGGCCAGACACTCCCTGGAGCCCTCCCACCATCCCTCTTTGGCTGGCCAACATCTGGTGTCCCTCCTCAGCCCCAATCATGCACCAGTGGGGTCTCTCAGCCTGGCCTGCACCCTCGCGCAATCTGGGACCCCTTGGGGATTGTTGGAGAGCTGGTTTCAGCCTGATCCTGCAGGCCAGGCCAAGGGACCACACTGGTGCATGTATTTGTGCACCGGGCCTCTAGTAAGTAATCATTGAGAGTCCCTGTTGTTCTTTGCCCTCATCAGTATTTGGTGGTGTCATTGCCCTGGATGTGGCCATTCTAATAAGTGTGTAGTGGTGATTCAATGTTATTTTAATTAGCATTTTATTGATGACATATGATATAGATTATTTTTATATGCTTATTGACCATCTCTATATTTTCTTTGGTTAGGTATTTAGTTAAATGTTTGACCAATTTTTAATTGTGTTCTTGTAGAATTTTAAAATTTCTTTGTATATTTTGAAATAAGATTTTTTAGCAGATATACATTTTGCAAAGTTTCTCTCATTTTGTGGCTTGTCTTTTTATTCTCTCATGTCTTTCACAGTGCAGAGGTTTTGTGTGTGTGTGTGTTTTTTATTTTAATAGAGTCATTTATTTATTTATTTTTTCTTATGGATTTTGTCTCTGGTGTTGTATCTAAGAAATCATTGTCAAAAGTAAGGTTATCAAGGTTTTTAAATATGTTATTCTAGGCTTTTTACAGTTTTGAATGTTACTTTGAAACATTTGGTCCTATTGAATTAATTTTTGTGAAGAATGTAAGTCGTATCCTCTATATTAATTTTTTTTCCTTTGCATATGGCTGTTTAGTTGTTCCTGCACCATTTGTTTACTGTATCTTTTCTTCATTGTATTGCCTCTACTCCTTTGTCAAATATTACATGACAATATTTATGTGGGTCTATTTATGAGTTCTCTACTCTGTTTAATTGATCTATCTGTCTAGTTTTATGTTTTTTTTTTAACCAATATCACACTCTTAATTATTGTAACTTTACAGTATGTCTTGAAGTCAGTTTCTGTCTTCTAATTTTGCTTCTTCTGTTTCTATATTGTGTTAGCTATTCTGGATCTTTAGCCTCTGTATAAATTTTTGAATCAGTTTATTAGTATACACAAAATAACTTTGTTGTATTTTTATTGGATGCCATTGACCCTATAGATCATGTTGAAAAGAACTGACTTTTCAATACTGTCTTTCTATCCATAAACATAAAACATCTCTTCATTTGTTTATTTCTTCCTGATATCTTTTAACATAATTTTATACTTTTCTTTATATAGATTTGTACATATTTTGTTACGTTATACTTATGTTACATTTTGGGGGTATTATGTAAATAGCATTGTGTTTTTAATTTCAAATTCCACTTGTTCTTTGATAATATATAGGAAAATGATTGACTTTGTATATTAGCTTTTTCTTTGTCAACCTTGCTATAATTGCTTATTAATCCTGATATTTTTTGTCAATTCCTTTAGATTTTTGTTTAGATGATTATATTATCTGTTAACAAAGAGAGTTTATTTATTTCCTCCCAATCTGCATACTGTTTGTTTAATATTTTCTCATTGAACTCTCAGTCAAATAAGTAGTAAGGTAACATCATTGCCTTATATTTGATCTTAGTGGGAAAACTTTGAGTTTCTCATCAGTAAGAAAAATGGCTGCTTTTATATTTTTGTACATATTCTTTTTCATGTAGAGAAACATTTTCTTTATTTCTACTTTACTAGGAAATTTTATTATGAAAGGGTATTGGATTTTGTCAAATGCTTTTTAGACTGTTGATGAAATGGATTATATTAATTAATTTTTGAATGTCAAACCAGCCTTACATTACCAATATAAATCCCACTGGGTCATGGTTTATAATTCTTTTCATGCATTGTTGGAGTCTAACTGCAAATATTTTGTGTAGGATTTTTGCCTAGCTGTTCATGAGAGAATTTGGACGGTAGTATTTTCTTATACTATTTTTCTCTGATTTGGTTACTAAGGAAATTCTGACTTATAGAATGAATTAGACAATATTACTTCAGCTTCTGTTTTAATAATGTAATGGTAGAGAATTAGTACAATTTTTTCCTTTTACATATCCAGAATTCAACAGTGAACCCATCTGGGCCTGGCATGTTATCTTTTTTAAGATTATTAGTTACTAGTGGTCCGGTCCACGAAATTTGTGCATGGGGGGTGTTCCTCAGCCCGGCCTGCACCCTCTCCAATCTGGGACCCCTCACAGGATGTCCTACTGCCGGTTTACAGGGATCGGGCCTAAACCAGCAGTCGGACATCCCTCTCACAATCTGGGACTGCTGGCTCCTAACCGCTCACCTGCCTGCCTGCCAGCCTGATTGCCCCTAACCACTCTTCCTGCCAGCGGACTCACCCCCAAATGCCACCCCTGCTGGCCTGCTCGCCCCCACCTTCCCTCCCCACTAGCCTGCTCACTCCAAACTGCCACCCCGCTGTCCTGATCACCTCCAACTGACCCCCACTGATGGCCTGCTCGCCCCCAACTGGGCCCGCTGCTGGTCTGCTTATCCCCAATGGCCCCACCCTCCACCAGCCTGATCACCCACAACTGTGGTACCATCCTGGTTTGATCACCCACAACTGCCCTCGCCTCTTGGCCTCTAACTGCCTCTACCTCAGCCCCACCAGCATGGCTTTGTCCAGAAGAACGTCTGGAGGGTCTCCTGGAAGGTCTCCCTGTCTAATTAGCATATTACCCTTTTATTAGTATAGATAGAAGCCTGGTGCACAGGTGGGGGCTGGCTGGTTTGCCCTGAAGGGTGTCCCGGATCAGGGTGGGCGTCACACTAGGGTGCCTAGCCAGCCTGGGTGAGGGGCTGATGGCTGTTTGCAGGCTGGCCATGGCCCCCGGCGACCCAAGCTCCCAGCCCCTCTTTTTTTGCTATTTTTTTTCAGTGCCTCCTTGAGCAGAGGCCAGGGCCAGCTGGAAGCAGGTATCTGGGATTTATTTATCTTCTATAATTGAAACTTTGTAGCCTTGAGCAGAGGCCAGGGCCAGCCAGGGCAGGCAGGAAGCTTGGCTTTCTCCATCGCCAGGGGCAACCCAAGCCTCCTGCTCTCTCCAGCTCCATGGCCGCCACCATCTTGGTTGGGTTAATTTGCATACTCACTCCTGATTGGCTGGTGGGCGTGGCTTGTGGGCATAGCAGAGGTACGGTCAATTTGCATGTTTTTCTTTTATTATATAGAATTGCCTCAATTTCTTTAATATCTATATATATAAAAGCCCAGCGATCAGAACAATGAAACGACCAGAATGACCAGAATGACCGATGGCTATGATGCACACTGATCCAGGCCTTGATTGGGCCCCCCAACCCCTGCTGGCCTAGCCCCCAATTGACCCCCAATACCCTGATGGGGGTGTGGCTTACCAGCCAACTGCCCATGGCCCCTCCCCACTGCTGGCCTGGCCCAATAGTCCCCCATCAGGGAAGGTCAGCTGCACCCCACCCATGCAAGAATTCGTGCACCAGGCCTCTAGCATCTATACTAATAGTAGCCTAGGTGGCATCAGGCCATCACATCATCACAAGATGGCTGTCAGAAGATGGCTTCACGCACAGTGGAGGCAGGGCCCAGCGGCCACTCCATGCAGTGAGGCCTGGGGCTCGCACAGCTCTGCATGGCATGGAGGAGGCCAGTCCCAGTGTCTTCGCTGCCTCACAGGGAGGAGGAGAGTTCCAGCGGAGGGTGAGGGTCATGGCAAGGAAGGGCAGTTGTGGGCCATCAGGTCAGCAGGGAAGGGCAGCTGGGAGCGATAAGGCCAGCAGGAGAGGGAAGGTGTGGGCCATAGGCTGGTAGGGGAGAGCAGTTGTGGGTGATCAGGCTGGCAGGCGAAGGCAGGTGTGGGCGATCAATCCAGCAGGAGAGAGCAGTTGGGAGTGATCAGGCCAGCAGGGGAGGGCAGTTTGTGGCGATCAGGCCACCAGGGGAGCGCAGTTGTTGTCGATCAGGCCCCTGGCAGGGGAGTGTAGTTGTTGGCCATCAGTCTGGCAGGGGAGGGCAGCAGTGGGTGATCAGGCCAGCAGGAGAGCAGTTAGGTGTCAATCAGGCTGGCAGGGGAGCGGTTAGGGGGCGATCAGGCTGGCAGGCAGAAGTGGTTAGGGGCAATCAGGCAGGCAGAAAGGTGAGTGGTTTGGAGTCAGCAGTCCCGGATTGTGAGTCAGACATCCCCCAAGGGGTCCCAGATTGGAATGGGTGCAGGCTGGGCTGAGGAACACCCCCACCCTCGTGCATGAATTTTGTGTACCAGGCCTCTAGTGTGTATATATAGTTCTAGTTGGATTTCTGTTCCTTTTTGTGTATTTTTTAACAGATTATGTCTTTTAAGAAATTGGCCTATTTCAGCTAGTTTTTCAAATTCGTGGACATAAAGTTGTTTATAGTAATTTTAATTACCCTTTTAATTTCCATAGTTTTATTTCCTCTTTTATTTTTATTTTATTGTTAATCCTTTCATGAGGATTTATTTCCTTCATTGATTTTTAGAGAGAGTGGTGGGGAGGAAGGAAGAGAGAGAGAGAAAGAGAAAGGAAAGAGTCACATCATTTGGTTGCCTCCTGCATGAGCCCCAAGCAGGGCCGAGACAAAAACCTGCAACCCACATATGTTCCCTTGACTGAAGTCGAACCCATGACCCTCTAGTGCATGAGCTGATGCTCTATTCACTGAGATATACTGGCCAGGGCTCCTCTTTTATTTTTGATATTAGTAATTTGTGTCCTTCCTTTTTTTTTAGTTAATCTAACTAGAGGCTTATCAGTTTTATTGATGTTTTCAATGAACCAGGCTTTTTAATTATTTTCTCTCCTCACTTCCTGTTTTTATTTTTATTTATTTCTGCTATTATTTGTATTTTATATTTTGTTCTGCTTACTTTGGATTTAATTTGCTTTTATTTTTGTATTGAAGCTTTGATGACTGATTTTTGATCATTCTTCTTTTCTAAGATATGTACTCAATGCTTTAAATTTCCCTTTCATTTAGTTCAAAATTTTAAAATTTATCTTGACATATCTTCTTTGACCCAGGTGTTTTAAAAACATTTTTTGTTTAATTACTATGTATTATGGGATTTTCCAGTTTTCTTTATTTTTTGAATCTCTAGTTTAATTCCAGTGTTATCTGAGAGCAGACATTATATGATTTCTCCTTTTTAAATTTGTTAAAATGTGTTTTATCCTGGAATGTAGTCTATCTTGGTAAATGATTCATGTAAGCTTGAGAAAAATATATGCTTTGCTATTATTGGATGAAGTAGTCTATAGATGTCAATTATATCCCATTGATTGATGGTAATGTTGAGATTAACAATGTCCTTACTGATTTTCTGTCTACTGGATCCATCCATTTTTGATAGAGGGGTGTTGAAGTTTTCAACTATAACAGTGAATTTATCTAATTCTCCTTGCAGTTTTATTAGTTTTTCCCTCAAATAGTTTAATAATGTTGCTAGACTCATGCATGTTAAGGATTTTTATGTCTTCTTTGAGAATTGACTTTCTTTATGTAATGCCTTTTTATTTCTTACTTGGAATTCTTCTCTAAAATTAATACATCTACTCTTCTTTCTTTCCTTTAAAATTTTTTTCAGTTAATTTACATTCAATATTATATTACTTTCAAGTGTACAACATTATGATTAGAAATTATATAACTTACAAAGTACTCAACGTAATAAGTCTAGCACTCATCTGATACCATGCATGTCTATTACAATATTGACTACATTTCTTATATTGATTTCTTCTAATTAGGATTAGCATGGTATAATTTTCTCCAAATAATTATTTTAATTTATTTTTACTTTTAGATTTAAAGTGGGTTTCTTTTCAATAACATATAACTGGTCTTTGTTTTTTATGATTATTGATTTGAGAGAGAGAGAGAAAGAGAGAAAGAAAAACATTGATTTCTTGTTCCACTTTTTTATGCATTCATTGGTTGGTTCTTGTATATTCCCTGACCGGGTATCAAACCCACAACCTTGGTGTATCTGAATGACACTCTAACCAACTGATTTACCCTGCCAGGGCCTGGCCCTTATATTTTTTTATTTACTTTGGAAATCCCTGTCTTTTAATGACTGCATTTAACCCATTGACATTCAAAGAAATTATTGATATAGTTGCATTAATATATACCATATTATTTCTTATAATTTTTTTTTATTTTTCTCTTGTTCATTGTTTCTATTTTTGTCTTCCATTATTATTCTACCCTTTGTGATTTTAATTGAGCATTTTATATTATTCTATTTTTTCTCTTTTCTTAGCAAATCAGTTATGCTGCTTTTCTCCTCCTTTTTTAACTGTTTGCCCAAGAGTTTACAATACACTTTTAAAACTATCCAAGTTCCTTCAAGTAAGACTATACCTCTTCATAGGTAGTATGAATAACTTATAATAACAAAATAATTATAATTCCTTCCTCTTATCCCTGGTATCATTGTTGTCATTCATTTCACTTACATATAAGCATACATAAACATGTGATATATGCATAAACATATATAATCAAACATATTGCTGGCATTATTAGTTTGCACAAACTATTATCTGTGAGATGAGTTAAGAATGAGACAAATAAAAATGTTTTATTTTGCTTTTACTTATTTGTTCTTCAATAATATTCCTTGATTTATATAGCTCTTAGTTTCTGAACTCTATTTTTCTTCTTTTTAAAGCACTTCTTTTAACATTTCTTACAACATAGATATACTACCAAAAAATTCCCTCAGTTTTTGTTTGAGAATAAATTTATCTTTCAACACTTTTGAAGGATTATTACATACAGTACAGGATTCTAGACTAGAGTTTTGTGTGTTTGTTTGTTTTCATTCAACACATGGAGTTTTTCTTTAATATTTATTATTGGAACCTGGTTGAGCTTCTGGAGGTAAATCTCACAATATTGCTCCTTCCCACTAGTATGTCTGGTTCCTTCTGGAGGTTGAACTCTTAGAATTACCACATAAGTGTCCAGCAATTTGTCAGTTAGGGTGTGGGTTTTCCTACCTTGGCACTGGTTCCTGAGGTTGATTTCTGCTCCTGAGTCTCTGCTCAGGTAAGTCATGGCTCCTGTACTCACCTGTCTGTGGGTCAGATCTCAGGGCAGTGGTTTGCCGTGTATCCTCCCCTCTCTTAAGGATCCATGAAGACTTGTTAATTTTTCATTTTTCAGACATTTTTACTTATTGTTGGGATGGATGACAACTTCCAAAATTTTTGTGTGCAGAGCTGGAAACTGTAAGTCCTCTGCAGTTTGTTCTTAAGTCAACTTTCCTTCCACTGGCTCTTTCGCTGGAGTAGAAATCAAGAAACAGAGATGCATATATGACTAATACATGTCAGGTTTTTTCTCTAAGTGCATATCTATATGTATGCCTATATCATCTATATCTATATATGGAATTTCACTTCTACTATATCATCCTAGACAGAGTCTTGGTATTTTCATATGCTCTACTAATAAAGGTGGTACAATGTTGCCCAAATTGTTCTTGCTTATAAAATAGTTTCAATTGATTGATACTTGCCAAAACTGGTTAATTGTTAAAATTGCCTGTATAATATTTTAAGATGATTTCTTGGTCCAATGGAAAATGTGCTTAATCAGAGATTCTTGCAGATGAAATTATGAATTCTGTAATTTAAATTTTTTCTCATGTGTTTCCGACAATCTCCCATATTTGTATGAGTGAGAGCTGAATACCTTTCTGTTTCTATAATTCAATAATTTTATGAAACACTTATTGTCGACCCATCACTGATGAAAAAAACTAGATTAAATCTCAATGCAGGAAGAAAAAAAGAAAGAAAAGTCAAATATGAAGGCAATTACAACTAAATAGAAAACTATCTTGATAAAGAAACAATCAGAAAGTTAGATTAATTGAGCTCTTTAGCATTGTGCCAAGCATAGCTGTTCCCTTACACTTGATGTAAAGCAGCTATTTTATTGTTGTCCATGGCCAGCTAGCGGCAAATAAAGTGACCTTTTTTCATTTCTTACATTGTCTATATCTTTTATTCTGTATACTATACCCTCCATAATGTATGTAGTTTCCAAATACAGTTGTGGTGAATTTCAAAACATATTCCAGAAGGGAACTGAGAAAGCTTTTAGTAAATTTAACATTATGTACAAAAAATAATAATAAACACATAGTACATAAATATTAACCCTGAATGGATTAAGAAATTAAATTTCGTAAAAATCTAGGTGAATGTCTTTTTAACTTCTGGATAGAGAACAATTTCATAAGTAAAATATAAAAGTGCTACCCATCAAAAAAGTTGAAAAATTTGAATATTCCAAAAACATAATTTGTAGTTATCTTAAGGCACAAAGTGAAAATGAAAAGTTAAACTACAAATCTCCAGAAGAAATTTACAATATTAATATAACCAATGTTAATATGATTAACATTCAGACTATATAAGAAGCTCACAAAATCAATATTATAAAAATAACCCAGAACAATATAACATTTTACATAAAAGAAAATATAATTTTTCAGTAAATTTGTGATATTAACCTCACCAGAAATTTGGAGAAAAAATTAAGACTATGATAATCTATTATTTTACTAATTGCTCAACTGGCAAAAAATATAACATCTTAAAATTCCAAATGTTGAAAAGGTTTTGAATAGTATTAGATCCTCTAATAATTGCTATTAGGAGTATAACTAATTGAGAAATTTGACATTATTTTACAAAGTGTATACCCACATATCCTAATATCAGGCAGGACCAATCTTAATTATATACCCAAGGCTTACCAAACTTTACAAGGAAGTGTATGCAAGAATGCTTACAGCAGCAAAAACTGGGCACCACCCAAATATCAATGGTGAGGACAATAGATCAATGTTTTATTCCAAGAATAAATTATATTAAAATTAAACTGAATAAGCTACAACAATGCAAATAAGTCATTAAAAATACTTTGGAGAGCAAAAAATGATCAGTACTAAAAAACTATAATCCTATCTAGTAAAGAGGGAATATGCTAATTGACCATCACACCCTCACAAAGATGGCGGCACTCATAGACAATAAGGAGGGAATATGATAATTGACTGACACGCCCTCAAAATGGCAGTACCCACAGCCACAAGATGGAGGCACCCAGTTCCCTCAGCCCTGCAGGGGTGGCAGCGGCGCCACACTCCTGCCTCCAGAGTCCCCCAGTCTGCTCAGCCCCCCAGCCACCCAGGGCCAGCCCAAGGCACAGGCAAGCCTTGAAAAGTGGCTGCCCAGCCGCCCAGGGCTTCCCAAGGCACAGGTAACCAGGGCCAGCCAAGGCTTGTGGTGCCGGCAGTGGCAGCAGCAGAGGTGTGATGGGGGTGTTGCCTTCCCCTGATTGCCGGGTGGCCTCCCACCTCTGAGGGCTCCCAGACTGTGAGAGGGGGCAGGCTGGGCTGAGGGACCCCCTCCTCCAATGCATGAATTTTCATGCACCGGGCCTCTAGTATAATATATTTTTAAAAGTATGGTGTGTAAACCAGCAACACTAAATTATATATTTCCTCATGGTCTGGTGACCAAGGAAAAAAATACAATTTATTTTCTCCCTCACAAATATAACCTATATGCATTAGTGGGGCTAGAACTGGAAATCTATGATAAAGACTCACATTTGAAATGAAGCGAAACAGGAGGCACATAATTATTATTGGTTCATGAAAATGCTATAATCCTTCCAGGAAGGTGTTGGGACAGCTCTCTGACCTCACATTGGAGAAGGCATTGTGTGGACCTATGGGGTCACTGTCTAGAGTGCGTAGCATGTTCAGGGCCACTCTGAGCATGGGGATCCTAATCAAAGTGTCCAAGGATACTTTGCTATACACAGGTGCAAAAGCAAGGACCCAACACTGCACAAGCGTGTCCTTCTATAACCCAAAAGACTGAGGTCATTATTTGGCAAGAAGCCTCATTTGTCTAAGTTAAACTGTGTTGCCAACCAGCCAGTGAGAAACTGCTGTTATGTGAGGCTTGATTGGCCTACTGTGTTTGTAATGACCCCAGTATAGCTCCTATGTTGACAGCTGCATTGTAGGGAAGATGTATTACTGACCAGCCGGTGCTGGCTGTTTTTGCTTGGTATGGATCCTATATTTCCTACTGTATTAGGAAGGACTGCTTTGCTGGACTGTTTTGTCTGATGGCTCCTTGTTAGCAATGGCTACTTGGGCTGCAACAAAGACTTTCTTATATACCCAAAACTACTCCTATCGTCTTCTCCATCTGATACCCGGCATCCAAGGAGGTCCAGTCCCAGGCAGAGGAACTCGGACCCAACAGTTGGCATATTAGAGCTGGATAAAGGAGTAAATACTCCCACAAGTGCTACAGTGAGCAGGGTCGAGGAGGAACTTACTCCAACAGGACCTCAGTTTTCTACTCTGGGATACGAGTCTGTGTGCATTATTCTCCATGACTTCTGGGTCCCACCTTCTGAGAGTTTTTTTCACCTGTTTACACACATGACCTCAGTTGAATTGGATGTTAGGAGTGTTTGGGTATTGTGGGCTATGCAGTATTTGTTGCTTCCTTTATGTCTATGTAAAGGTTTCTTACTGTTATTATTACACCCAGATTCATGAATTTCTTGGGAAGGTAATCTCAATTTATAATGAACTACTTACTAATCTAGTTCCTTTAATCAGACCTTATGCCAATAATCATGTTCAAATTTACTTCACAGCATAATTCTCAATAGATATATAGATTGATATAGGTAGATACATACATACATACATACATACATACATACATACATACATATAATGATATATACATACATAAATTGGTAAAAACATGGAGATATCTCTATCTATCTTTATTTTATTTTTATTATTTTTTAAATCTCCACACAAGTACATTCTTCCATTGCTTTTAGATACAGTGGAAGGGACAGAGGGAGGGGACAGAGAGAGAGAAACATCGATGCAAGAGAGACACATTGATTGATTGTTTTCTACACACACTCTGACCAGGGCCAGAATGAACCCAAAACCCAAGTATGCGCCATTGATGTTGAATCGAACCACAACCTTCAGTGTTTGGTCTGACACTCTAGCCATTGAGCACACAGGCCAGAGACATCTTTATGTTTTTATATATAACTAGAGGCCCGGTGCACAAAATTTGTGCATGGGAGGGTGTCCCTCAGCCCAGCCTGCACCCTCTCCAATCTGGGACATCCCTCTCACAATCCAGGACTACTGGCTCCCAACCACTTGCCTGCCTGCCTGCTTAATTGCCCCTAACCATTTCTGCCTGCCAGCCTGATCACCCCCTAACCACTCCCCTGCCGGCCCGATTGTCCCTAACTGCCCTCCCCTGCCAGCCTGGTCTCCCCTAACATCCCTCCCCTGCCAGCCTTGTCACCCCTAACTGCCCTCCCCTGCAGGCCTGGGTACCCCCCAACTGCCCTCCCCTACAGGCCTGGTCACCCCTAACTGCCCTCCCCTGCTGGCCTGATCGCCTACAACTGCCCTCCCCTGCTGGCCATCTTGTGGTGGCCATCTTGTGTCCATATGGGGGCAACCATCTTTGACCACATGGGGCGGCCATCTTGTGTGTTGGAGTGATGGTCAATTTGCATATAACTCTTTTATTAGAATTTTTCACATTCTCTGCCTCCTCTATACCCTCTTTAGCAAAATCTGTCTGGAGCCTATCTGGCTTGGGTGATGTTATCAAAAGACTATTATTTGCAACATGTTTAGGTCTTTCAAATGAACTTTCTTGCTGAAAGGTTATTTTCACTCTTAATTTTTGGTTTTATATCTAGTAACATTTGCCTTTTACAACCAGTTATGATCCCACATATAACCCATTGTGCGCCCTAAGTGTCTGTAGATGAGAGCGGCGGACCTAGCCCACATGCCATGCGTATCTATATAAAAATATTTTTCCTAAGTGGCAGCCCTGAACAACATTAAAATAATTTTTCATGAGAATTTTCAGCTGAAAATATTAAAGAACACCCGAATTGTGAGTAATATTGATTTTTTAAATTAAATTCAAAATATAGTGGCGTGTGGGGATGGTTTCTGTTTTGGATGCGTGTCAGTTAACTGGTTAAGGCTCTCCATTATTTTTTATTTCTCCTCTTGAACCAGCCAATTTTTAAAGCTCATGTCTTATTTCTCATATCTTACTAAATGCAACCAATTAAGTTACCAATTATCTAACTAAAAGTCTGTTTTCCAAACTCTTGTGCTAAAGCCAGTCTCAGTAGACACTGGCTTGCTTTCTCAGGTACTAAGTTTTCTGCAACTTTGTAATGTGAGATTCCATCTTTCTCACCTCTGATATTGGTTTTCCTGCCACTCTACTATCAAGTTTCACAGTTAAGGCTTTCTATGGTGGAAACCCACTTAAATTTCAATTTATATATTAGTTATGATTATGCTAGGTACTATAACATAAGTAGCCTAAACATCTGTGACTTACAAAATGGTAGTTTATTTAAGTGTTCCTTTAAAAAAAATTATTGATTGATTTTTAGAAAGAAAGGAGAAGAGAGAGTGGGAGGGGAGGAGATCAGTTTTTTTGTTCCACTTATTTATGCATTCATTGGTTGCTTCTTGTATGTGCCCTGACTGGAGATTGAAGCCACAGCATTGCCATATGGGACAATGCTCTAACCCACTCAGCTACCTGGCCAGGATGAAAATAAGTTTTCTTGGTAGGGATTTGGTTCTGCCTTAAGTTGTAATTTGGAAACCAGCCTCCTAATGACTTGTGCCTCTGCTGTATTCAGCAGCTGACTTCCACATTTGCAGGAGGAGGGGGAGAGCAGTAAGGGTTGCATATGGTGGTTCTTTAGTCCATTTGTGAAAGAGGGACAGTCAATTTTCCATTTATATTGATTACATGGAGCCCATGCACATTAATTCAAATTAAAGGCAGTTGGGAAATAGTACACATCATAGAGGAAATATGCTTGATAAACACTCAGCTAGTCATTGTCACATATTTTCATTATAGATTTATTTTTATTTTTTCCCCATTAAACAATGAACTTCTGGGAATAGATCTATATCTTTCTCATCTTTATATTCCCACAAGAATCACTACTGGGACCTGAAAACCATTAAATAAATGTTTAATCAATGATCCTCATTCTTTGTAAACATAATCACAGTAATGATAGAAACCACAATTGTAGCACTGCTTGAAAATGCAAGTGTATAAGAAACTTCTACAGACTAAAACTGTTATCATAGATACACGCTGTATAATCTTTCTGACCCACACAATGAAAGAATTAAATGAGAATAAATGAGAAGTGGTATTTTCACTTTTTAAACATTTTTATTATAAAACTAGAGGCCCGGTGCACAAAATTTGTGCACTGGAGGGGTGTCCCTCAGCCCAGCCTGCACCCTCTCCAATCTGTGTCCCCTCGGGGGATGTCCGACTGCCTGTGGGATCAGGCCTAAACTGGCAGTCGGGCATCCCTCTCACAATAAAGACTGTTGGCTCCTAACCACTTGCCTGCCTGCCAGCCTGATTGCCCCTAACTGCTTCTGCCTGCCAGCCTGATTGCCCCCTACCCGATCCCCTGCCAGCCTGATTTATGCCTAACTGCTCCCCTGCAGGCCCAATCACCCCCAACTGCTCTTCCCTGCTGGCCTGATTTCCCCCAATTGCCTTCCCCTGCCAGCCCGATTGCCCTGAACTACCCTCCCCTGCAGGCCTGGTCACCTCCAACTGCCCTCCCCTGATGGCCTGATCTCGCCCCCAACTGCCCTCCCCTAATCTTGTGACAACATGGGGGTGACCATCTTGTGATGATGTGGGGGTAGTCATCTTGCACCGACATGAAAGAAGCCATCTTGTGGAAGCCATCTTGTGACTACATGGGGGCAGCCATCTTGTGATGATGCAAGGGCGAGACGCCACCTAGGCTTTTATTAGTATAGATAAAACACAAATACAGAAAAGCACATTGTGCAGCTATCACACAGATTAAGAAATCTGAGAGCTACCTCTTAACCCTTTGACAGCTACCTCTTAACTCGGATGTCGAAATCTGACAGCTACCTCTTAACTCAGATGTCGAGTGTGACGCGACATGGTTAGCAGTAGAATAAAGGAATCGAAAAAAGCAAGTGAGTGCAAAGGGTTAAGATCTTCCATGTGTTCCATCCAGATTATTAATCCCTTCCCACAAATTAGCTACTATTTAATTTCTATTGTAATGATTTTGCTGTTTCTTTAGCTATAGTACCTATCAGTACATACATAGGCACAAAGTTTAGTCTTGTCATTTTTTACTTAAAATATATGTTCCACAATTCTATTCTATCTTTTCTTTATCTTATAACTTACCTATTGAAAAACTAAGGTAATTTGATCTGTAAAGTTTCTCAGGTCTGGATTTTGCTGATTGCATATCCATGTTGTGGTTCAGCTATTTCTGTGTTTTGTATTTCCTATACAGCTCTATTCTGATGCTTTAGCCATTTCAGGGTCAATCTCCTTGGCAAGACTATAAATGTGTGTGCACTCTTTATATACATATATATACATATATATTGAATATTTTTTTTGATTTTTTACAGAGAGGAAGGGAGAGGGATAGAGAGCTAGAAACATCGATGAGAAAGAAACATCGACCAGCTGCCTCTTGCACACCCCCCACCGGGGATGTGCCCACAACCAATGTACATGCCCTTGACCGGAATCGAACCTGGGACCTTTCAGTCCACAGACTGACGCTCTATCCACTGAGCCAAACCGGTTTCAGCTGTGTGTGCATTCTTATCATGAGATGCACAATATCTGATTGTCACCTTTTTTTTTGAAGTTACTAACTGGTGATTCCCACACAGTCCATTAAAATTATCCAGGATTACAAACTGAGTATATTCTCATTCTAACATTGTTTGCCATTCATTAGTAGAAACATTTTTACAAGGAGACACTTTTCCCTTTCTAGTTCCCTGTGATACATTGTGGGGAGACATCAACCAAAGGACTTGTATGCATGCATATAAGCATAACCAATGGCCACAGACACCAGTGGGGTGAGAGCATGAGTGGAGTGGTGGGGGGGCAAAAGGGGAATAAGGACACATATGTAATACCTTAATCAATAAAGAAAATAACATTTTAAAAAGTCAGAATACATGCTTGAGTATTTTTCAAAATGGTTATTTTGACCTCTAATACTCCCTGAAAGTGAGAAATTATTTTTAGACATATAAAGAACTCATGGTTTAAAACATACTTAAAAGTTTCAATTCATTGAAATTATTATCTTATTTGTAACTCAAGTTGCCTCATCATTGGACAGTAGGACCTGAAAAAATTTGTTTTGTGTACTTTGAAATGACTTCAGTAGTGTTAACTGGTGGTAGCTGGCGCTAATTCAATGCCAACAGTGAAGAAGGAAGCTTTATTCAGTTCAAAACAGCTTAATTGTGATAGAGCACAGCTGCAAAAACAGCACAACTAGAAAGCTCCGCCATAGTCTGTCAGCTCCATGAAAGTCTGCTTTCCACTAGTCTGCACCACTCTGCTCTGGGGGACATCTTCCATATTCCAGCTCAGCCAGGGAGACACACACTCCAGTTTTCCTTGGAAAGGGAAAGTATGTTCTCAGAGCCACAGGGGAGCTGGCTTATATAGATGGGATTCCCTGCCTCTGGTCCCTGATTGGTCTGTCTTCATGCAAATAAGAACTCCAAATCCTTGCTGTTTGATTGGTCCAAAAGGCACTGTCCTGATTGGTTAGAATAGAGCCCCTCTGATTGGCCAGAGCTACACAGCTCCAATTGGATGGAGAAAGCCTTAGTCCTACTGGTTGAAATAGGATTCTAGGCACTCCTTTATAAGGGTGACTCAGCTGGCAGAAACACAGTGCAAGCAGGTAGTCCAGTGCAGAGGCAGGTAGTTCAGCACCCGCTCTTCTGTGAAGTACAGTCTTCATGAGAGGCCCTTGTGCAGAAATGGCTGTTAGGCTCTTTTTATTTGTTTTTAATTGGAGATCTCTTACCACCAGGAACCCTTCTTAGTAGGTGTCTTTATTTCTCACTAGAGGCCCGGTGCACAAAATTCGTGCATGGAGGGGGTGTGTGTCCCTCAGCCCTGCCTGCACCCTCTCCAATCTGGGATCGGGCAGTCGGACATCCCTCAAGGGGTCCCATATTGGATAGGGTACAGGCTGGGCTGAGGTACAACCCCCCTCCGTGCACGAATTTTGTGCACCGGGCCTCTAGTAGTTTTATAAAATCAAACCAAGTGTCACAGTTAAAGTAATAAATACATTTAAAAGATGATTGACATTCAACTTTAATTGTGGTGGGTCTATAATAAATTATTTTTTGTGATGAAAGTAGTTATAGGTAACTCAAACTTTGACTTTGGGGGTAATAATTCCAAAAAAAGAATGAAAAATTCTATAGAATGAATGAATAACAAACAATATGCTAGTTAGATATTTCTTATGTTCCTAAATAATCTCTATGTGATTATATATAAACAGGTATAAATAATTGTTCAAGTCTGAAATAAATATATTTGTTGTAGAGTTGTGAGTATCCTATATAATAAAGAAGTAATATGCAAATTGAACATCACTCCAACACACAAGATTGCTGCCCACATGTGGTCAAAGATGGCTGCTCCCATGTGGACACAAGATGGCTGCCATAAGATGGCCAGCAGGAGAGGGCAGTTGGAGGGACCAGGCCTGCAAGGGAGGGCAGTTGCGGTGATCAGGCTTGCAGGGGATGGCAGTTGTGGGGGACCAGAACTGCAGGTGAGGGTAGTTGGGGGTGATCAGGCTGGCAGGAAGGCGAGTGATTGGGAGCCAGCAGTCCTGGATTGTGAGAGGGATCCTAGATTGGAGAGGGTACAGGCTGGGCTGAGGGACACACACCCCAACCCCATGCATGAATTTCATGCACCGGGCCTCTAGTATAAAATTAAACAATATGATTGATAAATGTATACATTCTTAAAGGAGTAAACTCAAATGCTAATAGGTTATTAACTCTTAAAAATTAGCTTATTTAAATGTTATGTCTACTTATGGGGGGGAAGGGCAATGGAGGGATAAGGACACATATGTCATACCTGAATCAATAAAGAGAGAGAAAAAAGAATCATCCAAGTCTTAATAATTCATTTCTGTTTTCCTTGATTACATATCACTCTGTCCCACACAGTCCAAAATAAATGTAATGAGAGTCAACATTGTAAAACACATGTGATCTTTAAATGACCTGTTACCTAGATTATTTTATAAAATAAAAAGTATAAGGTGCAATTATATTCATTGAGGTATTTCTTTGACCCGATATATTTAAAATTATTGCTGAAATTATCATTCAGCATATAATAAATATAAAACCTTACTGAGATACTTTACATTTCCCTTTTTATATTAATTCTTCCAAATCATATGTATATTTTATACTTGCATCATATCTAATCTCAGACCTTGGGCTAGTGGCATTTAGCACAGGTAGACCACTAAAAGAATACATACTAAAGTGTGCAATTGGAGAGGGTGCAGGCTGGGCTGAGGGACACACATCCCAACCCCGTGCATGAATTTGTCATTATTTATAACTTTCAAAAGTTATCAACCTATACTTCATTTATTCAATCATAAACTCTGTGGCTAACTGAAGTGTTTATGAAGTCTTACAATAATATGACAAAGACATAGGTTAAATTTTAAGTAGGATAATTGTAATCATGAAAATTATACATGCATTTCCTCCCTCCCTTCTTTGCTTCTTTCCTTGCTTTTAGAAATAATTCATAAGTAATTATTTAAAATTTGCATCATGAACTGGTGCCTTTTATTTTGGCCAATATTTGAACATCATTCATAATCATATGAGTTTGAGTTTATACTCACATAATAAACATTTGAGGGTGTTTATATCTATATTCTTGAGAATTGTTTGAACACTTTTAACTTTCTGATTTAATTTATTTTATACCTCCTTTATAAAATTATATAGCTACTAGTGGCCTGGTGCATGAAATTTGTGCACAGAGGGGGGATTCCTTCAGCCCAGCCTGTACCCTCTCCAATCGGGGACCCTTTGGGGGATGTCCGACTGCCGCTTTAGGCCCAATCCCATATCCCTCTCGCAATCTGGGACCGCTGGCTCCTAACTGCTCACCTACTTGCCTGCCTGATCACCCCTAACTGCCTCTGCCTGCTTGCCTTATTTCCCCTAACCCCTCTGCCTGCCTGCCTGCTTGCCCCTAACTGCCCTCCCCTGCCGGCCTAATCTTGCCTCCAACTGCCTCTGCCTGCCTGATCTAGCGCCCAGCGGCCCTCCCCTGACAGTCTGATCTCGCCCCCAACTGCTCTCCCCTTGCTGGCCTGATCTTGCCCCCAACTGCCCTCCTCTGCCAACCAATTTGGTTCTGATTGGTTGGTTTCTATGCCAGTCAGCACCAAAAGCTCCACCTCCTAGGCAGCCATTGGCTCCTCACAGTTGACCCAGATTTGGCTCTGATTGGCCAGTTTCTATGCCAGTCAGCGTCAAAAGCTCTGCCTCCTAGGCAGCCATTGATTCCTCACATTTCACCCAGATTTGGTTCTAATTAGTCAGTTTCTATGCCAGTCAGCCTCTCTGGGCCTATCAACGGGGCCTGTTCAGAAAGGCGGGACTTATCAGCAGCCTCAGTGGAGGCCTGGAGAGAAATGGAGGCCCAATTGCTGGCCAGATTGGGAGAGAAAGAGAGAGGCAACAGCTGATCAAAAGCTGCCACAGATGCAATGGTTCAGTCCCTGCTTCTCTCTTCAGGCCTCTCTCTGGCCCTGATTTGCAGCCCCCTCAGTAGTCAGTGCTGGAGCACCGTGCCTGAAGAGGAAGCAACTAGTGCTGGATTGCCACGGCAACCCAGCACTGACTGCAGGACTGACTTCTGGTTGGTCGAGCCTTGGTCGTTACTGGTTGTTACAACCCAGGGTTTTTATATATTAGGATTATTTACTGTTCAATCACTCTTGATTATTGGTTTTGCTAGGTCCTTTCTTGGTGGAATATACAAGAGTTGCCTCCCTCACTGATTCTATTCCTTATCTGATTAAATACTTTTTAATTTCCTTTTGTTTTGTTTGATAGCTATGTATTAATATACATTTACTCTTTGTCTATTAACTAAATATAAATTGAATATTGTTTGGTTTTTGTACCTTTAAAAATAATAAAACCATATACAGCAATAAACTTACTTCTGAGCTTAATTTTTATTTATGTATTTATTTTACATAGTTATAGATTATATTGAATATATTATATATATAATATATTATGTATCCTTTTTTGTACTTTAATAACAAGTATATTATTGAATATTTCCATTTTTCTGTAACTCCTTAAAAAGTAAATACCTGCAACCACATATAGCATGCATTATAGCAAGAAACAGCAGACAATAAAATAATATGTAGTGAAGAAAGTTAGATAGTGATGAGTACTGTACAAAAAAAAAAAAAAAGGAAATAAAACAGAGATTAGGGGTGGGAGGCACTGCTTGTAGTCCTAATTAGAGTGGTTATGGTAAGCTTCATTGAGATGTTGAAATTTAACTAAAACTGTTAAAGGAAGCAAAAGAGATATCTCAAAGGTTCTATGGCAAAAGAGTGAGGCAGAACCAACAGCAGAGCAGACCAGTATTTTTAAGGAGCATCCAGAAGGCCCAGTGCTGGAGGAGCGGCGGGCGGGGGGGGGGGAGGGGGGAACAAATGGGGTTATCTTTATCTTAGGAGAAAAGATCAGAGAGGAAATGGGGATAGCTCTTGTAAGAACTTGAAACCATAGTGATGCCAATAGCTTTTGTTCTGTGGAATGGGGAGAAATAGCAGTGGTTTGTGCTTAAAGGTAAATTCTCCTGTAATTATCTATCTGCTGTGTTTAAATGATGAAATATCTTAGAAGGCAAGAATAGAAATGGGGTGTGTGTATAGATGTATACAAGAATCTTGGTGAGAATTGGTGATGGCTCAGACCAAGGAATAAGGAATGGAAATAGAAAGAAGTGTTTGCATTTAGATCTACACTGAGTGGCCAGATTATTATGACCACCCCATCAGTACTTCGTTCGGCCACCTTTTGCCTTCAGTAATGTGGCGATTCTTCTTGGCACTGACTCCACGAGATGTTGCAAGGTGATACAAGGAATCTGACACCATGCCTGATGAATGGCACTGTCCAGTTCTGTGAGATTTGATGGTTGTGGAACTAGCTACCTGATGGCTCTTTTAACTTCGTCCCACAAATGCTCAATTGGATTGAGATCTGGTGATTGTGGGGGCCACCTAAGCAAGGTAAAGTCTCCCTCATGTCCTTGAAACCACTCCTGCACAATACGAGCACCGTGGCATGGCGCATTGTCTTGTTGGAAAAAGCCATCTCCATTGGGATACGCCATCAACATGATAGGATGAACTTGATCAGCAACGATACTTAGGTATGTTGTGCTATTCAGACGTTATTCCACATGAATTAAAGGGCCCAAATCATGCCAGGAAAACATGCCCCAAACCATAACACTGCCCCCACCAGCTTGAAGGGTTGTACTCATGCATGTGGGGTGCATGCTTTCATGCTGTCTCTGTGAAATTCTCACTCTGCCATCTGCATGATGCAACTGGAAACGTGATTCATCAGACCACATGACTTTTTTCCAATGCTTGACTGTCCAATCCTTGTGTTCCTGCGTGAATTGGAGACGTTTTATCTTGGTAACTGCAGACAGCAAAGGTGTTCGAACAGGCCTTCAGCTTCCATATCCCATTCGATGCAGTGTATGGCTAATTTGCCTACAAACGTCAGGTGGTCATAATAATCTGGCCACTCAGTGTAGTTTAAAGGTAGATATGGCCATAAAATAAAACCTATTTTATTCTGACATTTTAAAATTCATAAGTAATTGTTTGGAGGATAGCTTGCAGTAAAAGTTCTACAGACACTTGAAAATGTGATTTTATTGTTGATAAGATATAAAATTTTGTTTTTATTATTTTAATGTAAATAATAGTGTGTGAATACTCTGTGACCATATTTAAATTTTGCCTACTTGGTTTGTCATAAAATAAAAGTTATATATTAAACACTTTACTGTGTGGCAATCTTGTTGACTTCTCTTTTCATTTTAACCATTTTTGCGTTTTTTAACAAATTTTGATACAATGTTATTTGACACAAAAAGATTTATGAGTACATTTCCTTTGTAGATTCTAGCTTTTATCAATATAAAATTGACCTGTTTCAATGCTTTAAAAAATTCTGCCCTAGCTGGTTTGGCTCAGTGATAGAGTGTAGGCCTGTTGAATAAAGGGTCTCAGGTTCGATTCTGGTCAAGGGCACATGCTCGGGTTGCGAGCTCGATCCCCAGTAGGGGGCGTGCAGGAGGCAGCCAATCAATGGTTCTCTCTCATCATTGATGCTTCTATCTCTCTCTCTCTCTTCCTTCCTCTCTGAAATCAATAAAAATATATTTTTAAAAATCTACTATGAGCATCTTCATTCCTGTTCTGAGGATTGATTTGTTCATATTCATTTGATATCATTCTACATTTACTTTTATCATTTTTTTAAACTTCAGGGATAGCACTAATAACAAGCACATAGACTATCTTGTTTCAAATGTTTCCTATATGTGCTTCCTTCCTACAAAACATGAGTCACAGAAATGTTTAAAACTGGTACCCAAGTCCACTCTGTTTATATGATTTGTGTTCTTTGTGTCTAAGGTAGTAGACTGAATCACTTGGACTCTGCTCACAGATAATGCCTGTTTTGTTTCTTTGTCTTGATATCTTTGGTACATATATTGTCTTAATTCCCCATGAGAAAATTATATTTCTTCACCTTGATTAAATAACATTTGGACATGCACTTTGCTTTGGTCAATAAAAACAGATAGAAGTAACATACCAATTCTAAGCAGACACTTCAAATTCCATTGTGTAGTCACACATCATGGCATATTTCTTCCCTTACCATATTAATCTATTCCAGATTAGGATAGTTCTATCAGTATATATCCCAGAAGGAAGAAAATATGTAGTTACACCTTGATGTGATATGAGAAAGAAAGAAATGTATTGTTACATGACACTGAGCTTTTGTTTTTGTTTTGTTTTGTTTTATTTTGTAACTTTGGCATAAAATAATGAAACCAATACAGTGATTAGTACTCAAAGTGGATTCCACTGCAACAAGAACAAAGTACACTATTGACTCTTGCTTCAAGGCCAGGAAATGTATACTCAAAACTGTCATTAGACACTGGAAGGAAGATGACTTACATTTTATGGTGGCAAAATATTTGGATACCATTAGCAGTATTTTGAAAACCATTTAATATACTAAATAAGTGTGTGGCTTTGGAAAAATAAGCTGGGTAAATTATTGGCATGACTTGAATGCTCTATACTGCATTTGATATTATTATTATTTTTTAAAATATATTTTATTGATTTTTTACAGAGAGGAAGGGAGAGGGATAGAGAGCTAGAAACATCGATGAGAGAGAAACATCGATCAGCTGCCTCTTGCACACCCCCACTGGGGATGTGCCCGCAACTAAGGTACATGCCCTTGACCGGAATCGAACCTGGGACCTTTCAGTCCGCAGGCTGACGCTCTATCCACTGAGCAAACCGGTTTCGGCTGATATTATTTTTTGAGAAATAAAAAAACTACACACACAAAAAAAACTACAACCTAGCGCATAAGCAGAAATGAAAAGGAACACAGATTCTGGACTTGTAGAATTGGAAAATGCTACTGATTTTCATTTACAGTTGGTAAAATGAGAATGCCTTAAGTAACAAAGTATTGTTAAAACCTAACTTCATGTAATAGACTAAATTAAGATTATTGCAATCACAGCAATGCCTAAAGTGATTAATATATGAAAACATCACTCATATTAAAAAACACATTAAAATATGGCTGTCCCACATAATCTTTATATAGTCCATATACCTGTAATTAAACTTTGAATGATAGGCATATCTAGGAAAAATAATTATCAGTACAATAGTTTTCACAGATAACTGATTAGAAGGAATAAAGTATACCAAAAAATCAACTGTTTTTTAGAGATTTGCTGTGCTCAATGAACCACAATTGTGAATAAAAAAAAATGCAGTAACCATTTTTAAGACATCAGTTGAAGATTAAGCTAAAACTTTGTGGTAGAGTAAAAGAACCTGAGAAAGCTTCTTATTCACCTGTTCTTCAATGCTTCCTTAAGATGGGTCTAAAAGGATAACAGACAAGGAAAGTCCTTGGAGAGAGCAATGCCAAGAACCATGAAGCACAATGGGCTAGAGAGAAAAACCAAGGCCTACCTAATAAGACACATGATCCATCTATAGTAATTTTTCTGTATCTCCTTGTCAAAGATTCCATAAATAACATGTATCTGTGATGTTCATTTTCTTTATTTTTACAATGAGTGTGGCAAATATAATTAGGCCACCTTTCTTCCATCACTCTCTGTTGGATGAGTAGGGACATAAAACTAAAAACCACATCTGACCAAGATCATGAGATCCTCACTCTGAGCCTGGCCCTGTGATTGGATGATACTGCTGTATGTTCTCCCTGGGACAAAGGGGTGAGAAGAATTGTCTTAGGAAAGTAAATATTTTTGAACAAGAAGATGGACATTTTTAGATTTCATTACAAATCCCAAGTACTCTTTGTAAAGGCGGATTTGAGCTGTTAACTGCCATACAGATAACATCACTCTTCATCGTGGGCCTTTCTTTGAGTCCACAATTATGATCAGAAGAGACACATTCCTTTTGTAAGCAGAAGCCTTAAGAGACATTCTGTGGTATCTGTTGCCATCATAAGAGTTTCAGAGAGGGGTCATTTCATTTGCTCAGGTTTCAAAATTAACACAGACAATCATGGAGATGTTATATGGGTAATAAACCTTTGTCTTTCAAGCCAATAGTCACAACATAATCCAATGAATCTAATCTAATTGACTTGCAAAAGGTAAAAAAAAATATATTGTAAAAAATATCTCTATGATTTCTACTCAGATATAGTTGAAATGAGACTTTTTTATTTCCATTCTCTCTCACTAAATATTCTAAAAAATAAATTAATGAATTATTTTAAAAATCCTAAACTAAGTAATTGCATGAAATCCTAAACTACACATTTCCCTACAAGTAAGCACTACTTTTTCAAAGACAACTCACTAAGTGATAGGCAAAATTTGAGTTGTTTATAAACCAGGAGAAGTGGAGACACCCTCACTGGATATGGTGCGTACCTCAGGAAACATGAAACAGGAGGAGAAATCATACAGTGATGTTACAATTTACGCTCTGCGACTTAGCATTTTAATTGAAGGAGAATGGTAGCAAGAGACCTGGAGGAAGAAGGGGATGCGGGTAATCAAAATGAAGTACAGTCTTCAATTTAATATCGTAGGGAAAAAGTAATATCAGAATAAATACAGTGGGCAGTATGTGATGAGACATAGTAGAAATAAAAAATAGTAAAGGATAAAATTAGAAAAAGTAAAGATACAAAATACAGAGGAATGAGAGTATAATTACTAGATGAGATATCTTTCTACTGGTTCCAGGAAAAATTGATTCACTGACATCCAAACATATGGGCATTCCAGCCGTAAAAGCAATCTGAGGGAAACCATGATGCCATTGGGCACCCAAACAGCAGTGCCCTATGTTTATGACTTGGATTGTGGTGATGGTTTTACAGTGTATATGGATCTTCAAACTTGTCAGGTTGCATAGACTAAGTATGCACAGCTTTTTGTATGTCAATCATACTTCAATAATTGGGTTAAAACATAGTACAATGGAGCAATTTCTATCAAGTTCTGAGAAGTAAGAGATTCTATAATATTATGCCCAAGCAAGTTGTCACTGTAATATAAAGGTTACAAAAAAATCATATAATTGTTTAAAACTTCAAAGAACTATACCAAGCAGATTCTTACTTGCAAAAATATTAAAAACTTAATCAAACTATAAAATGAGTCAAAATTAATAAGTTGAAAATGAAGAGCACTGTTAAAAATGTTTGATAGTGTTTGCTTCCATTAATTGAATAACTGATATTGCTACTTCATAATTGTTTATGAAACAATAAAAAAATGACAAATTTTTAACAATATAATAAGAATATAGTTTAACAAAAATCCAGACATATGATGAGGGAAGATGAAGGAATTATATGCATGCTAATTTGTTTGCTTTAACTGTCAGTGGATACTCTACATAGACAAAGTATGCTTTCAAATTAATAGTAACTTGGAAAATATTCCTATTTCTTTTAATATTATAAAATACTTTTACATGACTACATCTTCAAATAATGACATATCTAATTTCAGTACTTCAGTTTTCCTCTGTTTTTTTCTTGAGTTAAATTTGAATAGATTAAATGATGTTTTATTTGAAAGACACACGAACCATAACCCTGTTTTTAAAAATATTTATTCTTTTTATTTAAAATGTAAGTTATTTCTCTCTGCCTCTCTCATTTGACACACTTACTTTTCTTTTCTTCATTGCTTGTACAATAGATATCTGGCATAATGTTCCTGAAATGTAGGAAATGGTTATTTCCGAAATAATAATTTACTGATTTTTATTTCCTTTCCTTTCCTTTCCTTTTTTTTTTACATTTTGTTTTGTTTTTCTCTTTTATGATCAATATGTATCATTTAGAAATTAAATTATACCTCTACAATGATTTTGCAGGAAGTGAGAAGCAGGTCCTGGCCTTACCTCCAGCCATGCGCTAACCATGCGGGGACCATTCGCTGACTGCACACTGACCATGCTCCTGTCCTGGTGGCCCTCCTGCTACCAGTGGTTACTGGCTACTACTGGCCCTCTTGGAACCTCCCATTTCTCAACTTTACAATAAATGGCTCAGAATAGGTGTTTTCTAAACTACCTTAGGGCTCAGTGCTCTGTGGTTCTAACTAGATTCCCTGTAGCTTGGAAAATTAATTCATGGTTGAAGTAATAAATAGAAAATGTACTTTGGAAATTATGAAAGGCAAAAAGTGAAGCTTAAATAACATTTTCTGGCCACAATCTAAACTTTATGTCATTATACTATTTGAGAGAACCTATGAGTTACACTTTAATCAGTGGCCAGTGGATATTAAATTGATCTTGGTCTCATGGCCATCTTCAGAATGTAGATCTTCCTCAATTTGATTCAGCACAGTGAGGAAGCAAACAGAGAAGCTATGATTGTGCCTGTAGGCGGGACTTTATTATATTTTTCACTAAAAACAATTTTTGAAGTAAGATGATGTTTTTCCTCTGAATTGTTTCATTAAAATTTGCTCAGAGAGAAGAATGTTTCTATTTAGCTTCAGAAAATGTAATTTTGGCTTCCACCCACAGAGAGAAGTTTTCTGGGGTTGTACATAGTTGTGTAGAGCACTGGTGTGAATTATATTTTCTGGTGAAGTGCTCTTCCAAAAATATGGCCATCAGAAATAATACAATATATTCTTCAAACAAATTTGTCATAGAAAAACTACCTACTTGTGTGAATATGGTCCCTTTATAATACCTGCTTGCATGCCACTACTTATCAATGTTCTTGCATATTGGGTGGCAGTAAATAGCAGCTGTGCTGTGTTGGAACCTTACTCAGTTAAAGAAAAATGTAATTTTCAAGCAAATCTTTCTTGTCCATTCAATGTTTAGGCTCTCCTACTGTAAGACTAGAGGTGTGGTAAAGGCACAACTCCCTGTATACTCGCTTTTGGGAGAGATTCCTCAGCTATGGTTTGGTATTTAGTTATATGGCAACAAAAATGGTCTAACTCATTTAATCTCAACAATTTTAAAAAAGAACTAGAGGCCCGATGCACGAAATTCATGCAAGAGTAGGCCTTCTTTTCCCTGGCTGCCAGCACTGACTTCCCTTGGGTACCCGGGACCCAGGCTTCCCTCACAGCCCCAGCTTCATCTGGAAGGTCATCTGGAAGGACGTCTGGTCTAATTAGCATGTTATGCTTTTATTATTATAGATACTTTCTTTTAAAATCTCAAAGGACTTCCAATCTAATTTTAGGCACATTCCTACCAATAATACATCATTGAAAGTAAGATTAATGCAATTTGAAAAGAAGAAGAGATAATTCTACTATTAGAACCATTATTAGTGAGGTGCATATTTCTCCAGAAATTAATATCTCACACAGGTTAGCAAAATAATACATTTAAACAATAAAATTAAACATTCTGTTATGGTTTGAAAATAATATAAAAGCTTGCATTAAAATGCAAAGCTTCTGTTAGAATTGTTTTATTTTGTTAAGTATGAGACAAAGAAAATAAGGGCTTATGATTTGTAGTTTGAAATTTAATACTCCTTGAACAAAATGGTCTTTCTGTAATCTAAGCACCACACACACTCTCTCACACACACACTCACTCACAAACACACATTTAACAAACAAAACATGGAGGTAAGGGAGGCAGCATGCAGGCTCCTATCATCCCCATTTCTTAGTATTACTCCCCAGATTGTACTGTTATGGCAAAAAGAGATTATGTAGGTGGATCTAATGAAATCACATGAGCAGTTAAAATGGAAAACAAAAGAGGAAATCAGAGAAATCCAAAATACATGACGAATTCCATTAACCATTGCAGGCTTTGAAGATCGACAGACCCACAAGGAATTACCCTGAATCTATAGATTGTATGGGGGTAGTATAGACATTTTAATAATGTTAATTCTTTCTATTTCTTAACATGGTATATGCTTTCACTAATTTGTGTCTTTTTCAATTTATTTCTTTAGTGTCTTATAATTTCTGATTACAGGTCTTTTACATTCTTGGTTAAATTTATTCCTCCGTCTTGATTTCAGCATGTGAAATTCTAATAGAGGACCCAAGGAACCATACTGTGCTTAGACTTTAAACTCACAGGGGGTGTTTGTTGCTTGTGGTAACTTGTTAGCCAACAATTGAAAATGAAATTAGTGGGCAGTGGCTATCTATTAAATAGAAGGGCATCTTGTCATCAAATTGAGACTAAATAATGTCACCCCAGAGACTTTAAAATGATCAGCAGCTTCCCACTGCCCAAAATATACTTCAGAAGTTTTTAAGTAAAATATAGAAATTTGCTTTATAAATATGCACTAGACACTAGTGGAAAGTGACCTTAGACGGTGAGGGAAGGTGCAGGATTACAGGAAAAGTGAAAAACAAAGATAATAAAAGTAAACAAATAAATATGAGATATACAAAATGTTTATTTGCATAACACTTGTTTTTAAATTTGTTTTTTTGTTGTTGTTGATTTTAGAGAGAGAAGAAGGGAATGTGAGAGAGAAACATCAATCAGCTGCCTCCTACACACACCCTACTGGGCATCAAGACCACCACCAGTGCATGTGCCCTGACCAGAAATCGAATCAGCAACCTTGCGGTGCATGGGACAAGTCAATCTACTGAGCCACACTGTCCAGGGTTGTGCAATACTCTTAAAATCCCAAAACTGTGGATGTGGGAATATATTAGTGACCACAGGGGAGTAAGGTTGGGACTGGTTGGGGTGGTTCAGATATAAAGAAATACTGTGAAGAGTTCATTAATGGTGATGTACCAGTTCTGTATCTTGGTGTTAGCAGTAATTTCAAAAATATGTTCATGGGGAAAATTGCCACAGTAATAAACATTCACATGCAAACACATGCACACATGCAAGTGTGTACATATAAATAATTGTGAAAACTAAGTAAAGTCTGTAGTCTAGTTAACAGTATTGCTCCAATATCAGTTTCTTGGTTTTTATGTTTAACAATTGGGGAATCTAGGGGAAGGGAAAACTGGACTCTATGTATTATATTTGCAACTTCTTATACATCTGTAATCATTTCAAAATAAAGAAAATAGGAACAGCCTATACAATGTAGACATATTCATCCTTCAGTAAACCTTTGAAGTAAGATGAATCCCAAAGCTGACCTCATCTCAGAGTTGTCCAATTCAACAATAAATTGAACCTCCAGTCTGGATCCTATCACTTGATCAAAAACCCCATGGGGTGCTTGAACTGTGTTAATTAATTTAATCCTCATACCAATGATAAGATGTTGTTACCAATACTTTCAGATTACAGTTATGATATATGAACCTCAGAGTAAAATTTATTGTCTAGAAACACAGGTTCACCTTGAACCCAAGACATTAGGCAGAGGACTCACCTTTGACAATCATGGCTATCACAGAAAGAAACAGAATAAACCTAAGGATAAGGTAGAGAGACTGGGGCAAATGTAGATTCTTAGAATCCCAGGGTCATGTTAACTATACAGAAATTTTGTCTCTCCCTGCCCCAGAGTAGAGATATAGAAAAACAAGACATTCATGGAAAATTAATTGGTTTCTCATAAACTTATTATTCAGTGGGGCTTAGGTAAAAATAGTTTTGCCTGGCTCTAGAATATTGCATTGATTCATAAAAATGTCCTACTTCAATGTAATCTTTGTATTTATAACTTAATTTTGAAAAGGTCTTTAAGGTTCCTGATTATCAGGTCTAGAGAAATTGTTTTATTAGGAATTCTATAATATTCAGATTCATTGACAGAAGCAAATTTGAAGCAGAACCTTCTCTCATGATTTTTTTTTTCACATATTTTCCCCAATGAACACAAGTTTCTACAGGACAGGGGTTGGGTTCTGCCTTTCACTGTAGTCTCAGCAAATGGCAGAAGCCTGCCTAGTGCATAGCAGACACAAAATCATGTGAGATAAATTAATGGTGAAAACATGCCCCACCCTATAAAAAAGGTACATAAGACATTACCTTAGCAATTATCTTTAATAGAAAATCTGACAGAGAATGAGGATTGCAAACAATTGAAATAGGTTTAAAATACATATACAAATACATGATCAAATAAATGTCTTAAGGGGGCAAAATTGATGGTTTATTTTCTAAAAAATCCAGTATGCCCTTCAAAAGAAGAGAAGAAAGAAAGGATAAAAGGATGAAATACAAAAGAAAGGATTTCACAAAGTTGTAAGATAGAAATACATCTTTTTGCTCAGGTTCATTCTATCTTGATTATCTAGAATGTGTTGACCCACAATGAAGACTTAAAACACATATCTACATTTGGAACTTTTTACTTCTAGAATAGGCTGATATATTTAATTGTTTAAGAAGGAAAATATAAATATATATATATATATAAAAGCCTAAGTGACTGGCCAACCAGCCGACCAGCTGACCAGCTATGATGTGCACTGACCACCTGGGAGCAGGCGCTCAACAGAGGAGCTGCTGAGCTGCGGTGACTTGGCAGCTGCAGTTCTCGAGTGACACACTTAGACCCAGAGAGGAGGGAGCCCGATTCCGGGGTGCATCACCTGAGAACTGCCCTCTCACAATCTGGGACCCCTAAGGGGATGTCAGAGAGCCAGTTTTGGCCTGATCCCCGCAGGCCAGGCTGAGGGACCCCACCTGTGCATGAATCTGTGCACCAGGCCTCTAGTTAAATATACCTTAATACCTGAAGTAGTATTAGGGGAAGCAGAAAGTATTTTGGAGTTAGTTCCATCCATTTTTGAATTTGACAACATGGAATTTAAAATAACTTCCCATAAACAAAACATTTAGCCTCTGTTAAGAAAAGAGCAGTGCCAACAACCTCCATTATAACAAAGCCAGAAAGATCTTTATGAGATGGATTCAATCACACACCAAAAGAGGCTCAATCATGAAACAACATGAGAGAAACTGAAGACCAAATCAAGGGTTAGAAAGACACACATGATAAGTACCTATTTAGCCTGCAGTATTGGTGTTGCTCTTGTTCTATGCAACTCAGAAGATTTATTGGAGACTAGAGGCCTGATGAACGAAATCCGTGCGCCATGGCCTGGGCCTCTGCCACCTCTGCCGCAGCCCCCACCCGCTGCAGCTTTGTAAGGAAGAAAGGACGTCTGCTCTAATGAGCATATTACACTTTTATTATTATAGATAAGGAAGGAAATTAGGATGTTCCTAGAGGGACCAACATATGAGCTCAAATGATAATAATACATTGTGAATAGTCAGCCATTTTTGGCTTTCAACACTGAAATTTTCATATGGTTCATCCTATAAAATAAAATGTATAATGAAACAGATTCAAGAAAGTACTATTTTTTTTCATAAAGTGTAACACATACACAAAACAGTTACCATCTCATTACAAATTACAAAACAAGAGCATTTCAAAGAGAAACATCTAAATTTACATCTGATCAGTATGCTAGCTTCTTGGGGCCAGCAACAATGTTGGAGCCTCCAAAAAATTCTTCATGCACAGTCTGCATGATAGGCATTAAATACAGACACTCCTAGCTTTCTCACAGGAAATCATGCACCATTCACTAGTTTTCATTAAATTATTTTTCCTCCTGACCCATCTTAAATTTTCCTTTCATTAATTTCTTCCATTAACCCAGCCATGCCACTTTAATGTGAATGTATGCACGCTAGTCTTAAAAATAACCTCACCATTTTAAATTTATAAGAAGAATATTTGATTATAACTCACTTGAAAAAGCACAAGCTTTATACTCATATCCTACTGGAAGATTCACATTAATGTTTAACACCTATTCATCATAAAACATTTTTTAGTATGCTAAAATTTAATTGTTAATTAAAATTTCAGTAGCATATATCTTGGGAATCTGCAATTCAAGAAACATAAATTATTTTATGTAAATGCAATGATGGGAGAAGAGGTCAGACATAATTTATCACTGTCACAACTAATTATTGGGATTGTTAAAGGAGTAACAAGAAAATCAGGATCATTTTATTTATAAAACATATCAAAATAGCAATGTTAATAATCTTAGAGACATGTTTTTATTGTTTCTATCTATTAAAAATAACCCTCTGTTTGTCTTACTCCTGTCACCTACCATTTCTTTCACCCCTTCCCTGTCAGCAAAGTTTCTTCAAGGACATGTTCATGTACTGCCTCAAATTTTACTCCTGCCATCGCTATTGAATCCTCCTCAGTCAGACAGTCATCTCCAGCACTTCACTAAAGCTGTTCCTGTCAAGGCACCCATGTCTTCCACATTACTAAGTTGTGTTTACCTCTGTCAGTGTGTTTGAGATATGATAATGTGTGGGTCCTCCAGACACCGCTAACATTACCTGGCTACACCTTTTCAGTGTCTTATTCATCTTTGATAATTAAATGTTGGAATTCAAGACTCAAGACTCAACCTTGTATCTTCCCCATCTTCTATCTACACTCAACTCTTTATGAGCTTATATATATGAACAATGTATATGTTCATATTTTCCAATTGTATGTCTCCAATGTATGCTTGTCCCTAGATCTCCAGAGCCAATATACAAATTTTCACTTAAAATATCCACATAACATATCTAAACTGAGGTCACACTATCTCCCAAACCCCCAAAATGTCCTTTCAATCATAGTCATATTTAATTGCAACTCTATGCTCAAGACAAAAATCTTGTATTAATTTGACTTTACTATCTATCACAGTCTACTTTCAAACAACTAATAAATTGTGTCAAGTTTACCTTCTAATATGTGTAGACTATAATTACTTCTCATCTCTCCACTGCTCTCTCTGTGGTCCAAGCCACCAATATCTATACCTTGTTTGTTGTGTGGACCTATTTGCTCTTGTCTCACCTTCTATTTACACCTGTCATCAGTCTGTTTTCAATACAAAATCCATATTTATTCTGTTAAAATATAAACCAGCCATGCTGCTTCTCTACTCAAAATCTTCAGTGCTCCCTTCTCTTTTGTCGAAATCAAAACTAACATCCTGAGTGGGACCAGCAGGGCCTCTTTCACCCTCCATTACCTCTCTAAGTTAACCACTGTTCTCCTGCTCAACTACTTCAGTGTAGCACACTAGCTAGCCTCACTGGTCTTCAGAAAGACCAGCCTTACACCACTGGAACCGTTTCACTTACTGTTCTGTTGGCCTATTATTCAGACATCACCCAGATAGCAACATGGATTACTTCTTCGAGTCTCCAAGACTATCTCTCAAACATCACTTTCACAGTGAGGCATCTCCTGACCACCCTCTCTAAAATGTTACATGTCTTTCCCCCACACTTGGTATCCCCCTTCCTTCCTTTCCTCCATATTATCTCACTAATTTTAACTTTATTTTCTTCTCTAGAATTTAACCTATATGAGATGGATATTTTCTACAGTTTTCACTGCCACAATACCCAGCAAGGTTTTTAGTACGTAATAGAATGAAAGAAATATTGATTGATTGAATTAGTTGATAATCCTTGGTTATTATTATTATCAATATAAAGAACTTCTAAATAAAAATAATAAGATTGGATTTACCACAATACAAAAATAAATACTCCATAATGGAAAGCATATTGATTATTTGGTCAATTAACAGGCTGAAGATACATTTTAGTTAGTGAAGCAAATTGATGCAGCTGTGTTTTGAATCAACAACCTTCCTTATTCTCTTTCAGTACATTTTAGGAAATGCATTCATGCACCATTTGACATTAATAAGTAGTATAACTAACTTTTCAATTATAATCACCATTGACAAACACTAACAAATCAGGCATACCTGTTTAATTATAATTGCTATTGACATAAAACAACATGAAGATACTTGTATAAGAAAACAGACAAAATAGTTGGGGTATTTGCCAATTTAAATATTTTATTTTAATGTGTTTTTTTTAATTAAAAACTTTTAATGTTGACATTATTGCAGACATCCTCCATTTTCCCTCGCCTTTGCCCACCTCCACCCACCCTCTTTTGGTCTTCACTACACCTTTGTCTGGGTCCATGGGATATGTATAAGTTCTTTAGCTAATCTCTTCATCTTCTTTATCTAGTTACCCAGCCATGTTGCTTCTCTATTCAAAATCTTGCGTGCTTCTGCCAGTCTGTTCCATGTATCCATGCTTCTGGTTTCATTTTGTTAGTTTATTTTGTTCATCAGATTCCACATATAGTGAAATCATAGTATTTGTCTTTCTCTGACTGAATTACTTCACTTCACATAATACTCTCCAGGTCCCTCCACACTGTCTCAAAGGGTAAAAGTTCCTTCTTGGTTACAGCTTTGCAGTATTCCACTGTGTGAATGTCCCACAGTTTTGTTCTGTTTTATCCACTCATCTGCTAATAGGCATTTTGGCTTTTTACAAATCTTGACTATTGTAAATAACACCTCTATGAACATGGGGGGGGGCATATATTCTTTCTGATTCATGTTTCAGGATCCTTATGATATATTCCCAGAAGTGGGATCTCTGAGTCAATATTCACCAATGACATATTTAGTAAGGGATTAATTTCCAAAATGCATAAAGAACTTATACAGCTCAACAGCAGGAAGACAAGCAATCCAATTTAAAATGGGCAATAGAACTGAGTAGACACTTCTCCAATGAGGACATACAGAAGGCCAACAGGTATGAAAAAAATGCTCAAGTTCACTATCATCACGGAGATGCAAATTAAGATTTCAAATATGTATCACCTCACACCTGCCAGAATGGCTAGTATCAATAAACAAAAAACAAGTGTTGGTAAGGATGTGGAGAAAAGGGAACCCTAGTATACTGCTGGTGGGAATGCAGATTGGTGTAGTCACTGTGGAAAACAGTATGGAGTTTCAAAAAAAAATTAAAAATAGAACTGCTCATTTAAAATTTTTAGATAAGTTTTTAGAGTTAAAAGTTAAACTAAAACTTCTTAGTAGTTTTCTAATATTTTAACTCCAACAAACCATGCATTGTTTTGGGGCTGAGAATTTATGACTTCATGGATTCAAAAGATTTTAAATAAATTTAATAATGACAAAATAATTTGAAAGTAATCCTAATCTTTAATTTTGATATCATATACTAGAGTGATACCTTTACAAATTAGAAAACAAGTTGAAGTATTTTACCCTGAATCTTATTGAAATGCTGGGGGCACAAGTTTTATTTTCAAATTCCTCTCTGAAGTAAATTTTTTGTTTGTGAGAAGTGGTAATTAAAAATTATAAAAGAAACTTTGCTTAATAAAATGGTGTAAGTAAGCCCAGCTGTTGTGACTCAGTGGATGAGCATCAACCCATAAACCAGGAGGTCACAGTTCAATTCCCAGTAAGGGCATATGCCAGGATTGTGGGCTTGATCCTCAGTAGGGGGTGTGTAGGAGACATCCAATCAATGATTCTCTCTCATTATTCATGTTTCTATCTCTCTCTCTGTCTCCCTTCCTCACTCTGAAATCAATAAAAAAATGTGTAAGTAAGAGAGCATCTAGAATTTGTTGTGTGTAACCTTAAAGCACATGATATTTACTAATTTTAGTGGAAACACTGTAACCAAGTTCTTCTATTCAATTGCGTAACTCATTGAGTCACCATGGTTTTATAAAAACACATTTCCCATTTTAAAAAATGTTTCCAGTTTATATAGATAGGCTATTATATTAGCTAAGGATTCCTATCTAGTTTGTCTGCTCACTCAAGGTTCTGAAATTCACCTGCAAATGCTAGTTAGTCATCTATGTATTGTACATGCTTGAAGAGGTTCTTTAATTTGGTTCCTTATGTAATCATAAATAGACTATACAGGCCATATATGTTGAATATTATAACATGTATATTATGATGCATAAGTAGTATAAAATACATGCAGTGTATTATAAAATACTTTATTCGAATAAAGTCTGATTTTTATCTCTCTGTTGCCACATGCTTTAAAATTATTTGTTTGAATTTTTCCATACTGTGGGAAAATTACAGATGTATAACTTAAAGTCCCAGCCATCTGGTATTTATAAAATTAACTACGGGGATTGATAAAGGCACCTTAAAGAGATAGTCAGTTGCACAGAAGCTGAAACAGACTCAAGGACCACATGATGAAGGGGAAAGCATGTTGTGCATAAGGGAATATGTTGGGTAAAGAGCACAAAGAGGGATTTTTCCATTGGAGTTCCAAATATAAAGCTACAAGGACATAGGATGGCAGCCATCCTTAAGGCTTATACTGATTCTTACCTCAGCAACTCTACCCTTTTGGATGAATATTAATGTTATTTGCCTGAGGAACATTGGGATTCTTGCAATGGATTATATCTTAAAATCAAGTAAACACAATGTACAAGTTTTATTTCCTACAGTAACATGTTTGAAATACTGATGGTCTATTTAAGCCCAGAATTTAGTTTCATTTACTAGAGTACTCAAATCTGTTTTTCTATATTTCATCAATATTTGTGGAATTGAAATATAATATTGAGTTTAAAGTTCTTGGAAATTCTGACAGTAGAATTCCCTTAAAAAAATGAAAAAAAAAATACTACTTCTATTTCAAAAGTTTTAGTGTCTTGAAACTACTGTGTTATACTATAACTAGAGGCCTGGTGTATGAAATTTGTGCACGGGGCAGTGTCCCTCAGTCCAGCCTGCACCCTCTCCAATCTGGGACCCCTCGGGGGATGTCAAACTGCCGGTTTAGGATTGCGGACATCCCTCTCACAATCCGGGACTGCTGGCTCCTAACTACTAACCTGCCTGCCTGCCTGATTGCCCCTAACCACTCTGCCTTCCAGCCTGATTACCCCCTAACTGCTCTCCTGCCTGCATGATCATTCCCAACTGCCATCCCCTGCCGGCCCAATTGACCCCAACTGCCTTCCTCTGCAGGGCTGAGGAGACTGGGGGGACTGAGGCTGCATGAGGCAGGGCTGAGTGGACTGAGTGCCACCATCTTGTGGCTGTGGGCGCCGCCATCTTGTGAAGGTGTAACAGTCACTTAGCATATTCCCTCTTTATTAGATAGGATCTTTACTCCGTGACAAAAACTTCTTTCCAACTCATTCTTGAAGACCTAGATTGGCACCTAGCAAACAGTTGAGAATTATAATTATGGTGTCTGAACAACTGCTTTGATCAACATACCTTATTAATTTCATTCTACTTATAAAAGTCAAAGAAAGATAAGTTCTTAATAAGCAATCATTATGAATATTCATGAAATAACTAGGAGTAGGGGGAAATTCATCTATTTATTTTTTCATCTTTACCATTTTTTAAAATATTTCATATAAAACAGACCTTTAGGTTGACAGGCAGTATTGGTTGTATGAGCTCAATTGATTGGAAGACTTTTATTAACACATGGAAGCATAATATTGGGAAAAACAATTCTAGGCTTATTGACTATAGCTACCGTAGTTTCCAGCATATAAGACAACTTTTTAACCCAGGAAAATCTTCTCAAAAGTCGGGGGTCTTATATGCTGGAAAATACTGTACTCACTCTCAGCTCCAGCACTGGGACAGCAGCTTGCAGGGGATACAAGTACCGTATTTTCCAGAGTATAAGACCCCCGACTTTTGAGAAGACTTTCCTGGGTTAAAAAGTCGTCTTATACTCTGGAAAATATGGTAGTTTTGCAAATGTTCTGCCATGAATGAGTCAATTTCTATTTAATGAATATTTATTTTCTTCCATGTAATGGAAGAATTTTTAGCAGGACAGAAGCAAGTTGAAGGTTTTAAATGCTTCGGGACACTTGAATTGAGAGGAGTTGAGTAAAAGGAAATATAGACAGTTTCCTCCATACCCTATAATTAGTCATGTTGCTGTTTGCCTGTGTGCCCTCTCCCCGCCCATAAGATCAACAGGTACTTTGTTCAGAGGTTGAGACTTTTCTCTTTTCCTCCATTTTAAAACCATTGTTCAACTTATAATAAGGGCTTCCTTTGTCACGGTCCTTTCCTTTCTTATATTAGTCAATGAGGTTGAAAATAATTATCCACATTTAACTAATCAAAGATGGACAAGCATTTCAATGGTTTAATACAGAATGTCCCATAACTGCCCACATATCATGATAACCTGAGTATCCTATTATTTTAATTAGAATAAAATTATAAAATTTTAACGAAAAGCCTATCTCTCCAAATCACTCTGATCCCAATGAAAATCTCAGCTAAACGGTATGTGGAAATGGAGGAGTTTTCTTGGAAAAATGCTTATGAAATAGAAAATGCAGAAAAGGAAGAAACCATAGTTTGACAAGACATTGGAATCAGGTGTGCAGCTAATTTGCAAACACATGTGGCAAAGCCATGGCCATTAGGGCAGTGTGGGATGGCATCATTCATATTCCTGCCAGCTGTTCAGAGGAGTGAATAACATTCCAGATGTCTATATTTCTATGAACACATAATGTATACTATAGAGTTAGAATATAAGATTCTTTTTGCTAAAAAAATAAAATAAAATAAAATGATTAACAGACAGAAACTTTTTTCCAGAATTGAAATAATAGCTAGGCTACTAACCTGTGACTTAAAGTTAGATTATTGAAGAGTATTGTGTTATATATAAAGAGCAACACAATCAGTCACTGAGATTCTGCTATGTGCTAGAACCCTAATCTTTAAAATTAGGGGTTTATAGATGTTATTATCCCCATTTTACAGAGCATAAGCCTGTAGCTCAGATGGTGTACTACTTGCCAAATATTAAATTTTAAAAAGCAATAGATCTAGAATGTAAAATAGACCTTGCTGGCTACAAATATAGTGGTTAAGAAATTAATGATCAAAGTTTGTAATTTGCCCAATATTCCCATGCTCATTAATTAAAGATCAATGTGACCTCTGTTAAAGTTACTTCTGTTTTTAATGCCTTAATTAAAGATCCACCTGTGTGATGTTTAGTGCATCACAACAATTGAATCTCAATTTCTTTTCGTGTACAATATGGGCTTCCCAGATTGGAGATAGGAATGTGTACCTTCCAATTACACTTTACCTATTTAATATAAAGAAAGAAGGTAATTGTGAGACAATTTATTTTTAGAGTCTAAAAAATGAAATTGTAAGTTAAAATTACAAAGACAAAGTGTTATAAGCAAGAACTCAGGGACATATTTTTCTGAGTCCTCCCTAAAAATTGTATTAGATAAAGTGATACATAAAACACCCAAAATTAGAAAAAGATTGGCATAAGAATAAGTGAACATTAATTATATAATTACCTGCAGATCAAAGATTAAGTGAGCTTATAAGGAACAATATATCATATGCAAATTGTATATGATAAAACAATGTAAATATAGTAAAATATATAAACTAGAGTGGGAGTGGGAAGAGTGTATTCTACCTATAATCAGTAATATATGTGATGATAGCATTAATAATATTTTTGTAAGGCTGCTGTGTTCGTATTATTAGCTAAAAAAATTGAGTAATGATTCTGCCATACTCCACATCCTTGAAAATGAACTTCATATAAAAAAATGAAAATACAATATAGAAATGAATTTAAAATTTTGTGGTCCCTATATTTGCATGGGAGGTCTCAGTCAGAGACATTTTATTTTAAAGTGTGTGTGTGTTGTGTGTGTGTGCACGCGCGCACATGTGTTGATCATGACTCTGATCATTGAAAACTCATACTAGTACATGTAAAGGCTATATCAATAGCAATAATCATTCCTAGTGCCAAGAAATGCCAATTCCATTCAAAGCAAACAAGATGTGGAAGAGTTTTGCCTACACAAATGTCCAGGAAAACTATATGGAAGAGGAGCCTAAAATATATTTCATCATACCAAATAAAAATAAAGCTATCAAAGACTACTGTAAACATCCTATCTAATAAAAGAGTAATATGCAAATTGACTGTACCTCTGCTATAACCACAAGCCACGCCCATCAGCCAATCAGGAGTGAGTATGCAAATTAACCCAACCAAAATGGCTATGGCCACAGAGCGAGCAGGAGGCTTGGGTTTCCCTGGCAATGGAGGAAGCCAGGCTTCTCACACACCCTGTTCAGTGGTGGACTCCACTCAAGGCTACAAAGTTTTAATTATAGAAGATAATAAATCCCAACAAAAATGGCGGCAGCCACAGAGCTGGAGAGAGGAGGAGGCTTGGGTTTCCCAGCGATGGAGGAAGCCACGCTTCCTGGCCTTCCTTGGCCTTCGCTCAAGGCTACAAAGTTTCAATTATAGAAGATAAATAAATCCCAGATACAAGGGCCTCTGCTTGGGTCACCCGGGGGCGTGGCCAGCCTGCAAACCACTCAGGCCACCCCATGCCCCAAGAGAACCCTCACCCTGATCTGGGACAGTATGGACATTTTAATGATGTTGATCCTACCAATCCATGAACATGGTATGTTCTTCCATTTGTTTATGTCTTCCTTTATCTCTTTTTTCAATGTCCTGTAGTTTTCTGAGTACAGGTCTTTTACCTCCTTAGTTAAGTTTATTCCTACATATATTATTTTTTTTGGTGCAATGGTAAATGGGATTATTTTATGTTTGTTTGTTTCTCTCTCTGTGAGTTCATTATATATATGAAGTGACCAGGCGAGCGGATGACGTGCACTGACACCAGGGGCAGACCCTCAATGCAGGAACTGCCTCCTGGTGGTCAGTGCGCTCCCACAGCAGGAGTGCTGCTCAGCTGACCAGCGAGCGCCAGATGAAGTGCTTATGGCTGGCGAGCACAGCTGCAGTGGCATGAGCCTCTCCCACCTTCAGGGCAACACTACTGAGCAGCAGCAGCAGAGGCAGGCACCACAGGTCTGGGATGAATGGGAGCTGCGCCCGGCCCAGGCTCAGGCTCCTCCCAGCCACCTGCTGCTTCCCACACTGCAACATCTCTCGGGGGGATGTCGGACCAGCCTGATCCCCACAAGGATGTGAGAGGGCGTAGGCCAGGCTGAGGGACCCGACCGGTGCACAATTCCATGCACTGGGCCTCTAGTTGGCGTATAAAAAGCCATAGACTTCTGGGTGTTAATTTTGTATCCTGCTACATTGCAGAATTTATTTATTAGGTCTAGTAGTTTTTTGATGAAGTCTTTGGGGTTTTGTATGTATAGTATTATGTCATCTATAAGGATGGTTTTACTTCCTCTTTTCTAATTTGAATGCCTTTTATTTCTTCTTCTTCTCTGATCGCTATGCCTAGCACTTCCAGTAATATATCAAATAGGAGTGGTGAAAGTGGGCATCCCTGTCTTTTTCCTGTTCTTAGGAGAAATGACTTTATTTTGCCCATTGAGTATGATGTTGGCTGTAGGTTTTTCATATGAGGGTTTTATTATGTTGAGGTATGATTCCTCTACTCCCACTTTGCTGAGAGTTTTTATCAAGAAAGGGTGTTGGATTTTGTCAAATGCTTTTTCTGCATCGAGTGATATGATTATGTGATTTTTGTCTCTCAATTTGTTTATATGATGTACCATTCATGCATCCCCAGAATAAATCCCAGTTGGTCATGGTATATGATCTTTCTAAAATATAATGCTGAATCCAATTTGCTAGAATTTTGTTGAGGATTTTAGCATCTATGTTCATCAAAGATATCGCCTGTAGTTCTCTTTTTTTTTTTTTTTTTGTGGTGTCTTTATATGGTTTTGGGATTAGGTTAATGCTGGCTTCATAGAAAGAGCTTGGAAATGTGCCTTCCTCTTGAATTTGTTGGAATAGTCTGAGGAGGATAGGTTTTTGTTCTTTGAATGCTTGGTAGAACTCCCATGTAAAGCCGTCCGGACCAGGACATTTGTTTGCTGGAAGATTTTTGTTCGCTGTTTCAATTTCTTTGGTAGTTTTTGGCCTATTCAGGTTTTTTTATTCTTCCTGATTAAGTTTTTGGAGCTTGAATTTTCCTAAGAATATGTCCATTTTATCTAGGTTGTCCATTTTGTTGGAATAGACTTGTTCATGGCATGTTTTTTCACAATCTTTTGTATTTCTGTGGAGTCTGTTGTTACTTCACCTCTTTCATTTCTGATTTTGTTTATTTGGGTCCTCTCTTTTGCTTCTTGGTGAGCCTGGCTAGTGGTTCATCAATCTTGTTGATCCTCTCAAAGAACCACCTCTTGATTTTGTTGATCTTTTGTATTTTGTTTTTGGTCTCTATGTCATTTATTTCTGCTCTGATCTTTATTATTTCCTTCCTTCTGCTTATGCTGGGGTTTTCTTGTTGCTCTCTTTCTAACTCTTTGAGTTGTAGGATTAGATAATTTATTACCATTTTTTCTTGTTTTTTGAGGTAGACCTGTAGAGCTATGAACTTCGCTCTCAAGACTGCTTTCACTGTGTCCCATAGATTTTTGATTGTTGTGTTTACATTGCCATTTGTTGCCATGATACTTTTTATTTCTTCTTTGATCTCTTTGGTAACCCAATAATTGTTTAATAGCATGCTATTTAGCCTCCAGGTGTTTGTTTTTTTCCCATTGTGTTTATTGTCATCTATTTCTAATTTTATGCCATTGTGATCTGAGATGATGCTTGATATGATTTCTATCTTCTTGAATTTGAAGAGACTCAATATGTGGTCTATCTTTGAAAATGACCCATGTGCACTTGAGAAGAATGTATATTCTGTGGCTTTGTGGTGAAATGTTCTGAAGATGTCAATTAATTCCATCTGATCTAGTGAGTCATTTAGGATTGATGTTTTTTTCTGATTTTTTTGTTTAGATGATTTGTCCAGTGGTGTTAGTGGGGTATTAAAGTCCTCTACTATGACTGTATTGCTGTCAATCTTTCCCTTGATATCCTCCAGAAGTTTTTTTTTTTTTTTTTTAATGTATTTGGGTGATCCTGTATTGGGTGCATACATGTTTACCAGAGTTATATCTTCTTGTTGAATTGTTCCCTTTAGTATTATGAAGTGGCTTTCTTTATATCTTGTTATGGCCTACACCAGTGATGGGCAACCTTTTGAGCTTGGTGTGTCAAACTTCCCCAAAAAACTGAGCATAACTCGGGTAGTATGTCACTTTGAAGAAAAAACTAACTCCAGGACTCTCTATTTGCAAATGTTTCATCCTCAGGAGCAGCAAATGTTTCATCCTCGGCATGCGGCCACATGTCATCAGAAATGGCTATGCGTGTCAGTGCTGACATGCGTGTCATAGGTTCGCCATCACTGGCCTACACTTTGAGGTCTAATTCGTCAGATATAAGTATTGCTACCCTACCTTTTTTTTCCCATTTCCATTCGCCTGAAAAACCTTTTTCCTTCCCTTCACCATCAGGCTGTGTGAGTCCTTTGTTCTGAGGTGGGTCTCCTGTAGACAGCAGATATATGGGTAATGTTTTCTTATCCACTCAGCTATCCTATGTCTTTTTATTGGGACATATAATCCATTTACATTTAAAGTTATTACTGATAAGTAGTTGTTTGTTGCCATTTTTCTTCTTTATGCCAGTGTTCCTTCCTTCCTTTCTATTTCTTCTTTTTACAGCAGACCCTTTAGCATTTGTTGCATTGCTGGCTTGGTGGTAATATACACCCTTAGTCCTTTTTTGTCTGTGAAACTCCTGATTTCACCCTCAACTTTGATTGATAGCCTTGCTGGGTACAATATTCTTGGATTCAGACCCTTGCTTTGCATGACATCATATATTTTGTTCCATTCCCTTCTGGCCTGATGTGTTTCTGTTGAGAAATAAGTCAATAGTCTGATGGGCGATCCCTTGTAGGTAACTTTCTGTCTCTCTCTGGTAGCCTTTAACATTCTTACTTTGTTGTTGGTGTTTGCCAATTTAATTATAATGTGTCTTGGTGTCAGTCTTTTGGGGTTCATTTTGTTTGGGACTCTGTGAGCTTCTAGGACTTGTGTGAGTTTTTTTCTTCCCCATATCAGGAAAGTTTTCTGTCATTATTTCTTCAAACAGGTTTTCTATTCCTTGCTCAGTTTGCTCTCCTTCTGGAACCCCTATTATGTGGATGTTGTTTCGTTTTGTGTTGTCCCAAAGTTCCATTAGGCCAGTGGTTCTCAACCTTTCTAATGCCACGACCCTTTAATACAGTTCATCATGTTGTGGTGACCCCCAACCATAAAATTATTTTTGTTGCTACTTCATAACTGTAATTTTGCTACTGTTATGAATCATAATGTAAATATCTGTGTTTTCCGATGGTCTTAGGCAACCCTGCTAGCGGTTCTCCACCTGTGGGTCATGTCCCACAGGTTGAAATCCGCTGCTGTAGAGCCTAAGACCATTGGAAAACACAGATATTTACATTATGATTCATAACAGTAGCAAAATTACAGTTATGAAGTAGCAACGATAATAATTTTATGGTTGGGGGTCACCACTACATGAGGAACTGTATTAAAGGGTCGCGGCATTAGAAAGGTTGAGAACCACTGCCTTAGGCTCTCCTCCTGTTTTTTTAAGTTTTTTTTTTTTTTTCTAGTTGCTGCTCTGCTTGGGTATTTATTCCTACCTTGTCTTCTAGCTCACTGATGCAGTTTTCTGCTTCTTCTAGTCTACTTTTGATGCTTTCTATTGTGTTCTTTACTGCAGTGATGTTATTCTTTATTTCTTCTAGGTTATTCTTCATTTCCTCTTGGTTCTTGTACATATTGTTGAATTTGTCTTCCATCTTTTTCAGCATCCTTATGACCATTTTTCTGAATTCTTTCTCTGACATATTGTTTGCCTCCATTTCATTTACTTCCTTTTCTAGTGATTTCCTCCTTTTTTTTTCATATGCGGGCTGTTTTCTTGTCTCCCCATGATCGCTCATCTCATGTTGTCTGATTATGTAGCTCTCTCTCTCCTGCATTGACTCTCTCTAGGCCCTGTGGCTCGTGAGCCACATGCTGCTCTTTGGCTCCTTGAGTGTGGCTCTTCCACAAAATACCATGGCCTGGGCAAGTCTATTTTGAAGAAGTGGCATTAGAAGAAGCTTAATTTAAAAAATTTTGCTCTCAAAGAAATTCCAATCATTGTACTGTTGATATTTGGCTCTGTTGACTAATGAGTTTGCCGATCACTGCTCTAGGCAATCGATCTTTGACTTTCCATCCACTGATTGCCTCACCAGCTGTGTTTTATTTTCCAATTCCAGATGGATGTTGTTCAATTCAGCTGTTCCTTCTACCTGCTCTGTGAGAAGGTGCAAGGCCCGTATGCGTATTCAACACCACTTTGTCTCCTCATGGACATACTTTTTAAGGACCTGTGGTTGAGGAGGCTGGAGTCTCTCTCAGTGCTTGTGGGTTTATAGCTGCAGCAGCTGGTCCCTGTGGGTTGTGGTTGTAGTGTCCCAGGAGGTACCCAAGGTCTCCCCAGTTGAAGGTAAGGCTGGGCTTCCCTTCAAGATGGCTAGTGTTTTCTTTAGCTTTTGATTTTGCTCTGTGTTGTATGGTGAAGTAAAATGAGCACAAGTGGAAGAACTGATATTGCTTGGGTTTGTCATTCATTCTCTGGCTTTCATTGTTCAGGTCCAGAGTCAGTCATTTGTTAGCAGTATGTATATATCTTCAAAGACAGTGCAACCACTATAGGGCTCAGCACCGATGCAGGTTAATTCTCTGTATTCTTTATGCATGTTCCTATACTATATATTTTGTATCAATGAAATCACATTATATGTGACCTTGTTTGGCTTTTATCATATAATACATTTTTGAGGATCATTGTAGCATGTATTTGTATCTCATTTCTTTTGAGTATATGATATACCCTCATGTGTATATATGTATACATAGTATGTACATACAAAATTTTGTTTTTTTTATTCATTTGTTGATGGACATTTGAGCTATTTCAACCATTTGGCTATTGTGAATAATTCTGATGTAAATATGTCTGCTTATGTATTTGTTTAAGTGCCTACTTTCAATTATTTGGAGGATATACCTAAGAGTATATATGTTGGGTTATATGATCATTCTGTTTAACTTTTTGAAGAACTGTCAAAGTGTTTTCCACAGAGACTAAACCACTTAACATTTCCATCAGTAATGCATGAGGGATATATTTATTCCACATCTACACCAAGGTTGTGGTTTCCTTTTTTCTTTTTGTAAGTATACCCACCCTACTATATCCTAATGACTAATGATATTAAGTATATTTTAATATGCTTGTTGGCCATTAAAATATCTTCTTTGGAGAAATGTGTATATAAGTCAATAGCACATTTTAAAAATTAGTCACTTGTTTTTTTAGTTTTTGAGTTATAAGAATTCTTTATAGGGGAGATTAAAAATGGCTGTGGAGTAAGTGGATGCTACACAGACATGCTCCTAAGGCCAAACTAGAATTACAACTAAAATATAAAATAGCTATCCTGAATAATCAACTGAAGACTAGCTAGGGAGAACCATGATAACCAAGTATGGAAAGTAGAGACTGCATAGAGACTGGTAGAAAGGGCAGAGTTGCAAAAGGGCTGGCTGGCTCCCACAGACAACACCTGAAATTCCAGAGAGATATCTCAGCTGTGTAGGGGGGTGCCACTGAGAACTCTGGAGAATAAACCCCTACATAGACCCCCTAGCATAAAACAACAAAACTTATAAAGGTGCCCACATAACATCTGGCTATGAAAAGTAGCAGAGTTACTGTCTACTAGAGAGAGAGAAAGGGAGAGAGAGAGAGAGAGAGAGAGAGAGAGAGAGAGAGAGAGAAGCAAGAAATTCAAGCACCCTTCTAAAGAACCAACAGAAAAATTTGTGGGCAGCCTCCTTTGGCTCTGGCAGAGGGAGGGCAGAGTAAACTGGAGCTGTGTGACCAGAAAGTATGGTTTCAGAAGGCAGACACCCCAGTTTCTGGTACTGAGACATTCCCTCATGCTATGGAGGACATCTTTCTCAGGCAGACATTTACTATCCAGGCAGCTTTTGCCTGGTGGGGGTTATGGGGAAGCAATTGGCCCAACTTATTGGAAAAACCCTTGCCTGACCCTGTAGAGTTTCTGAGGCCCATTAAGAAACTGATAATAACAATTAGCCTCCAGGCAGAGACAATTGCCTCATCCTGTTGGAAAACCTTTCACCACATCTGTAGAAAATTGCCTTAGGCTACTCAAGACCAAATCCAATCAGTCTGCAGTAAGAGAAGGGTCTCTGGAGGTTTTGAGGCTTTACCTGATCTAATTAGTCAGAAACAGTATTTGATACTGTCCTGCACTAGAGATTGTGAGGCAGAGCAGATCTACCTAATACATAGTCAAAAACACAAACAGGCATCCAAAATAGGTAGACAAAAAAACTAACAAAACAACCACAAATGGGAGAACAAGAGAATTCTCCAGAAGAATAGCTAAATAAAATGAAGAAAAAAATTTATCAGAAATAGACTTCAAAATAATGATGGCAAAGATGCTCAACAGCAGGAGAAAAGATATAGTAACTATGAAGAATGACATGGCACTAATAAAAAACAAAATGGAAGGAATACACAGCAGATTAGGGGAAGCTGAGGATCAAATCAGTGAATTAGAAGATAGGGTAGAAAAAAATCACTCAATCAGAGAATCAAAAAGAAGAAAAACAAGTAAAAAAACAAGGAGGATAGCTTAAGGGAGCTGTGGGACAACATGAAATGTAACAACATTCACAAAATAAGTGTGGCAGAAGGGGAATAACATGAGCAAGGGATAGACAATGGCAGAAAACTCCCCTAAACTGGTGAAGAAAAAAGAATCACACAAGTCCAGGAGGCACAGGCAGTCCCAAGCAAGAACAACCCAAAAAATCCCATGCATAGACACATTACAATTAAAATACCAAAAATTAAAGACAAGGAGAGCATTTTAAAGGCAGCAAAAATAATGTTTTACCTAAAAATAGATTCCCATAAGGCTGTCATCTTATGTGTCATAAGAAACTCTACAGGCCAGACGGGAATGTCAAGAAATACTCAAAGTAATGAAAAGCGAGTACCTGAAACCAAGATTACTATGTTTAGCAAGGATATCATTCAAAATAGATGGTGAAATAAAGAGCTTCCAAGACAAAAAAATAATACTAAAGGAGTTTATCAACACCAAATCAGCACTAAAAGAAATGCTAAAGAGACTGCTGTAATGAGAAGAAAAATAGAGAGAGGGAGAAACAGGCATAAGGATTTAAAATGGCAATAAATAAGTACCTATCAATAATAACCTTAAATGTAAATGGCTGAAATGCTCCAATCAAAAGACATAGAGTAGCTGAATGTATAAAAAAACATGACCCAATTATATGCTATCTACAAGAGACCCAGCTCAGAAGAAAAGCTTCACACTAAATGAGAGTGAAAGCATGGAAAAATATATTCCATGCAAATGGAAAATTTAAAAGAGCTGGGGTAGAAATACTCATAAGTAACAAAATAGACTTCAAAAGGATTGCCATCACAAGAGACAACAAAGGTCAATACACAATACTAAAGGGATAGATACAAGAGGATATAGCCCTGGTAAACATGTATACACCCAATATAGAAGAACCAAAATATATTAAAAAACAAAACAAAAAATGTCTATAGTACTTTAAGGGAGAGATCAACAATATAATCATAGTAGGGGACTTTAACACCCCACTGACTTCACTGGATAGGTCTTCCAGACAAAAAATTAACAAGGAAAGAGTGACTTTAAAGGACACAATGGTTCAGATGTATTTAGTTGGCATTTATAGAAAATGTCACCCCAAAGTGAAATATATAGTCTTTTCAAGTGCACATGGGTCATTCACAAAGATGGACCACATGTTAGGACACATAACAAGTCTTTACAAGTTCTGTAAGATTGAAATCATATTGAGCATCTCCTCAGATCACAATGGAATAAAATTAGAAATTAATTATAGTAAAAACCCCCCAAAACATTCAAACACATGGAGACTAAATAGCATGTTATTAAACAATGAATAGGTTACCAATGAAATCAAGAAATAAATAAAAAACTTACAGGAAAGACATTAAAATGAACATAAAACAATCTGAAATCTCTGGGACATAGCAAAGGCAGTCCTGAGAGAGAAATTCTTAGCACCACAGCTACCTAAACAAACAAACAAACAAACAAAAAAGAAAAAAAAATAATAATAAACTACATAAGCCTATAACTTTCAGAATTAGAAAGAGAACAACAAGAAAAAACCAGAGTAACTAGAAGTAAGGAAATAATAAATATTACAGTAGACATCAATGACATAGAGTCTAAAAATTTTTTTTAAAAAAATCAATGAAACCAAGAGCTGATTCTTTGAAAAGACAAACAAGATTGATGAATCATTAGCCAGACTCATCAAGAAACAGAGAAAGCCCTGACCAGTTTGGCTCAGTGGATGGAGAGTCGACCTGTGGACTCAAGGGTCTTGGGTACGATTTCAGTCAAGGGCATGTACCTTGGTTGTGGGACATCCCCATTGTAGGGTGTTCAGGAGGCAGATGATTGATGTTTCTCTCTCATCAATGTTTCTGACTATCTCTCCCTCTCCCTTTCTCTCTGTAAAAAATCAATAAAATATATATATTTTTAAAAAGAAACAGAGAAGACCCAAATATACAAAACCAGAAACCAAAGAGGTGAATTTATAACTGACCCCACAGATATACAAAGAATTGTAAGAAAATACTGTGAACAGCTATATGCCAACAAACTGGACAACCTGGGTAAAATGGACAAATTCCTAGAAAAAATATAATCTCCCAAAACTGAATAAGGAGGAATCAGAAAACCTAAATAAGGCAATAACAACTGATGAAATAGAAGCAGTAATAAAAAATTCCCAACAAACTAAAGACCTGGTCTGGATGGCTTCACAGGGAAGTTTTACAAAACATTCAAAGAACTAACACATATACTCCTCAAACTTCTCCAAATATTCAAAGAGGAAGGAATACTTCTAAGTTCTTTTTATGAGGCCTGAATTATCTTAATTCCAAAACTAGATAAAGAAACTAAAAATAAAGAGAATTACAGGCCAGTATCCCTGATGAACATATATGCTAAAATCCTCAACAAAATATTAGTAAATTTGTTCCAGCAATATATTAAAAAGATCATACACCATGACCAAGTGAGATTTATTCCAGGGATGCAAGGTTGGTACAATATTCACAAATCAATAAATGTGATACATCACATAAACAAATTGGAAAAAAAAATCACATGATCATTATAAGTAGACACAGAAAAAACATTCTACAAATCCAACACCCATATTTGATAAAAACTCTCAGCAAAGTGGGAATAAAGGGATCATATCTGGACATAATAAAGGCCATGTATGACAAACCTACAGCCAATATAATACTAAATGGGCAAAAACTAAAAGTGTTTCCCTTAAGAATAGAAACAAGACAAGGATGTCCACTTTCACCACTCTTATTCAACATAGCACTGGGAGTCCTAGCCACATGGTCAGACAAGAAGAAGAGGTAAAAGGCATCCAAATTGGAAATGAGAGAGTAAAACCCTTATTATTCGCAGATCACATGATATTGTGTATAGAAAACCTTACATACTCCACCAGAAATCTACTAGACTTAATAAATGACTTCAGCAAGGTAGCAGGATACAAAATCACCATCCATAAATTGATCACATTTTTATTCATCAATAGAAAACTCTCAGAAAAAGAAATTAAAAGAGCAATCCAATTTACCATTGCAATAACAACAACAAATAAAGTGCGTAGGCATAAACATAACCAAGGAGGTATAAGACCTGTACTTGGAAAACTATAGAACATTGAATAAAGAAATAGAGGAAGCTACAAACAAATGGAAGTGTATACCAGATTCATGGGTTGGAAGACTTAACATCATTAAAATGTCTATACTACCCAAAGCAATCTATATATTAAACAACAATATCTATTAAAATGCTAATGGCATACTTCACAGAGCTAGAACAAATACTTCAAAATTTATGTGGAACCATAAAAGACCCGAATAGATACACCAATCTTGAGAAAGAAGAAAGAAGTAGGAGGGATCACACTACTGGATATCAAACTATCCTACAAAACTATTATAACCAAAACATCCTGGTACTGGCACAAGAACAGGCATGTAGACCAATGGATTAAAACAGTGACCCCAGAAATTGACCCACACCATTATGGTCAATTTGACCAAAGAGGCAAGAACTTACAACAGAGTAAAGACAGTCTCTTTAACAAATTGTGTTGGTAAAACTGGACAGACACATGCAAAAAGATGGATTAGACCACCAATTTACAACATATACCAGAATAAACTCAAGATGGATAAAAGACTTAAATGTAAGGCAGAACCCTATAAAAAGATAACATAGGCAGTAAAATCTCAGGCATCTCACCTAGCAATATCTCTCCTAGGGCAAAGTAAAATAAAGAGAATATAAACAAATGGGACTACATCAAAATAAAAAGTTTCTGCCCAGCAAAAGAAACTACCAACAGAATGAAAAGGGAACCCAATGTGTGGGAGAACGTATTTGCCAAAGATACATTGATGAGAGATAAACTTTATTATTACTTTGTCATAACTCTGGGAAACAAAGGCTTACAACACCCAAGTAATTGCAGAGTCAAGAAAAAGCCAACTTTGAAATGGTAGGAAAGCTTGGTGGCATTTTTACTTGTTCTTGCCCTACCTCCTGTCAAGATGACAGTGATCTTGAAGGGGCAAGTCACAGTCCCTGTGTGGGACACTGGTCTCAGGTACTAGAGAGAGGAAAAAATTTTTTTCCTATTATAACCTGTTTGAAAACTATCTCAATAATGACGCAGGATGTCCATCACTTTTTCATGTAATTCAGAACTCACCTATGGCAGAAAAGCAGGGGGCATTTCTTGAAAATATTTTAAGGTAAACATACCATTCTAGGGCAAAATATTATGGTTGAAATATATAATACAAAGCCTGGGAGAAAATTAGAAATTCTCTGGAAAATTAGAGTATTCAAAAACATCCATATATACTAGGGCAGTGGTCAGCAAACCACATGCGGCTCTTTGGCCCCTTGAGTGTGGCTCTTCCACAAAATTCCACGTGCGGGTGCACACGTACAGTGAGATTGAAACTTCGTGGCCCATGCGCAGAGGTTGGTTTTCAGCCTGGGCGAGTCTATTTTGAAGAAGTGGCCTTAGAACACTCAAGGGGCCAAAGAGCTGCATGTGGCTCGTGAGCCACAGTTTGCCGACCACTGTACTAGGGAACTTTAAAAACCACATGCTTGCCTAGGGTAGAGTGTATGTTTAGAAAAGACCTGAGGAGACCCTAAAGGTTCATCTCTGCTTTCTAGGCTTGGTGCAAGCAGGATGTGAGGATTAAGCCAGAATTATGAACTGTCTTAAGCATGGAACAAATGCTCAAGAAGAGATATTTTTTCATGTTGCTGTTTCCTTTAACTTGTTTTCTCTCTTATTGTTTGGTTTTTGGCTCTTAGTGTTTAAGTAAGTCTCTTTTCTCTCAGGACTGCTTTTGCCAGGTCCCATAGGTTTTGTGTGGTTGTGTGGTAATTTTCATTTGTTTCCAAGAAGTTTTTAATTTCTTTCTTGATTTCATTGGTAACCCATTCATCCTACCTAATAAAAGAGTAACAAGCAAATTAACCATCACTCTGCTACACCCACCAGCCAAGCCCACCAGCCAATCAGAGCAGGTATGCAAATAAACCCAACCAAGATGGCTACAGCCACAGAGAGCAGGAGGGAGGCTTGGGTTTCCCAGGCAATGGAGGAAGCCAAGCTTTCCGCCTGCCCTTGCCAGCCTAAGCCTCCACACAAGGCTACAAAGTTTCAATTATAGAAGGCAAACAAATCCAAACAGAAATGGCGGCAGCCACGGAGCTGGAAAGAGCGGGAGGCTAGGGTTGCCCCCGGCAATGGAAGAAGCAAAGCTTTCCTCACACCCTGGCCAGCCCAGGCCTCCGCTTAAGGCTACAAAGTTTCAATTATAGAAGATATACACAAACTCCAACAGAAATGGCTGCCAGCCACGGAGCGAGCAGGAGGCTTAGCTCCGCTCAAGGCTACAAAGTTTAAATTGTAGAAGGTAAATAAATTCCAGATACCAGGGCCTCCGCTTGGGTTGCCAGGGGGCGTGGCTGGCCTGCAAACCACCACAGGCCCCTCGCTCAGGCCGCCCCATGCTCCAAGGGAACCCCCACCCTGATCCGGGACACCCTTCAGGGCAAACCAGCTGGCCACCCATGCACCAGGCCTCTATCCTATCTAATAAAAGAGTAATATGCAGATTGACCATCACTCCAACACACAATATGGCTGCCCCATGTGGTCAAAGATCCTGCCCCCATGTAGACACAAGATGGCCACCACAAGATGGCCAGCAGGGGAGGGCAGTTGGGAGGTACCAGGCCTGCAAGGGAGGGCAGTGGAGGCAATCAACCCTGCAGGGGAGGGCAGTTAGGGGTGACCAGGCCAGCAGAGGAAGGAAGTTGGAGGCAAAGAGGCTGGCAGGGGAGCAGTTAGACATCAATCAGGCTGGCAGGAGAGTGGTTAGAGGGTGATCAGGCTGGCAGGCAGAAGCAGTTAGGGGCAATCAGGAAGGCAGGCAGGCGAGCAGTTGGGAGCCAGCAGTTCTGGATTGTGAGAGGGATGTCCAACTGCCCGTTTAGGCCCGATTGAGGGGTCCCAGATTGGAGAGGGTTCAGGCTGGGCTGAGGGACACCCCCCCACCCCTGTGCACAAATTTCATGCACTGGGCCTCTAGTTGTTTAATAACATGCCTCCATGTATTTCACAGTTTTTGAGGTTCTTTATTGTAGTTGATTTCTAACTTCATGTCATTGTGATCTGAGAAGATGCTTGGTATTACCGTATTTTTCCATGTATAAATGCATAAGATGCTTTTTTTTCCCCTAAAATTGTTAGACTGAAAATCGAGGGGTGTCTTATACAAGAAAGTCAGCCGAGGAGGGAGCCATGCAGGTGCATAGCTGCCCACATCTTGTCAAACAGTCTTCCTCCAATCACTAGCCTTATTGTTACTGATGTCAGCTGATGCCGTAATTGGAGGTGAAGGTGGAGAGTGTGCAGATTCAAAAGGGACCGGAGGGTTCTGAGCCCATAAAGATGTAAAAAAAAAGATAAATACCGGTAAGCGATTATCTTACTCTGCAAAATTCAAACTGAATGTCATCATCTATACAAAAGAACATGGAAATAGAGCTGCAGAGAGACCATTTGGACCTCCTCCCACTGAGTGTATGATCAGACAGTAGAGAAAACAGGAAGAACAACCCCTTAAGATGCCAAAAAAGAAGGCCTTCAGAGGAAAACCAGCAAAATGTTTAAAATGTTGATTTCTTAATTTTGGGTTGGAAAAGTGGGGGAAGGGGGTGTCTTATACATGGAAAAATATGGGATATCAAACTTCTTGAATATGTATAGACTTGTTTTGTGCCCTAACATGTGCCCTATCTTTGAGAATGTTCCATGTGCACTTGAGAAGAATGTATATTCTGTTGCTTTGGGTTAAGATGTTCTGTAAATATCAGTTAGATCAATTTGATCTAGTGTGTCATTTAAGACCTCTATTCCCTTGTTAATTTTTTGTCTGGAAGTGATGTTGATGGGCTGATAAGTGCCCTAGTATGACTGTTGCTGTTAATCTTTCCCTTAAAGTCTGTCAAGAGGTTGTGTGTGTGTGTGTGTGTGTGTGTGTGTGTGTGTGTGTGTGTGTGTTTTATGTACTTGGGTGCTCCTATATTGGGTTCATATATGTTTGCAAGGGTTATATTTTATTGTTGAATCATTCTGTTTAGTATTATGAAGTGACCTTCTTTGTATATTCTAATGGTCTTTGTTTTGAAGTCTATTTTGTCTGATATGAGTATTGCTATATCAGCGTTTTGTGTTTTTTCCTTTCCATTTGAGTGGAATATATTTTCCTATCTTTTCTCTTTCTGTGTGTATCTTTCATTCTGAGGTGGACCTCTTGTAGACAGCATATGTATGGGTCATGTTTTGTTATTCATTCAGTCATCTGATGTCTTTTGACTGGAGCATTTAATCCATTTATATTTAAGGTTATTATTGATAGGTATTTATTTATTGCCATTTTTATTTTCTTTATGCCTATGATCCTCTCTCTCCTTTTCTTCTTCTTAAAGTAGTATCTTTAATATTTCTTGTATTGCTGTTTTTGTGGTGATGTACTCCTTTACTTTTTTTTTTTTTTTTTTTTTTTTGGTCTGGAAAACTTTTTATTTCACCTTCAGTCTTAAATGATAGCCTTTCTGGATACAGTAGTCTTGGATTTAGGCCCTTGCTTTTCATTACTTTGAGTACTTTATGCCACTCCCTTCTGGCCTGAAGTGTTTCTATTGAGAAGTCAGGTGAGATTCTAAGGGGAACTCTTGTGTAGGTAATTTTCTCTTTCTCTCGTTGCCTTTAAGATTCTTTCTTTGTCTTTAACACTTGCCATTTTAATTATGATGTGTTTAGGTGTGGGTCTCTTTGGGTTCATCTTGATTAGGACTCTCTGTGCCTCCTGAACTGGTGTGACATTTTCCTTTACCAGGCTCAGTGTGACCCCTCCATGGGCTCTGGGACCTCACAGAGAGTCGTATGTCAGAGGGACTGTGTAAGCACCTCTGCCAACCCTGAGTGCCTGAAGCTGACACCTGCAGAACCAGATCTATGTGGGAAGGGAATGCAACTCAGAACAGTGGAAATCAGGGTGTGGGGCTCAAGGCAGACCTTGACTCTGGACTAAAGAATGTCTGACCACTGGATTACTAGGGGCTTTAACCTCTGGGACTCAATCAGGTTGCCCAGGGCCAGAAAGGGACAGTGACTCACATTCACCTGCACTAGAGCAGCTTCCAGGAAGCCCAGGATAGACACACCAAGGGAACAGATTTAACAACATCAGAGCAAAATCCAGGGAACCCCACCATTACTGACAGCAAGTCAAGGGGGAGATCCTTCCCAGGAACAGGACATCTGTCATTATTTTTTAAAATAAGTTCTCTGTCCCTTGTTCACCCTCTTCCCCTGCTGGTATCCATATAATGTGGATGTTGTTAATTTATTTTTGTCCCAGAGCTCCCTTAAGCTATTTTCTTGCTTTTTAATTATTTTTTTTCTATTTGCTTCTCTAATTGGGTATATATTTCTACTTTGTCTTCCAAATTGCTGATTCGATCCTCTGATCCATCCAATCTATTTTTAAACCCTTACAGTGTGTTCTTGATGTCAGATATACCATTCTTTATTTCTGATTGGTTCTTGTTCATGGCCTCTATTTCTCTGTTCATACTGTTGTAATTTGCACTAAGTTCCTTAAGCGTCTTTATAACCATTGTGTCAATTCTATGTCTGATAGGTTGCTTGCCTCCATCTCATTTAGTTCATTTTCTGAAGATTCTTTTCTCTCATTTGGGCATTGTTTCTTTGCCTCCCCATGTTAGCTCTCTCTTTGTATTTGCTTCTATGTATTAGATAGGACTGTTATGCCTCCCAGTCTTTATGGGGTGGCCTAATGTAGAAAGTGTCTTGAGGGGTACAGTGGCACAGTCTTTGTTCACCTGAGCTGGATGCTCTAGGAATGCCCCTTGTGTGCATTATTTGGGCTCTCCTGTTGTAACTGGGACTTGCTTGTTGATGCCCTTTTGTAGGAGTTATCTCCCCTTGGACTTGCTTCCAGTGATGTTCAATCCCAATGTTGTCATGCCAGCTGTTAGTTATACAGGTGCTTTGGGTCTGCTATCCATGGGGCTGGCTGGATTTTGCTCTGATGTGGTTGAATCTGGTCCCTCGGTGTTTCTAGCCTGGGCTTCCTGGGAGCTTCTCTAATGCAGGTGAATGTGAGTCACTGTCCCTTTCTGGCCTTGGGCAACCTGATTTTGGTCTGAGAGGTTGAAGCCCCTAGTAGTCTAGTGCTTAGGGTCTCCTTATCCCAGAGGCTGGGTCTGCATTTAATCTTACACCTTGATTGTCTCTGTTCTGAGTTATACTCCCTTCCTCCATGGAGCTGGTCTTGCATGTGTTAGCTGGAGGCATTTGGAGTCCTGCTGGCTTTTGCCTTGCTGCATAATCCAGGGTGATGTCTGTAGCAGGGGGCACATGCAAGATCCCACTAGCATTTGACTCTCTGCACCATCTGGGATGGTACCTGTAGCAGGGACTCAAACACTGTTTCTGACTAATTAGAGCACGCAAATACACAAAGCCTCCAGGGACCCACCTCTGCAGACTGATTACTTTCAGTGTTGAGTGGACTCATGCAATCTTTCACTGGTGGGGTGAGAGGTTTCCCCAGTGTGGGTCAATTGCTTTGTTCTGGAAGCTGATTATTATTCTCAGTCTCTTAATGGGCCTGAGAAACTCCACAAGGTGGGGCAAAGGGTTTTTCAATAGGGTGGGTCAACTGTCTCCCTCCTTCTTCAGGCAAAAACCAAACCACCTGGATAGTAAAGGTCTACCTGAAAAAGATGATCTCCACAGTGTGAGGGTATGACTCAGCACAGGAAAAGGATGTTTCCCTTTGGATCTCTAACTGCAGAGTCCCCAACCCTCACTTATGCTTACACAGCTCCAGTCCACTCTACCCTCCCTCTGCTGGCACCCAAGGTCAGTGGATGCACATGAAATTTTGTGCATTGAACTTTAAGAGTATGGCTCAATTTTCAGCTATCTCTCCTTAGTAAATAGCAACCCTGCTAATTTTCACAGCCAGATGTTAAGTGGGCACCTTTCTCAACTCTGTTGTACTCCACTGGAGTCCCAGCTTGGGGATTAGTCCCCAGAGTTCACAGTGGTAACCCCAAGAGCTGAGCTATCTCTCTAGAACTTCAGTTGCTCTCTATGGAAGCCCAGACATCCCTTTTGCACCTCCACCCTTCCTGGTCTCAGCCTAAACCAGCAGTCAGACATCCCTCTCACAATCCAGGACTGCTGGCTCCCAACCACTTGCCTGCCTGCCTGTCTGATTGACCCTAACCACTTATGCCTGCCAGCCTGATCACCCCCTAACCACTCCCCTGCCAGCCTGATCGATGCCTAACTGCTCCCTTTCTGGCCTGATTGCCCCCAACTGCCCTCCCCTGAAGGCCTGGTCGCCCTCTCCTGCCTTCCCCTGACAGCCTGATTGTCCCCAACTGCCCTCCCATGCTGGCCCAGTCGCCCCCAACTGCACTCCCCTGCTGGCCCAGTAACTCCTAACTATCCTCCCCTGCCAACTTGGCCATCCTGAACTGCCCTCCCCTGCAGGCCTGGTCACCCCTAACTTCCCTCCCCTGCAGGCCTGGTCGCCCCCAACTGCCCTCCCCTGCAGGCCTGGTCTCCCCCAACTGCCCTCCCCTGCAGGCCTGGTTGCCACCAACTACACTCCCCTGCCAGCCCGGTTTCTCCTAACTGCCCTCCCCTGCCAGCCTAGTTGCCCCTAACTGCCCTCCCCTGCCAGCCCGGTCATCCCTAACTGCCCTCCCCTGTTGGCCTGATCACCCACAACTGCCCTCCCCTGCAGGACATCTTGTGGTAGCCATCTTGTGACCACATGGGGGCAACCATCTTGTGAGAGGGTGTGAAGTCAATTTGCATATTACCTCTTTATTATATAGGAATTTTTTTTTGTGTGTGTGTGTGTGTGTTTTAGTTGTAATTCCATTTTGGTCCTGGGAGCATGTCTGTGTAGCATCCACTTACTCTGCTCCTATTTTATTCTCTTCTATAAATGTTTTAAGGTCTCTCTTACTTTCCATATATCTCTGTTCTCTTCCTTCACATGTAAATTTCCAGTTCCTTGTAATGTAAAGTCTTTTCTCAGTGAGTGCTCCTCCTCTGGGTACCCAAGGTTCTCAATGTTCTTTTAAACACAAACTTATAATTTTTACTGTAAACACCTTTTTTTATGCACCAGTGTAAGAACACAGTTATCATTTTGATTGAATAAGCTATATGTCATTTTTCTATTTATTCATTAAATACATATTAATTAAAAAAAAAACTAATTTCCTGCAGAAATTGAATGAAGTTCTTGGGGGTTCAGCATGGGAAAGGAAGACATATACTTTTAGTTTATCAGCTCCAGCCAGATACCTGACATACTGTAGATATTCAATAATGAGTATTATGTGTTTACTTAACTCAGATTACCATTTACAGAGCTTCTAGAGGTAAGTCAATAAATAATGTTTATTATTATATCTCAGATGCCTTTCATATATTATTCTATTATCAAAAATACTGAGAAAAGCATTATTATTCCCTTCTGTGGGTGAGATAATTAAGACTGAGGTAAAGTTATTGTAAACAGATACATGATTCTAACTGAGGTTTGTTTCTACACTCAAAATCATGGTTTGCCATAAAAACACAGCACAATTTGTTTGAAATAACAAATTTCTAGTAACTCTGATATTTTATTTGTTTTGTTTATTTGTTTTTTATTTTATTTTAAGTCTTTATTGTTAAGAGTGTACAGATGTCCTCCTATTTTCCTCCATTCCCCTCCTCCACCTGGTTCCGGCCCTGCCCTAGCCCTTTACCACCCTACTGTCTGTGTCCATAGATAAGATATTTGGTTTATTTCTTCCTGCCCCCCCCCCCCCACAACTCCCTTCCCTCTGAGATTAATCAGTCTGTTCCATGTTTCCATGCCTCTGATTCTATTTTATTCATCAGTTTATTTTGTTCATTAGATTTCTTGTTTGTATATTTTGATTTTTAGATGCAATTGTTGATAGATGTGTATTTGTTGCCATTTTATTGTTTATATTTTTTATTTCTTCTCCTCCTCCTCCTCCTCCTCCTCCTCCTCCTCCTCCTCCTCCTCCTCCTCCTTCTTCTCCTTCTCCTTCTCCTTCTCCTCCTCCTCCTCCTCCTCCTTCTCCTCTTCTTCTTTTTCTTCTTCTTCTTCTTCTTCTTCTTCTTCTTCTTCTTCTTCTTCTTCTTCTTCTCCTTCTCCTTCTCCTTCTCCTTCTCCTTCTCCTTCTCCTTCTCCTTCTCCTTCTCCTTCTCCTTCTCCTTCTCCTTCTCCTTCTCCTTCTCCTTCTCCTTCTCCTTCTCCTTCTCCTTCTTCTTCTTCTTCTTCTTCTTCTTCTTCTTCTTCTTCTTCTTCTTCTTCTTCTTCTTCTTCTTCTTCTTCTTCTTCTCCTTCTTCCTTTTCCTCTTCTTAAAGATGGCCCTTCCACATATGATGTAATACTGGTTTGGTGGTGATAAACTCCTTTAGCTTTGTTTTTGTTTGTTTGTGAAGCTCTTTATCTGACCCTCAATTTAAAATGAGAGCTTCGTTGGGTAGAGTAATCTTGGTTGCAGGTCCTTACTATTCATCACTTGGAATATTTATTTCCACTCCCTTCTGTCCTGCAAAGTTTTTGTTGAGAATTCAGCTAGTTGCATGGATGCTTCCTTATAGGTAACCATCTGCTTTTTTTTAATGATTCTCTCTTTGTCTTTAACTCTTGGCATTTTAATTATGATGTGTCTTGGTGTAGATCTCTTTCAGTTCCTCTTGTTTAGGACTCTCTGTGCTTCTTGAACTTGTAATTCTATTTTGTTCACCAGGCAGGGGAAGTTTTCTGTCATTATTTTTTCAAATAAGTTTTCAATATCTTGCTCTCCCTCTTCTTCCGGTATACTACATAATGCAAATGTTGGTATACTTGAAGTTTTCCCAGAGACCCCTTACACTATTTTCATATTTTTGGATTTTTTTCTTCTTCTTACTCTTCTGATTGGGTGTTTTTTGCTTCCTCATATTCCAAATCATTGATTTGATGCTTAGAATCCTCTACTGTGGAATCCAAGTTCTTTATTTCAGTTATTTTATGCTTAATTTCTGACTGGTCCTTTTTCATGTCTTTTATATTCTCACTAAGATCCTTGAGAATCTCATGAAGATCCTTGAGTAACCAACCTTATAACTGTGATTTTGAACTTTGTGTTGAGTAGATTGCTTGCTTCCATTTCTTTCAACTGTGGCATGTTTCATGGTCTCTGTATTTTGGCTGTTTCCCTGTATTTGTTTCTATATATTAGGTAGAGCTGCTATGTCTCCTGGAGTTGGTAGAGTGGCCTTGTATAGGAGGTGTTCTGTAGGGTCCAGTGGCTCAGCCTACCCAGTCACCTGAGTTGGGCACTCTAGGTGCACCGCTGTGTGGTCTGTATGCACAGTCTTATAGTTGAACCTTGGATGCTGTTGCCATCACTGGAAGGAGTTGACCTCTAGGGCTATTGGCTGTTAGGACCAGCTGCTACTATAGTGGGAGAGCTGCTGTTCAGGAAACACCACTATGGAGCAAGGTGGGGTATTGGTGCTCACTGAGTCTGCCTCTTGAATCTGTTGCTTGTGGATTTGTAGAGTTGTAGTCTTCTATGATCTGAAGCTTTCCACTGGGTGCATGGGCTCTAGGGCCTTCAGGGAAGTGCAAAGTTGGCCACTGCCTGGGACAACCTGGCAGGAGCTATAGAGGGATCAGCAGACTGCTGCTATTTAATCTTTGTATTGGGCTTGGAGATGCCCAGGTGAGGCCCAAATGCGAAACAAGGCAGCTGGTGCTAGTGCCAGGCCTTGAGCCTTTTATTGGTAGGTTTGGGGCACATTGTTACCAGCTGCAGCTTGTTTGAGAGATTTTAGCAAATTCTGAAGCCTGAGCCAGGACAGGCCATTCATATGGAAATGTTGCTGCAAACAGCTTGGGTTAGGCTGCAAATTGGGTGGGGTGGGGTCTCAGAGAATCGACAGGGTGGAGCAAACAGTGTACTATAGTATGATGTAGACTCAGGAATGGCTGCCAGTCAGCCCTGTGACAGGGACAATAACCCTTGCAAGCACCCCTGTCTGGGAGCAAGCCACCTCCAATGTCCCACCCCAATATCAGACAATCCAGTTTCTCCCTGTATGTGTCTGGGTTACCCAAAGCAACCCAATGCTGTGAGTATGAATAAGTTCATGTGCTGGCCATTTAAGTGGAACATCTGGATCTGCAGCAGCCTCCTTGTCACACAGCTCTGGGACTCTGGGCTGGGGGTCTGGTGTGGGGCTGGGACCCCTTGCTCTTCATGGGAAGCCTTTGCAGAGATGATCTCCCTCTTAATTAAAAAAAAGGCACACATGAGTGTAATGACCAGGCCGTTTTGCATCTCCACCCCTCCTACCAGGCTCAATGTGCTTTCTTCTTTACTTCTGTAGTTGTAGGGATTCCATTAAGCCAGCTTTCATATGGTTCTGAATGATGGCTTTCTGTATTTTAGTTATAATTTTGATGTGGTTGTGGGAGATGGTGGATACAGGTGTTTACCTATGCCACTATCTTGGTTCTCCAGTCAACTCTGATATTTTTGAATAGAATCTTTACTTACATAATGTTTATTATAATTATTTCTTTCTTGGAGTAAATGAAAGAAAATTTTACATTAAATCTTTTTAAAGTAAGGTGTACATTTCTGTTCACAAACTGAACATAGACATGAAATGAAAGATTCATTTGCATAATACAGTCAAATCACATTATCTAGTCATTTTCTCTGCAAATCCTTTACAAATTGTAAAGCTGCATGACAAACTAAAATTGAAAATGTATTTCCAGCCCTACCCAGTTTGGCTCAATAAATATAGCATTGTCTAGAGACTGAAGGGTCCCAGTTGTGACTCCAGTCAAGGGCACATGCCCAGGTTTCAGTCTTGATCCCCAGTAGGGGCATGCAGGAATACAGGAGGCAGCCTATCAATGATTCTCTGTCATCATTGATGTTTCTATCTCTATTTCCCTCTCCAAAATCAATCAAATATATATTTTTAAAATGCAAGTTTTTTAGAGGAAGAAAGGTAGAACAAGGGAGCTATTGATTAGGGAGCATTTGAGATCTTGCTCACATTTCAAATAGGATAACATAAGGTGGTTCTCAGGGGGTGAGAGATGAGGAGTGGCAGTGGGTGGAACAGGGCACTGTGGACTAAGGAACAGGCTGTAATGACTAGGAATGTCTGTGACAGTGACACCAAGCATGTGTTGGGGCCATCGCTGGGATCATTCATCCCCAAGAGGTTTTGATTCCAGACAGGAGGAGAAACATGGAGATCAGCTGGCCTTTCTTAGCCTAGAAAGTGTGGTGGGCAGCAGGAGTGGGCTGCCCTAATTCCCTACAAATGTAAAAACACAGTGTAACTGTACATGGACATCAGTCAGCAGCCAAATCAATGCCCAGCCAGCTCTGGTGGCTGTGTCCTGCCACTCTCTGGCTGTGCTGCAGTGCTATTGGCCAGGGAGGCTGAAGCCACACCCCCAAGCGCATGTAGTATATGAAGGGGTGGGAAGGAAGATAGAAGCTGAAAGTAGGAGCTGAGGTTCTTGGTAGCATTGCTTCCACCATGGAGCTAGACAGGGAGCAGCTGTCGGTGCGACTGGCTTTGGCGTTGGAGGGGCTGCGTTTCCTGCACACCACCGGTGAGTCCCTGTGAGCCTGCAGTGTGCCAGCCAGGCTGGGTGGGGCCTGGGGAGGCCTTTCCTTCCTGGAGCCATTCTTCCCAGGGTGGTGGTGTCAGCTGCTTTTTCCCCCAATTTATTTATATTTTATTGGAAAGCAAGCTATGGGCTTGTGGTTCCAGGATCTCTGGGCCATAGCCTGCACCTCCAGGCCTCATTACACTCCCTCCCCCTCCTTCTGCGTTGAGAGTCTGGCCCCTGGTGGTCAGTGCACATGATATCGACTGTTCGACTGGTTGTTCTGGTCGTTCCACTGTAATGGTCGCTGGGCTTTTATTATATAGGACTAGAGGCCTGGTGCACAAAATTCGTGCACAGAGGGGGGTTGTCCCTCAGCCCAGCCTGTACCCTCTCCAATATGGGACCCTTCAAGGGATGTCCGACTGCCCTCTCACAATCCAGGACTGCTGGCTCCCAACTGCTTGCCTGCCTGCCTTCCTGATTGCCCCTAACAGCTTCTGCCTGCCAGCCTGATCACCCCCTAACCACTCTGCTGCCAGCCTGTTTGCTCCCAACTTCCCTCCTCTGCCAGCCTGGTCACCCCTAACTGCCCTCTCCTGCAGGGTTGATCACCTCCAACTGCCCTCCTTTGCAGGCCTGGTCCTTCTCAACTGCCCTCCCTTGCAGGCTGGGTGCCTCCCAACTGCCCTCTCCTGCTGGCCATCTTGTGGTGGCCATCTTGTGTCCACATGGGGGCAGGATATTTGACCACATGGGGGCAGCTATATTGTGTGTTGCAGTGATGATCAATCTGTATATTACTCTTTTATTAGATAGGATAGAGGCCTGGTACAGGGGTGGGGCCAGCTGGTTTTCCCTGAAGGTGTCCCGGATCAGGTGGGGGTTCCCTTGGGGCGTGGGGCAGCCTGAGCGAGGGGCCTGTCGTGGTTTGCAGGCCGGCCACGCCCCCTGACAACCCAAGCGGAGGCCCTGGTATCTGGAATTTATTTACCTTCTACAATTGAAACTTTGTAGCCTGGAGCGGAGCCAAGCCTGGGGCTCCCTCCGTGGCAGCAGCCATTTCTGTTGGGGTTATAATTGAAACTTTGTTGCCTTAAGCGGGTGGGCCCAGCCAGGGTGTGTGGAAAGCTTTGCTTCCCCTGTTGCCGGCGGCAACCCTGGCCTGCTCTCTCAAGCTCCATTCTGCCGCCAATTGTTTGAATTTGTTTACCTTCTATAATTGAAACTTTGTAGCTTGAGTGGAGGCTTAGGCCTGGCAATGGCAGGCGGAAAGCTTGGCTTCCTCTGTTACCTAGGAAACCTTGCTCTCTGTGGCTGTAGCCAACTTGGTTTGGGTTAATTTGCATGCTCGCTCTGATTGATGGTGGGCGTGGCTTGTGGGTGTGTCGGAGGTATGGTCAATTTGCATATTTGTCTATTATTAGGTAGGATATGAAATGAATTTCCACTTTAGTTGTTATCATTGCCAGAGAAACACAATGGAGTTACTTAATATCTATATTTTATGTATTTCAAATAACATATCTTAACTATACATTTAATTTAATATAAATCTACAGTCCTTTATATTTCTTGGTGTCAGTTGTTACTTCTCTTTAATTTCTGATTTTTTTTTTTTTTTTTTAATTTGGGTCCTCTCTCTTTTTTCTTTGATGAGTCTGGTTAAAGGTTTCTCAATCTTGTTTATCTTTTCAAAGAACCAGCTCTTGGATTCGTTGGCCATTTGTATTTTTTTAGACTCTATTCCATTTACTTCTACTCTGATCTTTATTATTCCCTTCATTCTACTCACTTTGTACTCTATTTGTTTTCTTTATTCTATTTCCTTTAAGTATAAAGTTAGATAGTATATTTGAGTTTTTTCTTATTTTTTGAGGTGGGCCTGTAATGCTATTAATTTCCCTCTTAAGATAGTTTTTCAATGTCCCATAACTTTGGGGTTGTTGTATTCTCATTTTCATTTGTTTCAAGATATCCTTTGATTTCTTCCTTGATCTCCTTGTTAACCCATTCATTGTTTGGTAACATGTTATTTAGTATCCATGTCTTTGTCTGTTTTCAGTCTTTTTCTTGTGATTGATTTCTAGTTTTATACCATTGTGGTCAGAAAAGAGGCTTGATATGATTTCAATATTCTTAAATTCATTGAGACTTGTTTGGTTTTCTGACATGTGATCTATCCTAGAAAATGTTCCATGTACACTTAAAAAGAATGTATTTTCTGCTATGTTGGGGTGAAATGCTCTGATTATATCAATTATATCCATCTGTACTAGTGTGTCATTTAAGGCTGCTGTTTCCTTGTTAATTTTCCCTCTGGAAGATCAATCCATAGATGTCAATGTGGTATTAAAGTCTCCTAATATGACTGTAACACTATAAATCTCTTTTTTATGTCCATCAAGATTTGCTTTATATTTTAGTTTCTCTTATGTTGGGTGCATAAGTGATTACAAGGGTTATATCCTCTTATTGGATTGATCCTTTTATAATTATGTAACATCTTTCTTTGTCTCTCATTATAGCCTTTGTCTTAAATTCTTGTCACATATAAATATTGCTACCCCAGCTATTTTTTTCCATTTCCATTTGCATGAAATTATATCTTTCCCTCCACTTTTATTTTAGTCTGTGTGTACCTGTGATTCTGAGCTGGGTTTCTTGTAGGCAGTATGTATGTGGTTTTTGCTTTTAACAAACAGGTGTTGATGAGGATGTGAAGAAAAGAGAACACTTGTGCACTGTTTGTGGGAATGCAGATTGGTGCAGCCACTGTGCATAGCAGTATGGAGTTACCACAAAAAAATAAAAAATGAAACTGCCTTATGACCCAGCAATTCCACTTCTGGGAATTTATTTGAAGAAACTCAAATCACTAATCTGAAAGAATGCATGAACCCCTATGTTCATTGCAGAGTTATTTACAATAGCCAAGGTTTGGAAGCAGCCCAAGTGCCATCAGTAGTGCCCAGCACAGAGGCTTTGGTACATTTATACAATGGAATACTAATCAGCTGTAAAAAGGAAGAAAATCTTACCTTTTACAACAGCATGGCTGGATCTGGAGAGTATTGTGCTAAGTAAAATAAGCCAGTCATTGAAACCTAATGAACAAAATAAACTAACAAACAAAGTGGAGACAGACTCATGGATACAGAGAATGGACTGACAGTTGACAGAGGGGAGGGGTTTGGGGGCTCAGTGAAAGAAAAAATAAGACTTATGGACAAAGACAACATCATGGTTATTGCCAGAGAAAAGGGGGTGTGGAGGGAGGTAGAAGAGGGTAAATGGGGAATAAATGGTGATGAAAAGATACTTGACTTGGGGTGGTAAACACACAATACAATATACAGATGATGTACTGTAGAATTGTATACCGGAAACCTACATAATTTTATTAAGTAATTTAACCCCAATAAATTTAATAAAAAAAGAATAACTAAAAATTACCCTTCATGTTAAGTGTGTACTTAGGCTTTAGTGATACACATTTAGTTCTTATTTTTCTCATCTTTTGTCCTCTTCTGACTTTTCCTACTTCTCAATCAAATAAATTATGTACTTTCCTTCTGATCTAGCCTCTCTATAAGTGGAAAATGGACTCCCAAAGATATGCCCATCCTAATCTTCAGGAATAAACCTAGAAAAGGGTCTTTGTAGATGTGATTAAGTTACTGTTCGTGATATAGGGTAAATATTTCAGATCACCCAGGTTGACTCAATATAATCACATGGGTCCTTATGATAGTAAAGCAGATGGGTCAGAGTGAAAAGAAGCAGAGTGTTGTGAAAAACATTGGTTGGAGTGGGGTGTTATGAAGATGAAGGAAGGGGCTACAAGCTAAGACATCTGAGCTGCCTTTATCTATAATAATAAAAGCATAATATCCTAATTAGATCGTATAGCCAAACTACCTTCTGGACATCATTGCAGGCATCCTTTGGAGAAAGCTGCAGTGGTGGGGGCTGAGGCAGAGGCAGTTAGGGTGAGCAATTAGGGGTGATCAGGCAGGCAGAAAAGTGGTTAGAGGTGATCAGGCAGGCATGCAGAGTGGTTAGGGGTGATCAGACAGGTAGGCGAGCAGTTAGGGGTGATCAGGCAGGCAGGCAGAGGTGGTTAAGGGTGATCAGGCAAGAAGGCGAGCAGTTAGAAGTGATCAGGCAGGTAGGCGAGCAGTTAGGGACAATCAAGCAGGCAGGCAGAGGGATTAGGGGCAATCAGGCAGGCAGGCAGAGTGGTTAGGGGTGATCAAACAAGCAGGCGAGTGGTTAGAGGCGATGAGGCAGGCAGGCAGGCAGGCAAGTGGTTAGGAGCCAGCGGTCCCAGATTGTGAGAGGGATGTCTGACTGCTGGTTCGGGATATCCTACTGGATCAGGCCTAAACCAGCAATCAGACATCCCCTGAGGGGTCCTGAATTGCAAGAGGGTGCAGGTCGGGCTGAGGGACCCTCCTCCCCCCATGCACACATTTTGTGCACTGGGCCTCTAGTAAGTTAATAAAAGCAAGGCAAACATTCTCCACTGGAGCCTGCAGGAGGAATGAAGTCCTGTCAATGCCTTGATTTTATCCCTGTAGTAAGCCTCACTTTGGACTTTGAATTTTCAGAATTATGAGGTAATATATTCATGTTATTTTAACCATTGAGTTTGTGGCAATTTATTATATCAGCAAGACAAAACCATCTTTATCTTTGCCCTCTTCCTTTATCACCATTACCACATCATTAGTTTGCCCAAGCAAACTAATGATGAGGTACCACTTGTCATTTGTCATTTCCTCGTGCTTTTCTTGGTCCTTCCAGCCCCACTCACTTTGCTCATACAGGGTTTGCATGTTAGTTTTGGTTAGGTCGAAGGCCCAGTTCCCTGTGGCTGGGTCCAGTCCAGACACTGGCTTACATTCAATGGAGAAGTTTAACCCATTTTGATGCTATTTCCTGAATACAGGGAAATCCTCGGAAGTGTCTCTAAGCGACCACTTTGGCACAGATGGCATCCATGGCTGCTTGCTCCTCCAACAGCTTCTGCTGCTTCTCCTTTCCTTTGCTTGACTTCCTGCCCATGGTGGCAATGGTGGTGGTGGCCCTCAGCCCCTCTTTCTCACACTTGTAGCAGGAAGGCAGCAGCAACACAGCTAAGGTTACAGCAGCCACAGTGGAGCAGCAGCAGTCCCTGCACAGCCAAGTGCCCTGGTGGGCACTGTGCCTGTGCACAGGGGAAAGGGTGTGTGTGGGAGGGGGACATTGAGTGGGGGAGAGGGGTCACATTGCTTCTTTGGGCTTTTGGACTTTGCTGCATTCTAAGCTTAATCTCTTGATCTATGGCAGCGGCTCAAGTTTTTAAATCATAGCAAAAAGCCAAATGTATTATCCTACCTAATAAAAGAGTAATATGCAAATTAAGCATCACTCTGCTACACCCACAAGTCACGCCCACCAGCCAATAGGAGCGAGTATGCAAATTAACCCAACCAAGATGGCTGCGGCCACGGAGCGAGCAGGAGGCTTGGGTTTCCCTGGCAATGGAAGAAGCTAAGCTTTCTGCACACCCTGGTGGGCCCAGGCTTCCACTCAAGGCTAAAAAGTTTCAATTATAGAAGATAAATAAATCCCAACAAAATGGTGGCAGCCACAGAGCTGGAGAGATCAGGAGGCATGGGATGATGGTCCCAGCGATGGAGGAAGCCAGGCCTGCCTTGGCCTCCACTACAAAGTTTCAATTATAGAAGATAAATAAATGCTAACAAAAATGGCTGTGGCCACAGAGCAAGCAGGAGGCTTGGCTCCACTCAAGGCTACAAAGTTTCAATTATAGAAGATAAATAAATCCCAGATATCAGGGCATCCACTTGGGTCGCCGGGGGGCGTAGCCAGCCTGCAAACCACCACAGGCCCCTCTCCCAGACCTCCCAACACCCCAAGGGAACCCCCACCCTGATCCGGGACACCCTTCAGGGCAAACCAGCTGGCCCCCACCCCCACCCATGCACCAGGCCTCTATCCTATCTAATAAAAGAGTAATATGCAAATTGACACTCCAACACACAAGATGGCTGCCCCCATGTGGTCAAAGATGGCTGCTCCCCTGTGGACACACGATGGCCACCACAAGATGGTCAGCAGAGGAGGGCAGTTGGGAAGGTCCAGGCCTGCAGGGGAGGGCAGTTAGGAGCAAACAGGCTGGCAGGGTAGCAGTTAGGTGTCAATCAGGCTGGCAGGGGAGTGGTTAGGGGGTGATCAGGCTGGCAGGCAGAAGTGGTTAGGGGCAATAAGGAAGGCAGGCAGGCAAGCAGTTGGGAACCAGCAGTCCTGGATTGTGAGAGGGATGTCCGACTGCCTCTCAGGAGTGAGTATGCAAATTAACCCTGATCTCTCCAGCTCCATGGCTGCCATCATTTGGTTGGGATTTATTTATCTTCTATAATTGAAACTTTGTAGCCTTGAGTGGAGGCCTGGGCCCACCAGGGTGTGCAGAAAGCTTGGCTTCCTCCTTTGCCGGGGAAACCCAAGTCTCCTGCTCGCTCTTACGGGGATCGGGCCTAAACGGGCAGTTGGACATCCCTCAAGGTGTTCCAGATTGGAGAGGGAGCAGGCTGGGCTGAGGGACACACACCCCGTGCACGAATTTTGTGCACCAGGCCTCTAGTCTGTATAATAAAGAGCCAGGGTGTAACGACCGATCATGACCAAAGGCTGACCATCAAGAAGTCAGCGCTGGGTTGCCATGGCAACCCAGCACTGACTACTGTGGCTGCAAGCCCGGTGACCCAGCAGTGACTGCTGATGGGGCTTTGAATCAGGCCCGGAAAGAGACCTGAAGAGAGAAGCAGGGGCTGATCTGCAGCATCTGAGGCAGATTTTGACCAGCACTTGCCTCTCTCTTTCCCTCCGAGCCTGGCCAGCAGCCCTACATCCATTTCTCTCCAGGCCTCCACCGGGGCTGCTGATCAGCCCCTCCTTTCTGATCAGGCCCCATTGATAGGACCAGAGACGCTGACTGGCATAGAAACTGGCCAATCAGAACCAAATCTGAGTCAACTGTGATGAGGCAGTGGCTGCCTAGGAGACAGAGCTTTTGATGCTGACTGGCATAGAAACTGACCAATTAGAACCAAATCTGGGTCAACTGTGAGGAGCCAATAGCTGCCTAGGAGGTGGAACTTTTGACACTGACTGGCATAGAAACTGACCAATTAGAACCAAATTGGCCAGCAGAGGAAGGCAGTTGGGGGTGAGATCAGGCCAGCAGGGGAGGGAAGTTGGGGGCAACCAGGCTGGCAAGGGGAGGGTAGTTGGGGGCGAGATCAGGCCAGCAAGGGAGGGCAGTTAGGGGCGATCAGGCAGACAGGCAGGTGAGTGGTTAGGAGCCAGCGGTCCCAGATTGTGAGAGGGATGTCCGACTGCCAGTTTAGACTTGATCCTGATCGGGCCTAAACCGGCAATCGGACATCCCACAAGGGGTCTCCGATTGGAGAGGGTGCAGGCTGGGATGAGGGAACCACTCCCTCCGTGCACGAATTTAGTGCACCGGGCCACTAGTTAGTAAATAAAATTGATAGATTTTATTAAATTTTACTCTTTGTGTTGTTCATTTCTAAGGAAAAAATGCATAACATAAGATACACCATTGAAATATTACACAGTATAGTTCCACTGTCATAAAAACCAAGTATAATTTTACATGTACCCATATGCTAACATTATACCATTTACCTGCCTCTACTTTATCACCTATTTATAACAATGTTTATTCACAACAAATTATTTTATTTATCATACAGATCCTTCTATGACAGTTATGGCGAACCTATGACATGCGTTTCAGCACTGACACGCGTAGCCATTTCTGACATGCAGCCGTTGAGGTGGCTGCATGCCCAGGATGAAACATTTGCTGCTCCTGAGGATGAAACATTTGCGACTAGAGTCTTAGAGTTAGTTTTTTCCTCAAAGTGACACACTACCCGAGTTACGCTCAGTTTTTTGGCGAAGTTTGACACACCAAGCTCAAAAGATTGCCCATCACTGTTCTATGATGTCACACTAGCCTGCTGTTTTCCTCTGATATTTCAATCCTACTCTTCTAAAGACAGACTCATTTACTCATTGCCACAGAGGCAACTATCATGCATTCTCCCAGCTGGGATGACTCCCCACTTCTCTCCATAGTGCAGATTATGCAAAAGCTCCAGTTCAGATTCCGTCCATTTGGCTGAGTCTGTGCCACACCAGGCTTCTTTCTTTTATGGATTGCTAAAGCAAGCATCGTATCTATGCCATTTATCTAACAGTTAATTATGGATCATTTTGGCCCCTTTTGTTACAGCTTCTGGTATATCACTTAACTTTCTGTTGTGTGAATATGTTTAATCAACATGAAGGTAGGGATACTTGTCTCAGTTTTTCAAGGAGCCCAGCAGGGAGCAGTAAGTCATTCAGTATATTTGTATTGACTAGAAATAATAACTAAGGAAAGTATTGCCTTCTTCCTAAGCTGCGCTTTTTTGTTGCTGAGTGGGAAGACAATGTATTGTCTCTAACTGAAGAAATAACTCATGTATATATTATTTTATAATAATAAGAGGACAGAGCTGAGCTGGAGGAAAGGAGTTTTCAGAAAAGTTATATAAACTTGGAAATACTGCAAAAAAAAAAAGTAAATCAATTTGGTGGTGGAGCATTGATTGCACTTTACAGCTGTAATGTTGAAGTTAAAGAGACTTATGTGAGCATCCACAGGCAGTGTGACCAGGAAGAGCAAGAGGATACTGAAGAGACAGGCAGCAGACAGTGGGGAGGGCACTGCTCCTTCTTGTGCCTCATTCTTTTTCATTTGTTCACCCAGACAGCTCTGTCCTCCACACGGTGTATTTTTGTGTGCTAGTTTGACTATCCTTGTCCTAACTTTTCTGTGTTTGCATGGCTGTGGTTGTAAATGTATAGATATATTGTCAAAGGAAAATATATCTTCTTGTTTCAGTAGTCATGTTTACACTACATTCTTCCTTCACAAAATGATCCATTTACAAAGGGGATCTGGTATCCAATCACAGAGCAATTACATGCCAGTGATCTCCCACCACAGTGGGGGAGCAGAGAAACACATAACCCTTTGATAGTATAGTCATTCTGGGGCAGGTGTACATTGGGTGGGGATTCGAGGAATGGAGAGGCAATGGGTGGCAATTAAAACTGTCATCATCTGTGATAGCAGCCCCTGTGGGCCATTCCCTGTGCTAATGCACTTTATACATTGTTCAGCCTCACCTGATTCGTGGTCTACTTTTACCACAGAGGCTGCACAGACTGCATCTTTTCCCGTCAAAGCCACACAGGCATCTCACTCTAATGCACCCTACTCCAGAGCGCGTGTTCCTCCCCTCTGTTCTATGTCCCACACTGTCTATCCTACTCCAGAGCGCGTGTTCCTCCCCTCTGTTCTATGTCCCACACTGTCTATCCTACTCCAGAGCGCGTGTTCCTCCCCTCTGTTCTATGTCCCACACTGTCTATCCTACTCCAGAGAGTGTGTTCCTCCCCTTTTTTCTATGTGAAACACTGTCTATCCTACTACAGAGCGCGTGTTCCTCCCCTCTGTTCTATGTGAAACCCTGTCTCTCCTACCCCAGCGCATGTGTTCCTCCATCTCTGAGTCAAACACTGTAATTGTGGAGTGGGGAAAAGGATACTATTTAATATACCCATGTTTTGGCAGCTATGAAGTCAGGAAATCTGGATTAAAAACCAATTTTATGTGGCCAAAGGCATGCTGCTCTTATAAGAGTTTAATTATTTAGGTTTTCTTTACACTCAGTAATGCTTTCAAATTTAATGAAATTACTTCAGAAGCACACCCTCTATTTTCCTACGGAGTTACAGTCCTATGAAGTAAGAAATTTAAAAAATCAGACACAACAATAAACAATAATTGAAGCCTCAGTGCCCAAGCATCATTGGGCATTTTCATGAGCATGTTTAAGCAGAGCCTCCTGCTTCTGTTGTTTACTTTAACAACCTGGGAAAACAATGGATGCCTCAGATCTTACCTGCTTTCTTCAGGTTTTAAATATAATCAGGAGAATGTTGATGCTTGCATACTCTATTATGGCATACTGCCATAACCACTTAACTTTTAGAGCTAATATTAACTGTGTTCTTCAGTTTCTGTCTTAATCAGAGTGCAAAACAGTGCTATTTCTGTGCCACTCTACAATCAAACTCTTGCCTTCTTCTGATACAGTAAAGAGACTATATTGAGTTAGGGATGTTGTAGAGAGCTCAGAACTTAACAGATGTTTTACATATGCTTCACTGTAACTGCATGGGACAGGTTACTAGGTACATTTATGATACACCATAAGCTGGAATTAATATGTCACTCACATATGTTCTGAATAATAACCCTGACTTTTTTTCCTCTCAGATTCCAGTCCATATGGCATATGTGAAAATCAACACCCTGTTAATATTAAAATTCCTTCAGTCAAGATTAGCTTATAATTAAGTTAACAGGTTATTATTTGTTATTAATTCACTAGAGGCCTGATGCACAAAATTTGTGGGGGGGGGGGGTGGTCCCTCAGCTCAGCCTGCACCCTCTCACAATTAAGGATGCTGGCTCCAGGACTGCTGGCTCTTAACCACTCGCCTGCCTGCCTTCCTGATTGCCCCTAACTGCTTGCCTGCCTGCCTGATTGCCCCTAACTGCCTTGGCCTCAGCCCCTGCTGCCGCAGCTTTGTCTGGAAGGACGTCCAGAATCATGTCCAAAAAGTCATTTGGCTGTTTGGTCTAATTAGCATATTATGCTTTTATTTTTATAGATTGTTATTTTTAACAAATTTTAGTGAATAGACCATATGTTGGAAAAAACACTGTAGCATATTTGCTGACATAAATAAATATTAGATATGTACAAGTATAGTTTACCTATTTAAATCCAAGAGTCAGTTCTGGTAAACAATGTCTAGTGAATGATTAGCAAGTGATCACACATGGTAACTGGTTCTGCTGTCCTGTGGTGTGACTTTCTGCAGCAGTTTTAATGTGTGTGGGCTGAAGTTCCCACATGCACTAAATCACGCCCCAGCCCTGTGGGCTTGTTTACTCATGGTGACTGGTGAATGCACCCATTTACTAGACCTGTTCAGTATACATTTAAACTTACTGTGAAACATATAGAAATACATATAGAAAACTTTTCTGTGAATTTTTCCTACATACTTTATGTTAGTTACACAAACATGTCTACATAAGTAAAAACAACTAAACTAATTTGTCAATTTTTCAGCATAAGTATTTGGAAAACCTACTTTATTATGTAATGGATTTTTTGCTTTAAAAACACACCTTCACCCAAATTAGTCCATTAAACTGAGGTTTTACTATATTTTATTTTGTGTTCACCATCCCAAGTCAAGTCTCCTTCCATTTTTACCCCAATAGAAGTAGAATATTTCTGCTGTCACAGAATTGGTGAGTGGAAAATTTGGGATTCATATTCAGGCTTGTGTCCAAAGATTTCTCACTATTCTGCCATGTTTCAAGGTGATGTAGAAAATACAGCAACCAGATAGTCCTACAACTCACTGAGGGCTCCCCTTTTGAATAATACATTATTATACATAGATACTGAAACTGTTTAGGCAGAACAGCAAGACAAATTTTAAGTTTGAATGTGGCAATTAGCTTTCTTAATACTAAGAAAAACAATAGAAAAATAAAAGTATACAGTAACAGTATCCATTTATTTGATATATACAATTTTCCAAGCAAGAAATATTCTTGCTTTATAGAGGAGGCAACAGGCACAGAGAAGTTAACCAACTTGGAGTTATGATTTGAAACTAGTAGTCCAGGTGCCCAAACTCACACTGTTAACCACCAAGCAATGCTCTACTAGTATCAGCTTCTTCATAGGTTCCTACCATGTTATCATTTTTTATGATACATAAGACAGCTGTGTTTTAAAAATAACTAAAAAAAAAGATGTTCATCTGCATATAAAATACTTCATTGCTTCCTCAAAATGTTTATTTCTGCCTGTAAGTTTATTTTAGATCTGCTTTTCTACCTTTTCTCATTTTCCTTGAAAATATGCATTTTATTTAAGTAATCAATCTCCAAAAAGACCAAAAATCTTTGATAACAGAAAAATTAGATTGTTAGCAGGTACCTAGATATTAATAAAGGAAAGGAGAAAAGGAAATCAAACTCTATTAAACACCATCCTCTAGGAAGTATGAGCCTGTTTTTCTGGGAAGATGCAGCATTCATAGGCACCCTAGGGATCATAGCATTGTCCCACAAAGGTGATAACACCCCTTCCTCTCTTGGGTAGGGAGGAAGGACTGGCTTTTCAACCTCCCAGGTCAACTCACAAAGACTGTGGGGGAGGTAAACACATGTGCAATAGGAGCCAAGTTGGCGACCATACAGGCCTGTCAGTCTAGCCCTGGAAAAGGATCAAATTGGATACGGGACATAGGACCTTGGAAAATCTAGGAAAGTGATTGGCTAGCGGGGAGATCTAATGCAATCCTGTGAAAGCTTGGGAAGTTTTTTGGTTAGTTTGAATAAGCACCTGGTCCTTCCCAAGTATAAGATAATATGATAAGACTAGCAAAGTGTGTGTGTGTGTGTGTGTGTGTGTGTGTGGTGTACGTGTGTCTCTTTCTCACTTGGTAACATGAACTCACCTGTTTGTTGACACGTTTTGTAGCAGCTGTCAGGGACCCATGGCAGACCACATGAGCTCCAAAGGACTAAGATTTAAATGGCACAGAATCTCTGGTCACTGGTCTTTGTTCTGGGATTGATGAAGACAAGGCAAGACTTTTCCCACAGTGGAACAGATGGAGACAAGACACTGGGAACCTGGAGGCAGCCTTATATTTCCATCCAAAATAACTCTTGCCATATTATAATCTCTCCTACTTGGGTCCCTGGAATGCCTTCCTTGCACTCCATAAAAGGACTCCACTTTCTCCAGCAAGAAGGTGACTTAAGTTCTTCCTGTGGCCTCTTGAGTCATCCTGAAACCTGCCAATCACAGGTCTATAAAAAGAGACAAGAATGGTCCAGAGAAAATAATTTTTAAAAAATCATACCCTATTTAGGTTCTCACATCAAGATGATTCAAGTTTTGAAGCATAATCCTGTCCCTTCAGAAGAAGCTTACTAAAAATAAGGAAAAGAAATTTTAGCCACAAGAAAAAACTGGTGTAACTTTGCCTGGGGAAAGAGCTGCATTACAACATAGCTCAGAGCTGTTAGAGTTTATTGTTTGGAATATCCCTTTGTCTTCCTGATGTATTATTAATGCCTTGTAAATAAGAGCTCAGAGTGTACCAGTTTACATGAATGTTCGCCAGCTGGCCCTGCCCCAGGGAGCTGTATGTGTAATAAAAGAAATGAAATCAGCATACTTCTCATGTCATTTGGTATAAGTCAGGCCTCACTCTTTAGGCTGAGAAAGAATTTTGAATTACAATTGGGAATGAATGTTTATTTTATTCTGTTTAAAGCTACTTAAATCTTCACTAAGCTAATCATTATGCTACAATTTGGGTTACATGGAAGAACACAGCAAATACTGTCTCCAGATCTTATGTTGGATTCAATATGTTCCTATTACACATTTTATTTCTCTATCTCAAACTTTCCCATTTGCCAAGATAATTCACTTTCATTGGTTGCCTTTTATCTCCTTGGTGATTTCAAGTTTACTCTCTATTTCTATATGTTGATTTATTACTTCTTCCATGCCCTTGGGTTACTTTTGCTTCAGCTGAACCATAATAAACATAATTTCAATAGTTTTATCACATAAAAGAGGTCTTAGACTTTTCCATATCTTAGTCCAAAATATATATGGTATCGCAAAAATTTCAGAAGGCTCTTAATTTATATTAAGTGATGGAATGTTTAAATAAAAATTTCAATTTTAGGAAGATGTTAATATCACAAGGTGTGTGTGTGTGTGTGTGTGTGTGTGTGTGTGTCTGTATCAGCCGCACATATGTATGTGTGTATTTAGAATTTAAGATCTACACAGTATGGTGATTACCAGAGGAAAAGGAGGGTGGGGAAAGTAGACGGAGATAAAGAGAGGATAAATGGTGACAGAACAGAAGGTGATTTGATTTGGGGTGGTGAACATACAATACAATATGCAGATGATATATAATATAATTATACACCTGAAATCTATATAATTTTATTAACCAATGTCATCCCAATAAATTCAATAAACATTTTTAAAGATGTACATATGAAATCTAAATCTTTGGGGGTGGGGGTGTGATTGGAAAAGATTACATAAAGTTTCTTCCAAGCTTCCAAACACCTTTCATTAAAGCCAGATATATTAATATTTCCAAGTAATGTACCTTATACCTGTTCAATAGATCCTTTTTCAGTCTTCCACCTTCATCCTAAGCAGAGGTGATGAGGCCATTCACTGTCATTGCTGGAAATCAACTTGCCAGAACATGGACAGCATCTTAAAATGTTAAAGCAGAGTTGAATAATATCCCTCCCACGAGCATATTTGATTTAGGTGAAGCAAGTGCCTGTGGCATTCATCTCCAAAGCCAAGAAGAGTGTTTACCAGGAAGCTTTGGCTGTTTATGAAACACCCTAAAAGAGCTAGTTTGAAATGTGGAATCTATAGGAATTAGTTGATTAAGATAGATTTCTCTGAGGCAGGTGAAGGGGTATTACTTATCTATTTTTGGCATCAAAAGCATTGACTAAAACAACTGCTTGATTCATTGTGTTTAGTCAGTGCTAGCAACTGTTGCAGAGATTATATATATTGAATAAGAATACTTACAAATATCTTAAAAGCTAAGTACTCTTGCCTTTATTTTACAGATTGAGAAATGGAAAGTTAAAGTAATGAACTTGACCAGTTATGATGTAAGATTCCACATTAGTGGCTCATCCTCCTTCATTGACATCTTTGTAATAAACACCTGTTTCCTTTCACTGCAATCCAGAGCTCTTTGAGGGCATCTCCATCGACACCCAAAGATTTGTGAAAAATACTCCTCTTGGCTTTGAAGATGAATGTCACAGAGGAAACTGAGACATGGAAAGTTCAAGTAATTTGATTAGAGTCAGACAGCTAATACACAGCTATTTATTTCTGGAACTCCCTCAACCACTGTGCTGTAATGTCTCTTTATTTTTATTTTTATTTTTTTAAATATATTTTATTGATTTTTTACAGAGAGGAAGAGAGAGGGATAGAGAGTTAGAAACATTGATGATAGAGAAACACTGATCAGCTGCCTCTTGCACAACCCCTACTGGGGATGTGCCCGCAACCAAGGTACATGCCCTTGACTGGAATCGAACCTGGGACCTTTCAGTCCACAGGCCGACGCACTATCCACTGAGCCAAAACGGTTTCGGCTGTAATGTCTCTTTAATCCTTTGCACTCACTTGCTTTTTTCTCGATTCCTTTATTCTACTTGGGATTTAATTTTTTAAATACCCCAGATTTTACAAAGTGCGGCAGTAGAATAAAAAACTGAAGTTTCTTTTCATACAAACTTATTTATTTGGATTTTTTTTATATTTCAAATTATTGATACATTCAAAGAGTATAAAAAGAGCTGCTACCGATGCTAACCGTGTCAAGTCACACTCAACATCCGAGTGCAAAAGGTTAACAGTGTGGTCTTATACATGCTAATCATGGAATGATGCACACAACCCCAAACTTAATGTAGGGTATCAAAAATAATATAATAGGATTGAGATGCCCCCACACTGGGATAAAATATAATATGCTTTCCACATAATTGTATGAAGTCATATTAAGAGCAATGTGTGCCTCCTTATATCAGTGCCCAGTTCAGGTACTGAAATCAATAGCAAGTCATTTTTAAAAATCACCCAGATCAGATTAAAAATGGTGGTGGAGTAAGTGGATGCTACACAGACATGCTCCCAGAACCAAACTGGAATTACAACTAAACAAACAAACAAAACAACAAAAACATCTTGAATAATCAACTGAAGACTAGCTGGAGAGAACCCTGATAACCAAGGATGGAAAGAGGAGACTACATAGAGATTGGTAGGAAAGTTGGAGGTGTGAAAGGGCTGGATGGGGTCCTGCAGATAGCTGAAGTTCTGGAGCGATATCTCAGCTGTTGGGGGTTGCTACTGAGAACACTGGGGTCTAGTCCCAAAACTAGACCCCACAGCAGAGAGTACCAGAACTGAGAAAGGTGCCCACATAACATCTGGCTGTAAAAAGTAGCAGGGTTGTTATTTGCCAGGGAAAGACAGCTGAAAATGCAGGCACCCTCTTAAAGGGCCAATGCACAAAATTCTGTGTGCAGCCACTTACCTTGTGCTTTGGCAAAGGGAGGGAAGGGTGGACTGGAGCTGTGTGAGCAGAAGTCAGGGTTGGGGCTCAGGGGTTAGAGCTCAGAAGGCAGGAACCCCAGTTTCCTGGGCTCAGCTATTGCTTCATGAAGTGGACGTCATCTTTTACATACATACATTTGCTATCCAGGCGATTTTGCCTGGGGGAAGACAGTTGACCCAACCTATTGGAAAACACCTTGCTCTATGTTTTTGAGTTCCTGAGGGCCATTAAGAGTCTGAGAATAACAATTAGCCTCCAGGCAGAAGCAATTGTCCCACTCTGTTGGAAAAATTCTTGCCGTAGCTGTGGATGATTACCTGAGGGCTACTCAAGACTGATCTGATCAGTCTTACAGGCAGAGGTGGTCTCTGGAGCCTTTGAGTCTTTGCCTGATCTAATTAGTCAGAAAAAGCATTTGAAACTGTTCTGCATTAGAGATTTAGAGGGGTAGCAGATCTACCTAATACAGAGTCACAAACCCAAACAGGCAGCCAAAATATGCAGACATATAACAACCCCCAAATGAAAGAACAAGAGAATTCTCTAGAAGAAGAGACACACAAAATGGAGATAAAGCATTTATCTGCTATAGAGTTCAGAATAATGATGGTAAAAATGCTCAACAGCATGAGAAAAGATATAGTAACTATGAAAAAAGTACAGTTGGAAATTAAGAAAGACAGAGCACAAATAAAGAACACAATGGAATACATACACAGCAGATTAGGGGAAGTTGAGAATCAGATCAGTGAATTAGAAGACAGGGTACAAAAATCTCTCAATCAGAGAACCAAAAAGAAAAAATAAAAACAACTAAAAAATAGGACAGCTTAAGGAAGTTGTGTGATGATATGAAAAGAAACAATATTCACATAGTAGGTGGGCAAGAATAGAAAGAAAGAGAGAAAGGGATATAGAACTTATTTGAGGAAATAACAGCAGAAAATTTCCCTAACATGGTGAAGGAAAATGTCACACAAGTTCAGGAGGCACAGAGTCCCAAGCACGAAGAACCTAAACAGTCCCATGCCCAGACATATCATAATTAACATGCCAAAAACTAAAGACAAAAAGAGAATCTTAAAGGCAGCAAGAGAAAAGCAAACTGTAAACTACAAAGGAGCTCCCATAAGACTGTCATCTGATTTCTCATCGGAAACGCTTCAGGCCAGAAGGGAATGGCATGAGGTACTCAAGGTAATGGAAAGCAAGAATCTGAAACTAAGATTACCGTATTTTCTAGCATATAAAACAACTGGGCGTATAGAAGATTTTCTTGGGTTAAAAAGTCATCTTATATGCCGGAAAATACGGTACTCTATCCAGCAAAGCTATCATTCAAAATGGATATCGAAATAAAGAGCTTCACAAACAAACAAACAAACAAACAAACAAAAACAGCTAAAGGGATTCATCACCACCAAGCCAGCACTATAAAAAATGCTAAAGTGATTATTGTATGATAAGATTAAATAGAGAGGAAAACCTAGGTATACAGAATTAATATGGCAATAAATAAGTACCTATCAATAAGAACCTTAAATGTAAATGGATTAAATGCTCCAATCAAAAGACATAGGGTAACTGAATGGATACAAAACATGACACAACTATATAGAGTCTACAAGAGACCCATATCAGGACAAAAAATTCACAGAGATGATAATGAAGGGATGAAAAAAAAATTTCCATGGAAATGGAAAAGAAAAAAAAAATCTGGGGTAGCAATACATATATCTTCAAAAATAGACTTCAAAATGAAGGCCATCACAACAGACATCAAAGGTCACTACATAATACAAAGGGATCGATCCAACAAAACGATATAATACTGGAAAACATACATGCACCTAATATAGGAGCACCTAAATATATAAAAAATATTTTAGAGTATTTTAATGGTGATAGTGATAACAATAATGTCATATAGTGGACTTCACCACCCAGATTCAGACAAAAATTAACAAGGAAACAGTGACACTAAAGGACACACTGGATCAGATGGATTTACTTGACATTTAGAAAACATTTCACCTCAAAGCTGTAGAATATACATTCATCTCATGTGCACATGGGTCATTAACAAAGATAGAACACCTGTTAGGACACAAAAAATTCTCTAAAAGTTCCATAAGATTGAAATAATATTAAGCATCTTCTCAGATCACAGGTGAAGGAAATTAAAAATAAACTACAGTAAAAGTACCCAAAACATTCAGACACATGGAAGCTAAATAGTATGTTATTAAACAATGAATGGGTTACCAATGTGATCAAGAAAGAAATCAAAAATTTCCTGGAAACAAATTAAAATTAACATGCAACAAGCCCAAATCACTGGGAAACCACAAAAGCACCACTGAGAGGGAAGTTCATAGCATTACAGGCTTACCTAAAAACAAACAAACAAATAAGAAAAATGAATAATAGTTTATATTTAACCCTACAACTTAAAGCATTAGAAAGAAAATAACAATAAAAGCTTAGAGTAAGTAGAAGGAAGGAAATAATAAAGATTAGAGAAGAAATAATGACATAAAAGACTAAAAAATACCAAAAAAAAATCAATGGAACCAAGAGCTGGTTCTTTGAAAGGATAAGAAAGATTGATGAACTGTTAGACAGATTCATCAGGAAACAAAGAAGGAGGACTCAAACAAAATCAGAAATGAAAATGGAGAATTAACCACTGACACTACAGAAATACAAAGGTTTGTAAGATAATGCTATGAGCAACTATATACAAACAAGCTGGACAATGTGGATGAAATGGACAAATTCCTAGAAAAATACAATCTCCCAAAACTGAATCAGGAAGAATCAGAAAACCTGAATAGTAAATAGAAGGAGGAATAAAAACAAACAAACAAACAAACAAACAAATAAAAAAAAACTCTCAGCAAACAAAAGCCAGAGTTTGGATGGCTTCACAGGGAAGTTTTACCAAACTTTTAAACAACTAACATCTATACTCCTCAAACTATTCCAAAAACTCCAAAGGAAAGGAACACTCACTCCCAAGCTCTTTTTTTTTTTTTTTAATATATTTTATTGATTTTTTACAGAGAAGAAGGGAGAGGGATAGAGAGTTAGAAACATCAATGAGAGGGAAACATCGATCAGCTGCCTCCTGCAACACCCCCTACTGGGGATGTGCCTGCAACCAAGGTACATGCCCTTGACTGAAATCGAACCTGGGACCCTTCAGTCCACAGGCCGACGCTCCATCCACTGAGCCAAACCAGTTAGGGCCCAAGCTCTTTTTATGAGGCCAGCATTATCCTAATTCCAAAACCAGATAAAGACACTAAAAAGAAAGGGAGTTACAGGCTAATATCCCTGATGAACATAGATGCTAAAATCCTCAACAAAATATTAGCAAATCAGATCCAGCAATATATTAAAAATATCATACACCTTGACCAAGTGGGATTTTCACATAAACATATTGAATGTCAAAAATCACATGATCATATCAATAGATGCAGAAAAAAACATTGAACAAAATCCAACACCCATTTTTATTAAAACTCTCAGCAAAGTTTGTAAAGAGGGAGCAGATCTCAATATAGTAAAGGCCATATATGACAAACCTACTATGAACATTATACTCAATGGTCAAAAACTAAAACCATTTCCCCTAAGTATAGAAACAAAACAGGGATGTCTGCTTTTACCACTCTTTTTCAACACTAGAGGCCCGGTGCATGAAATTTGTGCATGAGGGGGTGTCCCTCAGTCAGGCCTGCACACTCTCCAATCTGGGACCCCTCAGGGGATGTCTGACTGCCGGTTTAGGCCCAATCCCCAGCAGTCGGATATCCCTCTTGCAATCTGGGACTGCTGGCTCCTAACTGCTCACCTACCTGCCTGCCTGATTGCCCCTAACCACTCTGCCTGCTGGCCTGATCACCCCCAATCCCCCCTCCGCCGGCCTGATCGCCCCCAACTGACTTCCACTGATGGCCTGCTTGCCCCCAAATGGCCCCCCCACTGGCCTGATCAACCCCTGCAGCCCCCCACCAGCCTGATCACCCACAACTGCCCTCTCCTCTTGGCCCCTAACCGCCTCTACCTCAGCCCCGCCACCATGGCTTTGTCTAGAAGAACATCTGGAAGGTCTCATGGAATGTCTCCCAGTCTAATTAGCATATTACCCTTTTATTAGTATAGATAGAGGCCTGGTGCATGGGTGAGGGCCAGCTGGTTTGCACTGAAGGGTGTCCTGGATCAGGGTGGGGATTCCCTTGGAGGGTGGGGTGGCCTGGGCGAGGGGCCTGTGATGGTTTGCAGGCTGGCCATGCCCCCATTGGGGTGGGGGTCCCCACTGGGGATGGTGTAGGCCTTGGAGATGGGCTGGGCAGTTTGCAGGCCAGCCACACCCCCATGGGATGAGGGTCCCCACTGGGGGTGTGTGGCCAGCCTGGGTGAGGGGATGATGGCTGTTTGCAGGCTGGCCATGCCCCCCAGTGGGGACCCTCACCCCGATGGTGGTGTGGCCAGCCTGGGTGAGGGGCTGAGGGCTGTTTTCAGGTCCCTCCCTCGACGGTTGGCCTGGGCGACCCAAGCCTCCCGTGCACTCAGGCCAGCTCCGTGGCCACAGCCCACAGGCCTCTCCTTCAGCGCTGGCCAGGGCGGGCGGGAAGCTTGGCTTACTTCATTGCCGGGGGCGACCCAAGCCTCCCGCCCGCTCCTGTTGGCTCCATGGCCACCACCATCTTTGTCCCGCTAATTTGCATTTTCCCTCCTGATTGTCTGTGGGTGTCTTGAAGTGATGGTCAATTATCATATTTATCTTTTATTAGTATAGATAATACTTGAAGTCTTAGCCACAGTGATCAGACAAGAAAAGAAATAAAAGTCATATAAATTGAAAAGGAGGAATTAAAACTCTCATTTTCTGCAGCTGATATGATATTGTACATAGAAAACCTTAAAGACTCCACTGAAAAAACTATAATTAATACATGAATTTAGCAATGTAGCAGGAAACAAAATCAACACCCAAAAATTGATGACTTTTTTATACACCAATAATGATTTCTCAGAAATAGAAACTAAACAAACAATCCCATTTACCACTGCAACAAAAAAATTAAGATACTTAGGAATAAACTTAACCAAAGGGGTAAAAGGCTTGTACTCAGAAAACTACAGTATATTGAAAAAGGAGATAGAGGAACACATAAAGAAGTGGAAGAATATACTGTGTTCATGGATTGGCAGAATTAACATCATTAAAATGTCTGTACCACTAAAAACACTCTACAGATTTAATGCAGACTTTATTAAAATCCCAACAGCATATTTCACAGATCTAGAACAAATACTCAAAAAAATTATATGGAACCAAAATAGACCCCAAATAGCTGCAACAATCTTGAGAAAGAAGAACAAAGTTGGAGGAATCACAACACCAGATATCAAGTTATACTACAAAGCCACCATAATCAAAACAACCTGGTACTGGCATAAGAACTAGCCTATAGATGAATGGAACAGAACAGAGACCCCAGAAATTAAACCAAGCCATTATGCTCAGTTAATATTTGACAGAGGAGGAGGGAGCATGCAATGGAGTCAAGACAGTCTTTTCAATAAATGGTGTTGGGAAAATTGGACATATATATGCAAAAAAATGAAACTGGACCACCAACTTACACCTACACAAGAATAAACTCAAGATGGATGAAAGACTTAAATGTAAGTCATAAAACCATAAAAATCCTCTAAAAAAACATAGGAAGCAAAATCTCAGAATTTCTAGTAGCAATATGTTTAAGGATACATCTCCTATGGCAGTGGTCGGCAAACTCAATAGTCAACAGAGCCAAATATCAACAGTACAACAACTGAAATTTCTTTTGAGAGCCAAATTTTTTAAACTTAAACTTCTTCTAACGCCACTTCTTCAAAATAGACTCTCCCAGGCCGTGGTATTTTGTGGAAGAGCCACACTCAAGGGGCCAAAGAGCCGCATGTGGCTCGCGAGCCGCAGTTTGCCAACCACGGTCCTAGGGCAAAGGAAACTCAGGAGAAAATAAACAAATAGGACTACATCAAAATAAAAAGCTTCTGCACAACAAAATAGACCATCAACAAAACAAAAAGGGAGCCCAATGTATGAGAGAACATATTTGGCAATGATACATCTGATAAAAGTGTTAATATCCAAAATATATAAGGAACTCATACAACTTAACAAAAAGAAAACAAACAATGCGATTAAAAAATAGGTAAAGGACCTAAGGAGACACTTCTCCACAGTGGACATACAGATGGCTGAGTGACATATGAAAAATTGTTCAAAGTCAGTGATCATCAGAGATGCAAATTAAAATGACAATGAGATATCACACCATACCTCTCAGAATGGCTATCATCAATGATTCAACAAATGGCAAGTGCTGATGAGGATGTGGAGAAAAGGGAACCCTAGTACACTGCTGGTGGGAATACAGATTGGTGCAACCATTATGGAAAACAGTATGGAGTTTCCTCAAAAAATTAAATATGGAACTGACATTTGACTCAGTGATCCCACTTCTAGTAGTATTCCTAAGAAACCTGAAACACCAATCAGAAAGAATATATGCAACTCTATGTTCATAGCAGTACAATTTACAGTAGATAAGATCTGGAAACAGCCCAACTGCCTGCCCACCAGTAGATGAGTGATTAAAAAAAGCTGTGGTACATTTATACCATGGAATACTATGAAGGAGTAAAAAAGAGGAATTTCTTACCCTTTGAGACAGCCTAGAAGGACCTGGAGAGTGTCATGTTAAGTGAAATAAGTCAGCCAGAGAAAGACAAGGATCACATGATCTCACTCATATGTGGAATCTAATTAACAAAATGAACTGATGAACAGAGTGTATCCAGAGACATGGAAGCATGGAACAGGGAACAGAATCTCAGATGGAAGGCGGGGAGATGGGTAGGTGGAATGTAATCAACCAAAGAATTTATATGCATATATGCATAATCTGTGAACACAGACAATAGGGTGGTGAAGGCCTAAGGCAGGGGCGGGGGGAGGGGAGGAAAGCACGCATAAGCTGGAAGGGGTCAATGGGGGGAAAAAGAGGATGTGTGTAATACTTTCAACAATAAAGATTAAAAAACACACACACACATTTGCCAAAATAAATAAATAAATATAATAAAAAGGAAGGAAACTCTTACCAATGGTACTGTTAGCATAGATAGCTAGATATTAATAAGGAAGGAAACAAAGAGAATCAGATATTATTAAGCTTAATAAACTAGGGAGCATAAGCCTGCTTTGCAAGGAAGTTGCTCCATTTGTAGACACCCCAGGAGATCACAGCATCAACAACCCTCCCTCTCCTATATAGAGAGGAAGGACCAGCTTTTCAATCGCCTGGGTCCCCTTGCCCAGAATATGGGGAGGTAAGCATATGTGCAATAGGAGCCAAGATGGGGACCACAGAGACCTATCAGCCTACCCTGGGAAAAAGGATCAGGTTGGACAGGGAAAGCAGAGCCCTGGAAGATCTAGGAAATAGAGTGGTTAGGTCAGTGATCGGCAAACTCATTAGTCAACAGAGCCAAATATCAACAGTACAACGATTTAAAGTTCTTTTGAGAGCCAAATATTTTAAACTTAAATTTCTTCTAACACCACTTCTTCAAAATAGACTCGCCCAGGCCGTGGTATTTTGTGGAAGAGCCACACTCAAGGGGCCAAAGAGCCGCATGTGGCTCGCGAGCCACAGTTTGCTGACCATGGGGTTAGGGGGTTGACTTAGTGCAAGCTCAGGAAAGCTTGGGAAGCTGCTTGGTGAGTTTAAAAAAGCACCTGGTCCTTTCCAAGTCTGAGATAATATAATCCACTCAACAATGAGATGTTTTCTCTCTCTCTCTCTCTCTCTCTCTCTCTCTCTCTCTCTCTCTCTCTCTCACCTGGTAACAAGCACTTACCTGTTCGTTATCACAAGTTCTTTCTGTAGTAGCCATGTAACCCTAGCAGCCACCTGGGGCCCACAGCAGATTGGGCGGGCCTGAGCATAGCATCAGCAGGGAACAGACTAAGCTAGCTGGATGGGGCAGAGACATGGACTCAATCAATGGCCCACAATGTCTGGACACTGGTCTTATTTCTAGACCTGATGAGACAAGATTGGACTTCTTTCAGAGTGGGATGGAGATGAGACATTGGGAACCTGGGGGAAGCCTGCTAATTTCACCCAAATAAATCTTACCACCAGACCTCATCCCCCCTTGTGGGGCCCCGGAAATGCTTTTCTTGAGACACCACAGGACCCCACTTCCACCAGCAACAGTACCACATAGATGAACTTTGAGGACATGATGGGCAGTGAAATAAATCAGTAGTTTTCCCTCACCTTCATGGAATCTTCCTTATGTTCCCTCCTTAATTCCAAATGCACAAAATAAGCTGCGAACTGTCATTTCTTGGAAGCATTTTTCTTCAGTTTGTTGAGATCCCGGCATATCCTCTGTTTAACTCAAATAAACTCTTATAAATTTATCTTTTAAAAAAATCACCTAGAATTTAGTTTTCAGTTGAAGTTATTAAGTTAGCCATTTTAATAGTTGTGGCTGTCTTGCCTGTCATAAATCTAACAATAGCTAAAGATATTAATCATATATTCGGGGAGGCCTGCCTATAATGTACATTTCAGTGAAGAATATACAAGTAACTTTGCTTAAGATAACAAAAGCATGTAGCCTGTTAAGCATAAGATGGCTAGTTCTGTGTTTCTCCTCTTATGACATCACTGACGCACTATCCAAAGATGTTTTGCAGAACCTTGCTTAGTTTGCAAGGAAGAAGACCTCCAAATCTCAGTCACAATGACTCAGACAGGATGACACCATCAGAGAAATAAATCAGATTAAGAAAATAGTGGAATCTTACATCATAACTGGTTAATCAACCTAGCCAACAACTTTGAACCCCTCACTAATAATTGTATGCCCTTAAAAGGCCTGGATTGTAAGCCAGTGAGATTTGGTCTTTGAACATTAGCGGCCCATCCTCCTTCATTGAAACCTTTGTAATAAACACCTGTTTTCTTTCCCTGCAACCCAGAGTCAGTGTCATTAGCGTGCTGTGTGTTGGGAAATAAACCTGTTTCAATATCTACAACAGGTTTTGGTGACTAGAAAGGGGTATTTCCTAGTGGTCATCTCACGGTGCCATATCAGCCTATGGCAGGTAGTCAACCCTTGTAATCTGTCCAGCAGCTGCCTGAGTTTAATTTTATCAGGAGTAGCCCTGAGTGTTGCCTACTAGTTGGGCATCTCTGGCTGAGGAGCTATCAATTCTATAGTGAAGGAAACAAGGCACTTAGCTTGTAAGACATCTCTGGTAAATAGCAGAGCTTACCTGGGGGTGCACCAAGGTTCTTTCTCTTTGGGCTTGTGGTCCTGCTTAGATAGGACATTGGGTTTTGGAGCAACTTCCCCTAATGAGCCTGAAGGACTAAAACCTTTAGAGATCATATTTGATTTATTTGGAAGCTAGTTCATAAATTTGAGATTTCTTAACAACCAGCTATGATAACTTAAAACAATGAAAAATATGAGCTAAATTCCACCATATACTCCTTTGAGACGCATTTTACAAAATTGGAAAATTTTGGGCTATGAACTCATGAAAAGGAAAAATAATTTTGTGCATCGGGCCTCTAGTAGTTTTAATAAGTTCAAAGAGCAGAGCTGTGTCAAAAACCGTAAGAAAACCCACTGGACTTTTAAAAAGGATCTCTGAGATTTACCTTTAATATACAGAGATAGATCCTGGAAATCCTGGACATTTTTAATTGGTAAATCAGATTTTTGTCATCTGAAGTGCTTTGGACACCCAGAGAAGGCACTAAAAACTAGAAGGCATTTATGGAACGCCTATATCCCAATTGATGGCTATTGCTTTTAAGGTCTTCAACAGCTGCAACTAAGCACAGAATAAGAAGGAACACAGGAAAATGAAACAGCAGGCTTCACTTCTAACAGCAGCACTGTTGGGAGGACCAGAAAACAAGAAATCTTTTCAAAGGTAAGACCCCTGAGTCCCAAGGGAACCAAAAGAGGTCCCATAAAGACACCCCTCAAAAAGGACACCCAGAAGTGGTTCTGAAACATTGTGCCCACTGAAAACCTGAAGGCCACTGGAGGAAAGAATGTGCAAGCTTGAATAAGTGGCCTTGAGAAGAAGAGCAAGCCTTTTTCATGCCTGAAATGACTGAAAGTCGTGATGAATGAGTGGGCCCAAGGGACAAACTTGGGAACACAGGCTCCTCTCTCATCTCCACCAGGAACCTCAGTGACCCCACTAGTGGGAACTATGCAAATATACTTTTTTATTGATATCGGAGCCACTTATTCAGTTTTAAACACTAGGCTGATTAAACTGACTCAAAGTAACATGACTGCCACTGGAGGGTCTGGAAAACCTATGAACATACCTGCTTATAACCTCTAGACTACCAATGGGCAATGTAACCTTAAAGCATAGCTTTTTCTACATGCCAATTGTCCGGCTCCTTTATCAGACAGACCTTTATTGACAAAACTTAATGATAAAATGACATTTGCTTAGGGAAAGCTGGACATTGAGGTGCCACTAGAACAAACTCGTGCTACCTAGCTCACCCAGGAAGCCACGTCACTGACATCCTGGGGACATGTTCAGGCAGGTAAGCCTGGGACCGGCTGACAGGAAGCTGGGAAGAGAAACACTGACTCTGCTGTAGGTGAAACCAAGACTAGATGATAAAACTCTGAGCCTACAGAGCAGGATCCCCTGAAGGACCAAGCTAGACGGGGCCACAGCCCCTGTTACTGCCTTCCCAGAATACAAGAGTATTTGACCCTGCAGGTCACCCTATAGTACTCCCTTCCTGCCAGTTAGGAAGCCTGGCATGGAAGAAGAGCAGTTTGCTCAGGACTTGACAGCCGTAAATCAAACTGTGAAAGACATCCACCCAGTGGTCCTTATCCTTACACACTGCTGACCACCTTGTTTAGGGATCTATGTTGGTTCTGGTGAAGAATCTAAAGGATGCATTTTGTTTGTTTGCTTGTTGCATTCTACTGAGTCCAGAATCCCAGGAACTATTTTATTTTGAATGGGAAGATTTGGGAACAAACAGAAAACAACACTATTGTTGGACCATGTTGCCACAAGGCTTTAATAACTCTCCAACACTGGAGAAGTCCTGGTAATGGATTCAAGAGGGCTCCAATTACAAAGGGAGCTTTGCTTCACTCTGTAAATGATATCTTAATAGCCAGCAAAACTAAGAAAACTGGATAAAAACAGTCATCACTTAATTTTTTTTGGCAGATAGAGGATATAAGGTTTTTTAAAAGAGAGTGCATTATGGCACAATTATCTGCATCCATGGGTTCTGCATATAGTGCGGTAGACCTGGAGGGGGAGTGCATGGTGGAACTGTCAAAGAGGGACATATGTAATATTTTAAATACTGTAGATACATTTTTAAATTAAAATAAAAAGAAAGTGCAGTAAAACATTTGGGCTTTGAATTAACTAAAGGACAGATAAACTTACTCCCAGTTGTCAGGAGGCCGAAGCAAGGGTGGCTGTCCTACCTCAAGAAGATAATTGCTGGGATTCCTAGGAATTACAGGGTTTCTGCATTTGATCCCCAGTTTTGGACTCATGGCAAAACTTCTGTATGAGATTTTAAAGGGGTGCACAGTGAGCCCTGACTTGGACTGCTGATTGCCATAAGGTTTTCAAGGAAACCAAGAGAAAATCAGCTCACTGCCCCTGCTTTAGAATTGCCAGATTTTAAAGAAACCTTGTGACCTTTCCATACATGTGAGACAAGGGATACCACTGGGGGTGTGAACACAAACTATGGAAATACCAAATGGCTGGTGACTTACTTCTTCAGAGACTTTGGACTTTATTACTTAAGGGCCGCCAACAGGTCTGAGAGCCATCGCCGCCCCTGTGCGTTGCTACAGCAGTCTGAAAGTTTCCTTTGGGACAATGGGCAGTGGCACAAACCTCACACTGTGTGCTGCTGCTTGAGCAGAAGGAGAACAGCGGGCTAACTGCAGGATACCTTGGGAAATATCTGGCTATTTTATTAGAAAATCTTAACACCACTCTAAAAACTATGACCTCCTGCTCTAGCTGGTTTGGTTCAGTCAATAGAGCGTCAGCCTGTGGACTGAAGGGTCCTGGGTTCAATTCCAATCAAGGGTACATGCCTGGGTCTGGGCTCGATTTCCAGTAGGGGACATGCAGAAGGCAGCCGATCAATGATTCTCTCACATCATTGATGTTTCTATCTCTCTTTCCCTCACCCTTCCTCTCTGAAATTAATAAAAAAGATATAAAAATAAATAAAGTAAAAGCTGTTGAGCAAAATATGTTACTTTAAAACAAAAAACAAAGAACTGTGATTTCCTGCCACCTTACTCCCCACCCCAACTGAAGGACCTTTATGCAAATGTTTGCAAGTGTCTGAGCAAGTTCAATGTAGCAGTTGGGACCTGACTGATGTGCCCTTGGAAAACACACTCGGAGATCTTACCAATGGGATCACTTCTACAGACCGAGGGATCTGGAAGGCTGGTATGCCCTGGTGAAGACTCAAGACATGCTGAAGAGGAAGCTCTCCCACCAGGTACTTTCTTGAAAAAAGCTGATCTAATAGCCCTCACTTGTGTCTTCCACTTGGGTAAAGGTAAGAAAGCCAATATCTGCACTGAATTAAAGTATACCTTTTCCATAGTGCATGCACATGGGGCTCTTTGGAAGAGAGGGACTTATTAACTTCTGAGAACATTTCAAAACATTTGTGAACTATCAACATCAACAAGAGTTTGGAATAAGTTGATTCCAACCCTCATGGATGACTGACAATGGTACAAGACTTCAGGGAAGGAAGTAGCTACAGATGTGGTGGAAATAGCAAGAGAACTAGGATTAGAAGAGGAGCCTGAAGGTGTCGCTGAATTGCTGCAACCTCATGATAGAACTTGAATGTCTAAGGAGTCGTTTCCTATGGGTGAGCAAAGAAAGTGGCTTTTGAGATGGAACCTACTTCTGGTGAAGATGCTGTCAAAATTGCTAAAATGACAAGGATTTAGAGGATCTAGAACATTACACAAACTTAGTTGATAAAACAATAGTAGGATTTGGAGGATTTATTCCAATTTGGAAATAAGTCCTACTGTGGTAAAATGCTATCAAACATATATAACATGTTACAATTCTTCATTTCTAAAAGGAAGAATCAATCAATGCATCAAATCTTATTGTCCTATTTGAAGAAATTGCCACAGATACCCCAACATTAAGCAACCAACACCCTGATCAGTCAGCAGCCATCAACATTGAGTCAAGACCCTCCACCAGCAAAAAACATATGATCTCTGAAGTCTCAGATGATGGTTAGTATTTTTGAGCAATACAGTGTTTTAAATTAAGATGTGCACATTTCAGACATAATGCTATTGCACATGTAATATATTACAGTGTAGTGTAAACATAATTTTTATAAGACTTGGAAAATGTTGTGGAGCGGATGTGAGTGAATGACCACTGGAGCCCAGACCAAATTAAAATTTAGGGAGCCTTTATTAGCCGGGCGGCCGGACGACCCGGCGACTGCTCTGCCATTCTCCACTCAGGGAGACCAGAGAGCAGCAGCGACCCTTTGTGTAGGACCGCTTTTAAGCACATTAACCACATCCGGTTTTTACAGAACAAGTAACCCAAGACAAAACAGTTTTTCCCAAGCAACGTCAGGATCATGCCAATGACGACCATATTATTCACAGGGTGATCCTGTTCTCCAGAAAGCTGACAATGTTCTATGAAAGAAGGCCTACATGCTGGGAAGGGGCCATGAGTCCCTATCTCAAGGCCTGGCCTAGTGTCAGCACTGACATCTCTATCTGGGGCATAATCCATGGCCTCAGTAGTGCTCAAAAATTCCCACTCTATAACATTCCCCACTGGTTTTATGTACGTGAGTCAAATCATTGACTCTTTTGGGTCATTGTTGATGAGGGAGTTATATTGACCCATGAGGACTATAAGCTTGATATCTTAAGCTGGGTGTGATGAAGCCACGTCGGGATCTCATTGACCTTGACTGTTGTGGAGGTGGTCCTTTCCAGGTAGTGCTTGTGTGGCAAATTTCTTTACCCAAACAGAGTTACTAGGGTGGAAGGATGGACCGGATCAGAAGTTGGTATACATGCTTCTGGACTGCTTTCTGGGTAGACTGTGAAGCCTGTAAGAACTTGAGTAAAGATTGGTTATGGATTTCAGCTTTTCTAGATTGGGTTTCTGTGTAAGCTGGTGAGATGGGTAGGTCAGGATTTGGAAGTCACTAGAATCTGTAGAGGCCCCACTGGTTTTAGGGCAGCCTCCTGGGCTGCTTTATCTGCAGCCTCGTTCCCTCTTACTTCTGGGGAGTCCCCTTGTCTCACATAGGTAGAGATGGAAAGACTCAATTGCATCTGGTAGTGCTAGTTGGCCCATCGTCCTTGCTCTGCTCATATCTGCCTAACTGCCTAATATATTACCTCAAGGATCCTGGCTCTGAATTCTTTTAGGGAAAATGGACGTCGTTAGGCTCTTCTAGCTACTTCCTGCTGAGGCGGGTCAGAAGTTTCTCTCAGAGCCAAGAGATCCTTGTTGTCTGTCAGAGGGACAATGAGGCCTGGGCACAGAAGGAGGTGGGCTTGTGACCTGGCAGAGACAAACTGTAACAAATGGTCTGGTGGAAGGGAAAGAAAACCCTTCAGTTTTAATAACTAATATTGAATTAGAATTTTTCTCCTCAAAATTACCCCCATGTTTATCAAAAGAGCCAAATCAAGATTAATTTATCTATTGTATTTAATTTGGCCTGATTGTTTGCATAAACATAACAAGAATGGTAACTGACTACCTTTGCTGGAATTTCATGATTGAATCTTAATGTGCCCCGTAGGGCCAGGAAGCCAAGCCATCCAGCTGCCGTCAGGCCTGCCTGTAGTACCTGCTGAGTTAGGTGAAGTCCTCACCTGTAGTGGCTCTACCCGTGCCCATGCCCTTGGCTTTAAGGCCCATCTCAGTAGCCCTCCTACTCATTGTGGCTCAGCGTGCTTGGGGGTCCCGCAGGGACGCAGAGGCGCCCTTATTGCTCCGCTTCTACTCTGACCAACCGCCAGTGATGGTAGGGTTTGGGCCTGATGCTCCAGCACCAGCTATTTTCAGGGCTACCAAGCAGGATACCAGGCTTTCTCCATGGCACTCTTATTGGCTTCAAGTCTTCAGAGTTCAGGCAGGGCTCTTTAAAACATACTCTAGTCAAAGTTTCTGATTAATAAAACCACTATTGGAAACCGGTCTTATTAAATTTATGCAAAGATGTATTGCCATGATTTATTAAGTATTGCCAAATTTCGGAGGAATTGTATAAGGAGAAAAATATACTGACCTGCTTTAAGATAGAATTTTCTTTGCCAGTCCTTTTTACAGACTTTTCAAATTATAAAAAACAGTAACTGTTAGATTTCTTTTATCAGTCCCTCACAAAGTACTTTAGCATAAGCTATTTACTCTTTGTTTAGGGAGGCAGAATGCAAATTATTTACTCTTCCTGGCTTACTGGCCTGTATTGTTTGATTTCTTTACAACATATCTCTTCTTCTTATACCTACACAACCTTCTATTGAAACAGACACTTCTAAATTAGCCTTTAAACCTTCTTTCTATGTCCTTTAAAATGCATAACTATGCCTCAGACCTTCTATTCAGTATTCCTTATTCTTTGAAACCTCAATCCTTTAATGAATCCTAAAAACTAAACAGCCAGAATTTCTTAGACCTTCTGTGATAAAACTAAGAGCTGGTAAAAATATTTCTTTTTGAAAGACAGAGATTTTTAAAACTTAAACATTAAAGATATTATATCTTAAAGTTCCTTTGCTGAATATTCTACCACCGCCCAAGAAGTACCCAGTAACCCCACCCTGCCAGGCTTGGACAGTGAGAAAACGGGCAGAGGAAGATCCACTGTGTTTTGCCAGCAGAGTTCAGATAAGTAAGAAACCAAGGACGCCAGCAGAGCTGGTTGTACCCAGCAAAATCAACAAAAACCTATCTCTCCCTGTTCTCCCCACCGACGCCCCCCCCCTCCTTTTCTGCATTAACCATTTACTCTGTCCTTAGCAGGGGAAATAAGGCAAGCGGTCTGAGATTCTGTATAACCAAGCTTTTTACACTTAAGGAACAGCTGTTCTCCCTCCCAGATTTTCCTTCTTTACTCCAAGGCCGCAGAGGATCTCAACCTTTACCACTTCTGATATCTCCAAACATCCCCTGTCGCCCAGCCTAGGGCTTCTCTATCTCAGCAGGCTGAGAGTGAATTCTACCGCCTCTACCCTTTCTACACCTGCTCCGGAGAAGTTTCAACCCAACAAGCCTTTGTTTAAACTTCTCTGGAGTGACTACCTTCACAAATTAACCCTAGAATTCCAAAATTTCAATTTAATACAGCAAATTTACAAATCAGAGCAAACTGAAACCCTTACTTATACAAACATAGACAGAAATTTTTATTAGCTAAGTGGGCTGATTCCCTCTCTGATGGAGAACAAAAGACTCTGAGAAAAAGGTGTCTCAGCAGCTGCTAAAGACCTTTGCATTCTGTCACAGCAGGTCCGCCCTATCTTTAAACAAATTAAACAACAGAAAGAGATAACAAATACTCTCACACTTACATTTATACACCAGACAGTCTGAGTTTTTTACCTAGGGGAGGTGATCAAGCTCCCCCTTCCACTCACTGGGATATGGGAAAGTTGGCCATTCCCACTCACAAAATTTCTGTAAGTCAAAAGCATTAATGGAAGCTCCGTAATCATCCCCTCGCCGCTTGAATTCCTGAAAATTTTTCAAAAAATATTGCAGGGGAGTACAGACAGAAGAACATGAAGCAGAGTAACCCATTCTAATGATAAAGACAATTAGACCACAATAACACAGAATAACAAAGACAAAGACAACCAAACAGGATCACCAGGCACCGTCGTGCACCAGGATCTGGTCTCGGAAGTTGTGCTACGTCCAGCCTTCCAAAGACCCCAGATGGGCGCCCACAGAACAGAACCAGAAATAAGTTTCTTACCAGTAAGAACCAGATCCAGGTGGCTCCAATCAGAGTCAATCAGGAAATTTTGCAGGTGGGGTTTCCGACCTCTACCAGTCCCGGGGCTGAGGAACGTCTCTCAAAGATCTCCCCCTGGGTTGGAGAGTCTGGGGATCCCAGTGGGCTCCGGTCACAGGACCAGTCAAAGGCTGGTTATCTCGCTGGGGCCTCCAAATGTTGTGGAGCGGATGCGAGTGAATGACCACTGGAGCCCAGACCAAATTAAAATTTAGGGAGCCTTTATTAGCCGGGCGGCCGGACGACCCGGCGACTGCTCTGCCATTCTCCACTCAGGGAGACCAGAGAGCAGCAGCGACCCTTTGTGTAGGACCGCTTTTAAGCACATTAACCACATCTGGGTTTTGCAGAACAAGTAACCCAAGACAAAACAGTTTTTCCCAAGCAACGTCAGGATCATGCCAATGATGACCATGTTATTCACAGGGTGATCCTGTTCTCCAGAAAGCTGACAGTGTTCTATGAAAGAAGGCCTACATGCTGGGAAGGGGCCATGAGTCCCTATCTCAAGGCCTGGCCTAGTGTCAGCACTGACATCTCTATCTGGGGCATAGTCCATGGCCTCAGTAGTGCTCAAAAATTCCCACTCTATAACAGAAAACCCAAAACTTTGTTTGACATGCTTTGTTGTGTCATTTAGCTTATTGTGGTGATCTGGGATGAAACTCATAAAATCTCTGAGGTATGCCTATACTTAAATCTACCAAAGAAATTCATATCTTCAATATTCATGATAACAAGAGTGGATGTTCTCTTAACAGAACACAGACTAACAGAACCCTCAAAAGTGAAACTTAACTTTGGGGCACCAGTTGCTAAAATGGAGGATTGCAGAATCACAATCTTGGAGGCATGTATATTTTGGGGTGCTTGAGACAAAGTTCCCAGAAGAGGTTTACTTAATCTCTCCATAGGAGAGAAATATTCCTCAAAACTCTTCACCCAAACTTCTCTTATCAAACTTTCCCCAAATTCCAAGCAGCTTTCCAATTAGTAAACTGGCTTCAGAGATATCCTAGTTTAGCGGGGAAGGGGTGCTTCGAGAGGGGGCACCAATGGGTCAGTCAGGAGAAATAGCACACCTACCCAACATTACCGAGGCAGGATTCTGGGTTAAATTATGATACTCTCATGTAAACCTCACTGCTGGGGATTTGTTGGCAAATCTACTCTTTTTAAATATATCGCTGTTTACAGATATCTAACAAAGTATATTCATCTAAAAACAGGTGCCAGGGAGACCGAGAGCAAGCCAGCTTCATCTCTTAGGCTGTCCCTCTAACATGTACAGTGCATGATGTCTGAGCCACTAGGAAATTCCTGCTGCTCCAAACTTATTTCACCACCGCCTGTCACAATGACTGAAATTTTACCATTATGAGTCACAATTTGGCACAATAAACTCTTGTCAAGATTATTGACAGGGTAAGTGTTGTACGTCTTGCTCAGGTCAGGCTGAGAGCTAGCTGATAAGAAGTGCTCAGCATGTAGTTTGTCTCAATTCGGTAAAGTTCAATGATGATTACCATTTTAGTGAAGCCCAGCTGGTTTCTTGTATGAAATGATTTATGACTCTAAACAGAGCAGAATAACTGTTCAAAATGGCCATTGCAGATCCCGAGGGAAGCTTGAACGGGGCTGAATTTATAATTCAAGCTCAAACCCTTGATGATCATAGTTTAAGGTTCATGATATGGGAATTATTAAAACAGTTGTCTAGTCACTAGACTCTAGTGGACACTTTTGGGACCATGCAGCAACTCTTCATGGAGTGACGACCATTTATAAAAAGGCATACTGTATGCCAAGGACTGTGCTAGTGTCTGCTTATGCATCTCACCTAAACATTGCCATAACCTTTCCGGGTGAATCCTCTCTCTGACTATCCAGACCTTCCCATCCTTTTGACTCATCACAGATCTTATATCCTCCAGGTAGGACTTGAGGACACAGCGAATTTTACTGTTTTGAATTCCTGTGACTTCCAGTTCAGATATAAGTAATGCCACTGTGTGGGCTGGACATAGGTGGTGATGCTCCGGATCACGGAGCATACACTCGGATAAATTAGAAAATACCTGGGACACCCCTTGTGAAGTGAGCATTGTCTGAGAGAAAGCCTTTCCTCAACAACTGTGTTCTCTCTAACTATAACACCTGAATAATTGCTTAATATGTTTATGTTTCATGTATAAAAGTGTAATGTCTCATGCTGCAAGCTACTTTAGAAAAGGGGCAAATAATTTTGCAAAGTGCTCTCAGTACCTGAATTAGAGAGTAATTTGCTAACAAAGTGCATAATAATTAAATTCATGGGATTACACATTTTTCAAAGCTCAAAAGCATAATATAATCACACTTTTATTTGGTTTGCAGAAGACATATAATAAATATTGAGCCAAATTTAATTTACATATATATATTCATATAGTGATATTTAATTTTTATTTAGATTATTAATGGATCAATACATGGTGAAGCTCATGCAGATGTATCTTCTACCTCCTACCACTGACATGCCTTAAATCTGCACATGTCCCTTGTTTTGGGTTTAATATAATTGTAACTACAGAAAGAAAACTAAAAATTGTGTATATTAAATAACATAGAAATTTTCATTCTTCTATTAGCAGGACAGTAATTTTGTCTCATGACCTCTGAATTTGTACAACTACAATTTATTGCTTTGTGCACAAACACCAATCACCAAAACTAGGAAACTAGCTGTACAAATAAATAAAAGTAAAGATAGCATGAAATTTTCAGAAAAGATGCAGAGTAAACCTAACACCCTTTCACAGCCTACATTGGCACACTGTATGCTTCCTTCCTATTAGCATCTCTAACGAGCAAGGTTTGGACCAGCTGTCAAACACCTTTAATAATCCCATCATTTGTCTTGAGGTTGGGAGTGTGAATAAGCCAGTTCCATAAAATTAGGCTTTGAAACATGTTGAGTGGGAACAATAGCAGTAATAACACATCAGTCAGAGTCTACCACTGACACTTCCGAAACACGGAACATTTTTCCCTTGGAATGCAGAAATGCATGTGACCAAGCATGGTAAAACTCACACCAGCCCCTGCAGATCCGGATATAAAACCTGCGCTCAGATTTCAACACCTACTCTTTTTGCCCCCAGAGTTCTCCTTAGTATTGTGCTACTTGCTGTCGGGTTCTGGCTGATTTTGTTTTACTTTTCTGCAGGATATCCTATATGCTTTATCATTAGCTGTCTTCCCCCAGAGGTTTGTCATATTTTTTCCTGGCCACACTCACACCGTGAGTTACATCCACAGGCCTTCCCCTCAAGCTGCCAGTGGAGTGAATGCTTTGAACAGACAACACACAAACCTACTGACATGGATTTATTGCAGTCGAATATGTTTGTATGTTGTAGACACACAAAAGGGACAAATTGAATTGAGAGACTGAAAGATGGATTATATCCTTCATCCTAACAGCAGCAACAACAAAAACCCCACCTCAGTATAAATCCCTGGTGTCCTCCTGACGCTTTTGTTTAAACACCCTTTGACTCTCAGTGACAGGAAGCCCTGCATTGTCAGCCGTGCTGCTGCCTTGGGCAGGCATGTCTATAACTCGCTGCTTTGTACACGGGCGTATATACTGCACATCATCTCAAGAATCTGAATTTCAGTCATTAGAACTTAAATAAACTTTCCAGCTCTTATTTACTTTAATTCTGTTCCCTTTTTCTCTTCCTTTTTTTTCTTTTACCACAATAATTCTATCTTTTACTATTAGCTTGCCTTGGCCTCAGTTAAATATCTCTATTCTCTTACTCTCCACTGAGGGCCTTTAATACAGCGTTGCTGATACAATTCTGTGTTTGTCTCCTAATTGTGACAGGTAGTATATTAAAAAAATTGAGTAGATTGATTATCGTATACTTAATGTTTAATAAATATTTGTTGAACAAATAAATAAATACTAATTTCATATATCTTTTAAACCATTTTAAATGAAAAAAACTGTCCTAGATTTTTTTTTTTTATCTCCGGATACTTTATCTTGACCTAATTAAGCTGTCATCATAAATATTGCTCTTAAAGACACCTCCACATGAAAACCAAGCCCCCTCCATTAGCCCCTATTTCCTTATGGCCTTTAAATCCAAACCTCATATCTTACCACTGTTTGGGTTAGAGTAAAGGAATGATGATTGGACTAATGTAATATTAAAGTACTAGTGGCCAGGTGCACAGATACATGCACATTGAAAGGAAGTTAATTAGAAGAAATATTTTAATATCGCTATTCACCCTTTCTCCATAATTGAAGTGTCAGTCAAATTCATGATCGACAATGACAGATTGAAACACACTCCTGTGATTGGCGCCAGAGAGAGCTTTATATGTATCGTGCATGTGTGAGTCAAATTAGCCTTTAATATATATAGAACTAGAGGCCTGATGCACAAAATGTGTGCAAAAGTAGGCCTTCACAGCTGCGGCAGCTGCCCCGATCCCTCCCTCGCAGCCGGGGCGGCTGCCTTGATCCCACAGCTGCAGCCCTGGCTTCGTCTGGAAGGATGTCTGGACGGCCGTTTGGTAGATTTGCATATTACATTTTTATTATGAGAAGATAACTCAGGAATCAGTTCTTGATGAGCAGGGGGCAGTTGAGAAAGAAAGGAGAAATTGATTCATATGCAAACCTAGTATTGTACATTTTTAGCTCTCTTAATGAAAGGTGGTATTGATTTAATTTGGATAATAATTTTAGATAGTAGAATTCTCAATTAAAATACTACAACTAGAAAAGAAAAAATGGTGGCCAAATAGGCAGACCTGTCCTGCATGTCCTCCCAGGACAGACTGGAAATACAACTAAATCGGAGAACATTTACCTGGAATTACTAGCTGAGGTCCAGCTGAGGAGGAGACATATCCAGGAAGGACAGAAAACACCTGGAGACCATAGAAGGGCAAGGTCAGGAGAGGATCTGACCCAGCTTCCAGGGGGCAGGTCGCAGGTGGAGAGTGAGGCCGGAGCTCTGGGCTATGGGAGGTTCTGTTCCCTCAGAAGATAAAGGCCCAGAACGCAGGCTGGGCTCCACAGCCCAGAGCCCCAGAACAGAGACCCCGCCCCCGTAACATCCAGCCATGAAAGGCTGCAGGGCTGCTGGCCCTGGCGGAGTCTGGAGCCAGCAGACCAGAGCTGGTCAGAGAGAAAGCCACAGTTTCCTTTCATTTTCTTTTTCTTTTCTTTTGTTTTTGTTTTTAAGCCAGAGGACAGGAGTTGTCATTTGCAGCTACTCACCCGAGGTTTTGGTGCAGGGAGGGAGATGTGGACCCGAGGTGCCTAAGGAGAGACTGGGGTGGGAAGCATTGCAGGGAGACCTGGAAAAGCAGCAGCTTCAGGTCTTATTTTGTTGGTCAATTCATTTTGTTCATTAGATTGCACAAATAAGTCAGATCATGTGATATTTATCTTTCTCAGACTGGCTTATTTCACTGAGCATAATATTTCCGAGATCCACCAATGCTGTCGCAAAGGGTAAGAGATCTCTCTTTTTCACAGTTGCATAGTATTCCATCATGTAACTATTCCACGGGTTTTTTATCCATTCATCTCCTGATAAGCACCTGGGTTGTTTCCAAATCTTAGCTATTGTAAATAATGATGCTATAAACATAGGGGTGCATAATTATTTTTTCTTATTTGTGTTTTGAGGTTTTTAGGATATATTCCCAGAGGTGGGATCACAAGGTCAAATGGGAGTTCCATTTTTATTTATTTGAGGAAATTCCATACTGTTTTCCATAGCAGCTGCACCAATCTGCATTCCCACCAGCAGTGAACTAGTGTTCCCTTTTCTCCACATATTCACCAGCACTTGCTGTTTGTTAATTTTTTATGACAGCCATTCTGATAGGTGTGTGGTGATATCTCACTGTGGTTTTAATTTGCATTTATCTGACTATTAGGGACTTGGAGCATTTTTTCATATGTCTCTTGGCCATTTGTATGTCCTCTTTGGAGAAATGTCTATTCATGTGTTCTGTCCATTTTTTCATTGGATTGTTTGTCTTCCTTTTGTTGAGTTGTATATGTACTTTATGTATTTTGGATATTAACCGCTTATCAGATGTATCATTGGCAAATATGTTCTCCCATTCAGTGGGTTTCCTTTTCAATTTTATGGTGGTTTCTTCTGCTGTGAAGCAGTTTTTATTTTATATAGTCCCATTGTTTATTTTCTCCTTAGTTTCCTTTGCCCTAGGAGATGTATCCATAAACATATTGCTGCATAAGATGTCTGAGATTTTCTGCCTGTTTTTTCTTATGGTATCATAGCTTACATTTAAGTATTTTATCCACCATGAGTATATTTCTGTGTATTGTGTCAGTTGGTGGTCTAGTTTCATCTTTTTGCCTGTATCTGTCCAGTTTTCTGAGCAGCATTTGTTGAAGAGACTGTCTTTACTCCATTGTATGTTCTTGCTCCTTTGTCAAATATTAATTGACCATAATCATTTGGGTCAATTTCTCGGGACTCTTTTCTGATCCATTGATCTATATTTCTGTTCTTGTGCCAGAACCAGGCTGTTTTGGTTATAATGGCTTTATAGTATAGTTAGATATCCGGTAGTGTGATCCCTCCTATTTCGTTCTTCTGTCTCAAAATTGCTGCAGCTTTTAGGTGTCTTTTATGATTCCATGTAAATTTTTAGAGTATTTGTTCTAACTCTGTGAAGTATGCTATTTGTATTTTAATTGGGTTTGCATTGAATCTGTAGATTTCCTTGGGTAGTATAGACATTTTAATAATGTTAATTCTTCTAATCCGTGAACATGGTATACACTTCTATTTCTTTGTATCTTCCTCTATCTCTTTTTTCTATGTCCTATAGTTTTCCAAACACAGGTTTTTTACCTCCTTGGTTAAATTTATTCCTAGGTATCTTATTTGTTGTTGTTGTTGTTGCAAAGATAAATGGAATTGCTTTTTTTAGTTTCTCTTTCTGAGATTTCATTTTTGGTGTTTAAAAATGCCATCAATTTGTGGGTGACGATTTTGCCAAATTTATTTATTATGTCTAGTAGTTTTGTGGTGGAGTCTTTAGGGTTTCTTATGTACAATATCATGTCATCTGAGAAAAATGAGAGTTTTACTTCCTTCTTTCCAATTTAGATGCTTTGTATCTGTTCTTGTCTGATTGCTGTGGCTAGGACAACCAGTACTATCTATCTATATAAAAGGCTAATATGCAAAGTGTCCCCTTGGAAGTTCGACCAGGAGATCAGAAGTTCGATTGCTCACTATGATGTGCGCTGACCACCAGGGGTGGCGTGGAATGAAGGGAGGTCCTAGCTGGCAGCCAGAAGACCCTGATTGGCCCTGATCACGGGACAGGCCTAGGGATCCTACCTGTGTACGAATTCCGTACACCAGGTCTCTAGTGTTGAATAAGAGTAGTTAAAAGTGGACATACGTGTATTGTTCCTGTTCTTAAGGGAAACACTTTTAGTATTTGCCCTTTGAGTATGATGTTGGCTGTCAGTTTGTCATATATGGCCTTTATTATGGTGAGGTATGATCTCTCTCTTCCCACTTTGCTGAGAGTCATTATCAAAAAAGGGTGCTGTATTTTGTTGAATGCTTTTCTGCATCTATTGATGTGATCATTTGTTTTTTATTTTTTAATTTGTTTATGTAATGTATCACACTTATTGATTTGTGAATATTGTACCAGACTTGCATCCCTGGAATAAATCCCACTTGATCATGGTGTATGATCTTTTTAATATATTGCTGGATCTGATTTGCTAATATTGTGTTGAGGATTTTAGCATCTTGTGTTCATCAGGGATTTTGGCCTGTAATTATTTTCCTTTGTAGTATCTTTATCTCATTTTGGAATTAAGATAATTCTGGCTTCATATAAAAAAAAAAAGTTTGGAAGAGTTCCTTCCTCTTGAATTTTTTTAATAGTTTGAAGAGGATAGGTGTTAGACCTTCTGTGAATGTTTGGTAAAATTCACCTCTAAATCCATCTAATCCAGGGATTTTGTTTGCTGGATTTAAAAAAAAAATAATTACTGCTTCTATTTCATCAGTTGTTATTGGTCTACTCATGTTTTCCAATTCTTCCTGATTGAGTTTTGGAAGATTGTATATTTCTAGGAATTTGTCCATTTTGCCCAGCTTGTCCAGTTTGTTGGCATATAGTTGTTCATAGTATTTGCTTACAATCCTTTGCATTTCTGTGGTGTCCCTTGTTATATAACCTTTTTCATCTCTGATTTTATTTATCTGGGCCCTCTCTTTTTGTTTCTTAATGAGTCTGGCTAGGAGTTCATCAATCTTGTGTATTTTTTAAAGAACCATCTCTTAGATTTATTGATCTTTTGTATTGTATTTATTTATTTATTTATTTATTTATTTACTTACTTATTTTAGTCTTTATGTCATTTATTTCTAATCTGACCTTTATTATTTCCTTCCTCCTACTTCCTATGGGCTTTTCTTGCTGTTTTTTTTTTTTTTTAATCAGTTAATTTTAGGGTTAGATAGTTTCTTAGTCTTTTTTCTTGTTTCTTGAGGTAGGCCTGTAGTGCTATGAACTTCCCTCTCATAACTGCTTTTGCCTTGTCCCATAGGCTTTGGGTAGTTGTGTGTTCATTTTCATTCGTTTCCAATAAGTTTATAATGTCTTGCTTGATCTCATTGGTAACCCATTCATTGTTTAATAAACATGCTACTTAGCCTCCATTTATTTGAGTGTTTTGAGTTTTTTATTATAGTTTATTTCTAACTTCATGCCATTGTGATCTCAGAATATGCTTGGTATTACATCAATCTTCTTGAATTTGTATAGACATATTTTGTGCCCTAACATGTGAACTATCTGTGTGAATGATACACATGTACTTAAGAAGAATGTATATTCCATAGCTTTGGGGTGAAATGTTCTGTTAACCTTTTGCACTCGGATGTCGAGTGTGACTTGACATGGTTAGCATCGGTAGCAGCTCGAGAAAAAAGCAAGCAAGTGCAAAGGGTTAATATCTGTTAGATCCATCTGATCTATTGCACATTTCACTCCTCTGTTTCCTTGTTAATTTTTGGTCAGGAGGATCTATCCAGTTATGTCAGTGGGGTATTAAAAATCCCCTACTATGACTTTATTGCTGTCAGTCTCTCCCTTAAAGTCCATCAAGAGTGTTTTTTATGTATTTGGGTGCTCCTATATTGGGTGTATATATGTTTACAAGGGTCATATTTTATGTTATATTTTCTTGTTAAATCATTCCCTTTAGTATTATGAAGTGGCCTTCTTTGTCCCTTATTATGGCCTTTGTTTTGAAGTCTATATTGTCTGATATGAATATTGCTACCCCTGTTTTGTTTTTTTCCATTTGCATGGAAATTTTTTTTTTCCATTTCTCCACCTTCAGTCTGTGTGAATCTTTTGTTCTGAGGTGGGTCTCTTGTAAACAGCATATATATAGGTCATGTTTTCTTATCCATTCAGTCACCCTATGTCTTTTGACTGGAGCATTTAGTCCATTTACAGTTAATGTTATTATTGACATATATTTATTTATTGCCATTTTATTTTCTTTATGCTTATGATCATCTCTTTCTCCTTTTCTTCTTCTTAAAGCAGTCCTGTTAACATTCTTTGCTTTGGTGGTTTGGTGGTAATATACTCTTTTAATCTCTTTTTGTCTGGAAAGTTTTTTATTTCCTTTTCAATTTTAAATGATAACCTTTCTGGATACAGTCGTCTTGGATTTAAGTCCTTGTTTTTCATTACTTTGATTACTTTATGCCACACTCTTCTGGCCTGAAGTATTTCTCTTGAGAAGTCAGTTGACATTTTAATGGGAATTCCTTTGTATGTAACTTTCTCTTTCTCTTGCTGCCTGTAAGATTCTTTGTCTTTAACATTTGCCATTTTAATTATGATGTGTTTAAGTGTGGGTCTCTTTGGGTTTGTCTTGATTGGGACTCTCTATACCTCCTGAACTTGTGTGGTATTTTTCTTCACCAGGTTGTGGAAGTTTTATGACATTATTTCTGTAAACAGGCTCTCTGTTCCTTGCTCATCCTCTGCCCCTTCTGGTATTCCTGCAATGGGAATGTGGTTACATTTCATGTTGTCCTATCTTCCTGCTTTTTAATTTTTTTTCTATTTGCTGCTCTAATTTGGTATTTATTTTTGCTTTTTCTTCCAAATCACTGTTGCAGTCCTCTGCTTCTTCCAATCTACTTATAATCCCTTCCAGTGTGTTATTCATGTCAGATATATCATTCTTCAGTTCTGTCTGGTTATTATTAATGCCCTCTATTTCCCTTTTTATGCTGTTGTAATTTGCACTAAGTTCCTTTAGAATCTTTATAACCATTGCTTTGAACTCTATTTCTGATAGGTTGATTGTTTCCATCTCATTTAGTTCTTTTCTGGAGATTTTTTCTTTTCTCTCATTTGGAGGTTGTTTCTTTGTCTCCCCATTTTATCTGTCTCTTTATATTTGCTTCTATGTATTAGTAAAACTGCTATGCCTCTCAGTCTTTGTGGGATGGCCTTTTTAAAAGGTGTCTTGTGGGGTTCAGTGGTATAGTCTCTTTGTTCACCTGAGCTGGATGCTCTAGGAGTGCCCCTTGTGTTAATTGCTTGTGCTCTCCTGTTGTAATTGGGACTTGATTGTTTATGTCCCATTTGTGGGAGTAATCTCCCCTTTGACTTGCTGCCAGTGAGGTTCAACCACAATATTGTCATGCCATCTGTCTAATGGTTGGCGTCTCCTTAGCCCAGAGGCTGTGTCTGCCTTGAGTCTCACACTTTGATTGACCCTGTTCTGTGATCTACTTCCTTCGCCCATGGAGTTGATCCTGCAAGTGTTAGCTGCAGGTGCTTGTCGTACTGTTGGCTTTTACCTTTCTGAGTATTCAGGGATGGTGTCTGTGGTGGGGACCCAAACTGCTGTTTCTGACTAATTAGTTCAGGTAAAGACTCAACATCTCTAGAGAACTGCCTCTGCCTGCAGATTGATTGGGTTCTGTCTGGAGTGTCCTCAAGCAATCATCCACAGGTGGGTGACAGGTTTTCCAACAGGGTGGGAGAATTGCTTCTGACTGGAGGCTTATTGTTATTCTCAGTCTCTTTATAGGCCTCAGAAATTCCACAGGGTAAGGCATGGGATTTTCCAATAGGGTGGGACAACTGTCTTTCCCCCAGGAAAAAATGTCAGGATAGCAGAGGTTGGCCTGAGAAAGATGACCGCCACCGCATGAGGGAATGAGTCAGTACAGGAAATCAGAGTGTTTGCCTTCTGAGCTCTATTCCATGATCCACCAACTCAGGCTTCTGTTTATACATCTCCAGTCCACTCTTCCCTCCCTCTGCCAGAGTACAAGGTGAGTGGCTGAACACAGAATTTTGTGCATTGGCTCTTTGAGAGGGTGCCTGCATTTCCAGCCATCTCTCCCTGGCAGACAGCAACCCTGCTCTTTTTCACAGCTGGATGTTATGTGGGCAACTTTCTCAGTTCTGGTGCTCTCTCCTGGGGGGCCCAGCTTGGGGATTAGACCCCATATTTCTCAGTGGTAACCCTCCACAACTGAGATATATCTCTGATACTTCAACTGCTGTCTATGGGAGTCTGTCCAGCCATTTTGGACTTTTGCCCTTTCTACCATTCTCTATGCAGTCTCCACTTTCTGTCCTTGGTTATCAGATTGCTCTCCAGCTAGTTCTCAGTTCATTTTTCAGGGTGTTTTTTTGTTTGTTTGTTTGTTTTTTTGTATTTTAGTTGTAATTCCAATTTGGTCCTGGGAGCATGTATGTGAGCTTCCACTTACTCCACCACCATTTTTAATTCTCCCATCCAGTGTGTTCTTGATGTCAGATATCATTCTTCATTTATGTTTGGTTCTTGTTCATGGCCTCTATTTCCCTTTTCATACTGTTGTAATTTGCACTAAGTTCCTTAAACATCTTTATAATCATTTCTTAGAATTCTATGTCTGGTAGGTTGCTTGCCTCTATCTCAGTTCTTTGTCTGAAGATTCCTTCTTTTTTTCTCACTTGGGAGTTGTTTCTTTGTCTCCCAATTTTAGCTGTCTCTTTGTATTTGCTTCTATGTATTAGATAGAATTGTTATGCCTCCAAGTCTTTGTGTAATGGCCTAATGTAGAAAGTGTCTTGAGGGGTTCAGTGTCTTGTTCACCTGAGCTGGATGCTCTAGGAATGTCCCTTGTGTGTTTTATGTAGGCTCTCCTGTTGTAATTGGTACTTGATTGTTTATGTCCAGTTTATGGGAGAAATCTCCCCTCCAACTTGCTGCTAGTGAGGTTCAATCCCAATGTCAGTGTTCCAGCTGTTATGCAGGTGCTTTTAGTCTGCTATTTGCGGGGGTGGCTAGATTTTGCTCTGATCTTGTTGAATCCAGTCCCTTGGTGATTCTATCCTGAGCCTCCTTGGAGCTTCCCTAGTGCAGATTAATGTGAGTCCCTGTCCCTTTCTGGCCCTGATCCAAAATGTTGAAGCCTCTACTAGTCCAGTGGTCAGGGACTCCTTAGCCCAGAGGCTAGTCTGCCTTGAGTCTCACAACTTGATTGTCCCTATTCTGAGCTATGCTCCCTTCCCCCACAGAGCTGTTACTGCAGATGTCTGCTGCAGGCATTTTGGGTCCTGCTGTATGAGCGCCTACTGGTATTTGACTATTTCTGCTGACTGGGACTGCGCCAATTGGGATGGTGTCAGAGACGGGGACCTAAATGCTATTTCTGACTAATTAGATCTGGAAAATACTCAGAGCCTTCAGAGACCCGCCTCTACCTGCAGACTGATTGGATTCAGCCTTGAGTAGCCTCAAGCAATTGTCCACAGGTGGAGTTAGTGGTTTTCCAACAGGGTGGGTCAATTGCTTCTGCCGGGAGGCTGATTGTTATTCCCAGTCTCTTAATGGGCCTCATAAATTCCACAGGGTGGGGCAAAGGGTTTTCCAACATAGTGCATCAACAGTCTTCCCCCCAGGCAAAAACCACCTGGATAGCAATGATCTACCTGAGAATGTTGACCTCTGCAATGTGAGGGAATGCCTCAGCCCAGTAAACTGGGGTATCTGCCTTTGGATCTCTATCCTTAGAGCCCCCAACCCTCGCTTATGTTTACACAGCTCCAGTCCACACTGCCCTCCCTCTGCTGACGCCCAATGTCACTGTTTGCACACAAAATTTTGTGTGTTGGCTCTTTAAAAGTGCACCTGCATTTCCAGCCATCTCTCCATGGCAGACAGCAACCCTGCTACTTTTCACAACCAGATGTTATGTGGGCACCTATCTCAATTCTGGTGCTCTCTCCTGGGGGGCACAGCTTGGGGATTAGACCCCAGAGGTCTCGGTGGCTACCCCTTGAAATATCTCTCTTGAACTTCAGCTATTGTCTGTGGGAGTCAGGCCAGCCCTTTCACACCTCTGCCCTGCCTACCAGTCTCTATGTGGTATCCCCTTCTATGTCCTTGGTTATAATGGTTCTCTATAGCTAGTCTTCAATTGACTTCAGGGTGTTTTTTTGTTGTTGTTGTAATTCCTGTTTGGTCCTAGGAGCTTGTCTGTGTAGCATCCATTTACTCCGCAGTCATTTTAAATTCCCTTTATAGATAGTTTATAAAGTTAAATTAGCATATTTTATATTGAATAGTTTTTGAGTTGTTGAGGAACAAATATTTCTAATGAATATCTCTTACTTTGATTAAAATTCATCTCATTTCTTATAACTTATCACAAATATGAAGAAAGAACGTAACTAGTCAGGTTAGGGGAAAGCATTTATACAAGACATTTTGATGAGGTCATTTTGGTACTTATGTCTACTCTATGAACATATTAGAAACTGTGGGATCTTTAGTGCCATATGGTATGAGCAGCAGACACCCTCACCATACTTCACTTCTTATTCCATCTTTGACCCATAGACATCATTTTGGTACATTTTTTTTCAAGTTGGATAGTGTAGGGTCACAGTTATGGCAATGCTCAAAGGTAGCACTGGCTTTGGTGCCCTGAAAGCTGATGTTAATTTATCTCCATGAAGTTCACCATCCATCTTTGCAGAGGAACTAGAATCATAAATCAAAGTTTTATCAGATGTCCCAACCACCTTCTCCAGTTTTATATCCCATATTCATAATGATGCTATTGTTTTCAAAATGCTACAGAAGTGAATTAAAATATACACTATTTCAAAGAAAATTTGAGATTCTGAAAAGGGCTTGTGAGCCATTTTCCCCCCACCTGCTACTCTTTTAAGGAGCTAGGCATGATCGAAGTCAATAAATGTAGATTTTTGAGTCCAAAGGTCATACCTCTTTCCAAAACTATGAATGTTACTATTTAATATCTTAAAATGTGGCAGAATAAGCCACCCCAAAATATGCTACTTTGGCATGATTATTTTGAACTAAAGAAACTTGAAAAACAGCAGGTGCAAGAAGAGTATTCTAATCTCCCCTTTATTTCTGAAAATGAGAGATGAAACTCCCATGTGAAATATGACCTCCTTGTACCAGGAGAAAATAAACATTTTTTAACTGATAGTAAAGCTGAAAAAAAATTCTGTACAAACAAAAAAAAATTCTTTATTTTTTAAAAATTTTTCTTTAGCTTCTTTATATATGTTTGCCTCTCTTTATTCGACTTAGAATAAAAGCATTTAGATATTGTCTCTTCTTTGGTTCTTAATTTTATTTCTTTAAAATTAAATTTATTTTTATTGTTGAAAGTATTACAGGTACCCCCTTATTTTCCCCATTGACCCCCTCCACCTCACACCTGTCTGGCACCCCAGACCTTCACCACACTATTATTCTGTGCCCATGGGTTATTCATATCTATACTAATAAAAGGGTAATATGCTAATTAGACTGGGAGACCTTCCGGATGTCCTTCTGGACAAATCCATGGTGGCGGGGCTGAGGCAGAGGCAGTTAGGGGCGATCAGGCCAAGAGGAGAGGGCAGTTGAAGGTGAGCAGGCCAGCAAGGGGGGCAGTTGGGGGCGAACAGGCCAGCAGTGGGGGCAGTTGGGGGCGATCAGGCCAGCAGGGGGGGCAGTTGGGGATGATCAGGCTGGCAGGCAGAGTGGTTAGGGGTGATCAGGCAGTCAGACAGGTAAGTGGTTAGGAGCCAGCAATTCCGGATTGCAAGAGGGATGTCCGATTGCCAGTTTAGGCCTAAACTGGCAGTTGGACATCCCCCGAGGAGTCCCAGATTTGAGAGGATTCAAGCCGGGCCGAGGGACAACCCCCCTCCCCGTGCATGAATTTTGTGCACCAGGCCACTATTATGCATATAAGATCTTTGGTTAATCTCTCCCCACCCACCCCCATCTTCCTTCTGAGATTCATCAGTCTGTTCCATGCTTCTATGTCTCTGGATCTATTTTTTTCATCAGTTTATTTTTTTCATTAGATTCCACATATGGATGAGATCATCATTTTCTTATGATGTTTCTTGTGTCATATAAAATCTTTATTATTTTGGTACTTACCAAAATACACTGCTAAATAAATGTGTATTCTCCTGCTAATCTGAATAATTTAATTTTCAAAAGTCCAAAATAGGTAAAGTTTTTTACTCCACTACAATACCTCAGAGTTGAGATTATATTTCGGCTTCTGCCTCTATACTTTCTTTGTTCTTTGGCTAAAGGTTATTGAATTTTTTTATTCTTCATTTTATGATGTCAGGCAAAATTTATTGTATACTAGGGGCCCAATGCACAAAATTTGCACATGGGAGGGATGCCCTCAGCCCAGCCTGCACCCTCTCCAATCTCAGGGACCCCTTGGGGGATGTCTGACTGATGGTTTAGGCCCAATCCCTTGGGCCTAAACTGACAGTCGGACATCACTCTTGCAATTTGGGACCGCTGGCTCCTAACCACTCACCTGCCTACCTGCCTGATCACCCCTAACTGTCCCCGCCCCCCGCCAGCCTGATCTCACCCCCCAACTGCCCTCCCCTGCAAGCCTGGTTGCCCCCAACTGCCCTCCCCTGCCAGCCTGGTTGCCCCCAACTGCTCTCCCCTGCTGGCCTGATCACCTCTAACTGCCTCTGCCTCAGCCCCCACCACCATAGCTTTGGAAGGAAGTCGGACATCTGGAGGATGGCTGTTGACCAGGTCTAATTAGCATATTACCCTTTTAGTAGTATAGATAGATTATATAGGATAGGATTGCTTAAATGGAAGGGGAAAGCCTTTTCAGCAGGAGGAGATGCTCTTGGAGGACAAAAACACATAATCCTTATTTCTGGACTGATAGCCAGCCATATGCACTATACTGCCAAACTGGTCATGAAATAATTGAACCAGTTTCTTACACCTTACACCAAACAGCTGTTGCCCTTAAAACCCCTTCTCAGCTCCCACCTTAGGTTCTGCCTTCACAGTTCACCCATATTAGGTTCTGATTGGTCGGTTTCTATGCCAGTCAGCGTCAAAAGCTTCGCCTCCTAGGCAGCCATTGGCAACTCGCACTTCACCTAGATTTGGTTCTGATTGGTCAGTTTCTATGCCAGTCAGCATCTCTGGGCCTATCTCTGGGCCTGATTAAAGAAGTGTGGCTGATCAGCAGCCCTGGAGGAGTCCCAGAGAGAAACAGAGGCGTGGCTGCTGGCGAAGCTGGGAGAGAAAGAAAGAGGCAATGGATGATCAACAGCAGCCACAGAGGCTGGGGATCAGACCCTGCCTCTCTCTCTGCAGGCCTCTCTCGGGGCCTGATCTGCAGCTCTGTAGGCAGTCAGTGCTGGGTCGCCATGGCAAGCCAGCACTGACTTCTGGTGTTCAGTCGAGCCTTGGTCCTTAGGGACACTGGCTCTTTATATATATAGATAGATGTTAGATGGGCAACACCTTTTTTTATGTTGGGGAGACAAGAGGGGATGAATTAAAATGTATAGTAAATGATATATCCTGACCATCCTCTATGTGCAACTAACCACACTAAGTCCCTTATTTACTACTTTGCTTAATATTATCAGCATTAATTAAAAATATCATTATTTACCTTTTTAACTAAGGAAGAAAACAGGCTTTGTACAGGTTGAACACTTATCAAATACATAAATTTGGAAAATAGAAACATTGAAATCAGTATTTATGTGTGATTAATTCTAAGTACCTATGCTCTTTGTAATAGTTTCCTCCATTTCTGAGAAAAATACACTGCTTATTAAGTACTGAGACCTGAAATGCATTTAGAAAGGTTTTGCTCAAAAAATAATAAAAATATAAAATATTCTGTTGCTTAAAATATGAAACTTCGATTATCTGAAGCACATCATTCTATATCACTGCTGCAGAGATAAATCATTGTATGACTCTGAGAGAATTCAATGATTGATGAATCACCAAATGTCACATTTGAATGTGTTTTGGAAGCTTGGAACCATTTTGTGTTTGATAAAGATTCAAACCAACTGGATTTGACATCCGGAAACAGTCATTTCTGCTAGGTCTAGTTTTAAAGGAGGACGTCAACAGTGACAGCATAGAAAGCATGTTTGCCTCCATATATTTTTACCCTGAATTATATGTCTATTTAGATTCAATTAGAGTAATTGAAATAAGGATTTTCACATTACTGGGTGAAACATTCCTCCTCAAAACTAACACAGCAGTGCACCTGCAAGAGAAATGCAGCATGCCTCCGGATGCAGTGCAATAAAACACACATCTGATGCAGAAATTGTCACACAATAAATAAGGTAAAGGGCAAAGTGAAGAACAATTAGGCAATAAAGTGAAAAAATAACAATCAATTATAAATCCTAATGAATCTGCAATTTCTCCTTCAGTATCTATTTCTCCCTAATCTTTCTCCATTTTTAAGAGCTCAGAAATATATATACAAAATTATTTTCCACATATGGAATGCACTCATAAAGATATTCTAATGTGCTTATGGTGAAGGTGACTCAGCTCGGTAGAGGTAGTATAAATTGGTGCAAATATCTTAAATATAATTTATATACACTGAGTGGCCAGATTATTATGATCTCAAATGCACTGAGCAGCCAGATTATTATGACCACCCCATCAGTACTTCATTGGGCCACCTTTTGCCTTCAATACTGCTGCGATTCTTGTTGGCATTGACTCTACAAGATGTTGAAAGGTGATGCGAGGAATCTGACACCATGCCTGATGAATAGCACTGTCCAGTTCTGTGAGATTTGATGGTTATGGAACCAGCTGCCTGATGGCTCTTTTAACTTCGTCCCACAAATGCTCAATTGGATTAAGATCTGATGATTGTGGGGACCACCTAAGCAAGGTAAAGTCTCCCTCATGTTCTTGAAACCACTCCTGCACAATATGAACACTGTGGCATGGTGCATTGTCTTGTTGGAAGAAGCCATATTCATTGGATACGCCATCAACATGATAAGATGAACTTGATCAGCAACGATACTTAGGTATGTTGTGCTATTCAGACGTTGTTCCACATGTATTAAAGGGCCCAAATCATGCCAGGAAAACATGCCCCAAATCATAACACTGCCTCCACCAGCTTGAAGGGTTGTACTCATGTATGTGAGGTGCATGCTTTCATGCTGTTTCCGCAAAATTCTCCCTCTACCATCTGCATGATGCAAGTGGAAACATGATTCATCGGACCACATGACTTTTTTCCAATGCTCGACTCTCCAATCCTTGTGTTCCTGTGCAAATTGGAGATGTTTTATCTTGGTAACTGCATACAGCAAAGGTGTTTGAACAGCCCTTCGGCTTCCATATCCCATACGATGCAGTGTACGGCTAATTTGCCTACAAACGTCAGGTGGTCATAATAATCTGGCCACTCAGTGTAGATAGATAATAGGTAGATAATGCTATAAAAATTAGAAATATTTATTTCCCAATTCTATCTCTGAAAATCCAAGTAAAAGATACAGAATTATTTTAATTGGCATTAATTAAGATTAAAATTTAAAACATTTAAAATATTTAATGTATACAATTCTTAATGAGGATATGTAAACAAGAAGGTTATTAAAACAAGTGTGACTAAATATTAATTATATATTTGTATATACAGATAGAAACACAGACTAAGGAACCCAGGCTAGAATATGTATGAAAAAAGGTGTAAAATACAAAAATACAACCTGATGTTAACATTGTAATTTTAAATAATGTTTCCTTGTATTTACATTTTCAGTATCTAAATTTTCTTAATTAAAAAAATAATACCCTCTTCTGGCTTTATATCTGAGGAAACCCACAACACGAATTCAAAGGAATACATGCACCTCTATGTTCATTGCAGAGCTATTTAAAATACCAAGCTATGGACGAAACCTAAGTGCCCATCAATAGACAAGTGGATAGGAAAGAAGTGGTGCATGTATACAATGGAATATTGCTCACCAAGAAAAAATGGAGTCTTGTCATCTGCAATAGCATTGATGGACATAGAGGGTATTATTATGCTGAGGGAAGTGAGTCAGACAGAGAAAGACAGATACCATATGATTTCATTTATTAGTATATATGGAATCTAAAAAACAGAAATAGACTCACAGATATAGGAAATAGACTGATGGTTGCCAGAGGAAAGTGGGTTTGGGATAATGTGTAAAAAAGGTGAAGGAATTGAGAAGTACAGATTGGTACTTAGAGAATAGTCACGGGGATGTAAAGTACAGCAAAGGAAAGTAGTCAATGCCATCGTAATAACTATGTGTGGTGTCAGGTGGGTACTAGAAACATCAGGGGGAACATTTTGTCAAGCATATGCTTCTCTAAAACACTATCATGTACACCTGAAATTAATAAATATTGAATGCAAACTGTAATTTAACTTTTTAAGATTCATTGCTCTTATATCCAGAAATAAAATGATTTGCTCTTAATTTCTCCAGTCATATGAGAAACAGTAATATATTCACTCATTCACACTTATACATGAAAATAACTTACTATATGTTTGTTATTGTATTATGGGCTTGGATAAATAGAGGAAACAGGAAGATAATACATTTTTTTCTGCAGTATCTTACCATCTGTTCATGACTGTTTACAAAATGTGAGAACATGATATCAGTCAGATAAGCACAAAATTAGATTAGTGTTGATACAATGTTACTCCCTCCCTTCCCAGAAATTTTGATTTCAAGAAAATAATAAAACAAAAATTTATTGGGTTGGTCAATACAGAGTTATCAACTTTTATTTTGAAATATAACAAGATTAAAATGAATTATTTTATGCATACTTTTAATACAACATAATTCATTATCCAATTTCCTTAATTGATATAACATTTAATAATATTATTATCTTTAGATAAAATTTTTAAATTAAATATTTATCTTTAACATGATATACAGATAAAAATTAAAATGACTTACTTTTTCTAGTACCTTATTTTGATTATAGTTATTTACCAAAATCTTGTTTCACATGAAAATAATCACTAAAATGATAACAATGTTCTTAATACTACTACATTCAATTTGGTGAATTCTGACCAATTGTTTGAGGCCACTTACGATGAACTCTGAACATTTTTTTTTTGAGTGCTAATGCTCAAGTCAAAATAGTTTAATCCTAAAGAGATTCTATAAAAATGTGATATTCAGACAGTGATTATTTTTTATGTGAAAAATTTATACAGAATAACAAAAAAATGTTTTCAAAAAAACTTAAACAGAAAGGAAGAACATGATAGGCGGCATCCTCAAGTATGGGTATGGGGTACTTCTTTCAAAGAAATAGTAATTGGCATCCTTACACTCACATAACAAAACAAAAGGTATTTTTACACTTTAATGTATAAAAATCATACCATAATATTTAATGTTATTATATTAAAATAAATTTTAAACAGATAATTTCTATTTTCTAATTAAAGCTAAAATAAAATTAATAACTCATGTTCATTAATTAAACTGTACTGAGACTTCACTTTATCATAATCATTATGAACATTTTGGTTTTATATAATATATTCACATAAGCTATCAAGAGCCCCCTCTCCACTCATCATACCCATATAGGCAGGCACCAAGTCTGAATCTGAGCCTTAGTTTGCAGCTTAGTCTCTCATGGACACTGTCAGGCCTAATGCAATGGCAACCATCTTTAGATAACTTTGTAGCTCATACCAAGTGATTCTGGGCAGGGCAAAGGTAGCAGTTGACCTGGGCCTAAACCAGAGCCCCTCCCAAGAAGTTCCAGAATCAACACACCTGGTGGCCATCTTCACCCCACATCAGAGCACCACCCAACCACCTCCACAAATGACACACCCAAAGGCTCTGGAGCCTCATTAAAGTAAACCCAGCTCTACAGGGTTACAACTCCTTCACTATAATCATGGCCACTCCTCACAACCAACAAGCCTGACTCAGTCAATACCTCCTATGATGTGCCAACAGAAATCAATGCTTAACCACAAAAGGAGGGCAAAACACGATCTACACAAGGGACACACCTGCAGCACCCAGCTCAGGTGACGAGGGAAACTGTGCTAATGGGCCTCCCAGGCATCTACATAAAGCCACCCTGTCAAGCCTGGTGGGACATTGCAGCTCTGCTTAATACATAGAAGCAAACACAGGAGGCAGCCAATTAGAGGCAAACATGTCCCAAATGAACAGAACAGAACAAAACTCCAAAAAAAGTAATAAACAAAATGGGTAAAATAATTTAACCAAATGCAGAGTTTAAAACACTGGTTATAAGGATTCTCAATAAAATTAGGTAAGTACAGATCATCTCAGTGAAAACATAAACAAAGGTATAAGAAACATAAAAATGGAGATATAGAATATAAAATAAACCAGTCAGAAATAAAAAATATAATAACTGAAATAAAGAATATATTAGAGGGAATCAACAGTAAAGTAAATGATCAAATCCATGATTCGGGAAACAAGGTAGCAGAAAGCACCCAATTGGAACAGCAAAAAGAAAAAAAAAATTAAAAATGAGGATTGTTTAAGGGGTTTTGAGACATCATTGTACCAATATTACCTTCATTAGAATCACAAGAAGGAAAAGAAAGAGAGCAAGGAATTGAAAACCTATATGAAGAAATAATGATTGAAACCTCTCCTAACCTGGCAAAGGAAATAGACATACAAGTCCAGGAAGTGCAGAGAGTCCCAAACAAGATGAACTCAAAGAATTGCAACCAAGGCATATTATAATTAACACTAGAGGCCCAGTGCATGAAATTCATGCATGGTGGGGAGGTCCCTCAGCCCGGCCTGCACCTTCTCGCATTCTGGCACCCCTCAGGTGATGTCTAACTGCTGGCCAGTCAGATATCTTTCTCACAATCCAGGACAACTGGCTCCTAACTGCTCACCTGCCTGCCTGCCTGATAGCCCCTAACCCCTCTGCCTGCCTGCCTGATAACCCCAACCACTCACCTGCCGTCCTGATTGCCCCTAAACACTTGCCTGCCTGCCTGATCACCCCTAACTGCTCACCTGCCTGCCTGATCACCCCTAACTACTCTGTCTGGTTGCCTGATACCCCCTAACCACCTCTGCCTCAGTCCCCGCCACAGTGGCTTCATCCGGAGGGACGTCCGGAATGATGTTCAGAAGGTCGTTTGGCTGTCCAGTCTAATTAGCATATTATGCTTTTATTATTATATATACCTGAAGTTAAAGACTGAGAATCTTAAAAGCAGCAAGAGAAAAGGAATTAGTTACCTATAAGGAAGCTTCCATAAGATTGTCAGCTGATTTCTCAACAGAAATTTTGCAGGCCAGAAGGAATTGACATGAAATATTAAAAATGATAACAATTAAGGTCTTACAACAAAGATTACTTCACCCAGTAGGCTATCATTCAAGATTAAAGAATAGATAAAGAGCCTCTCAAATAAGAAAAAGCTGAAAGAGTTCATCACCACCAAACCACTATCACAAGAAATGATAAAAGGTATTTTTTGAATAAGGGGAAACAGAGATCAAAATTTGAATAATAAAATGGCAATACTACATACCTATCACAATTTCATTAAATGTAAATAGATTAAATGCTCAATCAAAAAGCACTGGGTGGATGAATGAGTAAGAAAATAAGATCTATAGACAAGTTGCCTACAGGATACCCTCTTCAGATGGAAATATACACAGACAATGAAAGTAAAGGTATGGAAAAGGATATCCTACCTAATAAAAGGGTAATATGCAAATTGACCACACCTTTGCTACACCTAAGCCATGCCCACCAGCCAATCAGGGTGAGTATGCAAATTAACCCAACCAAAATGGTGGTTAATTTGCATATCAAGACAGCATAGAAAGAAGCCAAGCTGCAGAAGGGAGCGAAGCTTCGAGAAGCAAGCAGGTAGGGTGGGGAGAAGGGAGGCAAGCAGGCAGGGCTGGGAGAAGGGAGGCAAGCAGGCAGGGCTGGGAGAAGGGAGGCAAGCAGGCAGGGCTGGGAGAAGGGAGGCAAGCAGGCAGGGCTGGGGAGAAGGGAAGCAAGCAGGCGTGCCACGGGAGAAGGGAGGCAAGCAGGTGCTGCCTGACTTAGCCCGCATGGTCCAGCCCGCCATGGACCCGGCAGGCCTGGTGGGCAGCACCTGATGTCACCCACAAGGTCCAGGCCATGATAGTGACTGGGCAGGCTGGGCAGGCAGCATCTGACACTGTCCATGGGGTCCAGGTGGTAATAGGGACCGGGCAGGCCCAGCGGACAGCGCCTGACATCACCTGCGGGACCAGGAAGCCATCGGGACCAAGCATGGTGGCATGGACAGCACCTGACGCTGCCCGCGGGGTCCAGGGGGAGATCAGGATGGGCAGGTGGCGTCCAGGTGGCCATCGGGACTGGGCAGTTTCAGCAGGCATTGCCTGACGCTGCTCAGGGGGTCCAGGGGGCAATCGGGACCTGGCAAGTGGCATGGACAGCGCCTGACGCTCCCCGTGGGGTCCTGGCAGCTATTGGGACTGGGCAGGTGGCATGGACAGCAGCTGATACTACCCACGGGGTCCCCGCGGCGATCGGGGACCTGGCTGGAGGCATGGACACCGCCAGCCAGGTCCTGGACTCCGCGGGCAGTGTCAGGCGCTGTCCATGTTGCCTGCCCAGTCCCGTGGGGTCCAGGGAGCAATTGGGACTGGGCAGGCGACATGGACAGTGCCTGACGCTGCCCACAGAGTCCAGGCGGCGATCGGGACCAGGCAGTGCCTGACTTTACCTGCGGGGTCCAGTCTTCGATCGAGACCGGGCAGTTTCAGCAGGCAGCGCCTGACGCTGCTCGTGGCGTCCAGGGGGCAATTGGGACCTGGAAAGTGGCATGGACAGCACCTGACGTCACCCGCGGGGTGCAGGTGGCAATCGGGACTGGGCAGTTCTAGCAGGCAGTGCCTGATGCTGTCTGTGGGATCCAGGGAGCTATCGGGACTGGGCAGGCGGCATGGATAGTGCCTGATGTCACCCGCGGGGTCCAGTGTGCAATTGGGACTGGGCAGGTAGTGTGGTCAGTGCCTGGCTTTGCCTGTGGGCTCCGTAGGCGGGGGTGGCCAGGGTCTCCGGGATCACTGTCTGCCCCCGGGCCACCTGAGGACACCGGTGGAGAAGGCCAGGGTTGAACATTTTAATGAAAATGCGATGCCTGTGCCCTGCCCCACCGCGCCCTGTCCCTGGAGAGGAGAGGGAAGTGGGCAGTTAGGAGGCACCGGGGCTCTGAAGTGGCTGGGATCAACCTGCAGGTGAGCTACCAGGAAGAGGTGCTGAACCATGAGGATGCAGAGGGCTGGCTGATGGAGGTGAGCAAAGGTGTAGATGAGGCGGCTCTTGCCAGCACTGAGCTGGAAAAGTGCATCGAAAGCCTGATGGACAAAATCGCCTTTCTGAAGAAGGTGCATGACCAGTATGCTCAGATCTCCGTGGAGATGAATGTGTTCTCCAAGTCCAACCACTCCGCTATGCTCAAGGACATCCGCACCCAGTATGAGAAGCTGACTGCCAGGAACATGCAGAATGCTGAAGAGTGGTACAAGAGCTGACAGAGAGCGCTGCCAAGAGCACCTACGTGGTGCAGGCCAGCAACTGCTCAAGGACAAGACCCTGGAGATTGAAGCAAGCTGGGTCATGAACAAAGTACTGGGAAAGCAGCTGCAAGAGCTGGAGGATAAGCAGAACTCTGACGTTAGTGCTATGCAGGACACAATCAACAAATTAGAAAATGAGTTGAGAACCACAAAGAGTGAAATGGCAGGATATTTAAAAGAATACCAGGACCTCTTCAATGTGAAGATAGTTTTGGATATTGACATTGCAGCTTACAAAAAACTCTTTGAAGGTGAGGAGACCCGACTCAGTTTCACCAGTGTGGGAAGCATAGCCAGCGGCTACTACCAGAGTTCCCAGGTCTTTGGTGATCTGCCTACTGTGGTTTACAGAATAGCTCCTACTTGATGTCTGCTCACTCCTTCCCTTCTTAATATACCAACCACGTCCAGGAGGAGCAGATCGAGGTGGAGGAGACCACTGAGGCTGCAAAAGCCGAGGAAGCTAAGGATGAACCCCCTTCTGAAGGAGAAGCTGAAGAGGAGGAAAAGGAGAAGGAAGAGGCTGAGGAAGAGGAAGGAGAGGAAGAGGAAGAAGGTGCCAAGGAAGAATTTGAGGATGCAAAGGAGGAAGAAGGAGATGAAGGTGAAGAAGATGCCCAAGAAGCTGACGAGAAGAAATGAAGGTGCTGGGGAGGAGCAAGCAACCAAGAAAAAAGATTGAGCCTTCCTTTCCTTAATTATTTCAGGAATAATCCTCCCCAAACCAGTTCATATAGTATTGGGAACTCAAGCAGTTGAGTTCCCAATACTATATGAATTAAGAAGTCAATATATATAACATTCTGAGGTGACTCAGGTTGGACATTAAATGTTATGCTATGACACTTCTCCTTATGCAGAGTATCTGTTTGCTTGCAGAGTGGCTTCCTAGCTTGCTGCCAGCCTGTGCATGGTCCACGCTTAAGAATTCAAGATCTATGACAATGTGAATAATTCAGATGTTTACAATAAAAACACATGAATACACGAATTCACTAATGTTAATGTTAAACTTCATGAAAAAAATAGTCTTTTGAATCTTTGGTGGTTAGAAATTAAAGACCTCAAATCATGTGCAATAAACAGTAAATAAAGTTACACTGAATGACAAAAAAAAATACATTAGGGGCCAGGAAACGTCAAAAGAACTGGGGAACCATTCCCAGATCAGGAAGGAAAGTCACAGGGTATATATTATTGCTACGAATACAGTATTTCCTACTACTTACAACATATACAATATAATGTATTAGATGCCTTCCTATTAGATGAAGTATGTATTCTCATAGAGTAATACTGGTAGATATGTTATAGTTATGGCAGTATGTCATATCCTATCTATATTAATAAAAGGATAATATGCTAATTAGACCATGAGACCTTCCAGATGTCCTTCTGGACAAAGCCATGGTGGCGGGGCTGAGGCAGAAGCGGTTATGGGTGATCAGGCCAGGAGAGGAGGGCAGTTGGGGTGATCAGGCTGGCAGGGGGGTGCAGTTGGGGGCAAGCAGGCCAGCAGGCAGAGTGGTTAGGGCAGATCAAGCAGGCAGGCAGGTGAGCGGTTAGGAGCCAGTAGTCCCACATTGCAAGGGGTTTGTCCAACTGCAGGTTTAGGACTGATCCCATAGGGGTCCCAGATTGGAGAGGATGCAGGCCAGGCTGAGGGACCCCCCCCCACACCCCGTGCATGAATTTCATGCACCGGGCCACTAGTTTTATATAAATGGAAACAAATGAAAAATTCTAGGGTAGCAATACTTATATCATACAAAATAGATTTTAAAACAAAGGTTGTAATAAATAACAAAGAAAACCCAGCAATTTCACTTCTATGTATTTATCTGAAAAAACCCAAAATACCAATTTGAAAAGACATATGCATCCCTATGGTTACAGCAATTTTTTTAAACAATTACTAGTGTATAAAAACAACCTAAGTGTTCATGAAAGAATGATAGAATGGGGAAGAAGTGGTGCATGTATGCAATGGAATATTGTTTAGCCATGAAAAAAAATGAAGTCTTTCCATCTGAAACAGCATTGATGAAAGTAGAGGGTATTGTGCTGAATGAAGTCGGTCAGACAGAGAGATATATCCCATATTATTTCATTTATATGTTGAATCTAAAAAACAAAATAAATAAACAAAACAGAAACAGACTCATAGATACAAAGAACAAACTAGTGGTTGACATATGGGAGAGGGTTTAGGGAGCTGGGTGATCAATGGCTGGGATTAAGAAGTCTAATTGTTAGTTATAAAATAGTAATGGGTATGTACAGTTCAGCATAAGGAATATATAGTCAAGCCCTAGTCAAGTGGCTCAGTTGGTTGGAGAGTTGTCCATACACCAAAAGGTTTTGGATTCAATTTCTGGTCAGGGCACATACCTAGGTTGTAGGTTTGATCTGGTCAGGCAAGTACAGAAGACAACTGATAGATATATCCCTCTCACATCAATGTTTCTCTTCTCTCACTCTATCTTTCTTTCTCTCTTACCCTTCCTCTGTCTCTAAAATAAATAAACATATCCTCAAATGAGGATAAAAAAGAAATATAGTCAATAATATTACAATACCTATCTATGGTGCCAGGAGGATACTAGATTTATTGGTGTAATCACTTTGTAAGTTATATAAATGTCTAATCACTATGCTGTACACCTGAGACTAATGTAATATTGAATGTCTACAGTAATAAAAAGTAAATACAGTGGTTGGCAATGTAGGTTTACAGTTGTTTGTATAGAAAAAGACATGCAGGTTCTGATTATTAAAATAGCTTTTTTAACTCAAAGGAAATATCACAAAGACACTGTTAACCTACTTTTGTCAATCCCTGTTAAAAAATAGTCATTTGTCCTTTGGGTTAATATTTGAAGTTTATTGAAAACACATGACAACAGTGTTTTCATTGCAAACATGAGTTTTTAAGAGCAGTTCTCATCCTCTTATGTGTATCTGAAGGCTAGCATGCATTCCAAGGTGCTTTGAGAATGTTTGTCAAATACCACTTTATTTAAATGGCTCCATAGTTTCCATCAGAGCTTTGTTATGATGGAGATAGTTTTACAAACAACAGACTAAAATAAGCTGTAAAATTGTCAGTTGAGGTAAATACATTGGGTTTAATACTATAGCATTGTCATAGTTTGGATGCATTCTGTCATATTCTTCATAAACTTTCCTCAAGCTAAAACAACACTTTAAATTTGAAAAACAGAAAAATGAAATGGAAAATTGCTATATCATTTTAGAATCTTGTGACAAAACATATTTATCCTATCTAATAAAAGAGTAATATGCAAATTGACTGTCACTCCAACACACATGATGGCTGCCCCCATGTGGTCAAAGATGACTGCCCCCATGTGGACACAAGATGGCCGCCACAGGATGACCAGCAGAGGAGGGCAGTTGTGGGTGATCAGGCCTGCAAGGGAGGGCAATTGAGGGTGATCAGGCCTACAAGGGAGGGCAGTTGGGGGGAACAGGCCTGCAGGGAAGGACAGTTAGGGGTGACCAGGCCAGCAGGGGAGGGCACTTGGGGGTGAACAGGCCTGCAGGGGAGGGCAGTTGGGGGCAAACAGGCTGACTGGGGAGGGCAGTTAAGGGTGACCAGGCTGGCAGGGGAGGGCAGTTAGGGGCGACCAGGCTGGTAAGGGAGGGCAGTTAGGGGTGACCAGGCCAGCAGTAGAAGGCAATTGGGGGAGACCAGGCCTGCAGGGAGGGCAGTTAGGGGCAATCATGCCAGCAGGGGAGCAGTTAGGCATCGATCAGGCTGGCAGGGGAGTGGTTAGGGGGTGATCAGACTGGTAGGCAGAAGTGGTTAGGGGCAATCAGGCAGGCAGGCAGGCCAGTGGTTTGGAGCCAGCAGTCCTAGATTGTGAGAGGGATCCCAGATTAGAGAGGGTGCTGGCTGGGCTGAGAGACACACACACCTTTCCCCCCCCTAACCCCCGTGCATGAATTTTGTGCACCAGGCCTCTAGTATTGAATAACACAGTTTTCTAAAAATTGTCACATAGCCTCTAATTTCATCCTCATAATAAACCAAGGTTTACAGCAGGTTCTCTTCCCTTTGAGAGTTAAGAAAGCATATATGCAAGGGATTTGTGTGCCCAAATCACTGAGCTAATAAGTTTTAATGCACGATTTCAGTTTCCTTTACATTGCATCTCTGCTTTTACTTACTAACATCACTTAGCTCCTGGGTCCTATTAATGCATATATTACCTTCTGGTAATGGCCAATTATTGAAGACAATTACTACATGTGTTAGGCAACTGCTTAATTATAAACTGCATTTCTTTATTTAAATGTCACCACATGATAGAGCTGATTCTATGATCTGTGAAGTACGCATGAGGAGATTATATGACACATTGGTAGATTCACCTCTACTAGCTCTACCACTAGCAATCACTTATAGGCAGGGGAATGCTAATTCTATAGTGATTCTTTGCTTCACAACCAGTATGATGTTATATGTCTGTTCAACGGAGACTGATACTTTATGCTATGGAAATCACAATAGTTAAATAAAGTCTGTCAACAACTTAATATCATTCTTTTTTTATTTCTAAAAGCAAAATTTAATAAGTAATAAATGCATGCCAGATAAAAACACAAAATTACAACTAAAACCCAACAATATAACAGAAAATGCTCTGTATTGTATTTTTTTATTGGCACGGATCATTTACTAGAGTAACAAATCTGAAAACATTTTGCTTTTTTGCTGGAAAAAAGGACTATGTCTGAGAAGAACAAAGAGAACCCAGAAATAAAGCATTGGTGAAAAGTAGTCATATGTTATAGTCTATGGCAGTGCAGCGGCCAGAGGTGCTGATCTGTCCATTGATGTGCATGTTTGTGTAAGTAAGCGTCAGACACCAACGACAGAACCCAAGCCAAGTCATGACAGGTTCACTCTGCGAAACATGCTGAATTACAACCACAGACTACCCAGGACGGAGAGCGGTGCAGGCTGCTGTCTCCTTTGTATGGGTCCCCTTGCCAAACGGGGCTAATCATGCAATAATCTGAGTTTCTCTTAACATGATAAACACCCAGGGTTACTAGAACTGGAAAGAGCATGTTCACTGTTTTACAAGGACAGCTGAGCGGTGCTACAAAAACAGTGGAAAGTTCCTTCATTTTAAACTGGTTATATGCCCAGACTTCTAACCAAGGAATAATGCAGCTATGAGAGCCAATTAAATTACTATAAAACATTCCTTCATCTGTAAAACACTTCTTTTTCCTCTCAAACTAAAATCTAAAATAAACTGTCTTCATTTTTGATGAGCAGTTCTACCACCAGTCTCTGATATCGGATATCGTTCACTGCAGCCATGGCGTCTGGTTCCGGAGATCTCATAGGGTGAGGCCGAAAAAAATCCCAAGGTTTTCTGCATTCATAAGGTTCTCCTTTTCATGGAGGGTCACTCTCTTCAGATACACCATGAGGTACCAGAGGGTCTCACAGTAAGCAGGCAGCAGCAGTTTCAGTGCCTCATGAAGGGTTTCTAATTGCTCATCAGGATCCATAATTTTGGCGGACTCTATGAACTTGGGGTAGGTGTCATACGAGATGAGTGGAATCGGTAAGTCCCTGAAGTAGAGTTTCAATGCACCCCTGATGATGTTGATATCTTCATATACGTTCACAGAAATATCTGCCTTCTCTCCATCTCTGTACAGTCCTTCAGAGTTAAGACCTCTAGATTCAATTTCCCTGATGCACATGTCCACCACCATCGGCCGCTTGGTGATGTGGGCTTTCACAAGTGTTATGAGGTCATAGCTATACCCCTTCTTGACATGTTTCAAGTCTGGATTACAGTCATTTGGGACCATCTTGGAACACTGCTTATGAACATTCAAACAACAATCTGCACATTTCACTCCCTGAGCAATGAGACCCCACATGAAGTTGGCACAGTACTCACACCAGTGTGGACCTCTGAACGTGTGGACCTTGACATTGTGAACCTTTTCATATTTTGGAATTTGCTCGTTTTCTTTCAGAGTTGCTCTTCTAACAAGTGATGTCAACCTTTTTTCTGACACCCCATGCTGGCCTGTAGAATCTTTATCATCATGTGTCTCTTTCAGGACTGGCATATGTTTTTGGTATGCTGGCTCTCTGTTTAAGGTTGTGTATCCTATGTGCTCATATATTGGGTTTATCATCATCTTGGCAATATATTCTGCTGCTTGGTTTCAATATAGAGAGTAATCAATCCATCAGTCACCAGATCGTGGATGGACTCAAAGCGCTTCTCCCCAATGAAGTGCTTTTCATCATAGTAGAGCCTGAAGTTTCTGGTTTGACTTCCAAATCTTAAAGCCAAAGTGTAGGTTCCTGGCTGGCGCTGGCTCTCCCGAATGAGGTAGCTCCCCTCAGCCACACTCAGGAGCTGGTCAGCAGCTTCCCGGGAGACCTGCCATGGAACTCTCTCTCTTCCATAATACTGTTGTCTGTTTTCTACCTCATTAGTACAGGTAATTCTTCTAGGATGGGGGCTTCCTGTTGCAGCTGATACAAGTAAGATTTCCAAACAGGAGGTCTATAGTCATCTGTATCAAGAGATGACTTGGAGGATGCTTTTTCATCCAACTCTGTCAACTAGAGCACTGCAGGATGGCCAGTCAGGATGTTCTGTCAGGTACACCAGCCAACAAGGTCAGGGCCATTGTAAAGGTGCCGCCCAACTGCTAGCTGCTGCCCGCCAGTCCATGCCCAGAGATCACCGCACCCGCCTGTGGTGCTCACACCTCGGAGCGAGTCCAGAGTCTGAGGGGCCTGGTGTATGCCAGCGCGGGAGGCTGCAGGCCGGGAGGCGGGGCTGTGGCCTGGGGCAGGCGGAGAGGCAGTGTTGCAGCGGGCTATGGCGTGGGGAGAGGAGCAGCCTCCCAGGGCCCTGGCGCGGGCGCTCACTCCACATCCTGCAGCCTGGCAGTCGCCATCTTGTGATAGCATCTTAATATCATTCTTAATTATAGAGAAGACAACATTAGAGAATGACAATGTTCCCTATAGAATACAGTCATCTGTAGTGCACCATACACATTATTAGGCTCTGGTATTTCCCATTTTCTAAACATATTTCATTTAAAACAAAGCAAAACAGCAAATGGGTGTGTTCTTTTTTGGATTACAGACATTCACCACAGAAGTGGGTGCTGGTGCCATTTATTTACATCTCCTCAAAGATTCCAAATGCTGCTTTATATATATTTTTTTCTGTGTGTGTGCTTAGTGTTTGTTATGCTGAAGATAAAACTATCAATTGTGCAGAAAAGAAGATAAACTTTTAAACACTTCCATCAAATATTTCAAGTAAACAGACCAGCTCTTCTCTTAGACACTGACCTATAGTTAACCTTAGTCTCTGTATCCTATATAATAAAGAGGTAATATTCAAATTGACCGTCACTCCAACACACAAGATGGCCACCACCATGTGGTCAAAGATGGCCACCCCATGTGAACACAAGATGGCCAGCAGGGGAGGGCAGTTGTGGGGGACCAGGCTGGCAAGGGAAGGAAGTTAGGGGTGACTGGGCTGTCAGGGGAGGGCAGTTGGGGAGGATTAGGTCTGCAGGGGAGGGCAGTTGGAGGCAACCAGGCTGGCAGGGGAGGGCAGTTAGGGGTGACCAGGCTGGCAAGGGAGGGAAGTTAGGGGTGACAGGGCCAGCAGGGGAGGGCAGTTGGGGGAGACCAGGCCAGCAGGGGAGGGCCGTTGGGGGGGACCAGGCTGGCAGGGGAGGGCAGTTGGGGCAATCGGGCCAGCAGGGGAGAAGTTAGGCAATGATCAGGCTGGCAGGGGAGTGGTTAGGGGGTGATCAGGCTGGCGGGCAGAAGCGGTTAGGGGCAATCAGGCAGGCAGGCAAGCGGTTAGGAGCCAGCAGTCCTGGATTGTGAGAGGGATCCCAGATTGGAGAGGGTGCAGGCTGGGCTGAGGGACACTCCCCCACCCCCATGCATGAAATTTATGCACCGGGCCTTTAGTTTTCTTATAAAGAACTAAAACATTTCCAAATAAGGGCCAGGAGAGAGCCTCCAGCCATTCTGATGTTAGAATCTTTATGTTGAAAATGTGCTGAGGCTGTTATAGGTCTATAAGTCAAATACATTTTGTGAAATTTAGAAAGAAAACGAAGAGTTTGCATCACTTATAATATGGAAACCTTTCCTCTTAATTTGTTTCTTCTCTTAATTTTCTTATATTTTATTTAATTTTCCTCTTGTAACAAGATTGTAGAATTTAGCTACTAAATTTTTAATCTAACCTCCAATCTCCCCAAATATATATATATTATATTTTTTTTTTTTTCTGTTCTGAAAAACAAAACAGTTTTTTACACATCTCTTTGGATCATGATATATTGCAATGTTTCCAAACTTCAGTGTACATAAAAATCACCTGGAACCTATGCTTGCAGTAAAACTCACTGGCCCACACCCTCATATTGTGAGTACAGAATGGTGCTCAGGGCCTTTTTGACTCAGATGACTTTCATGTACGGTTTTTGGTTTAACACATTGAATCAATAGTCTAAAGCTGGGTTGGCAAACTATAGACAATGAGCAAATTCTAGCCTGATGCTTTGAAAAAAATAAATTGATCTTTTTAGAGAGAGAGGAAGGGAGAGGGAGAGAGAAAAACATCAATGTGAGAGAAACATTGATCAATCAGCTGCCTCCTAAAACGCCCCCTACCAGGGATTGAACTCACAACCCAGGCATGTGCCCTGACTGGGAATCAAACCTGCAACCTTTTGGTGCACAGGATGATGCTTAACCAACTGAGCCACACCAGCTAAGTCTGATGCTTATTTTTTAAATAAAGTTTTATTGGAAAACAGCCAAGTTGATTTGTTAACATATCTGTGCCTTCATTTGTGCTATAAGACAGAGTTGAGTAGTTATGACAGAAACCTAATGGATTGTAAAGCCTAAAATAGTTACTTTCTAGAACATTATAGAAAGCTTTTGCTGGCTGTGTCTCTGCCATTTTGGCACTTGTGGTTGATTTCTTTGCCATGTCTTCTCACAAGACTTTCAGAATCAAAAGGTTCAAGAAAAAAAAAAAAAAGCAGAATTGGCTCATTCTCTAATGACTTCAAATGAAAACTGGTAATAGAACCAGGTACAACTCCAAGAGGAGACACTGGAGAAGAACCAAACTGGATCTATAAGGAATCACAAATGAGAGATGGCTCACATACTTATGCCACCCATGTTGCCTGCACCTTTAAATAACAGAAAAGATCACTACTGTCTGGATTGTTGAGCATTTTAGTTGGGAAATTATTGGAAGCATGATTTTTCTCTGTTTATTTTCTTTTGATGTTGTTAATTCTCACCTGAGTATATTTTTTCCATTGATTTTTTTAGAGAGAATGGAAGGAGGGGAAGGAGGAGGAAAAGGAGGAGAGAGAGAGAGAGAAACCTGGGTATGAGAGAGACACATTGATTGGTTGCCTCCTGCATGCACCCAGAACAGAGCCAGGAATCAAACCTGCCACCCAGATATATGTCCTTGACTAAAAAATCAAACTTGCATGGGCTGATGCTCTAACCACTGAGAAACACTGTTGATTTTTTCTTCAGTTGTAGGTTGGTTCAGTAATAAATGTGAGACTTTTATTCTTTTTTCTTTTTAATTTTTATTTGTTTAAATGTGAGACTTTTAAAGAAAATATTTGCTGATGTCTGCTCTAAAGTCCTGAAATGAATTTGTATTATTTGTCCAGGCTTATCTTTTTTCTAAATATCATCAAATACTACCACTATCAAAAATAAACTACCAGCCAAACCTCCATTCTCAATGTCTCCCATCTTGAACAATTTGTTTCTTGACCAAGTTGTTCACAGAAAAATTGTCTCTGTTTTCTAATGAAACTTAGGTTCTGGACCTGTTAACCTTTCATGCTGACGTATCAACAAGACAAAAAGTGTCTCTCAGGCCACAAGCAAAGGAAAGAATGTGAGTCAGGTAACAGCTAAACCTCCATTGTTAACATTTCAGGAAATTGTGCTGTGAATATTTTTGTGGGTTTTTTTGTTTGTTTGTTTGTTTTGCTTTTGTTGCTGAAAAAATTGATGATTAGCATAATTTTAAAACATGAAGCGGCCATCAAGAATGATGATGTTGTCAAGGTTGTAAAAGTTCTCACAAAGAAAATGATCACAGGAAATTGAAGAAGTAGAAAAAATGATGTTGATTTGGATAAAGCAGTTGGTAATCAGTGACAGCATTTCAGAAGCAATGATATGTGAAAAAGAGAAGATGTTACACCTGACCTCCTGAAAGATAGCCCTGGAATGAATGCTGAAAGTAATTTGTTCAAGGCTAGTAGGGGTGGTTAGGTAAACTTAAGAAAAGAAGTGTGTGTACTGAGTATAAGAAAGGCTAGACATGTACTGAGTATAAGAAAGGTTAAAACAGTATTATTTGATGGTCTAGAATGATTAATTCAATTTACATTCTTTCTAGTAAAAAAAGAAAATGATTCAGTTCTCAAACAAATTGCTCCTCAGCCTTCCAGAATGAATTATTTGAAAACCAAGGTTCCACAGTATTACAACTTTACAGACAACCATCCTTTCAAATTCCTCCAGGGGAGCTTCCTTTCCATGATCTCTGATCTAAATGGAGTGACAATAACATAAAGTCAACTTCCCTCATAGCATGGTGCTAAGGTACTGGGCCAGGTGAGCCTGAGTACATATTATGTGCCACCCCTGCCACCCCACTGTAATTAGAAAGGCTGGTTTGTCTCTGAGGAGATCTAAGTGTTCTAGCCTATCATGAAAGATGGGAAAAGAGTTTTGAGCATGTAATGGACTGAGTACCCTTATCTCCAGCAGTGATCTTGATACTTATGATATGGAATTTTTGGACTGGAACACATGGTGTTCCCTTGAACTGGAACCTGGATTCTTTGTTCGCCAGAGTCGAATCCCCAGACAGAAGGTGGAAATTTATTAAAGAACAAGTACAGACTCCCACGTGGGGAGGGGGAAAGAGTCTCACCGACTTTCTGTTTCCTTGGTTTATGAAGGCTGCAGTTCCTGTGTCCTGATATCCCATCTGATTGGTCAATATTCCCTTTTGAATTGGTTATTATAGTGACTCCTGAGGCCCTCCTCCCTCATTGTCCTCCAATTCCTTCTGGGATTTCTTCCTTCTTCTTTATTTTTTAAATATAGACCTTTTATTGGTTACTTCCAGCTCCCTTGTCTTATGGAAATATAACTTCACCTGGCTTCCTTGTGTTATGGAGATATATCTGTTGCTGCTCCTTTGTCTTCCTTGTGTTCCTTGTGTTAAGGAAATGTACCTTCTCCAAGTCTGTAGCCCTATGTTTTTTCCATGGACCCCAATTCTAAAAATTCCCTAAGCCGGCCTATATTCCCCTAAAGTTCCTGTTTCACTTAGAAATAGTAAATGTTGGACAGTGCAGATGTTTCAGCTGCAACCATGAGCTGGATTGCACAATGTTATGCAACTACTTAATGGTGATAACTACATATCATTAATTATTCTAATGATCACCCCAATTTATAAAAGTTTTTAATCATTAAATTTAAATATCCTCTCTACCACCCCACGAAAGCAACATTTAAATTGCAATTTCAAATGCCATTCACTATACACTTATCTTACATCTGAAATATATCATTCATATTCTCATATAGGGAATTTAATTAAGTATTTATACAAATTTATAATTACCTTTGTTACAGAATTTACCAGGTGACTGAAAAATACACAGGAGTACCTGAAGATACAGAAAAAAAAAATTCACATTTATTTCCAGATGTACTAGTACCGTGACTCAGGGGAACCTGTTTCCAAATCCTGAGCAAACCAATATGGAGGAAGCTTTCTCTTTATACCCTTTGGTTTCTTTGTCCCCCAAATAAGGATCAGACTTCCGGACCTTTTACAGGCTTTGCAAAAAGCCCCGTGTGTTGGGATGGGCTGTGAGACCACATCTAAAGGCCTGGCCTAGTGCAAGCGCTGATAACCCTCTCTGAGGGTTGTGTATGGTTCATGGTTTATGGCCTCTGTAAAATGTGAGTATTTAGGTAAACAGGTCTTGCAAGACCAGATAATTAAGGAAGGGGCAGTGACTAGACTATAGGCTAACTGGAATGTGCATTAGGGATACTGACTAACTAGGTACAGAGTATGGCTGCTGGTCTCCCCCCTACAAATGTATTATTTTCCTCATCACCTTGACAAGACAATCTAATCATTGCCACCATTAAAAATATATTTTTAGTTAGTAAAATAGTGGACTAGAAAACTCCAAGTTCTTGTTTTGTTTTGTTTTTTTCCCCAGAAATATTTAAAAATATTTATACAGATGTCTGAACTAACTTTTCTAAGCTCTATAAAACAGTTAAAAGTTTATATCAATCAATCAATTGCTGGTCAAGAATTTTCCTCAAAATTATAAGAAAGCATTGTAGTGTTGTTGTTTTAATTTAAAAACCCATTTTATTGATTTTAGAGAGTGAGAGAAAGAGAGAGAAACATCAATGAGGGAGATACATCCATGGGCTGCCCACCCCCCTGAGGCTCTGGCCCACAATCTGGGCATGTGCCTGATTGGGAATTGAACCAGCAATCTCTTGGTGCATGGGACACTGGCCAACCAGCAGAGCCACACTGACCCAGGTGCATTGTAGCATTTTTTTAGCCCTTGCCTTAGTCTCTGTACAGCACAGTGGTGGTTTTCATTTGAGCAGGAAGCTCTCAGTTATGTCTCAACCTTCCCCCCTACTTCCCTTAATGGACATAGCTGAGCACACTATATTTACAAATTATTGTGTAAAATTGTTCTTATGTTTCTGGAGGATACCTGAATGACTGAGAGCATATATATCTCTATTTTTTTTAATATATTTTATTGATTTCTTACAGAGAGGAAGGGAGAGGGATAGAGAGCTAGAAACATAGATGAGAGAGAAACATCTACCAGCTGCCTCCTGCACACCCCCTACCGGGGATGTGCCCGCAACCAAGGTACATGCCCTTGACCGGAATCGAACCTGGGACTCTTGAGTCCACAGGCTGACGCTCTATCCACTGAGCCAAACAGGTTTCATCTATATCTCTATTTTTCATAACTTGGAGGGCAGGGAAGGAATATGTGGAATACCACTTTTAAGAGATACAAGGGTACTACAAACCCAGAAAACTTGGGGCATGGTATTATGGGTGAAAAAATATAATAGGACATCAAAAAGTCTGAAGGGGAAACTAGGGTAAGATTCAATGGGAAAGTAAAGTGTTTGAAAGAAACTTAATTTATGTGGGTGGAATTTATCCACCCATATGCCTTGGGAAGATGCATATTCACAGTCTTCCTAAGAGAAACATAAGCATTTACCTTGCCCAATCCTTAAGCTTAGATAAAACTCATCTAAGTAAAGCATTGTAGCAGCATAGTATCTATCTGAAAATAGTGCAAGAAATGGCTTTTACCTTTTATAAATATATTTAGTGTTTTGTTTGTATGCTTATTTGTTTCATGTTAAAGTCATTGTGAAAACTTTGACTGAACACAAACTAATGAAACAGATTTAAGTGATTGCACATGACAAATAATTTTTCTAAAATAGTTTGGAAAAGTCTAAAAAAAAAAAAAAAGATGACTACAAACATCAATAACCAAAAGAGAAAAAAAAAATGTGTAAAAGAAAAAGGAGAAGGACAGAGAAAATAAACAAACAGAAAAACCCTGGAGAAGAGGAAGAATCCTGTTATCAGAGTTATTATTTTATAATAGTAAAATACCCAATTCTCAACAAGAAAAATAAAACATACAAAGAAAGAAGACAAATATGTTTAATTTTAAAAAATAGTTAAATTGACAAAAAATTGTTACTAAGCAAAACCTGATACTGGCATTAGTATTCAAATATTTTAAAACAAAAGGTGACTTAAACATGTACAAAGAAGAGAGAGAGAGAGAGAGAGAGAGAGAGAGAGAATGAAGAATGTTAATAGAAATTGTAAAAAAGAGCCAAAGAGAAACTTTGAAGTTACAAAGTATAAGGACAGAAGCAAATAAATTATTATGAATATTTGACCACAGATTTAAACAGGCAGAAGAAAGAATCGACAAAGTTAAAGATAAGACTGTTGAACTTATTGATTCTGAGGAGAAAAAAAGTGAACAGTCCCAAATGGACTTATGGGACATTGCCCACTTGATTATAATGCATCACCTTGGGGTCATTTTGAATTTAGAGTTAATTGCATATCTTGGGACATTATCAAACAGACCAAGATACACATTATGGGAATTAAAGAAGAAGTGAGAGAGGAGAAGCATTATTTTAAAGAATAATATACAAAACCTACCAAACTTTGATAAAATAATATAAAACTAAGGTATGCCATTAACTCTAAGTCCAAAATGACCCCAAGGTGACGCATTATAATCAAGCGGCCAAAGACTGAAGACAAAGAAACATTCTTCAAAGCAGCAAGAGAGGAAAAATGGAATTTTACTTCTAGCAAATCCATCATGCAAAGTTGGAGTAGAAATTAAAATATTCCAAGATAAACACAAGCGGAGGGTGTTTATTACCACAAGATCTGCCTTATAAGAAATACAAAAGATAATTCTTTAGTTTGAAATAAAAAGATGCTAGGCAGTAACTCTAAGACATATAAAGATGTAAAAATCTCCAGTGAATGTAAATGCATGGGCACATATAAAAACCAGTATTATTATGATTATGCTTTGTCATTTAATTTTCTGCAGAATGTAAAACCAAATGCATATATATATATATATATATATATATATATATATATACACACATATATATATATATATATATACACACATACATATATACATATATGTATATATGTATGTGTATGTATATATATATATGAAATCAGGCACATGATGTATGAAGATATAATTTGTGGCATCAATAACAAAAAGAGGGTCAAAGTTATATAGAAGTATATTCTTTGCATGAGGTTGAACTTAAGTTAGTATCAATTCAAATTAGATAATTTCAATGAGGATGTTATATGTAATCCCCATTGTAACCACAATGAAAATAACTTTAGAATATTCATAAAAGAAGCTATAAGGGAATCTAAATGTAACACTATAGGACATCAGCAAGATGGTGGACTAGGAAGTTCCAGGTCTTCATTCCCCCATGGAAACATCAAACAACAGCATAAAGACCAAAGTAACTCCTGGGAACACTAGAAATCAGCTAAGAAGTTGCTGCAACCAAGCGAATGCCTAACGAAGAAAAAAACAGAAAATGATGTGGCATTGTAGCTTAACTTTAGCTTAGCCCCATGCCCAGAACAATGTGGCATGGTCAGAAAAAAGCCACACAATTAAGCCAGTTCCTGGCTCCTCCCTCCAAATGGAAATAAATACATGAAGTTTGCATATTCTGGCTTCATTAGAGGCTGCCTGAGAGACTGGCTACTTCTCTCCTAACTTGGATAACTGATGAAAATGTTGGCAACTTGAATAAGAGTTTTCTTAGGATTGTTTTCTGAAGATTTATTTTATTTGTTTGAATGTGTCTTGTTTCCCTGTTTCTTTTTATACCTTGAGATATCTTTGTTTACAGTTGGACATTTGAAGAAACAACCATTTCTTTCAATGTTTTCAGTCTAGCATAAATACCACGATCTTTTTGTTCTGAGGATGTGTCTGCAATTTGAACGGGGCCCCACTATGCAGTGAAAGGACTATGGCACAGGGAACCTGCAGTGAGCTAGGCGTCACTGATGCCTGAGGGCTAGAGATGATGAGCAGAGGGATACTATAGAAGAGCTAAGGCTCTGGGAAGAAACCAGGGTAACACGTTAGAAAAATTAAGACATTTAAAAACAACAATGTGTACAGGGAAATGTCTGAAAAGAAACTAGAACAAAAATTCATATACATATTCAAAGAAGACAATCCTCAGGACAAATTTGAGAGGTACTTAGGCCAGACTGCAAAAATTGCGAGAAGGGGTTGTTTATTCAAATGTTCAATTTTAAACTGTACATCAAATGTATATGAAGAAACAGGAAACAAGACACATTCAAACTCCAGAAACCAACCCTAAGAAAACTCAGATTTCTGACTGACTTAATAACAATTTGAAACAATTCTCTTAAATATGTTCAATGAGCTAAAGAGAGACAAAAAAAAAAAAAGTCCATAAAAATATTTAGGAACACAACACATGGAAAAAAAGAAAAAAAGAGAAAAAAAGACATTAAATTAATATTTAAAAGAAACCAAAACAACATTCTAGAACTGAAACACACAAGGATGTGAGGGCTGGGTTGAGGTGGGCAAAGAGTAGGGAGGATATGGACATCTCAAATAGTGTGATAAAAATAGTTATGATATAATTAGAGGAGATCAACAGCAGCCTAGAACAGTTAGAATTAAGAATTGGGGAATTAAACTCAAGTCACTTGAAATTATTCAAAGAAGCAGAAAGAAAAAAAATAAAATAAAGTGCACAGAGCCTAAGGGTTCATGGGACACCATCCAGTAGACTGACAAATGTTTATAGGATTCTTAGAAAGAAAAGAGAGTATTAAAGGTGCAGATAACTCATTGAAGATATAATTGTTGGGAATTACTGAAATTTAAAGAGACACAAAATCAAAGTTACAAATACAAGAAGATATCAAAATGACTTTCAACAATTAAGAATTTAAAAAGAAATTATCAAAATATAAGTAGGAAAAAAAATCAGATACACTGAGGCACATTATGATTAAAATTTCCAAAGTCAAGACAAAGAAATTGCAGAGTAGAATGCAGAAAACCAATAATTTATATCTAACAAATATGCCTTTCAACAATGGTGGGAGATTTAAAGACTTTTCCAGGTAAATAGAACCTGAGGGAATTTCATATATCCTTTCTGTTAAATAAAGACCTTCAAGTTGAAACAAAAGAAAAAAAGACAGTACTAGATGCCACATGAAAATATAAAGTTCTCTGATAAAGGAAAATATGTGGACAAATGTAAAACCTGTATTATTGTACATTTTAACTACAATTTTATTTCATAAAATTTAAGAGCAAAAGCATACAAAATAACTTCGATCTATTTTATTGGACACACAATACATAAAAATGTAAATTGTGACATACAAAACAAATGGGGAAGAGGCAGAACTGAAAATGGGTAGACATTTTATGTGATCAAAGTTAAATAAAATAGACTGGTATAACTTCAAGATGTTTTATATAATCACCATGGTAACCACTAAGAAAATATATATGGGGTATATCACAAAAAAGTAATCTGAACACAAAGAAAAACAAAAAGACAAGACAAGAGAAACAAAACCAAAAAATACCTATAAAACAAAGAAAAATGCATAACAAAAATAGTCCTTTATCATCATCTATAGTAAATTATAAGTGGGTTATACTCTGTAGAAATAGATTAGCAGAATGAATAAGAAAAAAATAAACAGGATCTAACTCTAGGTTGTAAATGAAATAAAGGAAAAGACATTTTATAGAAATTGGAACCAAAAGGAAGAAAGGTGACCATATAAATATTTAATAAATGAACTATAAGTAAAGAACTGTCATAAAAGATAAATTAGAACTTTATGTAATAATCAAAGGATAATTTCTTCAAAAGGTCTAACAAATATAATCACATGTGCACCAAAAACCATAATCTTAACTATATGAAATAAACTTTGATAGAACTAAAGTAAACATAGGCAACTCTACAATAATAGTAGAGACTTCAATATCCTACTTTCAATAATGGATAGAAGAACCACAGAGGGTCAATAAGGAAATGAGGATATCAATAATACTATACACCAGCTGGAACCAAAAAACATTTTTGGAACACTCAACAACAGCAGAATACTTATTTTGTCAAAGGCACATGGAATATTCTCCATGATAGATCACACAATTCTTAATAACTTTCAAAATCCTATATAATAAAAAGCCTAATATGCTAAGTGTCCAGTCATCTAGTCATCCATTCAACCAATCAAAGTGTAATATGCTAATTATATGCTAAGGTTGTTCAACCACTCGCTATGACATGCACTGACCACCAGGGGGCAGATACTCCAACCTGTAGGTTAGCTTGCTGCTGGGGTCCAGCCAATCGGGACTGTGGGAGATGGGCTGAACATGCCCTGGAGCCCTCCTGCAGTCCCTCCCCAGCTAGCCAATCTCCTGTGTCCCTCCCCAGCCCCAATTGTGCACCAGTGGGGTCCCTTGGCCTGCACCCTCTCACAATCTGATACCCCTTGGGGGATGTCAGGGAGCCGGTTTCAGCCTGATCCTGCAGGCCAAGCCAAGGGACCCCACTGATGCACAAATTTGTGCACTGGGCCTCTAATGTTTAAATAAAATAAAGTATCTAATCACAATGGAATGAAATTAAAAATCAATAGCTGAAGAACTGAAAATTTAAAAAGAAATCTGAAAATTAATAGACAACAAGTAAATTGGGAAATATTTTTGAGAAAAATTAATATGAATCCACAATATAAACTTATAAGATGCAGTAAAAGCAGTGCTAGTAAGGAAATTTTATAGCTGTCAATATACACATAAAAGAGAACAAAGATCTCAAACCAAAAATTTAAATTTTTACATTAAAGAACTAGAGAAAAAAAACACTAAATCCAAAGCTATCAAAAGAATGAAAATAATATATATTAGGTCAGATATATTAAAAATAGAGAATACAACAAAAATAAAAAAAATAAAACTAAGCATTGGTTCTTCAAAAAGATTGAAAAAATTTACAAACTTTAGCTACCCATTGAGAAAAAGTGAAAACTTAAGTAAAATAAGAACTGTAAAAAAACATTACAACTAATATTATAGAAACAAAATAATTATGAGAATATTATTATATATTGAATATATTACATATTGAATATATTTTATATTGAAAAATTAGATTATCAAGATGAAATTGATAAATTTCTTTTTAAAATAATATAAAAAGCCTAAATCATGGAGAAATAAAAATTGACAAACCTATAAAAGGGACTGAGTCAGTAATGAAAACCTCCCAAACAATAACAGGACTAAAAGTCCTTACAAGCAAATTCTACCAAACAGTTAAAGGATATTAAACATGAATCCTCTTTTAACTCTTTCAAAAATTTGAAGAGAAAGAAATCATTCTAAATTTATTCTATAAAGCCAGCATTTGCCTAAATCCAAAGCCAGACAAAAACACAACAGTAAATATAACTATAGAACATTAACCCTTATGGTTATTGAAGTAAAAAATCTTCAACAAAATACCAGAGAGAATTTAACTGTATATTAAAATGATTATACACCACAGCCAGGTGTATTTTATTCCTGCAATTCACGGAGGGTTCAACATATAAAAATCAATCAACGAAAAACTACATTGACAGAAAGAAGAAACATTTTTTTAAATTTTTGATTATATCAGTTGATGTAGTAAAAGGATTTGAAAAATTCAAATATATGGTGACAGGAGATTTGACTTTGGGTGGTGGGCACACAGTACAATATACAGATCATGAACCTACACCTGAAACCTATGTGATCATGTTGACCAAATGTCACCCAAATAAGTTTAATAAAAAAAATTCAGTAACCTTTCATGACAAAAACAATAAAATAGTAATTGAAGAAAACTACCTCAAAATTACCATAGCCATATATGAAAAGCCCACAGCTAATAATAAGAAATTGAAATTAATTTTTTCTCTAAAATCAGGAATAAGACAAGGATATTGACTTTTAACATTTGCATTCAACATAGTATTGAAGTCATAGCCAGAACAAATAGGCAAAAAATAAAATAAATAAAATAAAATAAAAACAGAACAAATAGGCAAGAAAAAGAAATAACATCAATTGATTTGGAAAATAAAAAGTAAAATGATCTCTGTTCCCACTCACATGATCATATATTTAGAAAATACTAAAGAATTCACAAAATACTGTTAGGACTAATTAAAAATGCAGCTAATTTGCTTATACAGTATCAATAAAAAAATTTGTTGTGCTTCTATACACTAACAATGTACCATTTGAAAATGCATTAAGAAAGCCCTAGCTGGTTTGGCTCAGTGGATAAAGCGTTGGCCTGCAGACTGAAGGGTCAGTCCCAGGTTTGATTCCCATCAAGGGCATGTACCTCAGTTGCAGGCTCTTCCCCAGCCCGGGCCTTGGTTGGGGTGTGTGCAGGAGGCAACCAATCAATGTGTTTCTCTCACATTGATGTTTCTCTTTGTCTTTCCCTCTCTCTTCCACTCTCTCTCTGAAAATAAAAAATAAATAAATAAATAAATAAATAAATAAATAGAAAAATATCCTCAGGTGAGGATAAAAAATAAATTAAAAAAATTAAAAAGAGAATTAGGTATATGCCCAGCCAGTGTGGCTCAGTGGTTGAGCATCAGCCTATGAACCAGGAGATCAAGGTTCCATCCTGGTCAGGGCACATTCCCAGGTTATGGGCTCAATCCCAGTAGGGGGAATGCAAGAGGCAGCCAATCAATGATTCTCTCTCATCATTGAAGTTTCTATCTCTCCCTTCCTCTCTGAAATCAATAAAAATATATTTAAAAAAAGAAAATACATTAAGAAAACAATTACTTTTAATATAGAATTATGAAGAATAAAATAAGAAAATTTTAACAAAAGAGATAATTTGTATACTGAAAATTAGCAAATGATACTGAAATAAATTAAAGAAAATGCAAATTATGCAAGAATTAATATCAGCATGACGTTAATACTATCCAAGTAGCATACAAATTCCATACAATCTTGCTAAAATCTCAATTATGTTTTTATCCAAAATATAAAAGGCCATCCTAAAAAATTTAATTTAGTAAAACAAACAAACCTCTGACTAGATACACAATCTTAAAAAAGAACAAAGTTGAAGGTCTCACACTTTTTGACTTAAACTTATTATAAAACTTTGGTAATTAATTCAGTGTGGTACTGGCATAAAGGCAAATATATAGACCAGTAAAATTGAATAGAAGCCAGAATAAATCCTTGCCTATATGGTCAAATCATTTTCAGCAAGGGTGTTAAAACCATTCACCAGAGGACAAACAAATGTTGTTGGGGAAACGGGATATCTAAATACAAAAAAAATGAAGTTGGAAGTTGGAACTTTATATACAAAAATTAACCCCAAATGAAACAAAGACCTAAATCTAGAACTGTAAAATGAAACTCCTTGAAAAAAATCATAGGGGGAAAGCTTCATGACATTAGATATGGCAATGATTTATTGGATGTGTCATAAAAAGAACTCAGGAAAAAAATTAAACCTAAATTACACTACAGAAAAATTTATAACTTCTGCGCATCAAAGGACACAATCAACAGAGTAAAAAGGCAACCCATACTATGGAAGAAATATTTGGAAACTATGTGTCTGATAGAAGTTTTACATATAAAATAAATAAAGAACTTTGCTTTATTAACAACCAATAACCCAATTAAAAAATGAGTGAAGGATTTGAAAAGACATTTCTCTAAAAAGACAAATGACCAAAAAGCACATGAAAGCTTGCCTAACACCACTAGTCATTAGGGAAAATTTAAATAAAACTATAATGAGATATAATCTGGCACATGTTAGAATGGACATTATGAAGAAAAAATAAAAATAACATAAGTGTTGGCAAGGATGTGGTGAAATTGGAATCCTTTTGTACTGTTGTTTTGGAATATAAATGGGACAGCCACTAGAAAAATGATGTGGTGTTTCCTCAAAAATTAAAAATCAAAGAACATATGATTCAGCAATTCTACTTCTAAATATATACTTAAAAGCTTTGAAAGTGGTCTCAAAGAAGTATTTGTAGTTTCATGTCTATAACAGCATTGTTCACAATAACCAAAAGGTAGAAATAACCCAAGGTTCCATCAGCAGATAAATAGAAAAATAAAATGGGGTCTATTAATACAATGAAATCCTTTTCAGCCTTAAAAAGGATAATAAGGACTGGACTGGGCTGGGAGAGAGGGAGGGAAGGGGGAAGAAAGAAAAGGAGATAGGGAGGAAGGAAGGGAAGGAGAGAGGAAGAGGGTGAGGAGAATGGGAGAGATGTGAGAAAGATGAAAAGAGAGTGAGAGAGAAGGAAGCACCCAGCTTAAATCCTACATAGGTTATACATTATATGCAAGTTCTTTAGAAAAATACTTGAATTTTCACAGGCTCATTTTCTGCTTTTTAAATATCTAGTTTTTAAGATTGTCTACATTTTATATTAAAATCAATGTGCAATTTATCTGTCTTCATTCTAACAATTGAATCAATTGTTTCAAGGAAATTTTGTGCTAGCTTGCAAATATAAAATAGCATGGTAAGTTAAAAAACATTTTAATGTGTTTTTAAGATTACATACAGCTTGATACAGGAAACATATTTCTTACTTTCTTCTCTTAGTTGATGTACCAGAGCCATTAATATAGCTACCATTATTTAGGTGTTTTGAATTATATTTGATTAAGATTAGTGTACAAAATTTTACTAACTGAAGCAAACAGAGGTTTAAGGATAAACCAGAAAATTCAAACTATTGCAATCTTATCTGTTTCTAGGTTTTAGTTTAATAAAGGCTATCACTTCACTTAAAACAGTAAGTCTTCAAGAAGAGTCTGATCTCTACAAAGTTATGTGATCACTAAAAGTTAAGACTCCCAAGGATGAACAGAGAAATAATTTGAATATTCCTAGGGCTAGTACTGTGGTTTCTGGATGTCATTGAAAATATACAGATATATTTTTACTAGAGACCCAGTGCACAAAATTCATGCACTGTGGGAGGGTCCCTCAGCCCATCACAAAGTTAACAGGAATCTCTACAGGGTGATGGTGGTGAATAATTTGTCAGCATCAGTCAGGGCAAAAAATGTCTTCCCAGCAGTCCAGGACACCCCCAGGGGATATCCAAAGCCAGCAGTCAGACATCCCTCTTACAGTCTGGGACCCCTCGCTCCTTACCACCAATCTGCTCACTGCTCCTTAATGCTTGGCTCACTGCTCCTTAGTGCTGCCATGGCGGTGGGAGAGGCTCCCGCCACCACCACTGTGCTTGCCAGCCCTGAGTCCAGCTTCTGGCTGAACAACATTTCCTGCCTTGAGCATCTGCCCCCTGGTGGTCAGTGCGCATCATAGCAACCAGTCATTCTGGTCGTTTTGCCCTAATGGTCACTTAGGCTTTTATTATATAGACTAGAGGCCTGGTGCATGGGATTCATGCACTGGTGGGGAGTGTGACCTGTAGGGATCAGCCCGCTGTGTTAGCGCTGCTCATCCCGGTTAGCCGAGCGGCTGTGGACCCGCCCTCTGACCACCAGGGGGAAGCTCCTGCATTGAGTGTCTGCCCCATGGTGGTAAGTGCACGTCATAGCGACTGGTTGACCGGTCGTTCTGGTCGTTCTGCCATTATTATATAGGATGCTATAACACTATATTCCTATATAATAAAAGCCCAATATGCTAAGTGTCCAGTCATCTGGTTGTCAATTCAACCAAAGTGTAATATGCTAATGATATGCTAAGGCCACTCAACTGCTTGCTATGACGTGCACTGACCACCAGGGGGCAGACGCTTCGACCAGTAGGTTAGCTTGCTGTTGGGGTCCAGCTGATCGGGACTGAGCAAGACAGGCCAGACATGCCCTGGAGCCCTCCCGTGGTCCCTCCCAGGCTGGCCAACCTCCTGTGTCCCTTCCTGGCCCCGATCGTGCACCTGTCCTGTACCCTCTCGCAATCAGGGACCCCTCAGGGGATGTCGGAGAGCCGGTTTTGGCCCAATCCCATGCACCAGGCCTCTCTCTCTATATATATATCTGTATCTATATTTGTATGTGTATGTGTATCTGTATATGTATCTATCTATATCTGTATATCTATATCATCTATCATCATGTATTTATATCTATCTATATCTATCTATGTATCTATCTCTCTGATGTATGTATATTCTACCAAAACTCAGAAGCACTGAACAATTGGGAACCTTGATAAATGAAATAATGCTGTTACCAACCTTTAAAATAGCAAATTCACAAAAGTTAACAGGAATCTCTACAGGGTGATGCTGGTGAATAATTTGTCAGCATCAGTCAGGGCAAAAAAATGTATCAAATATATTCTTTATTTTAATTCAGGCACAATTGCCCAAAATCTTTTTGAAGCAAACTCATTTCTAATATTTGCATCTTATTCCTGAAACAGTTTTTTTTTATTGCCACTGTTTACATAAAATGTTCTGTAATATAAATGACTTTCATAAAAGTTGCCAACTTCCAACCACCTGCTGTGTGCTCACAGCAGTAGCAGCAATTCTACTACTAGAAAATAATATTGAATTGCAATATCTACTGTCATACTCACAAATCGTTCTCTTAGGTTATGTTGGAATAAGACTATTTACTAATCCTCCTTTGCTATCTCTCAGTCTTCCTAGCATTATTTGCTTTGATTGATTCCAGCAAGATATGGAACAAGCAAGAGTGGAATCCTGTTTGGAAACCTCATTTCCCTGCAGTTCACATCAGAGCCACAACTGAAAAGTAAAATGTCTGGCGACTTTGCAGATGGAAACAGGCCCAGTGATAGAAAGTTCAATGTAGAATGGAAATGCCCTCCTGCCAGTCCGCCTTTCCTATGCTATTTTGCTAGCAATGTCCCATTGCCGCTCTTGGAATTGTATTGGAGTTTACAGATAAATTAGGGTGTCAGAAAGAAAAGGTTTGGGAAGCCACCGTTATTATCTGGTTCCTGGATGGACTTGTATGCATAACCTATTTTCTCCATATACCGAGACATGTTATTATCATTTGGAGGAAACAACAAGAATAAAAGTTAGGTTTTTTTGTTTATTTTTCTTTTTTCAGTGAAAGCTCTAAAATGTAAATAATAGCCAATATAAAGGTTTGAAGCAATTCAATAATATGTTCTTAGGTGTTATGTGGGGAGACCATCAGGAATTGTACCGGACAGTACTTGCCCCATTTAAAATATGTTTGCTTCCCAGGCTGCCCCATCATTGCCATACGAGAATGTTATCCCACATCCCAGATCCTCAGGTGTTTTTCATTTATTTTCTTACATGAAATGTCAGAAAGTTAAAATTTTATGTAGAATAACCAAAATAGATCTTAACCTAGGTGATGCAGCTGGATGGTAGAGTTGTCATGAGCACAGAGAAGAAAAGAGAACAGAAAAAAAAAATGCATTTGCTGAATTGGAAGGGCTGAGGCAGCCAATAAAAAACAGCACATACTGCTTTCTCTTTCCTTGAAATGATTTGTGTACTTTCAGGCTCCACAGTACTACATTCCATGTTTATTGCTCAGTTCACATCATTACTTTCTTTTCCTATAGGCATTGGTTTCATTTGGATCTCAATTGGTTTCTTCTGGCTGTCCTTAATATCTCCCTCCTTCAAGATTCAGTTTCATCTGTCATATTTTTTCTCTCTCATTCACGTCCCATGACCTCCAATATCACATATATGCCCATAGTCCAAATTTGTACCTCCCTTTAACAATTATAGCTCAAATATTAATTTGTTAATCAATTTTCTACTCAATAATTCTATTGGTTATCTCCAATGATAACATCAAATTCATCATGTCCAAAACTATCATTTTATTTATGAGGATATATTTATTGACTTGAGAGAGAAAGAGAGGGGGGGAGGAGAGAGAGAGAGAGAGAGAGAGAGAAGAGAAACATTGATGTGAGAGAAAAACATTAATTTGTTGCCTCTTGTACAACCCAAACAAGGAGATTGAACCTGCAACCTATGTATGTGTGCAACTGGGAATTGACCCCATGACCTTTCAGTATATGGGATGATGCTCCAACCAGCTGAGCCACACTGGCCAGGGCCCAACATTTTATTTTGTATCCTAAGCTGCTTTACTCTAGTCTTTAGCTTTTTATTAAATGGTAACACTACACAAACACACACGGAGACATTTGTTTTCCACATTTCCCACTAAACAATTAGCTACCTGAGTCAGGCAGCTTTAAGTCATTTCCCTCAACAGAACTGAATACAAAATCACTCCCTTCTCCTGTCTTTTGGTCCCACTGCTTTGCGTCATTGCTCAAAATTCAGCTTGCCTTCACATTTACTGAGGTAAAATAGCTCCCTTCAGAGATAAATAAATATTTATTTGTCCCTATACTAAATATATTTCTATTATTGAATGCCCATTTTTTGCATTTATTTATTTTTATAACCCAAGAATTTGCTATTGAATGAATGATTTTGCAGATATGTGGCTAAAACCAGCTTGTCAATAACACAAGCAAACACAAGAAACAGAAAATAAAGTCACATGACAACTCTGATAGATGGACATGGCAACCTAGAAGGCAGAGCAAACTAAGTAGGAAGCAAGTAGTCTGCCCTGGGCCTGAAGACACAGAGCAAACACAAGCATAACAAACCTTTCTATTCCTGCACTTGTACCTCCCCTTGGAGCCTCATAGATAAAAAGGTCACTACTTGGACACAAGTGTCCCATGTAAAAACCAGACTACTAAAGATATTTCTGCATTAATTACTTTTTCAATAAAATACAACCCAAAGCATATTTCCTGAGTGAGGTCTGTTCATGACAATAGTTCCAAATTAACAAAGAACATTAGCTAAATGTAATAGAAAACACATGGGCTTTGACCTATAAACTTTGGTCTGAAATGCCAGTTCAGCTACCTTTTAGTTGTCAAATTTTAAATGTTGATTAAAAACTTTATACTTAAGGTCCCTTTTTATGAAAAGAGGGATAAGGATAATTACTAACTTGTTTGCTTTGAGCATCTAAATAGCATATTAGGAAGAATTCACTAGACAATTTAACACATTAAACCAGATTTTACTGCTCAGTATAGACTATATTGTGTGGCTGCTCACCTGGCTTGGATCCTCCCACCAATGGAACATCATTGACACTCATGGCATGAAAGTGCACTCATATAGATCTAAGTTACTTATTCCACTGATATTTCCCATGCACCCATTATGTGACAGGTACATGATCTAGGGTGCTGGGACATGAGAAGAGGATCCAGCACACATTTAAATATCCCAGAGAACACACGGTCATACATATATATATATATAAATATATCATATATGGTAAAATTTATTTTCTAATTATTTACTGTCCCATATAAGGTAAATAATGTTATTTATATATGTATATGTGTCACATAAAATGAACAATATATTTTATTTTATTAATTTCTGTGTACCTGCATAGTACCAGGCAATATTCTAACAGCTAAAGATGCACAAGTCATAAGTATTGGTCTGAAAGAACTTTTTAAAATTTCCATCTTTAAAGTCGATAACATTAGAATGTTATCTTTACCTGTGCCTCAATATCCCATCATAATAAAAGAAGTACATGAATGAAAAGGGAATTACCTGTCCAGCATAGTGTGGCCAATTAAATAATAACTCCCAAAGTTCACACTTCAATCCTTGGAACCTATCAAAATGCTGCTGTACATAGCAGACTCGCAAGTGTAATTAAATGAAAGCTTTTCAGATGGGTAAGCTATCATGAATTATTTTGGTGCCCCAACCTAATTATAAGCATCCTTATAAGAAGGAGGCAACCACGTCAGAGGCAGAGAAGATAATATGAAGGTGGACACAGTGATCAGAGACACTAAGAGAAATTTATGGACACTATGCTGCTGGTCTGATGATGGAAGTGACCATGAGCTACAGAAGGCAGTAGCCTAGAGAAGCTGGAAAAGAAAAGGACAAGCATGGTTCCCAAGCACATCCAGTAGGAGCACAGCCACAGCTCTGCAGACATCATGGTTTTAGCCTCCCAAAAGCCATTGTAGATTGCTGAGATCCAGAACTGTAAGGTAATAAATGGTGTTGTTCAGATTCACTAACTTTTTCTTATTACAGTAGGAATAAGACAGTAACTAGTACAGATATAGGGGGTTCCTCAGTGAATTAGATAGTTTAAGACATTAAAATATTAAAGCTAATACAAAGCATGCTAATGTGTAAAACACAGTGAAGACAGTAGCAACCACTGTATTGTGAGGAAAGGGCTGTGTCTGCATGGGGAGCAGAGCTGCTTCACAGTGGCCAAGAGCACGGTGGCGATGAAAAGCAAACTAAGATTATGAGAGTAACTGAAGGTCAGTCTGCTAAATAGATGAGAAAATAAATTATTAATAGAAGTTATTTCCCAAAACTTCTCTCACAAATAGCAAGGATCACCATGAAATATACAGAATGGAACCATAACAAAAAATAAAGCAGAACATTGATTCCTAAGGAAGTCGAGGCAACTTAATGGACATAAACAACAACAACAATGCACAAACAAATAAAATAACTTAATATCTAAGAGAATTTTGGGAAATGTTTGCTTCATTAAATGAGAACAATTAGAACATTTAAAAAATAGAAATCTTGAAGCATATAAATTACAAAAAAAAATCAATTACTTTTAGGTAAGTTTGAGGGAAAACTAGAAAATTAGCAAAATTAAGGTAAAGAATACAGGAATCATGGAATAATCCTATATAATAAAGAAGTAATATGCAAATTAACCCTCATGCCCTCACAAGATGGCTGCCTATGACCAGGCTGGCAGGGGGGTTAGTGAGATATGACCAAACGACTGAACAGTAGGCTGCATGGGGTAACCAGGCCAGCAGGAGGGTTAGTCAGGGAAGACCAAATGACTTAACAGCAGGTTGTGTGAGGTGACCAGGCTGGCGGGAGTGGGAGGGACGTGAGGGGCAACCAGGCCATCAAGGGTGCAGTTGGGGGTGATCAGACAAGCAGAGGGGGCAGTTGGGGGTGACCAGGCCAGCAGAGGAGGCAGTTAGGAGCAACCAGGCTGGCAGAGGGGGGCAGTTGGGGGTGACCAGGCCAGCAGGGAGAGCAGTAAGAGGCAACCAGGCTGGTGGGGGGTGCAGTTGGGGGCCAGCAGGGGAGGCAGTTGGGGGTGATTAGGCTGGCAGTGGGGGCAGTGAAGGGTGACTAGGCTGGGGGGGGCAGTTAGAAGAGACCAGACTGGCAGGGAGGGCGCAGTTGGGGGCCGACTTGGCCGGCAGTGGGGGGCAATTAGGGGCGATCAGGCAGGCAGGCAGGTGAGCAATTAGGATCCAGCAGTCCAAGATTGTGAGAGGGATATCTGAGGGGTCCCGGATGGGAAAGGGTGCAGGCTGGGCTGAGGGCCCCTCTCCCCCCGCTCCATGCACAAATTTCATGTACCGGGCCTCTAGTAGTTATAATAAATATAATCAGTCCAGAAGTCCCAATATTCTTCTATAAGGCATTTCATAGAAAGAAGTCAGAAGTAATATAAGAACATTTTCCAGAGATGGAAAAAAAAAAAAAAAAACCCACAAAACATGAGTTTTAATATGGAGAACTCCCATCTAATACCAAATGGAAATATAAAGACCCTAGACCCTACCTAGACCAACATTAACCAGAAGATCCTATAATTGTCTAGAAAAACACAGGAAAGTTTGAAAAAGAAGAGACAGAGGACAGGGGAAAGAGAAGGGAAGAAAAAGAAGAAAGACAGGTAGGTAGAAAGAAATAAAGGTTTGATGTGAAATTCCTTGTTGACAATCTTGGATGACAGAAATAAATAATGTAGTCTTCAAAGTTCTTGAGGGAAAATTTGAATATACAATTCAATACCTTGATAAAATATTAGTTAATGTTGGTAGGGCAAAGATAAAGTAACTTTCAGACTTGTAGAAATTCAAAATATGTTTTCCATGTACACTTTCTAATGAAATTTCTATACCCTGGTCAAAAACAAAACAAATCATTACAAAGCAAAACAACAAAATGTGTCAAAACCAAGAGAAAGGTAGACATGGAGAATAAAAGAGTGGGACTTACTCAAAAGTCTGTCTGAAGAAAGGGCAGAGTGAACACTAATCAGCAGGCTTAGGAAACAGACAGCCAAATTAGGTCAGGAGTCCAGGAACTCTGATAAGAAAGGCTCCAGCTAAAATGAAACATTGCATCCAAATCTGTTATAAGGATCTGCATGGTCTGCTATGATATGGTAAAAATGACAGTATTTCTCTAACAAAATTTGATAAAAAGAAAAAATAGGAATATCAGAAAAAACAAACAAACAAAAAAAAACACTTTTTAAGAAATGGATAATCTGACCACAAAGCAAACCATAGCACCCTATAGAGAGAAAAGATGGCTTATTATGGTTACACAACAGATACTCTAAAGACAGTTAAGAGAATTTGGGAAGATGAAGCAGGGGAGGAAAGTGAAAGGAAGGTTTTGGATTCCCACTATGTTTACATTGGTCCACACCAAGACACATCTGAATTAAAATGCCAAAGGTTAAAGACAAAGTGAGAATCTTCGAAACAGCAAGTTACCTACAAGGGAGCAGCCATAGGACTGTCAGCTGATTTCTCAACAGAAACTCGGCAGACAGAAGGGGGTGATAAGAAATATTCAAATTGAAGAAAAACAAAGACCTACAACTAAGATTATTCTACCCAGAAAAGCCATCATTTACAATAAAAAAACAGATAAAGAGCTTCTCAGATAAAGAATAGCCTAAAGAAGTTCATTATCACCAAACCAGTATTATAAGAAATGTTAAAGCGTCTTCTTTAAGAAGAAGAAAAGAAGATAAAAAATATTAATAATAAAATGATAATAAATATATATTTATCAATAATTACTTTAATTTCAAATGGATTAAATGCTCTATAAAAGATATAGGAAGCTGAATGGATTATAAAATAAGACCCACATATCTTATCTCAAAGCTTCACTTTATAGATTGAAAGACACACACAGACTGAAATAAAAAGATGTTTGTTTAAGTCTCACCTAAGGGTAAGTTCACTGACTTTTTAGAGAGGAGGGGAGAGAGAAACACTGATGTGAGAGATAAACATTGATCAGTGGCCTCTCACAGCACCCTGGCATTCAAACTTGTAATCTATTTGGTGTAGAGGATGACACTCTAATCAACCAAGCCACCGAGGTGGGGCCAGCCATATGTTTTTTAATAGTGTAGTTAAGAAATGTTTCACATACCATAACATTCACCTGAGTCTACAATTCAGTTTTAGTATTGTCACAGAATTTGCATGTATTACCATACTCAATTTTGTATCTCAATTACACCAAAGAGAAGTCCTACACCCTTAGCCGTTATCCTCAATCCCTTCACTTTTCCCATCTCCAAGTGACCACTGGTTTGTTTTTAGTCTCTACAGTTCTGCCTTTTCTGAACATTTCATATAAATGAGTGATACATTATGTGGTACTTGGTGACTAGCTTCTGTAATTGGCATAACATTTCCTAGATTCATCCATGTAATTGTATGTATCAGAACCCCATATTTTTTTTTTTCAAACGAGATTCTACATTATGTGTATAACACATTTTATTTACCCATTCATCAGATGATGGGCATTTGTTTTTGTTCCAATTTTTGGCTACTAGGTGTATCGGTTAATAATGTGGGTTTTGTAATCAAAGAAAACATGATAATTTCAAGAGAAACATCAAAAGTGCTTTATTCAAAGTAATGTCTATTGCTAGCTACACATTTCCCCCATCTTTCAGGTAATTTGTGGATACCGTCCCAATAGAACTTTTCTTGTTTTGCGGCAAACCATTCAGAGACCCAATTTTCCACTTCTTCATATGTTTTGAAGTGCTGCTCAGAAAGTGCATGTGCTATCAATCGGAACAAGTGGTCATCTGAAGGAGTAAGGTCTGGTGAATACGGTCGGTGGGTTAATACTTCCCAGGCAAGATCTTTTAACGTGTCTTTAACTGGTTTTGAAGTGTGTGATGGTACGTCATCATGAAGCAAAATTACTTTGCTGTGTCTTCTGGCACATTTTGGTCATTTCACGATCAAAGGGTGGTTCAAATTGATTATTTGTTGTTGGTAGTGATCAGTATTAATGGCTTCACCTGGTTTTAGAAGCTCATAACACACCACACCTTCCTGATCCCACCAAACGCAGAGCATTGTCTTCTTTCCAAAGTGATTTGGCCTTGCAGTCAATGTTGATGGTTGACCTGCATCAACCCATGATTTTGTGCATTTGGGATTCTCAAAATGAATCCACTTTTCATCGCCAGTCACAATTTGATGCAAAAAAGACTTTCTTTTGTGCCGTTGAAGCAACATTTTACTGATGACTTTTTAGTTTTCCATTTGTCTTTCATTCTGTCGATGTAGTACCCATTTTCCTTCCTTTAAAATCTTTCCCATTGCTTGTACACAATTGAAAATTGTTTGCTGAGCCACATTTAATCTTTCTGCAAGTTGTTTTTGAGTTTGACACGTAGCTTCATCCAATAATGCTTGTAATTGTTGGTCTTCAAACTTTTTCGGTTGACCTGGATGTTTTTTGTCTTTCACATCGAAATCATCACTTTTAAAGCATAAACCAAGTATGGTCAAGATACTTGTTCACGCCGAAACCGGTTTGGCTCAGTGGGTAGAGCGTCGGCCTGCGGACTCAAGGGTCCCGGGTTCGATTCCGGTCAAGGGCATGTACCTTGGTTGTGGGCACATCCCCAGTAGGGGGTGTGCAAGAGGCAGCTGATCGATGTTTCTCTCTCATCGATGTTTCTAGCTCTCTATCCCTCTCTGTAAAAAATCAATAAAATATATTAAAAAAAAAAAAGATACTTGTTCACAAGTATCTTGAGATGGAGCATGTTCACCATAAGTTTCCCAAAATATACGATAACTTTCAGTAGCACTTTTCTTCAAAATAATGAATTAAAACTTCCCACAAATGCCCTTTTTTTGGGGGCATGAAATTTGACATTTTTAAACATAAAAATATCTATGATGTTAACACCTTCAGAAAATTTGACATATAAAGTTTTGAAGCTTGTTGTTAATACAACAAAATAGAATACATATCAAATCGCATATATATCAACATATGTGTAACTCCATCTATTGAAAAAATCTGCATTATTAACTGTTATACCTAATACTATGTAAAATGCTTCTTTGCAAATGTGTATAAAAGTTTTTGTGTGGACACATATTTTTAGTTCTCTTGAGTTAATAGCTAAACCATATGATAACTTTATGTTGAACCATTTGAGGAATTACCAGATATTTTTACAAAGTGATGCACCATTTTACATTCCTAATAGAAGTATATGAGTGTTCCAATTTTTTCACATATTTGCCAACAAATTTTTCATGGTTTTGAGTATAATCATGTTAATAGGTGTAAAATGGCATCTTATTGAAGTTTTGATTTGCAATTCCCTGATTAATAATGATGTTTAGCATTATTTTATGTCCTTATAGCCATTTGCATATGTCTCTTCTTTGAATATGTCTTTTCAGATACTTGACCATTGTTAAAATTGAATTATTTGTCTATTATCATTAAGTTGTTAGTTATTTTTTAAAAATGTATTTATTTTTATTGATTTCAGAGAGAAAGGGAGAGGGAGAGAGAGATAGAAACATCAAAGATGAGAGAATACCACTTGATCAACTGCCTCCTGCACGCCCCCTACTGGGGATTGAGCCCACAAATGTCATGTGCCCTTGGCTGGAATCAAACCGTGAACCCTCAGTCCTCAGGCCGGAGCACTATCCACTGAACCAAACCAGCTATGGCAAGTTGTGTTAGTTCTTTACATATTCTAGAAACAAGTCCCTGGTCAGATACGTAATTTTCAAAAATATTCTCTCATTCTGTGGTTTGTCTTTTATTGTATTTTTTGTATCTTTTGAAACACAAAATCCTATATAATAAAGAGCTAATATGCTAATTAGACCAGATGGCAAAATGACCTTCCAGAATAACCAGTGGGCGGGGCCATGGAGCCGCAAGGGCCGAGCCTCTTGTACAAATTTTAATACTGATAATGCCATGTTTTTCTCCTTTATTTTTTGTTACTTACATTTTTGTATTTGTATGTGAAAAAAGACATCACCTTAATGTCACAAAGGTTAACACCTCTGTTTTCTTGTAAGGGTTTTGTAGTTTTAGATCATACATTTAAGTCTTTCATATGTTTTCAGTTAATTTTTCTACATAAAAACAGAAGTCCAACCACATCTTTTTTGCTTGTGCATGTACATACTGATTCTGGAAAAGACTGTTTTCCCCATATAATTGTCTCAGAACCCAGGTCAAAACAGAATTGACATAAATGTGAGGATTTATTTCTGGGCTCTCTCTTCTCTTTCATTAATCTATGTGCCTGCCAATGCTAATACTGAATTGTTTTGATTACTGTAGCTTTGTTGTAATTCTGAATGCAGCAAGTATAAGTTTTTCATGTTGTTCCTCTTCAAGTTTTTCTTGGTAATTCTGAATATATGTATGAATTTTGGGATGATGTTGTAAATTTCCCAATGAGGTCAGCTTGTACTTGATAGAGATTACATTGAAAATGTAGATTAATGGAGGGAATGTCACCATAGTAACAATATAAATCTTTTAATTTGTTTTGATCTTCTCTAATTTCCTTTCACAATGTTTAGTTTTCAGAATATAGGTGTTATATTTGTTTTGTTAAATAAATTCTTAAGTATTTTATTACTTTTGATATAATTAAAATGGAATTGTTTTAAATTTTATTTTTTGTTAATTGTTACTGTACAGAAATAAAATTGATATTCATATATTAATCTTTCATGCCATATTGTTAAACTCATTCATTAATTGTAATAGTTCTTATTATATATTTTTAATGTTTTAGATATAAAAGGTAATGCCATTTGCAAATAGAGATAGTTTTACTTTTTCCTTTGAAATCTGGAAGACTTGTTTTTCATTTTCTTGCCAAATTTCTCTTACTAGGATCTCTAATATAATTTTCATTAGAAGTAGCAAGAGCAGGGATTCTTGTCTTTTTTCTGAACTTAGGGAGAAAGCATTCAATCTTTCACTATTAAGTAGGATTCTTTTTGATCTTTAGATGTAAGATATTGCATTATTTGATTTCCAATATTAAACTAACTTGTGTTTAAAATAAATACCAGTTGGTCATTCTGTATAATTGTTTTTACATGTTCTAAATTCAATTAGTATTTCAATGAGGATTTATGAAATCATATTCATTAAATAATAGTTGATAGTTTTTTTTTTTACTTCTAACATTTAGGGTCAATAATATTGGTCTCATACAATAAGTTGGAAAACATTTCTTCCTTGCAAATTTCTGGAAAAATACTTGAAGATTTTGGTATCAACCCATTTTAAAATCTTCTAGAGAATTTCACAGTAGATTGCTCTGATCCTGGGTATTTGTTTGTGGAAAGTTATTTAATTACCCTTTCAAGAATAATAAAGTAGAAGCATGATGGTTGATTTGAAATATTCCTTCTTTTTCCATTGTATTAGCTATAAATTTATCTGTAAGCACTATTTTAGCTGCATCCAGTATGTTCAGGCATGTTATATCTTCATTTTCACTTATCTCAAAGTATCTATATATATAAACATAGATAGTATATAATATATATATACATATATATATACATATATGTACATATATATATTCTACTGGTTATTTGTTACTGTGTAATTACATATATATATATATATATATATATATATATATATATATATTATTCTACTGGTTATTTGTTATTGTGTTGTTTAACTTCCACATATTTGTGAATTTCCAAAATTTTCAATTTTTATGAATGTGTAAATTCACACTTTTTTTATCAGAAAAACACCGATATCATTTGTCTTTTCAGTATTTAAATATCCAGATTGCCTACCTAACACCCTTTGTTAAAAAGATTGTCCTTTATTAAATTGTTTGATACCCTTGTTAATAGTGATTTGACTATATATGATAGGAATATACTTTTTTTTTTTTGTCAAGTAGAAGGAAGAATGATATGGATTTATATTCCCTTTCCTAATTTTTAAATTACTTTTACTGTTGCTCATTGTTTTTTTCTTTGTTGATTGAGATTTCCATCTGGGTTTATTTCCAGCCTACAGAATATACTTTAGTATTTATTGTAAGGCAGGTCTGCTAACAATGACTTCTCGTTTCTGTTGAGCCACATGAGGCTTCATTCCAGACTCCTTTAGCTACTAGTCTAGACCTGTCAGAAGCCTCTGAACATCTCAGCTTGCCTTTCTTGTCACGGAACCCCTGACCTATGAGTGAGCTGGGGAGGAGCTGGGGTCAGTGTGCCAATATCTTCACCCTATTGCCCCTGAGGTAAAACTCTTTTCTAGGATCTTTAGATTGAGATTTCCGCCTGGGTTTATTTCCAGCCTACAGAATATACTTTAGTATTTATTATGAGATCTGCTAACAATGACTTCTCGTTTTTGTCGATCCACAGGACATTTACATTTCAGACTCCTTTAGCTACTAGTCTAGACCTGTCAGACTGGATGGAGGAAAGAGCTTCTGAACTTTTGTTTATAATCACCGAAATTTAGTCTCTCCAACTTAGAATTGGAGACATGAGTAGTTCTACTGTCTTGCTCCTCCAAGCTCCCAGTGAGATTCAGTAATCCTTGATTGGGAGCTGAAGGGAACCCTATCTTTTTGGTTATTCTTGTCTGAATTGGATGGAACCCTGTCTTCTTGGCTATATCTCTCTGGACTGGAGCTTCTGTCCAGCTGAGCTGGGCAGATGGAGGAGAGGGCAGAAGCATGCTGTTGTTGCAAAATCAAAGAATCTTCTTATTCTTACTAAGTTTTAAGATTTTGTGAAGAAATATTTTGTCATTTGCTAATATACTTAGAACACATTTGAGGGACCCAAGTATTTCCAGTTATAAATAAATCAGCTGTAAATGTTTTTACAAGTTTTTGTGTGAACTCTTTAGGGTAGATACCAAGGAATGCTATGCTGGAATGTATGGTTAAGACTATATTTAGTTTTTGTAAGAAAAACTAAGACCTATCTGTCTTCCAATGTGTTTACACAATTTTGCATTCCCACCAGAAATAAGTGAGTGCCTAAACTGGTTTTTTTTTTAATTATAAAGAATAAAATAGATTTCCATTGTTTTGTTTCCAAAAGGAATAATGTTGCTGTGTCCCTTGTGGACATAATAATGAAAATACTTTATAATAAAATTGATTCAGTATTTGAGAAAAGAGGTATTACAAGCACAGTGAGACAACACATCTCAAGGCATGGATATTTAACCACAACAGTTTCAAGAAAATATAAATATTTCAATGTGGGTGGAGTAGAAAGTGGGTTTATAACGGAATTCAAATGGGACACAGAAGCCAGGCCATCATTAAGAGTTTGCATACCATCATGAATTGATTTATGTTTTAGGAAAGAACTAAAATGGAAACATCCAAAGGTGAGTGTGCTAAGATAGATAACCTTGCTTGGATCTGCAAGGCATGACACCTTCAATAATCTTCAAAGATATACAAATTACTCTAGTTTCTCAGCCTCTTGTCTTTTACACCCATAGGCAATAGAACAAATAGCATGCTAACTTTAACAGAATCTGTTGCCTTGAATTCTCTTGATAAATGTTCTCTCAATATGTTTCAGTATGACATGTGCCATTGGTATAGGAGGACAAAGAAAGATGTAGATTGACACACACAGAGAAGTCTTTCCAGAGAAGGTGGGAAGTCAGACAGCTTGCAATATAAGAAAATAAATTATTAATTAAAGGGAAGGGGTATAATTTTCAAGCAAAGTGAAGTTTCTGAAGAAAGATTTGGGGGTATGACTGCATATGCACAAGAAGGAGATAATGTAAGGTTGTTAGGACAGTGCCCAGAATATTGAATATGTTCAGTAAATATAAGCCATATAGTCAAGGTCAATTCTATTAAGGTTTGGTGTAGTTAGGTGTACTGAGACCTCCTGACCAGTGTAATGTGGGGATATTGGTAAAATGCAGATATGGACACTCCATCCAAAACCAACATCTTTTCTGGTGGGGTCTAGGAATTTGGAATTTTAAAAGATATGCATATGTTATCATATATTAAGTTCAATGATGAATCTACTATGAAGAGCTTGGAAACAACTAGTTTTAAAGGTTAAGGCATAAAAATGAATTTTCTTATTTCCACAAATAGGAATTTGATAGCAGAATAGTGTAGTGAAAATACTAGGTTTTGGTATCAAGTAAATCAGATAATTTGATTAATTTCTATCTTCTTTATTTCTTATAAGACAAACATATAATTTTATAGTTTAAATTAAATTAAAGAATATAAAAGCTATCTCTAGCTAATGAAAGAAATTAAAATTGGGATGTGTATCTTGCATATAAACATGTTAAATAAGAGTTAATACTATTTTTGGATATTTTGTTTAAAATAAATGATTAGCAATATTTAGAAAGAATATCAAATGGTTATAGTATTTAATGGTCTACTTTTTTAGGTTGACACTCAACCACTGAGTCACACTATTTGGGCTAATGGTCTACTTTTTTTAAGCCACACCTATATCCACACCAACTTGCCACTACCTGATGAGAAACAACACCATAGTTGATTTGCAGTTTAAAATTCTAAGATTTCTCAATTATCTCAATAGAAAAGATTAATTTCATTTTTTTTTATCCAGCAAAATTTGACATTGGAGTATTTGAAGCATAATCATTTTTTTCTGAAGTAGTAGGGCAATTTAAGGATATAATTATATTTTATACAGAAAGTCTAGATCCACCTCAAACTGAGATTAACAATTTCTGATTTCTTTGTTGAATTTAATCCCAAAGATGAAAAATAATGAAATAAAGCCTCCGTACAAAATGCCATATGAAAGTCCTATTAAGTTCTCACTTTCATCCCATTGTCTTTCAGATTATTGTCCCATCTCTGTTAGGTATTTATGCATTTGCTATTCCCCTCTGCACTTCTTCAGAATTCACCTTTATAAGGCCTAAACAATGGTTCGATTTTGTTCAAAAACAATGAAAATTAAGGTTGACAGACAAAGTTCTGGCTAGCTTTAAAAATTGAAGTCAGAATTTTGGTAGTTTTTAAGACATTTTAGTGATTGATTAGCCACAAATCATTAACCAGTTAACTTGTTTATTGATTAAATATAATTTTATTAAATGTTATTAATAGAGAAAATGAGTCAATTTTCTTAAAAGTTTGGAAAAAGGAATAATATCAACACTATAAGTTTTACTAATTTTCACAAAGAATGTACTAGACTAATAGAAAACATTAATTGCATTTCACGCAGCAGAAACATCACCTGGTCCCTATAATTTCCTGACAATTGTAAGCCAGGCTCCAGAGAAAATTTGAAACTTAAAAACCTCCCCCAAAATTAATTCAAGTCAGCTAAGATGGTCAGCACCTTGAACATAGCCAAGAAATAAGAATGCAGATAATTGATATGACCCAATGGACTACAATATGGAAAGACAGAGATTTCACATGACAAAGGGCAGGAATTTGTTGCATTGAACAGTTGCAGTATTTTACAGCATGGGTTTTTATAATCATTTTGGCCCAGAAAGCTAAAAAGACTAAAAGTAGTTATTATTAATAAAAATAATAATAGCCTGCTTCAATAGTACATGTAAATATTTTGTTGGACTATTTAAATCATACAACAAACTCAATCCCCAATATTTCTGTGTTAGGGAAAAAGTAAAGCCATTAATGGACAATGTGAAATGGTTTAATGACAGATATCAGAGAAAAGTCTACAAAGATTCTCAATGTGTCTTCAGCCTTTTTGTCTCCTGTGGTTTCACTACCCATATTTGGCAATTTCTGTAACATCCTAAACTTTAGTTTGCTTTTTAAAAAATACTGCAATGCCTTCTTCAAGGTGTTACATTAAGATTAATAAAACAAGGTGCTTACCAGGGCATCTGATTGGATTCATAGTAGATAATGAATAATATTTTTTTCCTGGTCTAGTCATTTTGCTTCTGTTGAATACTGTGATAGTCTCTGTGTGTTTTTTTTTTAACTTGCTGGGTACTTATCATGACATTCCTATGATCAAATGTTCTTTAACTCAGAATGGAGCCAAAGTCCAATTTTTTTATTCAAATGTGAACTCAGCCACATCACGAGCTGCATGCAGCTAAATGAGTTGTGTAACCTAAGACTTTTATTTTTTCAACCAATCAGGGGCAAACAAAACAGCATGAAAAACAACTAGAGAATTAGGATACTATTAGTTAATTCTTTATAACTACTTTTGTCCCCAATCTTTCACTGTATCGCCTGCCACTGAGGGCTTACAGGACCCAGCACACCATAGATGCCCGGGGTCACTGGGAATAGACTGGGACTTCATACTGCACTGCTCCAGAGAACCTGTGGTACAGAAGAGACGCCATGTAGCTTGGCAGTCTCATGTCAGTGGGAAAGAGAAGAACAGAGCATGTGCCAACATGTAACATCGTGGCTGTGGCTGTAATTGCAGGGGCTGCCCTAAGGACTTGTTTCTGTCTCACCGATCTTGTGAGAACCAGCAAAATGTTGACTGAGGGCTGATGAGAACAAAGATGACCTGCAGGGCATGCTGCTTTTGAAGATAGCAGACAGACATGAGAAGAAACTAAAGAATATGAGTTTCTAAAAATGCGAAACTGAACAATCCCTCTAATTGCAATCTATAGTCACACACTCAGCGAAGTCCCATCTACAAAAACCAGTGGAGAGGCCCCCCAAATTTCTAGCCAAGTTGATTGCTGAAGATCATTCATTTTACAAAGTCAGTCCATAAAATGAAAGAGGAGGCTATTTTTTTCAAATGCCCACATACCAACCAACACAAAGTTACAAGGATTATAAAGCGTTTGAAGAAAATAGTCCAATTAAAGAAACAAAAAAAATCTTCAGAAACTGACTCCTCAAAAATGAGTTGCACCCAAGCGGGGGAGGGGCAAAAATAGGTTTGTGAGTATGCAAAACATAGTTAATTGTTGTGTTATTTATTAATTATTTTATAATTTATTTGTTTTGCCCCACCCTGTAAAATACATATAAAGGATACAAACAGTTATAGAAGTGCTCAGTGAACTAAAAAATGATGCATGAAAAAAGGACAATTTTTAAAAAGATGGAAAATATCACAAAGAACTAAATAGAAAACTTAAAACTGAAGAATTAAATAAAAAATTGAAAATTCTCTAGAAGTTTTAACAGCAGACTTGATAACACAGAAGAATCAGTGAACTTTAGTATAGATCATTCCACATTAGTCAGTCAAAGTAACAAAATGAAAAATGATTTAAAAGACTAAAAGGAATATAAGAGACTATGGTACACCATTAAGAGGATTAACAGATACTTATAATAAAAGACCAAAAGATTTCAAATAAGATCATCAAAAAAGTCCACACAAAGATGCATTCTAATCAAATGGGGAAAAAGTCAAAGCTGCCCTGGCTGGTGTGGCTAGAGCATCATGCTATACACACAAGGTGGCAGGTTCAATTCCCCATCAGGGCACATATCCAGGTTTCGAGTTCAATCCATGGTCAGGTAACGTGCTAGAGGCAACCAATATTTCTCTTGCACATCAAACTTTCTTTCTCTCTCTTTTTCTCTCTCTGAGATCAATTTTAAAAGTCAAAGGCTAAAAATGAATGTGTAAGGAAGCAAGAAAAAGTGCCTCATTACATACAAGGGAATCCTCATAAGATAATAAGTGAAATCTTAGCAGAAACCTTGTATGCCAGAAGTAAGTTGGATGACATATTCAAGTTGTTTTATTAAAAATGTCAAGCAAGAATCATTACTTGGCAAAATAGTCATTCTGAAATGAAGGAAATAGAAAATCTTTCTTAGATAAACAAGACTAGAGAGAGAGTTTATCCCCTCTACAAAGGGTGCTAAAGGGAGTTTCTCAAGTTGAAAGGAAAAAATGCTAAACATCAACATGAAATTATAAAACTTGCCATTAAAGATAAACATAGAGAGCAATATAGAATACTCTAATACTAAATTGTGGTACATAAATCACTTAATTCTGGTACAGAAGTTAAAAGACAAAAACCTATTAAAATATGTTAATAGATAGATAATATAAGCAGATGTAATTTGTAACATTCATAGCATACAGTATGTGTGAGGGAAAGAAAAAAAGTGTAATTTTTTTGTAACTTACTGAAGTTATCAGCTTTAAAAAGATTGTTATAACTATACTATGTTTTATATCAGTCTCTTAGTAACCACAAAGAATATAGGTAAAAAAAGATTAAATAACAAAAATAAAATGAGAAAGAAATCAAATCATGCCCCTATAAAAATCTACAAAACAAAGATAATCCAGGATGGTGGCAAAGTAGGTGGACGTTACACTCACCCCCTCCAAGAACAAAATGGAATTACAATGAAAATATAGATCAACATGAATAACCAACTGAAGTGTAGCTGAACAGCAGTCTTATAACCAAGGATTTACAGAAGAAGGCACATCATGGTAGGAAGGGTGGAGATGTGAAAAGGGCTGCACCTACGTGAGGTGGCTGAGAATCCAGAATAGCTCAGCTTTAAAGGTTTATCCCGAGAAGCATGGGGTCAACCACATACTTGGCTCCCCAGCTCAGAGCACCAAAGCTGCAAAAGTTAGCAGAGGTTCTGTCCACCAGAAGAAGTCTGCTGGAAACTCAACTACCCTCATTAAAGGTCAATGAAAAAAATATTTTTTCTTAGTCACTCACCAGGTTCCAGCAGATGAAGAGCAGCTTGGGGCTGACTAAAGTCATTTGAGGAAAGAATAGGTTGTGTAGCTCTAGACTCTAGAGAGAGAGTTGAAGAGAAAACTGCCAGGGTCCTTGTGCTTAGTTTCTCTCCATTACCATTCACAGATGTCATCTTTCTTGGGTTGGGCACTCCCCTCCAAAAGCATCAGCCTGGGAAAATACAATAGCCCTACCCTCCAAACTCTATCTCATTCACGCTGCCAATCTTACATTTACACCTTGACTGGGTCCCTGGTGCAGAGGTTCAGGAAAACTCAGGGAGTTCTTACGGGAATAATAAATAGAAAGTGGCACCTTTAAAAGCATGCTACTCATCTACTGAAGGTTAAACGCAGCCAAATTCTCCGGCCTTTGAAAGTGTGGGTGCAATTGATGGAAGAACAGAAATCAAACAGGAGATGGATGAAATAAACTATTTTTATGACAATTCTTGACCTTTTCTCTAGTTGCAAATCCCCAAAAGAGCCCTCATCCCCCCTCCCAAGGTCATTAAACAACAGAATACACTCAGAGTTACACTAAATCTACCTGCCATCCTGGGTAAAGATTTTTCATGAGGGGAGAACAAAATGGCAGCAGAATAGGCAGATGTGTCCTGATCCTTCTCCAGGAGGAAATAGAGGGAGCAGCTGAAACAAGAAGAATCCAGTACGAATTGTCAAAGGAGACACGGCTGGTGAGACAGTTTGCAGCTGGGAAGGGCAGAGATCTCCTGGAAAAAGGTAAAACAAGGATCTGGGCAATAGAATCTGATGGATCTCTAAGCCCAGAAGGTCAGGGGAAAACTACACGGTGCCAAGCCGCGTCCCTGAGGACAGGCAAAGCGTCTGACTGTGAGAAAAAGGGTCCACGGGACTGCGGGAAGTAATAGATTTTAGACCTTGGAGTCTGATTTGGGATCCGAGCTCAAAGGCAGCCCTGCAGAGCTAACTGCCCGACCACGCAGTGCTGACAAGAGAGGAGCTGGTAAAGATACGGTCCCTCCTTGTGCCGGGGTCTGCGTCTTTCCCCACTGACTCAAGTTTGTAGGACCTTTCAGATACAGTCACTTACCCGTGGCTGCGGGGCAGGAGAAGGGGTGGAGTTGTGGATTCTAGGGAGAGTAGGCAGCGAACAGGTCCAGGAGAAATGGAAGCGTATCTGGTGCTGACTCACATCGGATCCCCGGTCACCATTTTCTCCTGAGAAATAGCCCCTCACTCCAGTCTCCAGACAACCAATATAGCCACACCCTGATTCCACCCTGATTATCACCATAGAATCTGAATACTCCCTGAGGCCAGAGGAACTGCCCAAAAGAAAAACCTTTAGCAACTAGACACCTCAATTACGCAGTTACACTGTCAGTGCTCTCCAGAGTGCTTCAGTGTGCCTCGCTGGCAAACTTACCGCGGGTGCTCCTGTGAGCTGCCACTGGGAGTAAGCGCCTATCCACCACAGGTACAGCAGCAAAAGCTGAGTCTGCCCACCCCACAACTACAAAATTCTGGGCAACACAGTCATGCCTTTCCAGGGTGCAGGCCCCCTGAGCCACATCACCCTGACAGGCGGTTCCTTGGAGCCACTGTGAGTCTCCACTGGGCAAGCGTAATTTCAATTTAGGGTGCAAGACAGAAAAATTGGGATACTACCCTCCACAACTATTGACCTCTAGACACTGCAGCTGTGCCTCTCAAACCCGCAAGCCTACATCAAGAGAACCCAAATAGCTCAAGTAGGGAACTACACTAGATTACCAAGCCCAGGAGAACTGAGAGATTAAACCAGTAGCACCATCACCAAAAGAACCTGGATAGCAAAGCAATTGGATCTACAATTAAAACATTACAGGAAAACATGGGGAGACAAAAAGGAAATTTCCAAAGGAAAGAAAAGAGGAATCGCCAGAAAGGGAGTTAAATGAACTTGAGGCTAGCAGCTTAACAGAGAAAGAATTCAGAGTATTCCTTATAAGGATGTTTAAACGGATGGATGACAAATACACACAACTCAATGAGAACTATAAGGAGCTAAATGAAAATGTCACCAACATGAAAAGAAACCAAGAGGAGATGAAGAATGACATAGATGCAATAAAGAACACAATGGAAGGCTTAAACAGTAGACTAGAAGAGGCTGAGGACCGCATCAGCGAATTAGAAGACAAGGTAGGAAAAAACACACAAACACAGCAGCAACTGGAAAGACTTAAAAAGCAAGAGGAGAGCCCAAGGGAGCTTTGGGACAACACAAAATGAAACAACCTTCGAATAATAAGGATAAAAGAAGGAGAGGAAGAGAAGCAATGAATAGAAAACCTGTTAGAAGAAATAATAACAGAAAACTTCCCTGATATTGGCAAGAAAAAAACTATCCAAATCCAAGAAGTACACAGAGTCCCAAACAAGTTGAACCCCAAAAGACCGACACTAGGACACATCATAATTAAATTGACGAACACCAACAACAAAGCAAGAATCTTAAAGTCTGCAAGAGAGAGACAGAAAGTTACCTACAAGGGATCTCCTATCAGAATATCAACTGATTTCTCAACAGAAACACACCAGGCCAGAAGGGAATGGAATGAAATATACAAAGTGATGCAAAGCAAGGCACTGAATCCAAGAATACTATACCCAGCAAGGCTATCATTCAAAATTGAAGGTGGAATCAGAAGCTTCACAGACAAAAAAGGGCTAAGAGAATTCATCACTACCAAGCCAGCAATGCAAGAAATGCTAAAGGGGCTGCTGTAAAAAGAAGAAAGAGAAAGGCAAGAAGAAACATAAACACTAAAGAAAAATATATCAACAAACAGGTACTTATCAATAATAACATTAAACGTAAATGGAATAAATGAACCAATCAAAAGACATAGGGTAGCTGAATGGATAAGAAAACATGACCCATATATTTGCTGTCTACAAGAGACCCACCTTAGAGCAAAAGATTCACACAGACTGAGAGTGAAGGGATGGAAAAACATTTTTCAGACAAATGGAAATGAGAAAAAAGCTGGGGTCGCGATACTTATATCAGATAAAATAGACCTCAAAGTAAAGGCCATAATAAGAGATAAGGAAGGCCACTACATAATACTAAATGGAGCAATCCAGCAAGAAGATATAACTCTGGTAAACGTATATGCACCCAATGCAGGAGCGCCCAAATACATAAAAAAATCTCCTGGAAGATATCAAGGGAGATATCGACATCAATACAATCATAGTAGGGGACTTTAATATCCCACTATCACCATTTGACAAATCCTCTAAATAAAAAATCAGCAAAGAAACAGCAATTCTAAATGACACACTAGATCAGATGGACCTAATTGACATCTTCAGAGTATTTCACCCCAACGCCATGGAATATACGTTCTTCTCAAGTGCACATGGAACTTTCTCAAAAATAGACCACATATTGGGTAACAAGCAAAGTCTCCCCAAATTCAAAAAGATTGAAATCATATCAAGCATTTTCTCAGACTACAATGGCATAATATAAGAAATAAACTACAATAAAAACATTCCAAAAAATTCAAACACTTGGAAACTGAATAGCATGTTACTAAACAATGATTGGGTTATCAATGAGATCAAAGAAGAAATTAAAAACATCCTGGAGACTAATGACAATAAAAACACAACATTGCAAATCCTATCGGACACCATGAAAGCAGTCCTGAGAGGGAAGTGTATAGCTCTACAGGCCTACCTCAAAAAACAAGAAAAAATGGTAATAGATCATCTAACTCAACAACTCAAAGAATTAGAAAGGGAGCAACAAGAAAAGCCCACAGTGAGCAGAAGAAAGGACATAATAAAGATCAGAGCAGAAATGAATGACAAAGAGACCAAAAAAACAATACACAAGATCAATAAAACCAAGAGCTGGTTCTTTGAAAGGATAGACAAAATTGATGAACCTCTAGCCAGGCTCACCAAGAAGCAAAGAGAGAGGACCCAAATAAACAAAATCAGAAATGAAAGAGATGAAATAACAACAGACCCCACAGAAATACAAAGGATTGTCAAAAAATACTATGAACAACTCTATTCCAACAAACTAGACAACCTGGAGGAAATGGACACATTCCTAGAAAAACACAACCTTCCAAAACTTACTCAGGAAGAGACTAAAAATCTCAATAGGCTGATAACTATTGAAGAAATTGAAGCAGTCATCAAAAAGCTTCCAGCAAACAAAAGCCCGAGGCCAGATGGCTTCACAGCGGAGTTTTACAAAACATTCAAGGAAGAGCTAAAACCTATCCTCCTCAGACTATTCCAGAAAATTCAAGAAGAAACACTTCCAAGATCCTTCTATGAAGCCAGCATCACCCTAATACTAAAACCAGATAAAAATAACACAATGAAAGAGAATTACAGGCCAATATCCCTCATGAACATAGTAGATGCCAAAATCCTCAACAAAATTCTAGCAAATCAAATCCAGCAGTACATCAGAAAGATCATACACCATGACCAAGTAGGATTTATCCCTGGGATGCAAGGATGGTACAATATTCGCAAATCAATAAACGTGATACATCACATAAACAAATTGAGAGATAAAAACCATGTAGTCATATCAATTGATCAGAAAAAGCATTTGACAAAATCCAACACCCTTTCTTAATAAAAACTCTCAGCAAGATGGGAATAGAAGGATCATACCTCAACATAATAAAAGCCATATATGACAAACCCACAGCCAACATCATACTCAATGGGAAAAAACTAAAACCATTTATCCTAAGAACAGGAACAAGACAGGGATGCCCACTCTCACCACTCCTGTTCAACATAGTGTTGGAAATACTAGCCATTGCAATCAGACAAGAAGAAGAAATAAAAGGCATCCAAATTGGAAAAGAAGAAGTAAAACTGTCCTTATTTGCAGATGACATGATACAGTACATAGAAAACCCTAAAGACTCCATCAAAAAATTATTAGACTTAATAAATGAATTCTGCAGAGTAGCAGGATACAAAATAAATGCTAAGAAATCTATGGCATTTCTATAAACCAATAATGAACTTACAGAAAGAGAGACTAAAAAAACAATCCCATTTACTATCACACCAAAAAAATTAAGATACTTAGGAATAAACTTAACTAAGGAGGTAAAAGACCTATACACGGAAAACTACAGGACACTGAAAAAAGAGATAGAGGAAGACGTAAACAGATGGAAGAACATACCATGTTCATGGATTGGTAGAATCAACATCATCCAAATGTCCATACTACCCAAAGCAATCTAATTTCAATGCACTTCCCATTAAAATATCAACGGCATACTTCACAGACCTAGAAGGAACTTTCCAAAAATTCATCTGGAATAAAAAAAGACCCCGAATAGCTACAGCAATCCTGAGAAATAAGAACAAAGTATGAGGGATCTCAATACCAGATTTCAAGCTATATTACAAAGCCACTGTTCTCAAAACTGCCTGGTATTGGCACAAGAACAGACATATAGATCAATGGAATAGAATAGAGAACCCAGAAATCAATCCAAATCACAATGCTCAATTAATATTTGACAAAGGAGGCATGAACATACAATAAAGTCAAGACAGTCTCTTCAATAAATGGTGTTGGGAAAATTGGACAGATACATGCAAAAAAATGAAACTAGACCACCAACTTACACCATACACAAAAATAAACTCAAAATGGTTCAAGGACTTAAACATAAGACAGGAAACCATAAAAATACTAGAGGAATCTACAGGCAGAAAAATCTCTGACATATGCCAAAAGAACTTCTTCGCTGATACTGCTTCTAGGGCAATGGAAGCTAAAGAGAAAATAAACAAATGGGACTACATCAAAATAAAAAGCTTTTGCACAGCAACGGAAACCATCAATAAAACAACAAGAAAGCCCACTGCATGGGAGAACATATTTGCCAATGATGTCAACGATAAGGGTTTAATCTCCAACATTTACAGGGAACTCATGCAGCTTATCAAAAAGAAGATAAACAACCCAATCAAAAAATGGGCAACTGATCTAAATAGACACTTTTTGAAAGAAGACAGAAGGAAGGCCAAGAGACATATGAAAACCTGCTCTAAATCACTAATCATTAGAGAGATGGAAATCAAAACAACATTGCGGTACCATCTCACACCTGTCAGAATGGCCATTATCAACAAGTCAACAAATGACAAGTGCTGACGAGGATGTGGAGGAAAAGAAAACCTCGTGCACTGCTGGTGGGAATGCAGACTGGTGCAGCCACTGTGGAGAACATTATGGAGTTTCCTTAAAAAAATAAAAATAGAACTCCCATTTGACCCAGTGATCCCACTTCTAGGAATATATCCTAAGAAACTGGAAACATCAATCAGAAAGGATATATGCACCCCTGTCTTCATAGCAGCACAATTCACCATAGCTAAGATTTGGAAACAGCCTAAGTGCTCATCAGCAGATGAGTGGATTAAAAAACTGTGGTACATCTACACAATGGAATACTATGCTGCGGTAAAAAAGAAGGAGCTCTTACCATTTGCAGCAATATGGGTGGAGATGGAGAACATTATGCTTAGTGAAATAAGCCAGGCAGAGAAAGATAAATATCACATGATCTCACTCATTTGTGGAATATAATGAACAACATAAACTGATGGGGGGAAAAATAGATCCAGAAACAGAGAAATATCAATCAGAACGTCAAACCTCAGGGAAGAAATTGTGAGGTAACCAGAAACCCAAGAATGCCTGAGAACGCCTTTCTAGCCACGCTAGCAATTATCAGATGTACGGTAATTTTACCTGGGACAAGAGGATAACTATTTTGGACTTATGCTCCTGACCCTTCATGGGTAAGACCCCTTATGTGGGCTGATCCCCTGACTAATGTAGTTACCAATAATACCAAACACCTTGGTCATCCAGGAGGTCCATGGGTGGGGCAAGAAAGCATAAATACACAGGGGTCTCCACCCAGCTTCCCTTTTGTATGACACAAAATCAAAACAATGCCCCTTTGGATGTACAATTAAAGAGAGGTTTCTGGCTTGTGAGGACACCAAAGAAAGGGTGTCACTACTATCACTACTTGCCCCCGGTAGAGGTGCAGAAAATGTAACTAAGACCTCGTCTATATAAAAAGAAATGGTCAGCCAATTTGAAAGGAAATTGCCATGGACTAGAACAAAGAATATCCTTACATGATATTATTTTACACTGTCATTAAAATTTTTCCCAGGTTTGGATCACCCCCAATACTTATAATAGTTCCTCGCACGCTTGGGGATAAAAAAAATAAAAAAATAAAAATAAAATAAAAAAATAAAATAAATTTAAAAAAAATAATAAAAATCATCTGTTTGGTGCTTGGAGACAAACGTAACGCATCTCTTGATATTTTAGAATTACAACAGCATAAAATACAATTATCCCAAGCAAACTTACAAACTGATTCTTTGAATGTCTGGCAGTAATTTAAACAGAACATGTAAGGATTTAATCCCTTTCATAGTGTAGAGGGCCTCCTGGGAAGGCACCTGAGCATTCCATATTGGTCCCTCTTATCCTTTAGGCCAAGAGGGACCCTCTTCTCACAATTCAATTGCTCACAGCTGTTGCATGAGCTCTCTGTTCATGTCGAGGTTGAAGTCTCGTGATGACTGGTGCCATGGATCTGTCTCTTGCCCAGTGGGGCAAACTGAGCCCTCCCTGGAGAAGAAACCTGGGTTCCCCAAGATATGTGATCAGTGCTGGAGCCCCGCCAGCAGGCAAGGGGATCCCAAGGCAGGTGCTGGGCATGGAGGCCACGGGGGCATAGGCTACCAAGGAGACAAAACTGAATCTCATTTAACCCGCTTGGCCCCGGAGGATGGCTGGTTAGCCAGACACGGGTAAGATTCCTCAGGGAAGGAACAACCTAAGACAGGCACAGTCATATAGGGGCCATCAGGAGAGAACTTGGGGGTCTACAGAGGTGGGGCACAGAACCTCACCCCCCCCAACATTGCAGGGGCCTGAACCCTAGCCCCTTCTGAGGGAGGTCTCCTACCCCCATGGCTACTTCGTGCTTCCCATGCCCAGCTCAGATCAGGACCCAGGTGACCGACAGAGACTTGGCCAACAGCAGCTGCCCTCTCACTCCAACAAGAATTGTTTGAGTTGTCTTGTACCCATGGTGTGGGGAAGTGGATTTATGATACCTAAATCCAGCCTACCACCAGGAATGCTCAGGACCTACTCAAGAAGGCAAATAATCCTTTCCACTAATATTTACAGGGTAAAATAAGATTGTTGTTAGAGTAATAAATTTGAGAGTAAAATAGTAGCCAAGTTTTCAGGAAAATTTAAATTGGCTAATTGAAACAAGCGAATATGCTAGAAAAATTAATTGTACTGGACAAAAAGGTGTTCCTAAAGTGTTAACTAAAATTTTTATTGGTAGTTCATCTCATGATAAAATTGCGCACCATGTAATGAACCTAAAACAGTAATATTATAGTGCAAAAAATTAAAATTTAAAAGCCATCAAGACTACATTATAAAATTTTCAAAAGCCTCCTAATATTTAAATGAAGAAAGGGGGGATAGTAGAAGAATATCATGTAAGGAAAAATAACCTGTAAGTAAATTACATCTAGAAAATTAATACTTTAGAAAATTAACTGTAAGGCTAAAAGCAAGACACCCATGAAAAACACACAAGGTGTCAAAACAAGCCCGAGGAAAATCATTTGAGCAAAAACTGAAATAGGATCCCAAGTCAAATTTATAGAAAATATTCCTTTATTAACTTTTGGTCGAGAATATGATTGTATATTTTCAGAAAACAACTCCGAGACCATGTGGATTCCGGCAACAGAGAGGAATCTACAGGACTACTCCAGCCATGAAGACAGAAGAGAAGCAGTCCAGAGATGGAAGACACTGACGTCGCCTTGCCATACTAGCAGTTAGCAGCTGTGCGTCACTGCAGGTTGCTCAGGACCAAACCAGAGAGGGTCGGACCTGCATTACCACCATTTGTCCACCATCCAGAACTGAAATATCATTGCTGTTATGTACACATAAACAACTGTTGGACATAGAAATCGGGACTCAAAAGAACTGTTGGCCCAGAAAGAAACTCACTGCAGACTGATTCATTTGCCTCTCAGCATAACCATTATTGCTTGTCTCATTTTTGGTTCCTATAAGTGTATTCCTAGTATCACATGAGCTCACTCATCTAGGGGAAAAGATGAACAATATAGACTGAAGAACAAGTACAGCATTGATCAGACTGTCGGACCTCAGAGGGAAGGTAGGGGAGGGTGGGGACAAGGGAGATAGATCAACCAAAGGACTTGTGTGCTTGCATATGAGCCTAACCAGTGATCATGGACAACAGGGAGATGGGGGCATGCATGTGGGGGGGTTTGGGATAGGAATGGGGAGGGGGTTGATGACAAATATGTGATACTTTAATCAATAAAGTAATTTTTAAAAAATTTTAAAAGATTTTTCATGAGTCTAAGAGCTCAGCTACATGCCAGATATGTGACTTTTGGAGAGATTCTTTTTCTTTCCTAGTAAGTATGACTATTCAGAGTTATAATTGATGTTTTTCAAGCGGAGTTCTATTTATAGGATTACATATTAGGAGATGATATAGGACCAGGGCCCTAAGATTGAATTACATCCTTTTGGATACCAAGTGCTTATTAAAGAAGAAGAAAAAAGGAATATGTAGTGGGTAGAGGAGGATGACTAATACTGAAGCAGAGATAGATCTCTGTCTCCAACTTCTCCCTCCTATCTCATTAATTAACTTTCTGGTTTGTATGTACATGTTACATTTTCAAAGTATTCCTAATTCCCATGTATGAGCAGAAATATGTGGACAATGTCCCTGAGAGCTTCAGAATTGTTCTTATAAAGATGATAAATAACCACCTACTATGCCCAACTCTTCTCCCTGGATACAAGCTTCCATGGGGCAACCCATGACACAAAGTCCATGGAGAGGATGGTGGAAGTCTGGGTCACTAGTGTGTGTTGGAACGAGGGGGTGGTAGATAACTCTTAGGTCAAATTAAGAAATGATGATAGTTGCTCAGCAGGTGTGGCTCAATGGTTGAGTCTTGACCCATGAAGCAGGAGGTTGAAGTTTGATTCCTGGACAGGGAACATGCCCCAGTTGGCAGGTTGATCCCCAGAAGGGGGCGTACAAGAGGCAGCCAATCAATGATTCCCTATCATCAGTGATGTTTCTATCTTTCTATCCCTATCCCTTCCTCTCTAAAAATAAATAAAAACATGCATAAAAAAAAAAAAAAAAGAAATGATGATAGTAGAAAAAGGAAAACTGATGTTGGCTTTAGAAGCATAGGTATAGAGCCAGATAGATGTAGATACCCATGGATACAAACTAAAAAATTTATTGATATAAAGTTATTCTATATTTACATATAAAATATCTAATGACTTACATTAAAAGCATTGTCATGGAGGTCCCATTCTTTTCCTGAGAGACACGTGATTCTAAATTAAAATGCTATAGCTTGAGAGGACACCTGGAGACTAGTGGGAATGCGGATGTGGGTTTGAGAGGGGCAGCTGGCCAGCTGGATGAGAGGGTGAGGAGGAAGCTGCATTGCTCCAAAGCCATGTCCTTTGGCAACAGGCATAACATCCAGCTAAGGAAAGGAAAAGCCACAGATTGGCTGGCAGCCAGGGAACCTGGACCAGATGAAAGACTGCACCGCTAAAGGTGGCCTGAGCAGCGCAGTGCTGGCATGAGAGAAACCCGCAGTTTCATTGTTGTTTTGGTTTTGTTTTGTCTTTGCTTTTATTCTCTAAACCCAGAACACAGGAAACACTTTTCAATTGCAAACACTCACCTGAGGCTTTGGTGCCGGGAGGGAAGCACAGACTTGAGGTGCCTGAGGGGCTGGGGAGGAAAGCAGGGTAGGGAGATGTGGAAAAGCAGTAGCCAGGGGTCCTGCAATGGGACATTCTTAAACTTCTAAACCTAAGAGGCCATTCTCCCCAGAAGAGCTAAGCCCCTCCTAGTAGCCTCAAGGCAGGTGATAAAGCCTGCCACTCCCTGCATTTTGAGCTGTACAGAGGAAACAAAGGCAGAGGCTAAATTTATGGGTCTGAATATAATCCCAAGGAGCCCCTCAGTGACTGCATTGGAAGAGGGGCCATTCCGTCTCACTATTCTGGCAACCAGACTGATAAAAACTCCAGGTTTCCAGCCAACCCCATTGGTCTCCATACAAAGATATCTGACCAGCCAAGGCCAGAGTAATATTTTGAACCTCTTGCGGAGAAGTAGCTCTGGGTCAGGAAAAAACACACAAAACTCATGTTATTCCCTGAAAGCGAAACAGCACCCCCTTTTCAAAAATCGATCTTCTTTATCGATGCGTTATTATTCTAGTCTCTGTTGCTTTTAGTATATCTAATTTCTTCTTCTGTGGTCCCACTCCATTTCCCCTTCTATTTTTTTTTTTTCTTCACTACTCTTATTTTTTTTTCTTCTCCCTTATCTTGCTCTTTTCTTCTCCTAGTTTTTTAACTTGTTTCACTTCATAAATTTAGGCCTATCTGCCCTCTCCTCTATTCTCCTGTTCAAAAAATATTACTTTATTTTATTTTTAAATGTTTTCTTCTTGTCTTCTCATTTCTTTATTCCCTACTCTATTCTAAACCATGGTCCTTCCCTTATTCACCCAATTCCTTAACCTTATTTTCTCTATTTAAATTTGTACCAACAGATTCTGCCCCCGCCCCCTTTTTTCTGGGTGTTTTTTGTTTGCGTTTTTTGTTTTGTTGTGTTTAATCCCCATATTCTTTCTTTCTTTTTCTATCATTATCATTCTTTGTCTCTTTTTCTTAATTCTCTTTTCTCTGATTGTCACTTTTATTGGGGTTATAGGTGTCTTGTGTCCATTTGTGTTCTGTTCCTTCTGTGTCATGTCTTGTCATGTCTTACAAAGAATTGTAAAAAAAATACTAAAAACAACTCTACTCATACAACTAGACAACTTTGATGAAATGGACATATTACTAAAAAAATACAATCTTCCAAAACTCAATCAGGAAGAATCAGAAAACCTGAATAGGCTGATAACTACTGATCAAATTGAAAGAGTAATTTAAAAGAACTTGCACCAAATATCCCTGGGCCAGACAGCTTCACAGGAGAACTTTACCAAACATTCAAAGAAGAACTAACACCAACATCCTCAGACTGTTCTGAAAAATTCAAAAGGAAGGAACACTTCCAAGCTCCTTCTATGAAGCCAGCATTACCTTAATTCCAAAACCAGATAACGACACTACAAAGAAATAGAATGACAGGTCAATATTCCTATCAAACATAGATGCTAAAATCCTCAACAAAATATTAGCAAATAGCATTCAGAAATATGTTAAAAAAGTCATATGACCAAGTAGGATTTATTCTGATGATGCAAGACTGGTACAATATCCGCAAATAAAAAATGGGATACAGCATGTTAACAGATGGCAAGACAAAAATCACATGATCATATCAATTGATGCAGAAAAGACATTTGACAAAATCCAACACCTTTTTTTGATAAAAACTCTAAGCAAAGTGGGAATAGAATGGACATACCTCAACATAACAAAAGACTTATATGAGAAAGCTACAGCCAACATAATACTCCATGGGAAAAAACTAAAACCATTTCTCCTAAGGACAGGAACAAGACAGGGATGCCCACTTTCACCACTCCTGTTTGACATAGTATTGGAAGTGCTAGCCATAGCAATTAGACAAGAAGAAGAAATAAAAGGCACCCAAATTGAAAAGAAGTAAAACTGTCCTTATTTGCAGAAAACATGATATTTTACATAGAAAACTCTAAAGACTCCATAAAAAAAAACTACTAGATTTAATAAATGAATTTGGCAACATAGCAGGATACAAAAGTAACATCCAGAAAACTCTGAAAAAAATTTTTAAATATATTTTATTAATTTTCCACAGAGAGGAAGGGAGAGGGATAGAGAGCCAGAAACATCGATGAGAGAGAAACATCGACCAGCTGCCTCCTGCACACCCCCTACTGAGGATGTGCCCGCAACCAATGTACATGCCCTTGACCGGAATTGAACCTGGGACCCTTCAGTCCACAGACCAACGCTCTATCCACTGAGCCAAACCAGTTTCGGCAACTCTGGAATTTTTATACATCAATAATGAACTCACAGAAAGAGAAACTTTAAAAAAATTCCATTTATCATGGCAAGAAAAAAAATAAGATACCTAGAAATAAACTAAGTAAGGAGGCAAAAGACCTTCTGTACTCAGAAAACTACAGGACATTGAAAAAATACATAGAGGAAGATATAAACAAGTGGAAGAATATACCAAGGTTTTCATGGATTTGAATCAACATCATTAAAATGTCCATACTACCCAAAGCAATCTATAGATTCAATGCAATCCCTATTAAAATACTAACAGCATATTTCACCAACCTAGAGCAAACTCTCCAAAAATTTATATGGAATAAAATAAAGATCCCAAAATAGCCATAGCAATCCTGAGAAAGAAGAACAAAGTTGGAGGAATCATGATACCAGATATCAAGTTATATTATAAAGCCATTGAATACAAAATAGTCTTTTACTGGCACAAGAACAGACATATAGACCAATGGAACAGAACAGAGAAACTAGAAATTGACCCAACCCATTTTGCTCAATTAATATTTGACAATGGAAGCAGGACCATGCAATGGAGTCAAGACAGTCTCTTCAATAAATGGTGTTGGGAAAATTGGATAGGTAAAGATGAAACTAGACCACCAACTTACACCATACACAGAAATAAACTCAAAATGGATAACAGACTTAAATATAATACAGGAAAACATAAACATCTTAGAAGAATCCATAGGCAGCAAAATATCAGCCATTTTTTGTAGCAATATGTTTCCCAGGACAATGGAAACTAAGGAAAAAATAAACAAATGGGACTACATCAAAATAATAAGCTTCTGCACAGCAAAAGAAACCATCAACAAAACAACAAGAGAGAGCTCACTGCATGGTAGAACATATTTGCCAATGTTACATCTGATAAGGATTTAATTTCCAAAATTTATAGTGAACTCATAGGACTTAACAAAAGAAAAATAAATAATCCAATCAAAATGGGCAAAGGACCTAAATAGACACTTCTCAAAAGTGGACTGACAGAAGGCCAAGAGGCATGTGAAAAAATACTCAAAGTCACAAATCATCCCAGAGATGCAAATCAAAGCCACAATAATTTACCAGCTTACACCTGTCAGAATGGCTATAATCAACAAATCAACAAACAATAAGTGCTTGCAAGGATGTGGAGAAAAGTGAACACTTGCACACTGCTGGTGGGAATGCAGACTGGTGCTGCCTCTATGGACAACAGTATGGATTTGTCTCAAAAAATGGAACTCCCATTTGACTCATTAATCCCACTTCTAGGAATATATCCCAAGAAATCAGAAACACCAATCAAAAAGAATATATGCACCCCTATGTTCATAGCAGCACAATTTTCAATCGCTAAGATCTGGAAATAGCCTAAGTGCTCATTAGCAGCTGAGTGGATTAAAAAAACTATGGTAAATCTACACAATGAAATACTATGGGTTTATAACAAAGAAAGAACTCTTACCATTTGTAACATCATGAATGGATGTGGAGAGCATTATGCAAAATAAGCCAGTCAGAGAAAGATAAGTATCACATGATCTCACTTATATGTGGAATATAATGAACAACATAAACTGATGAACAAAAATAGATCTAAAGACATAGAAGCAGCGAACAAACCATCAAACCTCAGAGGGAAGACAGGGGAGGGTTAATGGGTGGAAAGAGATCAACCAATGAATGTGTATGCATATATGCATAACCAATGGTCACAGACAATAGGGATTGGGGAAAGACGAGGTGGGGACACTAGGGCAGACTGGGAGAGATCAATGGGGGAGAAAGGGGCACATGTAATTCTTTCTACAATAAATATTTTTTTAAAAAGATCTGACAGAAAAATAATGTAAATGGATTAAATGCTCTAATAAAAAGTTATAGGGTAGGTAAATGTATAATAAATCATGATCATATGTAAGTTTTGACAAAAGACCCACCTCAGAATAAAATATAAACACAGACAGAAAGTGAAAAGATGAAAAAGATATTTCATGCAAATGGAAATAAAATAAACATCTGAGGTAGCAATACTTATATTAGACAAAATAAACTTCAAAGAAAGGCCATATAAGAGACAAATAAGGACATTATATAATATGAAAGGAATCAATGCAACAAGAGGATGTAACCCTTGTAAACATATATCTATATAACATAAGAGCACCTAAATAAATAAAGAAAATCTTGGTGGACTTAAACAGAGAGTTCAACAGTAATATAGTCATACTAGAGTCCCAGTGCATGAAATTTGTGCACGGGGGGAGGGTTGTCCCTCAACCCGGCCTGCACCCTCTCCAATCTCAGACCCCTTGGGGGATGTCCGACTGCCAGTTTAGGCCCTATCCTTCCCACAATCTGGGACAGCTGGCTCCTAGCCACTTGCCTGCCTGCCTGATTGCCCCTAACCGCTTCTGCCTGCCGGCCCGATCGCCCCCAAGTGCCCTGATTGCACACAACTGCTCTCCCCTGCCAGCCTGATCACCCACAACTGCCCTCCCCTGCTGTGACCTGCTTCCTCCGCTGGACCCGCCTCCTCTGCCGGGACCCGCCTCCTCCACGCAAGGCTGCAGAGACACTGGAACTGGCCTCCGCGCACCACGCAGAGCCACGAAACCCCCAGGCCACACTGCATGGAGTGGCTACTAGGCCCCACTTCCACTGTGCACATGGCCATCTTGTGGTGGCCATCTTGTGGTGACCATCTTGTGGCGGCCATCTCATCACGACGTCGTGCGAGGGCAGGATGCCACTTAGGCTTTTATTATTTAGGACTAGAGGCCCGGTGCACGAATCCATGCACTGGTGGGGTCCTTCGGCCTGGCCTGAGCCCTCTTCCAATCTGGGACCCCTAAAGGGATGTCCCACTGTCCATTTAGGCTGGATCCTGGTGAGATCGGGCCTAAACGGGCAGTTGGACATCCCTCTGACAATCCAAGACTGCTGGCTCCCAACTGATTGCCCCTAAACACTTCTGCCTGCCAGCCTAATCACCCCCTAACCACTCCCCTGTCAGCCTGATCAACACCTAACTGCTCCCCTGCTGGTCTGGTCGCCCCCAAATGCCCTCCCCTGCAGGCCTGGTCCCCCCCAACTCCCTCCCCTGCAGGCCTTGTCCCTCCCAACTGCTCTCTTCTGCAGGCCTGGTGCCCCCAAATGCTCTCTCCTGCAGGCTTGGTCCCCCTCAACTGTCCTTCCCTCCAGGCCTGGTCCCCCCAAATTGCCCTCCCCTGCTGGCCTGATCTCCCACAACTGCCCTCCCCTGCTGGACATCTTGTGTCCACATGGGGGAGGCCATCTTTGACCACATGGGGGCGGTCATCTTGTGTGTTGGGGTGATGGTCAATTTGCATATTGCCTCTTTATTGTATAGGATTAGGTAATATTAACACACCATTGACATCAGTGGATATATCTCCCCCACAAAAAAAATAACCAATTAGTAACAGCCTTATATTACAGACTGGACCAGATGGATTGAATTGATATTTACATGACATTTTGCAAAGCAGCAGAATACAAATACATTATTTTTTAAATGCACATGAACATTTTCTAGGCTATACAACATATGAGAACAAAAAATAAGTCTTAGTTAATTCAAAAAGATTGAAATCATATCAAGCATCTTCCCTGACCACAGTGGCATGAAACTAGAAATAAATTGCATTAAAAAAAAATGCAAAACACTCAAACACAGTGAGGCTAAATAACATTACTAAACAATGGTCAAGTTACCTTGATACAAATAAAAATGAACACAAAATAACCCAACATATATGGGAAACAACAAAAGCAGTCCTAAGAGGGGAATTTGTAGCATTACAGGCCTACTTGAAAGAGCAAGAAGCATCTCAAATAAGCAATCAAATCCTATACCTACGAGAAGGAAACAGAGTAGTATGATGGAAATAAAATAGATTAGAACAAGAATAAATTGCATACGGGCTAATAAAACAATACAATAAGTCAATGTAACCAAGAGCTGATTATCTGTAAAGATAAACAAGATTATCAAAACTTTAACTAGAATCATCAAGGGAAAAAAGAGAGATGGCCCAAATAAGTAAAATCAGAAAACAGAGTGAAGTAACAACTGACACAGGATAATACAAAGGAGTTTAAGAAAATAGTTAAAAAGAAACTATGCCAACAATTGGACAACCTGAACAAAATGGATAAATTTCTAGAAATGTGAAATCTTTTAAAACTGAATCAGGAAGAATCAGAAAACCTGAATAGAGTGATTATAACTAATGCAATTGAAACAGTGGTCAAGAAACTGACAACAAACAAAAGTCCTGGGCCAGATGCTTTACAGGCAAATTTTACCAAACATTAAAAGAATAATTAGCATATATCCCCAATCTTCTCCAAAATTTCAAGAGAAGGAAAGTCTCCAAAGCTCATTTTATAGGAAAGCATTATCCTAATTCTAAAACCAGATAAAGACACTATAAAGAAAGCTGGGAATTCTAGACACAGCAATTGGACAAGAATAAAAATTAAAAGTCATCCAATTTGGAAAGGAAGAAGGAAAACTGTCATTATTCACAGATGACTTAATACTATATATAGAGCACCTTATGGACTCTATGGTAAAGCACTAGAACTGATTAATGCATTCAGTAAAACAGTAGGATACAAAATAAATACTCAAAAGCCAGTTGTATTTTTGTATACTAATAATGAACTATCAGAAAGAGAAACAAAAAAACCCCCACTCATTTACAAATGTATAAAAAAAATATCACACATAAGAATAAGATTAACCAAAGAGGTAATAGACATGCACTAACAAAATTATATGATACTATCCAAAGCAATCTATAGGTTAAAAGCAATTCTTATCAAGATACCAATGGAATATCTCACTGGACTAGAACAAATACTGAAAATTTTATATAGAACCACAAAAGACCCTGAATAGCTTCAGCAATCTTGAGAAAGTAGAACCAAGTTAGAGATACCATGCTACCTATGGTGTACTTTAAGGTCATAATAAACAAACAGCATGTACTGACATAAAAACAGGCATATTGATATTGGAACAGAACCTAGAAATAAACCACAGTTTTAGGGTCAATTAATATTTGAAAAAGGAAGCAAGAACATACAATGAGGTAAAGACAGTCTATTCAATCAATGGTGCTGGGAAAATTGGATAAATGTATGCCAAAAAAATTGAAACTAGAACACCTCCTTACACCATGCACAATAATAAACTCAAAATGTATTAAACACTTAAATGTAAGTCGCAGAACTAAAGAAGTCCAAGAAGAAAACATAGGCAGACTAATCTTGGACATTTCTCATAGCAATATTTTTTCTAGTATATCTATCTCATTGAACAAAACAAAACAAAAAATTAAACAAATGGGACTACATCAAACTAAAAAGCTTTTGCCCAGCAAAGGAAACCATTAACAAAATGAAAAGAAAACCCACTAAAGGAGAGAACATAGTCACCAATGATATATTTGATAAGGAGTTAAAATCCAAGATGTATAAAGAACTCAGGAGCAAACAAACAAAATCCAATTACAAAATGGACAAAAGGCATGAATAAACACTTCTCCAAAGAGGACATAGAGATGTGCAATATACTTATGAAAATATGCTCAATATCATCAGAAAAATGCCAAATTAAAAACACAATGAGATATCGCTCACACCTGTCAGAATGAACATCATCAAGAAATCAACAAACAAGTGATGGAGAGGATGTGAAGAAAAGGGAAGGAACCCTCATGCACTGTTGGCGGGAATGCGGATTGGTGAAACCACTATGGAAAGTAAAAAAATTTAAATGGAACTGCCTTATGGGCCCAGTGATTCCACTTCTGGTAATTTAACCAAAGAAACTCAAAACACTAATTTGAAAGACATATGCACCCCTATGTTCATTGCAGCTTGATTTTCAAGAGTTAAGATTTGGAAGAAGCCCATGTCCATCAGTAGGTGAGTGGATAAAAATATTGTGGTACACTTACACAAATGAATACTACTCAGCCATAAAAAAGAAGGAAATCTTACCTTATGTAGAAGCATGGATGGAACTGGAGAGCATTAATGTAAGTGAAACAATCCAGCCACAAAAACATAGGTACTATATTATTCCATTCATATGTAAATCTAATAAATAAAATGACCTAGCAAATAAAATAGAAACCCACTCATAGAGAACAGACTGGCAGCTGTCAGAGTGGAGGGTCTGGGGGGGGGAGGGGCTTAGTGAAAAAAATGAAATGATTGAGAGGAAAAAAAAAGCCACAGACAATATTATGATGATTGCCAGAGTGGCAGAAAGAGTCTTGACTTTGGGTGGTGAGAGCATGATACAGTATGGAGAGATGATGTGTTATAGAGTTTTACACTTGTAACACTTGTAACCTGTAAGGTTTTATTAGCCAATGTTACCCCAGTAAATTCAATTTTAAAAAAGAGAAAAAATAAATTAATTCAAAATGAATCAAAGACCTAAATATAAGACCTAAAACAGTATAATACATAGAAAATAACATAGAAACCAAACTTGTTGAACTTGTTCTTAGAATTTTTTCATTGTATTTATCTTATCTTTTTAAAATATTTATTTTTGCTAATTTAGATAATAAGTATATAGAAAACAATATATTTATGTGCATATTTTTAAGAACACTTCTACAGCAATAATTCAATTTATCTTTCACTTCTTTCTTTTTAAATAGGAAGCTACAATTGAGAAATAGCCTCCATCAAACTCATTCAACTTGATTCCTTTCACAATTAGAGTCATGAGAGGTTTAGATAATGCCTAGCACATGTATACTTGACTCTAACCTAGGGTTTCTATAAGAGGTTCTCTGGTCATCACTTCACAGGAAACTGCCTATCAGGAATCTAAAAAAAAAAAAAGCCCTTAAGGAAGTTCAGTTCACTTCAAAAACATTCCACATATCCTATGCCATTGCTTTGTCAACTCATGGTCATTACACTTCATATTCCATTGCTTTATTATTTCATGGTTATACTAGAGGAGATTTTAGCACAAAATGCATTGCTTTCAAATACAGTGCTGAGGGAAACACCAAGCCATTCAATGTGTTGCAGTAGAAGAAAATGCTTTGACTTCTTGCTCACAGAGAAGACTTGGGCCCCTTTGAAGGACATATGACAAATTAAAAGCAAACATCTTTCTTTATGTTGAGCCCATTGAAATGGCTTTGCCATGGTTAATATTATTTATTTTCTTGCAACATTTTTTTTAATTATGAAAAATATTAAATCCAACTGATTTTGCTCTTCATGAAAATTTGAGATAAACAACCAACTCAAGCTCCTTAGAGTACCCTGCTTGTAAGCCAATTTGAAAGTGAACTTATATTTTTAATTTCAAAGAATAACAAAAAACACACAGAATCCAATTTGTTTAGAATTAAAAGAACATATGCACCCCTATGTTCATTGCAGTGTCATTTATAATAGCCAAGATTTGGAAGCACACAAAGTGTTCATTAGGAGATGAGTGGATAGGTACATTTCCACAATTGAATACTTGCCCATAAAAAAAGATAGAATTGATAAGACCACTCTAGAATGAAGAAAGTTCTACACCGTTGAACTCAATGATGTGGCCATATCTATATATCCTTCATTTATTTACTATCAAAATCAATATTTTATTTCTAGCTTTGCAAAATTAACTCATTACTCTAAAGTTAATTGTGAATATTTTCTCTTTTCTTTTTTGATAATGAAAAAGAAAAAATATCCAGGATCAAATTACATGCAGAAAGATTTATTGTATTATCTCTTGGACACAACAGAGTGCTGGACTCTGTGGCATGGAGAACAGAAGAGACAGACATACGCTGGAAAGAAGTGAGTTTACATGAGTTGTTTGAATTTATATAGATACCTAGAGGCCTGATACACGAAATTCCTGCAAGAGTAGGCCTTCCTTCCCCCGGCTGCCAGCACTGGCTTCCCTCTGGCACCCGGGACCGGGGCTTCCCTTGCAGCCCTGGCTTCCTCTGGAAGGTTGTCCAGAAAGATGTCTGGAAGGATGTCCAGTCTGATTAGCATATTATGCTTTTATTATTATAGATACTTTGCAACTCAGTCTTAATTATTCCAACCTTTCTCTAATGACAGAAAATCTCAGCCTGTTAAAGCATATGTGGAAAGGAGGACATGGCCAACAATGGAGCATGTACTGATGGAGAGATTGAAACTCCAAGATGTTTAAATAATATTGTTGAAGGAAGGTAAAAGTAATTATATAAACATGGTCTTGGTTATTAGTTGAAAAGTATAAAAAGAGCCTGGCTGGCATGGCTCAGTGGTTGAGCATCAACCTATGAACCTGGAGATCTGGGTTTGATTCCCAGTCAGGGCACATGCCCAGGTTATGTGCTCAATCCCCAGTATGGGGCATACAGGAGGCCGCTGATCAATGATTTTCATCATTGATGTTCCTATCTCTCTCTCCCTCTCTGAAATCAATAAAAATATATTATTTTTAAAAAGTATAAAAGGGAACACATATTTAATTGCTTAAAACAAGATAATTTTGTTCCTTCCTACTAAATACCAACAGTGACTCATTATTTCTCACACTATCATGGTGACTGAGGTATGAATGGTTGAAATAAAAAGCCAAACCAGTCAACCAATGAAAGGCAGGAAAAAAAGAATTCATCACTTCCTAGGACCTATGTTTTTCTAAGGTAACCAGTGATTCTTGATAAGTGCTATGCTAATAAGAATGTTGCTGAGTCAAGAAGTGATACTCATAGCATTTATTGTTTAAATCCATTAACTTATTATATCCGGGACTTTGTTTTTCCATTGACTTGTTGAGTCATTTCAGACATTTCAATTTATAAACTTTGGCCCCAGATTTCTTATTTATAAAATTTGGCCATTGGTACAGACTGAAATTCCTTTATTCAGCAAAACACTAAAACACTGTTTATATTCCTGCAACTTTGTATCTATAATAAAGTGGATCCTATATAATAAAACCCTAATATGCAAATCGACCAAAGGGCAGAAAAACTGGTCACTATGACACACACTGACCACCAGGGAGCAGACACTCAATGCAGGAGCTGCCTCCTGGTGGTCAGTGAGCTCCCACAGGGGGAGTGCTGCTCAGCCAGCAGCTGGGCTCATGGCTGGCGAGCTTAGCCGTGGTGGCAGGAGCCTCTCCCACCTTTGCTGCAGGTGGGCGGTAAGGAGCAAGGCGTCCAGGACTGTGAGAGCCCCAGACTGTGAAAGGGATGTCTGCTTGCTGGGTTAGGCCTAAAGCTGACAGGCGGACATCCCCTGAGGGGTCTCAGACTGTGAGAGGGCACAGGTCCGTCTGAGGGACCCCCCGTCCAGTGCACAAATGTTGTGCCCCGGGTCTCTAGTATCTTCATAAAAGAATAACTAGGAAGTAAACTGATAGAGACAGAATAATGGGCTTCTAATTGTGCAAGGCCAGTGTGCTGAGTGCTTTACACAGGGCATCACAATTGATCTCGAACAAGCTCTATTAAGTCAGTATAACTATCTACATTTAGAGAAGAAATTACTAAAAAATATGGCTGGGTCAGCATGTTAACAACGATGTTACAAAGCAGAAGAAAATAAATGAAATAATAGAGGTAGACAAGAATTCTGAGATGACAGAAAAATGAGCAATTAATGAATCTAGGAAAGTGGAGGATGCAAACACCAGAACTTTTCTAAGTTCCTTATTTGAGGTTGGAAATTAAATAGCTCAGAATGAATGATAGTAATTAGAATTCAGAAATTTATTCTAATTCTAAATATCTTTGCTCATTCAGCCCCAAACTTGGAATGCTCCATTGGAACTAAAAATAATACTCAATACCATCATGTCTCATGCTATCTAGTGCTTCTTTGAATTAATTTTACTGCGAGTCTAGAAATTGATGTTAGTCCTTATGATTTCCATTATGTCTGCTTTGTTCCTACTATCTTTTTCTAAATTAATGAAGTCCTCACTTTCACTTTGACCTATTCATGCTCCTGCTACACTGGACTTTTTCTAGGCAGGAAACAGTTTGCTGATGCCATCGTTTTACTGCTTTGTAAAGTACCTCCAGTCATTTCTGGGTTCATATTTATTAAATTTTGTGCCGATTTATAATATATAAAGATTTAACTGATATTCTTAAAAGAAAAACTGATGTGATCAGCAAAATATTAAAAATATCACTTGAAGCTAAAAACATCACTGTCCAATATTTTCATTGAGTATCTAATCTAATAATAGACAAATATGCAAATTGACCATACCTCCGACACACTCAGAAGCCACACCCACCACCCACGCCCACCACCCAATCAGAGCGAGTATGCAAATTAACCTAAACCAAGATGGCTACAGCCACAGATAGCAAGGTTTCCTAGGTAACAGAGGAAGCCAAGCTTTCTGCCAGCCTTTGCAGGCCTAAGCCTCCACTCAAGCTACAAAGTTTCAATTATAGAAGGTAAACAAATTCAAACAAATGGTGGCAGAATGGGGCTTGAGAGGGCAGGCCAGGGTTGCTGCCGGCAACAGGGGAAGCAAAGCTTTCCGCACACTCTGGCCAGGCCCACCTGCTTAAGGCAACAAAGTTTCAATTATAACCCCAACACAAATGGCTACGGGGCCTCGGAGGGAGCCCCAGGCTTGGCCCTGCTCCAGGCTACAAAGTTTCAATTGTAGAAGTAAAATAAATTCCAGATACCAGGGCCTCTGCTTGAGTTGCCAGGGGGCGTGGCCTGCCTGCAAACCACCACAGGCCCCTCACTCAGGCCGCCCCATGCCCCAAGGGAACCCCACCCTGATCAGGGACACCCTTCAGGGCAAACCAGCTGGACCCCACCCCTGTACCAGGCCTCTATTCTATCTAATAAAAGAATACTATGCAGATTGATCATCACTGCAACACACAATATAGCTGCCCCCATGTGATCAAAGATCCTGCCCCCATGTGGACACAATATGGCCACCACAAGATGGCCAGCAGGAGAGGGCAGTTGGGAGGCACACGGCCTGCAAGGGAGGGCAGTTGAGAAGGATCAGGCCTGCAAGGAAGGGCAGTTGGAGGTGATCAACCCTGCAGGAGAGGGCAGTTAGGGGTGACCAGGCCGGCAGAGGAGGGAAGTTGGGGGCAAACATGCTGGCAGCAGAGTGGTTAGGGGGTGATCAGGCTGGCAGGCAGAAGTGATTAGGGGCAATCAGGAAGGCAGGCAGGCAAGCAGTTGGGAGCCAGCAGTCCTGGATTGTGAGAGGGATTTCCGACTGCCCGTTTAGGCCCGATCTCAGGGATCGGGCCTAAACGGGCAGTCGGACATCCCTCGAGGGGTCCCAGATTGGAGAGGGTACAGGCTGGGCTGAGGGACAACTCCCCTCCGTGCATGAATTTCATGCACCGGGCCTCTAGTATTTATTATAAAATACAATCAATTCTGTAATCTAATGGTGAACTTAATACGCCATTTAATGTGAAATAAAGTTTAAACAGTGGTTGGTTTAAAACCATTTGAGGAAAAACTAACTCGTTTTGGTTATATGAGCTAGAGATAGTGTTTTGAGAAGCACTTATCTTTTATTAGTGTATATTTTTTATTGTGTTTAACAGCAATGCATGTTTCCCTCAATTATTGATGTATTCTGAATACCTGAAATAAAAACACTATGAAGTAGAAGAGAAAGTAGAGGCAAACAGAAAAACAGATAAAAATAATAAAACCTAAGGAAAAGTCTAATAAATTTCCATTTAATCATGAATTCTTATTCTTTTATTACACATAGGTCAATGATTTTGCTCTGATCTATATGAGAGTTAAGCATGTTTCTTTTACATAAGTCAAAGTGCCTACAAATTAGAAGCCAGTCAATTCTTCAGAGAAGTAATATTGCTCCTGATACAAAGAACAGAAATAGCCTCTGAGAACCTTTAGAGAAAAGGATCCAAGTTCCAGGTAATGTATTTAATCACATTCTCTTTTTTACTTTATTTTTGACACCATTACAGATGTCCCTCAACCCTCTGCCCACCTCCACCCAGCCCCTGCTTCCTCTTCACTCTGGCCATCACTACACTGTTTTCTGTGTCTCTTGGTTAAACATATATGCTCCTTGGCTAATCTCTTCACCTTATTTTATTGCGCACCCCTCCCCTCTCCATTCCCCCCTCCCCACGCCCCGCACCTCCGATCTAAAAGCAGTCAGTTGGTCCCAGCAAAACTAAAATCCATCAACAAAGTGAAAAAAAAAGAGCCCACTGTATGGGAAGACATATTTCCCAATGATACATCTGATAAAGGGTTAATTTCCAAAATATAAAAAGAACTTATACAACTCAATACCAGAAATACAAACAATTCAATTTAAAAATGAGCAAAGAACCTGAATAGATACTTCTCCAAAGAGGACATAGAGATGGCCGATAGATATGAAAAAAAAAATGATCAAAGTGACTGATTATCAGAATGGGATATCACATCATGCACACAATTAAAATCACAATGGGATATCACATCATGTACACCAGCAGCTAGTACCAATAAATCAAGAGACAACAAGTGCTGGCCAGGATGTGGAAAAAGGGAACCTTCATGCACTGTTAGTGGGAATGCTTACTGATGCAGCCGCTGTGGAAAGCAGTGGAATTTCCTTTAAAAATAAAAATGGAACTGCCTTTTGACTCACTGATTCCAGTTCTGGGAACATATTTTAAGAATCTGAAACCAATTTTAAAGAATATATGCATCCCTATGTTCATAGCTGCATTATTTACAATAGCCAAGATATGAAAAAAGATATCCATCAGTAGACAGATAGACAAAAGAACTGTGGGACATTTACACAATGAGATACTACACAGCCATAAAAAAGGAACTCATACTTTTTGTGACATCATGGATGGACCTGGATATTATTATGCTAAGTAAAATGTCAGTAAGAGAAAGACAAATACCATATGATCTCACTTATATGTGGAATCTAATGAACAAAATAAAATAAACAAAATAGGGAAAGAGGCATTATACATGGAGAAGCATTTATCTTGATAAATAAATTAGAATGACTGTCATGGCAGAGGTTTCCAGAATGTTTGTCTTTGAATTGTTTTGTGAAAACAGAAATGAAATGTGCCCCCCCACACTCCAAAAGCCTAGAAGTAAGACCACCTCAGTATTAAACTGTAAAATTATTGATTCTGGAATTTGCAATTTGAAAGTATCTGGAGAGACAAAGTGGAGAGATAAACAGGGTTATGACAGGAAGAAAATTAAATGCCAGGCAATAGAACTAAACCTTTTATGAAACTTATTAAGCACTGGAGAGTCACAATGTCATTTGTATGTCAAAGGAACAATGGAAGAAGCATAAATAAATGAATGAATGAATGCTTTTCATTTATTCGGGATTTTATTATTTAGCCGCACCTTCTAATTGGGAACTTCTTCCTCATTATGGATAATATTGTTAGAAACCACTGCCCATATTATGCAATAAAATCAATGCATGGAGAGATATCCTCCTTGGCTTGATCAAGCAGATTCACCAGTGGGGATGTGTATATGAGACAACCGATCAATGTTTCTCTCATTGTGTTTCTCTCTCCCACTCTCTTCTTCCCCTCTCTCTCTTTTTCTCTCTCTTCCTTTCTTCCCCTCTCACTAAAATCAGTTAAACATCTTCGGGTGAGGCTTTTAAGGAAAGAACAAAGACAGAGTTGGCTGCCAAATACTAGATCTACTCCTTTTATTGCTAATGGATCAGTGGAAATGGCTACTAGTATGTATGGAAAACACACAGACTCTTCTTCATCTTATCTTTGGTACCCTAATTAGAGGAGCAAGTCTAATGGTGAACATTCCCCTTGCAATCTATCATGTCCACAGTGGTGGGTGCAGTACCTTCGGCTTCTTGAGGAGACCATCTGGCCTGGTGAAGTTTACTATAAGTACCCATGGACTGTAAGATCCAGGAGCAGTTAAGTGGCTGATGAGAAATAGGCTTGCAGAGCTTGATGGGAATCCTGACAAATACTATAGTAGAAATCCTTGTGGAGAACAAATGTCAGCTTAGCTGGAGTCTAGTCTTGGAGTCAGAGCAGCAACCCCTCATCAATAGGCATCTGATTTATACTCTTCAGAACACCCTGGGATCATTGGATTTCAGCACTTCTGTGTAGTCGCCTCTGCCTCAGGCACCGGAGGCAATCCCAGAACAGGGCATCCCCCTTAACTACAGGTTATTCTTCCCTTCTTCAAACCTTGTGCCACTGAGAGACCAGTCAGAAAGCCTGTGCCCTCAGTGCTGGGCTGTAACTCAGAAGGCCTGGGTCTCAGTGGCCCAGTTCTCCCCCTAGTCCTACCCCACTTGTAGCAGGTGACAGGTGATATATGCACAATTGCATACACATTCATTTTCCTACCTTTAAAATGAAGGACGTGTGACCTGCCTGCTAGTTGTCTGCAGAGTAGTTTTAGGTTACACCAATTTTTCTATCTTCCTTCAGTTGACTCTATTCAAATGTTCTGTGATGTATGTAATACTAATGTTAATTTTTGTGTTGTTTAAGCCATCCAGATTTATGCAATTAAGAATTCTGGTTGATTTAAGAGTTTTGAGCTGAGGACTGACCAAATTTGTATATAAGAAGTTTTGCAGTCAGGGCTGAACTGGGATAGCCTGGGACTGAGTCAGGTCTGTAACGTCAGGACTTAGTGGAATTGGGAAGAGAAAAAGAATGACGTTTGAATTGATTGTGTAACTAGTTTTCCCACATAAACTCTATTTGATTTTAAACTGGGAAATGTTCTTTATGGTCTATCATCAACCATTTCTTGCCATAGGTGAGGCACATAGTACAATATGTTGTACATTTAGGTGATCACGAAGATTTTTCACGTGCTTGTTGGTTCACTAGATTACTGAAGAAGACACATTTTTAGTAGAAAATTTGTGAAACCATGGCCTGAAATGTATGATATAAATAGTCATGGTGTCTCTATAATTCTAGGGACTTGGTATCTACTTATTTTTATTTTATTTAAAATAAATTAATTATGATTACATTGGTTCATATAGGTTTCAAGTGTACAATTCTATGATACATGATCTGTATTTTGTTTTGTGTGCTCACCACCCGAAGTCAAATGTTCTTCCATCACCATATATTTGGCCCTCCTTACCCTGCATTACCCCCCACCCACCCTTCACTGTGGTAATCACCATGATGTTGTTGGTGTCTATGAGATTCAGTTTATACCCCACATATGAGTGAAATCATATGGTTTAGATTTTTCTGACTGACTTATTTTGCTTAGCATAATATTCTCAAGGTCCATCCTTTTTTTTTTCAAATGGCAGGTGTCTGTGTGTGTGTGTAGAATATGCACTAATATCAAGTTGTAGGCATAGAAGAGTATAAATGGAAAATAGCTTTCAAGTATATAAAAATGTGACAAATAAATGATTCTGTTCTTAAGAAACAAGACAAAACCATGGAGCCTGGAATATTTTTCTATCAAGAAAATCCTTATATAATACTCTTTGTGACTATGGTGGAAAATCTTTGTATACTAAAGAACATTCATTTTTCATGCTTTCAGGACACATGCTGACTATATGCAAAGTTTCTACAAACCAGTCTTTGTTACACAAAAAATAATGAACAAAAATGAGATTCTCTTCAATGGGCACATTCAGGGTTATACACTACATCTCATAACAGACTACAACTCTTCTTCAAAGAAACCATATGCAAGCATACATACATGAAAAGTGAATTTATGAGGAAAACTTATTAATTTATCTAGTACCTATCATGTTTTTTATAAAAATAATATATTTATTTGACATTTAAATGAAACACATTTTAATTATAAAAAGAGTAGTCCTGCCGAAACCGGTTTGGCTCAGTGGATAGAGCGTTGGTCTGTGGACTGAGGAGTCCCAGGTTCGATGCCGGTCAAGGGCATGTACATTGGTTGCGGGCACATCCCCAGTGGGGGATGTGCAGGAGGCAGCTGGTTGATGTTTCTCTCTCATCGATGTTTCTAGCTTTCTATCCCTCTCCCTTCCTCTCTGTAAAAAATCAATAAAATATACTTTTAAAAAAATAGTAGTCCTATACTCACACTTCCATATTCCCAATCTCTCTGATTAAAGTCAACCACATAAAAAAAAAAAGTCTGATGTGATCATAATTTTCTCTTTTTAAGTGGATCATGAAAAATGTCAGCATAGTAACTGTTTGTAGAAATTACAGCAGTGTGATGATGGCAGAGGGGTGGAGGGGGAAGGGCTCATAGAGGAAATAAATGATGAAAAAATAAAAATAAATAAATAAATAATAAAAATGTAAATAATTTATCTTAAACCCAAATGTTCTGCGTCCAAATTTGAGAAATGACAGCCTACAAAAAAGACTCAGTCCTTATTATATTCCCTAAATTTTTGTGTAGTCCATATTATTAGAATAAGTTGTGTGTGTGTGTGTGTGTGTGTGTGTGTGTGTGACACATACACATATCAGATGTTTCCAGTAAACACCTGCACCATCTATAAACCATTCATTATTCACTGTCTTACTTCTATGCCTTCGTTTATAATTTTATTCCCATTTGGGCATACTCATTTTTATCTTGCTAAGTGATCTCTTTTCATTCAAGGCCCAAATCAGGTCCTTCTCTTCCATAGATTTATATTTGGCTCTACAGATATATTATAAACTTTCCTTCCTGTATAATCTTTCAATAATAGAATTAATAACATCACATATTAATTATTATAATCACTTTAGGTACTCGATATTTAAGAGATATGCACAGTACCTCTCTTATTACTTACTCTTTACAGTCTATGAATTTTAGTGATCATATGCACAGATGAGGATACTGAGGCACAGACAGATTTTTTTAAAACTTTCTTTGGGTCACATGGCTTGGTGATTCCAGAGCTGAAATCAGCTTAACCGGAATTCAAAGTATACATTCAGTAACCCTTTGCTGATGCTAATTTACCTCAAGTTCTGTATTGCCTTTTCTACTACATTAAATTTACTGAAAATTCATACTCTGACTTATGATAAATTATTTTATGTTTCTGAACTTCACAAATGTCTTCCAACCAGTGTTTTGAGGGCAGAGTATTCAACCAAATGATTAATGCATAGTAAGGAGTCCAAGAAATGTCTGTTGAGGGCATATTTATGTACACTAGTCAGGTCATTCCCTGAATGGTTAATATGCAAGACTAAAGCCGTGTTGAATCTAGGCTAAAATGTCTGAGGAAAATTCAAAAATTTTTGAGAGAAATGGTGGCATGAGAAGCCCCCTTGGTCTCTTCCCTTGGTTTCAGCAATTTGAACAGCTATAAGTCACAAATGATTGCTTGTTCTATACAGAAATGAATCTAAGAGATCATCATAATGGGGGGGTATCAAATACAGCTATTTAGGTTTTTTGTTTGTTTTGTAGTTCATAAACTTACTGGCAATATGTTGAAGATAACACATAATGTCAGTGATGGTACAATCTCCTAGAGCCTGTTCTTAGGATTTTATTATGAGCTTTTCCATTCTTTGTGATTTCCAGTTTCTGTGGATTGCTTTATTGAGCATAGGTTGATAAAATTTGACATATATTTTTAAAAAGGAGAAAATGTGTTCTAAAAGATCTGTAAATAATATTCATTTGGTGGTTAAGAGGCTTTGTAGCAATTTAGGGTCTAAGAATAGGGAAAAAATTATTTTACAACATAAACACATAGGAGCTAAAGGCTCTTTCAGCACAAAAAGTTTGTGATTAGTGGAGTGTACAATTATAAACTCAATTGTTAAATCAAAACACATCCCAATCACCCTAACATGTCACTTTTAATGGGCAATACATCACCCAAGAAGGCAAGTTCTTTGCTAACAACATTGAACCAAATAATCAACATTCAAAGAAGAGTCTATAAAATGTGAAATTCCATCAGCAAATTTCACAGTGGGCTACAATGTGTAGATTAATGGGAAGCATGTCATGTATTTTAATGTATGCCTCAATTGTTGAAATGCATGTGATGATTGCTAAAGTATTTGGCCTGAGAAGTAAAAGATATAAAAGTCATGACTCCCTCTGAATTAATAAAGCATTTGGTCAGGCTGAATTGATAAATCACAAGCACAGAATAAAAGCACCATAACGGGATACATTTCCCCCAGGCATGTTGAGAATTCACACTAGCCTCTTCCTATGGCATCTTCCTAAATGAGGATCTCTGTGAAAGTCCCTGAAAAATGTCAGAATACAAACAGTGTTTTAAGCCTTGATTATAAACCAAGATCTGTAACTGGCAGTGCTCATTTTTCTTTTGAATTCCAAAATGAAATTCCTTTTCCCAAGTCCATTTTAGAACTACTTTCACCTCAAAAGGTTGTTGCAAAGAATGTTGCAGCTTTGGTTATTTTACATTGAACTGAAAAAATACACCCAGAACAGAAATAATGACTAAATAAACTCACTTTCACTTTGGCTATTGGTATGCATTATGGGAGTTGGATGAGGTGAAATGTTAAAGTTTCATCGAGGTAGAGTCACCATGTGTTCAGGACAAGGAAATCCAAAAGGTCAAGGAAATGCACTTATTCTTGAGTAGCAGTCTTCAGAATGAAAATTTTTGATGCAATAATAATGTGCAATGCTAATTTTGTATAGTAAGATTACTCATAATTTGGAGGGGTGAACAAAAATGTTAATTATTAAACGCTGCCTTTTAGATGTAGGCATTTCCAGAAGGAAAAGCACCTTAATTTTAAGTGAGGGATTAAATTTTTGTTTGTTATTTTTGTTTGTTTAAATATTTATTATTGAAAGTATCACATATAGCCCCTTTTCCCCCCATTGACCTCTATCAGCCTGCCCCCACCCCCCACCCCAGGCTTTCACCACCCTATTGTCTGTGTCCATGGGTTATGCATATATGCACACAAGTTCATTGGTTGATCTCTTCCCACCAGCCCACTCCCCTGCCTTCCCTCTGAGATTCGACAGTCTGTTCCATGTTTTTATGCCTCTGGATCTATTTTGTTCATCAGTTTATGTTGTTCATTAGATTTCACGTTTGAGTGAGTTCATGTGATACTTATATTTCTCTGACTGGCTCATTTCGCTTAGCATAATGCTCTCCAGTTCCATTCATGCTGTTGCAAATGCATCATAGTGACCTGTTGTTCCCCTGTTCGGTCGATTTGCATATTACCCTTTTATTATATAGGATATTAGAGGCCCGGTGCACAAAACTCATGCTGGGGGGTGTCCCTCAGCCCAGCCTGCACCCTCTCCAATCTGGGAACCCCTCAAGGGATGTCCGGTGGGATTGGGCCTAAACGGGCAGTCGAACATCCCTCTCACAATCCAGGACTGCTGGCTCCCAACTGCTTGCCTGCCTGCCTTCCTGATTGCCCCTAACCACTTCTGCCTGTCAGCCTGATCACTCCCTTACCACTCCCCTGCCAGCCTGATTAATGCCTAACTGCTCCCCTGCCAGCCTGTTTGCCCCTAACTGCCCTCCCCTGCAGGCTTGGTCCCCAACAGCCCTCCCCTGCATGGTTGGTCACCCCTAACTGCCCTCCCCTGCAGACCTGGACCCCCGCAACTGCTCTCCCCTGCAGGCCTGGTCACCCCCAACTTCCCTCCTCTGCCAGCCTGGTCACCCCTAACTGTCCTCCTCTGCAGGCTTGATCACCCCCAACTGCCCTCCCTTGCATGCCTGGTCCCTCCTAACTGCCCTCCTCTGCTGGCCATCTTGTGGTGGCCATTTTGTGTCCACATGGGGGCAGCCATCTTTGACCACATGGGGGCAGCCATCGTGTGTGTTGGAATGATGGTCAATCTGCATATTACTCTTTTATTAGATAGGATAGAGGCCTGGTGCACGGGTGGGGGCCAGCCGGTTTGCCCTGAAAGGTGTCCCGGATCAGGGTGGGGGTTTCCTTGGGGCATGGGGCAGCCTGGGCGAGGAGCCTGTGGTGGTTTGTAGGTGGGCCATGCCCCCCGGAGACCCAAGTGGAGGCCCTGGTATCTGAGATTTATTTATCTTCTATAATAGAAACTTTGTAGCCTTGAGCGGAGCCAGGCCTTCTGCTTGCTCCATGGCCACAGCCATTTTTGTTGGGATCTATTTATCTTCTATAATTAAACTTTGTAGCCTTAAGCAGAGGCCAAGGCAGGCCAGGACTGCGGAAACGTGGCTTTCTCCATCGCCGGGGTCAACCCTAGTCTCCAGTTATCTCCAGCTCCTTGACTGCCACCATTTTTGTTGGGATTTATCTTCTATCATTGAAACTTTGTAGCATTGAGTGGAGTCCTAGGCTGGCAAGGGCAGGCAGAAAGCTTGGCTTCCTCCATTACTGGGGAAACCCAAGCCTCCCTCTTGCTCTCTGTGGCTGCAGCCATCCTGGTTGGGTTTATTTGCATATTCACTCCTGATTGGCTGGTGGGCATGGCTTGTGGGTGTAGTGGAGGTACGGTCAATTTGCATATTACTCTTTTATTAGATAGGATGCCTGTTCTTGTGCCAGTACCAGGTTGTTTTGAGCATAGTGGCTTTGTAGTATAGCATATTCCTCCAACTTTGTTCTTTCTCAAGATTGCTGCAGCTATTCAAGTTTTTTTTCAATTCAATACAAATTTTTGGAGAGTTTGTTCTAGGTCTGTGAAATGTGCCATTGGTATTTTAATAGGAATTGCATTGAATCCACAGATTGCTTTTGGTAGTATAGAAATTTTAATGATGTTGATTCTACCAAGCAATGATCATGGTATACTCTTCCACTTATTTATATATTCCTCTATCTCTTTTTTCAACAACCTGTAATTTTCTGAGTGCATGCCTTTTACTTCCTTGGTTCAGTTTATTTCTAAGCATCATAATATTTTTATTGCCATGGTAAATGGAATTGCATTTTTAGTCTCTCTTTCTCAGAGTTCACTATGGGTGTTGTAAAAATGCCATTGATTTCTGTACGTTGTTTTTGTGTCCTGATACCTTGCCAAATCCATTTATTAAATCTAGCAGTTTTTTGATGGAGTCTTTAGGGTTTTCTATGTACAGTATCATATCATCTGTGAATAAGGACAGTTTTACTTCTTCTTTTACAATTTGGATGCCTTTTATTTCTTCTTCTTGTCTGATCACTATGGCTAGCACTTCCAGTACTATGTAGAACAGGAGTGGTGAAAGTGGGCATTCCTGTCTTGTTCCTGCTCTTAGGGGAAATGGTTTTAGGTTTTTCCCCATTGAATATGATGTTGGCTATAGGTTTGTCATATAATGCTTTTATTATGTTGAGGTGTGTTCCTTCCACTCCCACTTTGCTGAGAGTTTTTATTCTAAAAGGGGGTTTTGTCTAATGTTTTTTCTTCATCAATTGATATGATCATGTGACTTTTGTCTTGCAATCTGTTTATGTGCTGTATCACATTTATTGATTTGCAGATATTATACCAGCCTTGCATCCCTGGAATAAATTCTACTTGGTCTTGGTGCATGATCTTTTTAATGTATTGCTGGATCTGATTTGTTGAAATTTTGTTAAGGATTTCAGCGTCTATGTTCATCAGTTGTATTAGCTTCTAATTCCCTTTCTTTGTCATGTCTTTATCTGGCTTAGGAATTAGGATGTTGGTGGTCTCATAGGAAGAGTTTGGAAGTCTTCATTTCTCTTGAAATTTTTGGAATATTTTGAGGCATATAGTTGTTAGTTCTTCTTTAAAACTCTCCTGTGAAGCCATTCATACAAGGGCCTTTGTTTTCTAGGAGTAATTATTTTTTTTTAATCTTCAATTGCATCAGAAGTAATAGGCCAACTCAGGTTTTCTGATTCTTCCTGATTGAGTTTTGGAAGATTGTATTTTTCTAGAAAGATGTCCATTTGGTCAAGGTTGTCTGGTTTGTTGGACTAGAGTGGTTCATAGTATTTTTTTTTTTTTACAATCCTTTGTATTTCTGTGGGATCAGTTGTAACTTAAACTCTTTTATTTCTGATTTTGCTTATTTGGGTCCTCTCTCTTTGTTTCTTGGTGAGTGTGGCGAGGGGTTTATCAGTCCTGTTTATCCTTTCTGAGAATCAGCTCTTTTTTTGTTGATATTTTGTATTGTGTGTGTGTGTGTGTGTGTGTGTGTGTGTGTGTGTGTCATTTATTTGCCCTCTGATCTTTATTATTTCCTTCATTCTACTTACCTGGTCTTTTCTTGTTGTTCTCTTTCTAATTCCTTAAGTTGTAGGGTTAGCTAACTTATTACCAATTTTTCTTTTTTTTTTAAAGTAGGCCTGTAGTGTTATGAACTTCCCTCTCAGGATGGCTTTCACTGTGTCCCATTGATATTGAATTGTTGTGTGTTCTTTTTCATTTGTTTCCAGGATGTTTTTCATTTCTTCTTTGATCTCTTTGGTAACCCAATCTTTGTTTAATAGCATCCTATTTAGCCTCCATTTTTTTATTGTTTTTAAGTGTTTTTATTGCAGCTCATTTCTAATTTCATGCCATTATGGTCTGAGAAGATGCTTGATATAATTTCAATCTTCTTGAATTTATAGAGATTTATCTTGTGTCTTAACATGCTTTATATTTGAAAATGTCCCATGTGCACTAGAGAAGAATGTGTATTCCGTATCTTCGGGTTGGAATGTTCTGAAGATGTCAATTCCATCTGTTCTAGAGGGTCATTTAGGATTGTTCTTTCCTTGTTGATTTTTTGTCTAGAAGATTTATCCAGTGATGTCAGTGGGTATTAAAATCCTCTACTTTGATTGTATTACTGTTCATCTCTCCCTTGATACATATATTGATGCTCCTATATTGGGTGCATATATGTTCACCAGAGTAATAGCCTCTTGTTATAGTGATCCCTATAGTATCATTAAGTGGCCTTTATATCTTGTTATGGTCTTCACTTTGAGATCAATATTTTCAGACATAAATATTGCTCCCCAACTTTTATTTCATTTCCATTGCCTGAATTTTTTTTTCTATCCTTTCACTATCTGTCGGTATGATTCCTTTGTTCTGAGATGGGTTTCTTGTAGACAGCATATATATGGGTCATGTTTTTTAATCCACTCAGCTACCTTATGTCTTTTAATTGGAGAATTTTGTCCATTTATGTGTAAGGTTATTATTGATAGGTAATTGTTTATTGCCATTTTTATTCTTTATCTCTGTGTTTTTCCCTCTGTTTCTATTTCTTCTTTTTACAACAGTCCCTTTAACATTTTTTTTTTTTTGCATGGCTGGTTTGGTGGTAATAGACTACCTTAGCCTTTTTTTTTTCTGATGTCACCTTCAATTATGAATGATAGATAGCCTTGCTGGATAGACTATTATTGGATTCATTCCCTTACTTTTCATTACTTTGTATACTTCATTTGATTCCCTTCTGGCCTGAAGTGTTTCTGTTGAAAAATCATTTGATAGTCTAAAGGGAGATCCCTTGTAGATCACTTTCTGTTTCTCTCATGCAGCCCTTAAGCATCTTTCTTTGTCATTAACATTTGCCATTTTAATTATGATGTGTGTTGGTGTGGGATTTTTGGATTCATCTTGTTTGGGATTCTCTGCTTCTTTGAATTTTTTCTTCCCCCAGTCAGGAAAGTTTTCTATCATTATTTCTTCAAACAGGTTTTCTTTTTCTTGCTCAGCTTCCTCTCCTTCTGACATTCCTATTATGTAGATGTCGCTTCATTTTATATTGTCTCAATGCTCCCTTAAACTCTCCTCCTGCTTTAATTTTGTCCCCAATTACTATTCAGATTGGGTTTTATTTGTTTGTTTGTTTATTTGATTTGGTTTTGGTTTTGGTTTTTTACCTTGTCTTCTAACTCATTAATTTAGTCCTCAGCTTCTTCTAGACTACTGTTGAATCTTTACAAGGTGTTCTGTATTGCAGTTAAGTCATTCTTCATTTCCTCTTGATTCTTATTCATGTTGGTGAATTTCTCATTCTGCTCCTTATAATTCTCCTTGAACTGCTTTTAATTCCCAGTTAAATGTTTGAGCATCTTTATAACCATTACTCTGAATTCTTTATCAGACAAATTACTTGCCTCCATTTAATTTAATTAATTCTTCCATTTCTTTCTTTTGGGAATTGTTTCTTTGTTTCCCCATTTTTGCTTTTCCTTTTTATTTGTTTCGGTGTAATGTGAGTTGCTGTTTCTTTCTGTCCAGGGGCTCCCTGCTTGAGGTCTTAATAGTTGAAGCCGGTAGAAGTCCAGTGGTCTGGGATTCCTTAGTCCAGAGGCTGGGTCTGCCTTGACTCTCATACCTTTATTGTCTCTTCTCTGAGTTGTACTCTGTTTCCCCACAGATCTGATCTCTCAGTTGCCTGTTTCAGGTGCTCAGTGTTGGTGAGGGTGCCTGCATAGTTCCTCTGGTGTAAAACTCTCTGTGATGCCCCAGATCACTCAAGCATGCAATTCACTGTGTGGCTCTAGCATCTGTAGTAGAATAGCTCATGAGGTTCCTCTGGTGTGCATTCTCTGTGAAATTTCTGGGGGCCCAGGTGGGGTGGCATGGGAGGTCCCTCTGGCATGCACTCAGTACAGGGTCCCAGAGCCCAGACAAGGAGGCACACAAGGTCCCTCTGGTGTGCACTCACTATGCACCTGAAGTTATTATTGATAGGTACCAATTGATTACCATTTTATTATTTATATCTATGTTCCTCCATTTATTTTAATCTTTCTTCTTAAAGAAGGTCCTTTAATAATTTCTTCCTTTTTTTTTGGTCTCGGAAGCTCTTTTTTAAAATTTCTTTATTGATTAAGGTATCACATATTTGTCCTCATCCCCCCATTTCCATCCCAAACCCCTCCCCATGCATGCCCCCACCCCACTGTTGTCTGTGACCACTGGTTAGGCTTATATGCATGCACACAAGTCCTTTGGTTGATCTCTCCCCTTTACCCCCACCCTCCCCTACCTTCCCTCTGAGGTTTGACAGTCTGATCAATGCTTCCCTGTCTCCAGGTCTGTTTTTGTTCATCAGTTTATGTTGTTCATTCTTTCCCTTAGATGAGTGAGATCATGTGATACAAGAAATACACTTAAAAGAACCGAAAATGAGACAAGCAAAAATGGTTATGCTGAGAGGCAAATAAATCAGTCTGCAGTGAGTTTCTTTCTGGGCCAACAGTTCTTTTGAGTCCCAATTTCTTTTTTTCTTTCTTTTTTTTATATATATTTTTTTATTGAGGTATTATATGTGTACATATCTTACCATTACCCCCCCACCCCACACCCACACATGCCCTCCCTCCCCAGAGTTTTGCATCCATTGTTTATGCTTATATGCATGCATACAAGTCCTTCGTTTGATTTCATAACTCCCCCACCTCTCCCTAACTTTCCCCCTGTAATTTGAAAGTCTGTTTGATGCTTTACTGTCTCTGTATCTATCTTTTTGTTCATCACTTTATAATGTTCTTTACTATCCCTAAATGAGTGAGATCATGTGGTATTGTTCTTTCATTGACTGGCTTATTTCACTTAGCATAATGTTCTCCAATTCCATCCAGGTTGCTGCAAATGATGAGAATTCCTTCTTTTTTATGGCAGCATAGTATTCCATTGTGTAGATGTACCACAGTTTTCCGATCCAGTCATCTGCTGATGGGCACCTAGGCTGTTTCCAAATCTTAGCTATTGTAAATTGTGCTGCTATGAACATAGTGGTGCATATATCCTTTCTGATTGGTGTTTCTAGTTTCTTCGGATATATTCCCAGGAGTGGGATTACTGGGTTAAATGGGAGTTCCATTTTCAGTTTTTTGAGGAAACTCCATACTGTTCTCCACAGTGGCTGCACCAGTCTGCATTCCCACCAGCAGTGCACGAGGGTTCCTTTTTCTCTGCATCCTCGCCAACACTTGTCGTTTGTTGATTTGTTGATGATAGCCATTCTGACAGGTGTGAGATGGTACCTCATTGTTGTTTTGATTTGCATCTCTCGGATAATAAGTGACTTTGAACATGTTTTCATGTGTCTCTTGGCCTTCCTTCTGTCTTCTTTTGAAAATATTCTGTTTAGGTCTGTTGCCCATTTTTTTATTGGATCATTTATCTTCCTCTTATTAAGTTGCATAAGCTGCCTGTAGATGTTGGAGATTAAACCTTTATCAGTGATAGCATTTGCAAATATGTTTTCCCATGCAGTGGGCTTTCTTGTTGTTTTGTTGATTGTTTCTTTTGCTGTAAAAAAGCTTTTTATTTTGATGTAGTCCCATTTGTTAATTTTCTCTTTAGCTTCCATTGCCCTAGGGGCAGTGTCAGTGAAGAAGTTCTTTTGGCATATGTCTGAGATTTTGTTGCCTGTGGATTCCTCTAGTATTTTTATGGTTTCCCGTCTTATGTTTAAGTCCTGTATCCATTTTGAGTTTATTTTTGTGTATGGTGTAAGTTGGTGATCTAGTTTCATTTTTTTGCATGTATCTGTCCAGTTTTCCCAACACCATTTATTGAAGAGACTGTCTTGACTCCATTGTATGTTCATGCCTCCTTTGTCAAATATTAATTGAGCATAGTGGTTTGGGTCGATATCTGGGGTCTCTATTCTGTTCCATTGATCAATATGTCTGTTCTTGTGCCAGTACCAGGCTGTTTTGAGAACACTTTGTAATACAGCTTGAAATCTGGTATTGAGATCCCACCTACTTTATTCTTCTTTCTCAGGATTGCTGTGGCTATTCGGGGTCTTTTTTTATTCCAGATGAATTTTTGGAGAGTTCTTTCTAGGTCTGTGAAATATGCTGTTGGTATTTTGATGGGGAGTGCATTGAATCTGTAGATTGCTTTGGGTAGTATGGACATTTTAATGATGTTGATTCTACCAATCCATGAACATGGTATGTTCTTCCATCTGTTTACGTCTTCCTCTATCTCTTTTTTCAGTGTCCTGTAGTTTTCTGCGTATAGGTCTTTTACCTCCTTAGTTAAGTTTATTCCTAGGTATCTTAATTTTTTTGGTGCGATGGTAAATGGGATTGCTTTTTTAGTCTCTCTTTCTGTAAGTTCATTATTGGTGTATAGAAAAGCCATAGATTTCTTGGCGTTAATTTTGTATCCCTCTACATTGCCGAATTCATTTATTAAGTCTATTAGTTTTTTGATGGTATCTTTTGGGTTTTTTATGTACAATATCATGTCATCTGCAAATAAGGACAGCTTCACTTCTTCTTTTCCAATTTGGATGCCTCTTATTTCTTCTTCTTGCCTAATTGCGATAGCTAATACTTCCAGTACTATGTCAAACAGGAGTGGTGAGAGTGGGCATCCCTGTCTTGTTCCTGTTCTTAGGGGAAATGGTTTTAGTTTTTGCCCATTGAGTATGATGTTTGCTGTGGGTTTATCATATATAGCTTTTATTATGTTGAGGTATGATCCTTCTATTCCCACCTTGTTGAGAGTTTTTATCAAGAAAGGGTGTTGGATTTTGTCAAATGCTTTTTCTGCATCTATTGATATGACTATGTGATTTTTATCTCTCAGTTTGTTTATGTGATGTATCACGTTTATTGATTTGCGGATATTGTACCATCCTTGCATTCCTGGGATAAATACTACTTGGTCATGGTGTATGATCTTTCTGATGTACTGCTGAATTCGATTTGCTAGAATTTTGTTGAGGATTTTGGCATCTATGTTCATGAGGGATATTGGCCTGTAATTCTCTTTCATTGAGTTGTCTTTATCTGGTTTTGGTATTAGGGTGATGCTGGCTTCATAGAAGGAGCCTTGAAGTGTTCCTTCCTCTTGAATTTTTTGGTATAGTCTGAGGAGGATAGGTTTTAGTTCTTCCTTGAAAGTTTGGTAAAACTCTCCTGTGAAGCCGTCTGGCCCCGGGCTTTTGTTTGCCGGAAGCTTTTTGATGACTGCTTCAATTTCTTCCATAGTTACTGGCATGTTGAGCTGTTTAGATTCTTCCTGATTGAGTTTTGGAAGGTTGTATTTTTCTAGGAATATGTCGATTTCCTCCAGGTTGTCCAGTTTGTTGGAATAGAGTTGTTCGTAGTATTTTGTAACAATCCTTTGTATTTCGTCGGGGTCTGTTGTTATTTCACCTCTTTCATTTCTGATTTTGTTTATTTGGGTCCTCTCTCTTTGCTTCTTGGTGAGCCTGGCTAGAGGTTCATCAATCTTGTTTATCCTTTCAAAGAACCAGCTCTTGGTTTTGTTGATCTTTTGTATTGTTTCTTTGGTCTCTATGTCGTTTATCTCCGCTCTGATCTTTATTATTTCTTTCCTTCTGCTTACACTGGGCTTATCTTGTTGCTCTCTCTCTAACTCTTTGAGTTGTTGGGTTAGGTAATTTATTACCATTGTTTCTTGTTTTTTGCAGTAGGCTTGTAGAGCTATGAACTTCCCTCTCAGGACTGCTTTCGCTGTGTCCCATAGATTTTGGATTGTTGTGTTTTCATTGTCATTTGTTGCCATGATGTTTTTTATTTCTTCCTTGATGTCTTTGGTAACCCAGTCATGGTTTAATAGCATGCTGTTTAGTCTCCAAGTGTTTGATTTCTTTGGGTTGTTTTTATTGTAGTTGATTTCCAGTTTTATGCCACTGTGATCTGAGAAGATACTTGATATGATTTCTATCTTCTTGAATTTGGAGAGACTTTGCCTATGTCCTAACATATGGTCTATCTTTGAAAATGACCCATGTGCACTTGAGAAGAATGTATATTCTGTGGCTTTGGGGTGAAATGTTCTGAAGATGTCGATGAATTCCATCTGTTCTAGTGAGTCATTTAGGATTGATGTTTCTTTGCTGATTTTTTGTTTAGAGGATTTGTCCAATGGTGATAGTGGGGTATTGAAGTCTCCTACTATGATTGTATTGCTGTCAATCTCTCCTTTGATATCTTCCAGGAGTTTTTTAATGTATCTTGGTGCTCCTGTATTGGGTGCATATATGTTTACCAGAGTTATTTCTTCTTGTTGGATTTCTCCCTTTAGTATTATGAAGTGGCCTTCATTATCTCTTGTTATGTCCTTCACTTTGAGATCTAATTTGTCAGATATAAGTATTGCTACCCCAGCTTTTTTTCATTTCCCTTCGCCTGGAAAACCTTTTTCCATCCCTTTACTCTCAGTCTGTATGCATCCTTTTTTTTGAGGTGGGTTTCCTGTAGACAGCAGATATCTGGGTTTTGTTTTCTTATCCAGTCTGTTACCCTGTGTCTTTTGATTGGGGCATTCAATCCATTTACATTTAAAGTTATTATTGATAGGTACTTATTTGACGCCATTTTTATTCTATACCCCTGTGTTCCTTCTTTGCTTCCTATTTCTTTCTTTCTTTTTTTTTTTTACAGCAGACCCTTTAGCATTTCTTTCATTGTTGGTTTGGTGGTGATAAACTCCCTTAGTCCTTTTTTGTCTGTGAAGCTCCTGATTTCACCTTCAATTTTGATTGATAGCCTTGCTGGGTACAGTATTCTTGGATTTAGACCCTTCCTTTGCATGACTTTGTATATTTCATTCCATTCCCTTCTGGCCTGATGAGTTTCTGTTGAGAAATCAGTTGCTAGTCTGATGGGGGTTCCTTTGTATGTAACTGTCTGTCTCTCTCTGGTCGCTTTTAAGATTCTTACTTTGTCGTTGGTGTTTGCCAACTTAATTATAATGTGCCTTGGCGTCGGTCTTTTGGGGTTCATTTTGCTTGGAACTCTGTGAGCTTCTTGGATTTGTGTGGGTTTTTTCTTCCCTATATCAGGGAAGTTTTCTGTTATTATTTCTTCTAACAGGTTTTCTATTCCTTGCTCAGTTTCCTTTCCTTCTGGCACCCCTATTATCCTGATGTTGTTTTGTTTTGTGTTGTCCCGAAGTTCCCTTAGGCTCTCCTCAATCTTTCTAATTTTTGTTTCTAGAAGCTGTTGTAATTGGGTATTTTTTTCCATCTTGTCTTCTAGCTCACTTATGCGGTCCTCTGCTTCGTCTAGTCTACTCTTGATGCTTTCTATTGAGTTCTTTACAGCAGCGATGTCATTTTTCATTTCTTCTTGGTTCTTCTTCATTTCTTCTTGGTTCTTACTCATATTGTCGAATTTGTCTTCCATCCTTTTCAGCCACTTTATGACCATTTCTCTGAATTCTTTCTCTGATAGGTTGTTTGCCTCTAAATCATTTACTTCCTTTTCTGGTGATGCCTGCTTCTCTTTCCTGTGGGGACTATTTCTTTGTCTCCTCATGGTCTCTCTTCTCCGGATGTCTGGTTATATAGATTTCTCTCTCCGGCGTTGATTTAAAGGTATAAAATACAACACAACCAGGCACAACAGACAAGGCACTGAACAGAATTGTATTCACGATATTAATAACCTCCAATAAAGGTAACCACCAGAGAAAGACAAATTAGGGAATAGGAGTAGAAGAGGGAGAGTAAAAAGAAAGAACAACAACAACAAAAAAACAAAGAGTGTGAATCTGAACTTGGGAAAAGAGCAGAAAAAAAGAAAAGAAAAAGAAAAAAAAAAGAAAAGAAAAGAAAAGAAAAAAAAAGTAAGAGAGACAAGAACGATACTAAGAGAGAAAAGGGGAACAAACTATATATATGGGGAGTAAACTCCACTAGAACAACCACTATTCCCAGCAAATTCCAGCAACGCGAGCCTGGAGATTAATACAAACTGCAACACCTGCTAATATCAAGTGAGGCAAGGGAAAACAAAAGTAAAAAACAAACAAAAACAAAGCAAACAAAAGAACCAACCAAACCAACAAAAAGAATAATCAAAACAATCTCATAAAAAAGCATAAAAATTCAATCTAATCAACATTCAAGCAAACAACAACAAAAGGCCAGAGAGAAAAATAATTTTTTTAAGGTAGCGTAGAGAGAGGTTTGTATGGATTTGGAGCAGGGGGTTGGGAATTAGATATATAAGTAGGGTGAAGTTTTAGCAGAGAGTAAACTGAAAAAGTAGGGAAAATCTAAAGCCAGAAAGGGTTAAGATAAACTGGAGACCAAAAGGGGAAAGGTTAGGAGGAGAGTGATGGCATAATGTTAGCTTTGAGATAGGGTAAAACGATTGTAAGGGAAAGATGCAAATCGAATGTAGGACACTAATCCAAAAATAAAAGAAAGAGAAAATCAAATGACATTAAAAAAAAAAAGTAAAATAATAGTAATAATAATGCTGATTGAAAATAAAAATGTAATAATTAAAAAGGTGAAAATCGAGTGAGGAAAAAGAAAAAAAAATTAGTTTCTTAAGTAAAAGATGCAAAAAATGAAAATAAAAAATATGTGAATAAAAAATTTAAAAAAATTGAAAAAAGAATTGAAAATTAAAAAATAGGAAGACTAAAATGTGCAGTAGCGGCTGTCATTCACTTCCTCTATTATTCTGTTTGGTACGCCTGTTTCCCAGTCTGGGCGGTATTTCAGTTCAGCTTCATTCCAGGGCTCCTCAGTGTTGGAAGCCAGTCCTGCTTTTTAAGCCGGCCGTGTCTTAATTTCTCGTATTTATTTTTGATTACACCAGAGACATTTAGTGTTTCAGCTCCTGGGTGGCGGTGTTTCTGAATTGACTTCCGGGCCTCTCTAGCTTTTTTTTCCCCTCTATGGCACTCACTACCGGTTTGTGGAGGTGTGCGCCTCAGAGCTGCCTCTCTGATGGTCACACCCAGCTTTGGTCCCCAGGTTCCGAAAAAACAACTTCCCCCTGCAGTCTTTCAGGGCCCCTCCACCTGGGTTTTTCTATGTATTGGGCTTAGCAATCAGAGTCGGAAAGAGCCCAAGTGTGCGGACCGTGGGTCTGTGCGCCAGACTAAGGATCCTGCACTCCTTTGAAAATTCTTAGTCTGACCCTCCTCGTCAGATTAAAATGAGTTGCTTTCAAGAGGTCACTTCTGTTAGCAGCTCAGAAGACCCCCCTCCACACTCACGGATCACGGCAGTTCCAACTGCCGCCGATTTTTCTAGGCACAGACCTCCCGGCTCCTGCAGGTCCTGCGGCTGCCGCGCTTCCCTCACCCAGCGCTTCCCTCACCCACCGCGGGGATTAGAAACCACTCCTTATTTCAGGCGAAATCTGACCTTTCCGTGGTGCAGTGAAGAGTTCCTTTGAATCCGAATGTTTGCGCTGATAGGGGACCGGTGGTCTGGTGATCGCAGCAGTTCAGTGTTTGCAGTTGTCGCGGAAAGTCAGGTTTCCAATAAAATCCTCCTTTCCTTGCAAGATGGCGAGGCGCCCGGTGAGCCCGCAGCTCCGGGAGGGGACCCAGCCCCTGTGGGTGCTGCACGGTCAGGGGAACACTGCCCAGCACTCCCCCGCCTTCTCCTGAAGTTTAGCTGTCCCTTGCCTTGCCCACATACACTCCCTCTGCGAGCCTCTGCTTCTCCTACACTCCGCCCCAGGAACAGACTCCAAACCCGACTCTATTCTGTCGCCATTTTTTCAGCAGCCTTGAGTCCCAATTTCAATGTCAAACAGTTCCTTATGTGTTCATGTCAGCAATGATATTTCAGTTCTGGATGTGGACAAATGGTGGTAATGCAGGTCCAACCCTCTCTGGTTTGGTCCTGGGCAACCTAGCTACACACAGATGCTGACTGCTACTATGGAAAGGCATCATCAGAATCTTCCATCTCTGGACTGTTTCTCTTATGTCTTCATGGCTGGAGCAGTCCTGTCAATTCCTCTCTGTTGCAATAATCCACATGGTCTTGGAGCTGTTTTCTGAAAATATACAAACATATTCTTGACCAAAAGTTAATAAAGGAATATTTTCTATAAATTTGACTTGGGATCCTTTTTCATTTTTTGCCCAAACGATTTTCCTTTGGCTTGTTTTGACACCATGTGTGTTTTTCATGGTGTCTTGCTGTTAGCATTACAAATGAAAGTTAATGTTCTAAAGTAAAAATTTTCTAGATGTAATTTACTTACAGGATATTTTTCCTTACATGATATTCTTCTACTATCCCCCCTTTTTTGATTTAAATATTAGGAGGCTTTTGGAAATTTTATAATGTAGTCTTGATAGCTTTTAAATTTTAATTTTTTGCACTAAAATATGACTGCTTTAGGTTCATTACATGTTACACAATTTTACCATGAGATGAACTACCAATAAAAATTTTAGTTAACACTTTAGGAACAGCTTTTCATCCAGTACAATTAATTTCTCTAGAATATTTGCTTATTTTAATTAGCCAATTTAAATTAGTCTGAAAACTTGACTTACTATTTTACTGTCAAATTTAATATTCTAACAACAATCTTATTTTACCCTGTAAATATTAGTGGAAAGGATTATTTGCCTTCTTGAGTAGGCCCTGAGCATTCCTGGTATTAGGCTGGATTTAGATATCAAAAACCAACTTCCCCACACCATGGGTACAAGACAACTCAAACAAGTCTTGTTGCAGTGAGAGGGCAGCTACTGTCGGCCAAGTCTCTGTCTGTTACCTGTGTCCTGATTTGAGCTGGACAATGGAAGCAAAGCAGCCATGGGGGCAGGAGACCTCCCTCAGAAGGGGTGAGGGGGTTCAGGCCCCTGCAAAGTTGGAGGGGTGAGGGTCTGTGCCTCACCTCTGTTGACCCCCAAGTTCTCTCCTGATGGCCCCTCTGTGACTGTGCCTGTCTTAGGTTGTTCCTTCCCTGAGGAATCTTACCCGTCTCTGGCTAACCAGCCATCCTCTGGGGCCAAGCAGGGTGATGTGAGGTTGGGAAGCTCCTAATTTTCCTTTAATTGTAAAGGATAGTCTTGTTGGGTAGACTAGTTTGGTTCTGGGTCCTTGCTTTTCATTACTGTGAATATTTCATGCCAATTTGTTCTGACCTCAAGTGTTTCTGTTAAGAAATCAGCAGAAGGATGAGAGAAAATGGCAGCAGTATTGTGCACCTCCTCCTAGGGCCAGGCTAGAAAAGAAAATAAATTGGAAAACATCCACCCTGAATTAACAAATTAGACACAGCTGAGAAGACAATTTTCAATAAGGAAGGGCAGAGGACACCTAGAGAATGCCACTTGCCAGCCATAACCTGCATGGAACATCATCATGCCTGGGCAGTTAGTGGCGCAGTATCTCCCAGAAGGTTCCCATACATCAGCAGGGAGCATGCAAAAGTAAAGTGAGCTCCCTCACTAGGCTTACTCACCAGCCCACTGGTACCCAGCATCCTAGGATCCAGCTGCAAGACCCTGCAGTGAGTGCAAGCCAGGGTGAACCCTGTGCCCAACCCCCACCCCAGACCTCAGAACCATGCTGCTAGCCTAACCAGGAGCCACCCAGTGCCTGCTCTACCCCCATCCCTGGTACCTGCTGTCTGGGTGATCCGGAGCAACCCAGAGCATGAACCAGTCTGGGCCACAAGGGAGCTCTGATTATGCAATTCAGAGCAACCCACACCTGCCCCACTCCAGCCTCAGGAACAGTCCTGCCAGAGCCATCTAGAGTAACCCAATGTGTACCTCACCCCAGACAACAGGAGACAGTGGACTGAGTGACTCAGGGCAATCCAACCCTGCTCCACACTGAGGAGGTGTGAACTGGAGCTACTGAGTGCATGTCTACATGAAAGCCGGTACTGTGTGAAACAGAGCAACCTGCGCCCATTCTACCCCAAACCCAGGGTCTTGCTGCAGGGGCAACTTGGAGTAACCCAGCACGCTCCCACTCAGGACACAGGGGAGCTCTGACTATGTGACCCAGAGCAACCTACATCTACTTCTCCCCAGCCCTGGAACAGTCCTGTAGGGACTACCTGGAGCAACCCAGCACAGGCATCATTCTGGGCCATAAAAAAGCACTGCCGTGATGACCTGGAACAAGCTAGTGTGCCCAGCCAGGGGCCACAGGACCATGCGACAAGTGTGCTGCTAAAAGGACCTTGTACCCTGCCACAGGTACAAGGCTGCACAGCAAATTGGGTGCTAGAGGGCTCTGGATCTTCACAGGAAGTCACACATCAGAGGAACTGTGCACATGTTCCCACCACCCCAAGCATCTGAACCAGATAACTAAGGGACCAGATACATGGGAGAAGGGGATACAACTCAGAACAGAGACAATAAAGTTGTGAGACTGAAGGCAGACCCAGACTCTGGGTTAAGGAGTCCCAGACCATTGCCCTGATAGCATCTTAAACCTCTCAAACCCCAAGCAGGGTGCCCAGGGCCAAAAAGAGACAGCAAAAATGGAGAGACAAAGAAACAACCCCCAAAGGAAAGAAAAGGAGGAATTGCCAAAAATGGAAATAAACAAAACAGAGGCATGCAATATGTCAGAAAAAAACATTCAGAATAAGGGTCATACAGTTCATAAATCAGATGGATGAGAAAATCAACAACATGTGTGAGAATCAAGGAAAAATAAAAAATTATATTGCTACAATAAAAACATAATGGAAGGTTTCAACAGTAGACTAGAAGGAGTAGAGGACCAAATTAGTGAGTTAGAAAACAGGGCAGAGAAACACACCCAATCTGAGCAGCAGTTGGAGAAAAAAATTAAAAAGCAAGAGGAGAGCCAAAGGGAGATTTGGGACAACATAAGACAAAGGAACATTTGTATAATAGGGGTGCCAGAAGGACAAGAAGAGGCAAGAATTATAAAACCTATTTGAAGAAATGATGACAGAAAACTTCCCTACTTCCCTGATTTGGGGAAGAAAATGTCACACAAAGTCCCAAAGAAGATGAACCCCAAAAGATCCACAACTGGACACGTCATAATTACAATGGCATATGTTAATGACAAAGAGAGAATTTTAAAGGCTGCAAGAGAGAGACAGAGAGTTACCTACAAAGGATCTCCTATTAGATTATCAAATAATTTATCAACAGAAATATATCAGGCCAAAAGGGAATAGAATGAAATATACAAAGTGATACAAAGCAAGGGACTAAATCCAAAAATATTTTATCCAGCAAGGCTATCATTCAAAATCAAAGGGGAAATCAGGAGCTTCACAGACAATAAATAAATAAATAAATAAATAAATAAAGGCTAAGAGAGTTTATCACTACCAAGCCAGCAATGCAAGAAATGCTAGTGGGATTCTTGTAAAGAGGGGAAATAGAAAGGGAAGAAGGAACACAGGCATAAAAATAAAAATGGCTACAAAAAATACCTATTGATAACCTTAAAAGTAAATGGACAAAATGCTCCAATCAAAAAGACATAGAGTACTGGAGAGCATTATGCTAAGTGAAATAAGCCAGGCAGAGAAAGATAAATATCACATGATCTCACTCATTTATGGAAAATAATGAACAACATAAACTGATGAACCAAAACAGATCCAGAGACAGAGAAACATTGATCAGACCATTAAACCTCAGAGGGAAGGTAGGGGAGGGTGGGGGTAAGGGGAGAGATCAACCAAAGGACTTGTATGCATGTATATAAGCCTAACCAATGGACACAAACAATAGGGGTGTAAGGGCATGAATGAGGGGGGTGGGGGAGTAATGGGGAAATAAGGACACATGTAATACCTTAATTAATAAAGAAAATTTAAAAAAAGACATTGAGTGGCTTAATGGATAAGAAAACATGACCCATATATATGTTGTCTACAAGAGACCCATCTCAGAACAAGGGACTCACACTAAATGAAAATGAAAGTATGGAAAAATATTTTTCAGGTAAATGGAAATGAAAAAAAAAAGCTGAGAAAGCAATAGTTATATCTGACAAAATAGACCTCAAAGTGAAGGCCATAACAATAGCTAAGGAAGGCCACTTAATAACACTAAAGGGATCGATGCAATGAGGATATAATTCTGGTAAACATTTATACACCCAATGCAGGAGCAGCCAAATACATAAAAAACTTCTGGAAGATATCAAGGAGAGATAGATAGCAATACACTCATAGTAGGTGATTTTAATAGCCCATTGATATCACTGGATAAATCCTCTTGACAAAAAATTAGCAAAGAAACAGCAATACTAAATGACTCACCAGATCAGGTGGACTTGATTGACATCTTCAGAACATTTCACCCCAAAGCTATAGAATAGACATTCTTCTCAAGTGCATATGGAACATTCTCAAAGATAGATCACATATTAGGACACAGGCAAAGTCTCTTCAAATTCAAGAAGATTGAAATCCTATCAAGCATCTTCTCAGATCACAATGGCATATTATAAACAAACTACAATAAAAACAATCATAAAAATTCAAACACTAAATAGCATGTTATTAAACAATGAATGGGTTACCAAAGAGATAAAAGATGAAATAAAAAAAAACAAAAACAGCCTGGAAACAAATGACAATGAAAACACAACAATCCACAATATATGGGACACAGTGAATGCAGTCTTGAGAGGGAAGTTCATAGCATTACAGGCCTACCTCAAAAAATAAGAAAAACTGACAATAACTTATCTAACTCTTCATTGTAAAAAAAAAAAAAAAAAAAAAAAGAATTAGAAAGAGAGCAACAAGAAAAGCCCATAGTAAGCAGAAGGAAGGAAATAATTAAGATCAGAGTAGAAAATAAATTACATAGAGACAAAAAAAAAATAAAAAATACAAAAGATCAATAAAATCAAGAGCTGTTTTTTTGAAAGGATAAACAAGATTGATGAACTGATCACCAGGCTCACCAAGAAGCAAAGAGAGGAGACCCAAATAAACAAAATAAGAACTGAAAGAGACAAAATAACAACAAACCCCACATAAATACAAAGGATTTAAAAAAATACTATGAACAACTCTATTCCAACAAACTGGTCAACCTGGAAGAAATGGACATATTCCTAGAAAAATACTACCTTCCAAATCTCAATCAGGAAGAATTAAAAAAAAAAAAATCTGAATTGGCCAATAATTATGGAGAAAATTGAAGCAGTAAACAAAAAACTTCCAGCAAAAAAAAAAAAGGCCTGGGCCAGCGGGCATCACAGGGGAGTTTTACCAAACATTCAAAGAACTAAAACCTACCCTCCTTAGACTATTCCAAAATATTCAAGAAGAAGGAACACTTCCAAGCTCTTTCTATGAAGCCAACATTATCCTAATCCCAAAACCAGATAAAGACACTACAAAAAAAAAAAGAGAATTACAGGACAATATCTCTGATGCACATAGATAATAAAATCCTCAACAAAATCTGACCAAATTGGTTCTAGCAGTGAATTAGAAAGATAATAAATCATGACCAAGTGGGATTTCTTCAGGGGATGCAAGAATGGTACAATATACACAAATCAATAAATGTGATACATCACATAAACAAATTAAGAGATAAAAATCACATAATCCTATCAATTAATGCAGAAAAAGCATTTGACAAAATCCAACACCCTTTCTTGATAAAAATTCTCAGCAAAGTGGGAATAGAAGGATCATATCTCAACATAATAAAAGCCTTATATGACAAACCAACAGCCAACATCATACTCAATGGGCAAAAACTTAAACCATTTCCCCTAAGAACAGGAACAAGACAGGGATGCCCACTCTCACCACTCTTATTTTACATAGTACTAGAAGTGCTAGCCATTGTGATCAGACAAGAAGAAGAAATAAAAGGCATCCAAATTGAAAAGAAGTAAAGTTGTCATTATTCGCAGATGACATGATATTGTATATAGAACATCCTAAAGACTCCATCAAAACTACTAGATTTAATAAATGAATTCAGCAATGTAGCAGGATAAAAAATTAACACCCAGAAATCTATATTTTTATACACCAATAATGAACTCACAGAAAGAAAAACAAACTAACAAAAAATTCCCATTTACCATTGCACCAAAAAAATTAAGCTACCTAGGAATAAACTTAACTAAGGAGGTAAAAGACCTGTACTCAGAAAACTACAGGACATTGAAAAAAGAGATAGAGGAAGTCATAAACAAATGGAAGAATATACCATGCTCCTGTATTGGTAGAATCAACATCATTAAAATGTCCATACTACACAAAACAATCTATAGATTTAATGCAATCCCCATTGAAATGCCAACAGCATATTTCACAGACCTAGAACAAACTCTCCAAAAATTCATATGGAATAAAAGAAAACCTCCTCTAGACACAGCAATCCTGAGAAAGAAGAAAAAAGTTAGAGGGATCACAATACCAGATATCAAGCTATATTACAAAACCACTGTTTTCAAAATTGCCTGCTACTGGCACAAGAACAGACATATAGACCAATAAAACAGAACAGAGAACCCAGAAATCAACTCAAGTCATTATGCTCAATTAATATTTGACAAAGGAGGCAAGAGCATACAATGGTGTTGGGAAATTTCGACAGATGTATGCAAAAAAAAAAAGAAAATAGACCACCAACTTATACCATAAACCAAAAATAAACTCAAAATGGATAAAGAACTTAAATATAAGACACGAAACCATAAAAATCTTAGAAGAATCCATAGGTAGCAAAATAGCAGATGTATGTCATAGCAATATCTTTACCTATACAGCTCCAGGGGTGGTGGAAACTAAGGAGAAAATAAGCAAATGGGACTACATCAAAATAAAAAACTTCTGCACAGCAATAGAAACCATCAACAAAACAACAAGAAATCTCACTGCATGAGAGAACATATTTGCCAACGTTATATCCAAGAAGGGCCAAACCTCCAAAATTTATAGGGAACTAATACATCTTAACAAAAGGAAGATAATCCACCTTAACTGCTTTGGCTCAGTGGATAGAGAGTAAGCTTGGAGACTGAAGGGTCCCATGTTCAATTCCAGTCAAGGGCATGTACCTTGGTTGTGGGCACATCCCCAGTAGGGAGTGTGCAGGAGTAGCTGATTGATGTTCCTCTCTCAATGATGTTTCTATCTCTATCCCACTCCCTTCCTCTCTGTAAAAAATCAATAAAATATATTTATTTAAAAGAAAGAAAGATAATCCAATCAAAAATGGACAAAGGACTTAAATAGACACTTTTCAAAGTGGACATAAGAAGGTGGAGAGCATATGAAAACATGTTCAAAGTCACTAATCATCAGAGAGATATCAATCAAAATGACAATTAGATACTATCTCACACCTGTCAGAATGGCTATCATCAACAAATCTACAAATGACAAGTGCTGGGGAGGATGTGGAGAAAAAGGAACCCTCTTACACTGCTTGTGGGATTGCAGACTGGTGTATCCACTGTGGAAAACAGTATGGTGTTTCCTAAAAAAATTAAAAATGGAAGTCCTATTTGACCCAGTAATCTCACATCTAGGAATATATCACAAGAAATCAGAAACACCAATCATAAAGGACTTATGCACCCCTATGTTCATAGCAGCATAATTTACAATAGTGAAGATTTGGAAACAGCCTAAGTGCCCATCAGCAGATGAGTGGATTAAAAAGCCATGGTACATCTACACAATGAAATACTACACTGCTATAAAAAAAGAAAGAACTCTTACTATTTGTAACAGCATGGATGGATCTGGAGAGCATTATGTTAAGCAAAATTAGCCAGTCGGAGAAAGTTTAATATCACATGATCTCACTCATTTGTGGAATATAATGAACAAATAAACTGATGAACAAAAATAGATCCAGAGACAGAGAAGGACTGAACAAACAGTCAAACCTCAGAGAGAAGGTGGGGAAGGGGGTGATAAATCAACCAAAGGACTTGTATGCATGCATATAAGAATAACCAATGGACACAGACACTAGAGTGGTTAGGGTATGTGTTGGGGGATGGGGATGGCCATGAAGAGGTCAATGAGGGGAAAATGGAGACTTATGTAATATTATATGTAAGACTTTCAATAATAAAGAATTTTTAAAAAAAGTTACTAGACATAAAAACCCAGGATAAATGTAGATATATATCATTTTGCTAACTGGAAATATTTTAAAGATGGCAATTGTACTCAGATTAGTCTACAGATTTAATGAAATTCTAACTAATTACTAAAGGGCATTTTTAGTTGAAATTTGACTACTGACCCTTAGTTCATATGGAAAAGTAAGGAATATTCAAGATAATTATAAATAAGATAAAAGATAAGGAAGAAGAGAAAGGAGTCACCTTTACAAATAATGTCTGTAAAGCTAAAAATATAAAGTAATAAAAAGGCAGGGTCAGAAATTTGATAAGGATATAATCAGAACTCATGTAAATATGTGGTGTGAATGAAAAGGGACCACATGCTAACCTGACTAGCTCAGGAAAGACCTGCATAGCAGCCTTGCAAACTCAGAGACCTAAAGTAACCACAAAGGATGGTCTGAAATTAAAACCTTTTAATTAAAAAGTAGTCTATGGTGGGTAGTCTTGTTCTAGGCTGGTATCTTTCCTGACAAAGATAAACTTTGATCTTAACTGAACATGTTGTCTTTTTGCATCTGGATAACATACCTTTGGAATGTCAGGTTTACTTGTAACTTCCCTTTTTCCAGACCCATCAGGGCACACCAATGCACCAGGGCTCCAGGGCAGCAAGGCAGAAACCACAAATTCCCTCGTTGTTATTTTTATCATGCTAACTGTTGACTGTTAACTATCCTGCACCCACCTATGTAAAAGAAGCATGTGTCTATTGTTTTGCTTTTTATCCAATTCCAGAGTTTCCCCCCTTTTGCATTCTCCCACCTTCCTAATCTATCACCAATGAATTTCATGTAGCCCACTTACATCTCTACCTTTGATGATAATTTATATTAATAGGCGAACAACCACCTTCTCTGGAGCATTGTCTCAGTGCATTGAGATTCTGTTTCCCAACAATTATCCACAGTTTGGTTCAAATAAACTCACAAAAATTATTTTAAAAAAAGAAAGAAAGAAATCAGCTGGAATCCTTATGGGAACTCTCTTGTAGGTAACTAACTGTCTTTCTCTTGCTGCTTTTAAGATTCTCTCTTTATCTTTAACCTCAGTCATTTTAATTATGATGTGTCTTGGTGTGGGCCTTTTTAGATTCCTCTTGTTTGGGACTCTCTGTGCTTACTGGACTTGTGTGTCTTTTTCCTTCAGCAGGTTAAATAAAATTTTAGCCATTATTTCTTCAAACATGTTCTTGACCCCTTGCTCTCTCTCTTCTTCTTCTGAAACCCATATGATGCTGATATTGTTACACTTGATGTTCCCCCAGAGGTTCCTTAGACTTTCCTCATTTTAAAGAATTTTTTTTTTTACTGCTCTGTTTGGGTGTTTTCTATTATCTTGTCCTTTAAATTCCTGATCTGAGCCTGTTTCTTGTAATCTGCTGTTGATACTTTCCAGGCTATTATTCATAACAGATATTTCTGATTTTTTTATGGTTTATATATCCTTTTTCATGCTATGTCTTTGTTTAAGTTTCCACTGAGATAACCCATTCTTCCCTTCAGGTTCTTGAACACTCTTATAACCCTTATTTTTGAACTCTGCATTTATTTTTTATCTTGTTTGCTTCCATTTCCTTTAAATATTTTTCTGGGATTTTCTTGTGTGTTTTTTTATTTGGAGCACATTTCTTTTTTTATTTTTCTTCTTCTTTAATATACTTTTATTGTTTTTAGAGATGAAGGGGGAGGGGGAGAGAGATAGAAACATCAATAATGAGAGAGAATCATTGATCAGCTGCCCCCTGCATGCTCCCCTCTGGGGATTGAGCCAGCAACCCAGGCATGTACCCTGACCAGGATCCAAACCATGACCCCTTGGTTCATAGACCGATGCTCAACCACTGAGCCATGCTGGCCAGGCTAGAGCACATTTCTTTGTCTCCCCATTTTGTCTTCCTTCCTGTATTTGTCATTCTGTATTAGGTAGATCTGCTGTGACTCTTGAACTTGTTATGGTGGTTTTGTGTAGTAGGTATCCTATGGGGTTCAGTAGCACAGAGTCCCTGATTACAATGGCAAGGTGCTTCATGAATGCTCCTTTTGTGGGTTGTGTACAACCTCCTGTTGCAGTTGAGTCTCAAATGATTTTTGCCCATTTGTGGGAGGTGTTAATTGTAAGGATAGATCTCAATCACAGTGTATGAACCACTGTGCAGGGCCTGTCCTCCATGGTGAAGTTGTTTCTAGCAAGGTCTGTCACCTGCTGTAATCTTCCTTTGGGTGAGTTTCTTGTGTGGTTAGTTTGATTGAGCTCTGGTGTGTTCTGAATCCCTCCACTGGTTGTGTTTGTTCTAGGTCCACCTGAGTTGGTTTTCAGTGCAGGTTGATGTCAGACACTGCCTGTAACCAGCCTTGGGTTACCTGGATAGAGCTACCATACAATTCATTGTTTGTGGCCTCTATTGGGCCTGGGTATGCATGGGAGAGGCCAACTTGTGTACAGTGGTCAGCTCTGAGCCTGGGGGAGATCAGTAATGGTTCCAAGCCACCCTTAGCTTGCCTCCTGTTATCTGTACACCACTACCTCCTGACTTTGCCTGGTCTTCCACAAGAGCCTTCTGTACAAAGACTGTATCATGGTCCCAGGCTGGCCACAACCCTCAGACCCTTCCAAAAGATGCAAACTTGATGCTTTAGGCTTACCAGGGTCTGGAGGAGAGGTCTAGTAGGTCTGTTGCATAGTCAAGCACTCAATGGGGTAAAGTGGCCCCTATTCCAGAGTCATACTACTCAGTCTTGGCCTGAGTCTCTAACCCTAGCCCCACCAGAAGGAATGCACCACTGATTCAGGTTGGATGAAGGCAGCCAGCCCCTCTGCAAGAACAAGCTCAGCAATTTGGGGCCTCTGGGAGTTAGAGAGACAGGTCAAATGACTCTTCTGCTATGGCACCAGCTGACCTCACAAGGCCAATAAGAATGCCTTCCTTGCACCAGAGCCACAAAACTCAGCACCCACCCAAGTCCCAGACAAGAACCTCCCAGGGAACCATGCTTCAAAGATCTCAGGTCTGCACAGCACTCATATCTATCTGAGGGACTGAGACTGGTAGGATGGGGCCACAGGTTGTGGGAAGGACAGGTCAAATGAGTCTCTTCTTTGGGGAGTGCTGCCAGCTGAGCATCCAGGGAGGGCAAAAGTGGCCCCTCTGCCTGGCTGTACTGCACAACCCAGCACCCATCTGAGTCCTAGATAAGAGCTTCCAGAAAGATGATCTCTGTGCAGTGCTCTGATCCCCCTCTGGACCATGCTCAGAAGAGCAGAGCAATTAGGAGTAGAAGGACAGGCCAAGTAATTGATTAGATGAAGGGTCGGGGGGCAATGGCTGTGCAAGCTAGGTGGGGAAGAATGGCCCCCATATCAAAGCTACACAGCACAATTGCTATCTGAGTATCTGCCAAGAGTTTCAACAGAAAAAAGAGCACCCCAAAGATCTCTGTTGGGTGCAGCCAGCAGACCTTTTTGTATGACACAAGTTTGGTAGGGAGATGTTGCCAGGAGTTGGAGGACCAGGTAGTACAATCCCAAGGCTGGTGCTGTAACAATAAAAGTGCTCAACCCTGGAAAATGGCATCTGGGCTTCGGGTAGAATCCATTTTCTCCTAGGTGGACTGAATCCTCACTGATTTTCACAGCCAGAAGCTATATGGACTCCTCTTCCTGGCTCTAGTGCCTTGGGTTAGAGATCCTTGCATGGGGATGAGAGCCCACACTTCTAGGGTGGTAATTTTGAAGTGGAGACTGGTTAATAATATTATATAGGTTTGCAATTCTATAATATATAATCTGTATTCCAGTGTTCCCACCATCCAAAGTCAAATTTTCTTCCATCACCATATATTTGACCTACTTTACCCTTTGCTACACTCGGCCCCTTCCCTCTGGTAACCACCATATTGTTGTTGGTGCCTATGAGTTTTGTTTGTTTGTTTTTCTATTTTGTAGTCACTGTGGAAAACAGTATGCAGGCTCCTCAAAAATTAGGAATAGGGTTACCATATGACCCAGCAGCTCCTCTTCTGGTTATCTACTCAGAAAATTTGAAAACATTTATTTGAAAAGATATATGTGCCCCTATGTTCATTACAGCATCATTCACAATGGCCATGGAAACAACAGAAGTGCCCTTCACTAAGTGACTGGATAAAAGAGAAGGAATACATATACACAAAGAAATGCTATGCAGACATAAGGAATGATGAAATATCATCTTCAATAACATGAATGGATCTTGAGGATATCATGCTAAGCTAAACAAATCAGATGGAAAATTTAAGAACCATATGATTTCACTCATATGTGGGATATAAAATTGAAAGCAAAACATGAAGAAGTGCGACAAACAAACAAACAAACAAAAAGCCACAGACAGCAGTACTGTGATTACAAGAGGAAAGGTAAGTTGGGGGAGGTAGAAAAGTGAGAAAGAGTTCAAATATATGGTAACAGAAGACGACTTGGAGTGGTCAACATGCTATATACCAGTGATGCATTATAGAATTGAAACCTATATACATAGTTTTCTTCATCAATATCATCCCCATAAATGTAATACATTTCAAAAAAAAAAGAATTAAATAAGTAATTTAACATCAATACTTATTTCAAAGCCTTTTAAAAGTAAGCTGTATCTTTTGGTATAAAACAATACTTTCTCATGTCATATTTCTTTATAAACATGTCCCTAATAGGGCATAAACATTTAATTAATAATGTTTATTATCTTTAAATTGAGATTCCAGAAATAACTAGAAAGTGGGTTTTATTAAAAAGATAAAAAACTATTTTCTTACTGTCTTTTATGACAAATTTATATATGCACTTGATAAATTACAGCAAAAGGGAAAATATGCATCTTTGATAGTTTTATAAGAACAAGCATAATTAACTACATATTTATTAAGAAATTCTTTATATTTTCTTATTTCTTCTGTAATACTAATATGGCTTTGTGTTTGTAAAGCTCTTGTTAATGGAACATACTTAAACAGGAAAAGTTCATTCACTTGTGATATTCACCTGGATCTAAGCACCACAATGTATAATGCAAAGTCCATTAGTTTGGACTTGGGGGAATTAGATTTTGGTGGGAAAGTATATAAATATTGCTATTAATGAAGACATTGACCAGAAAGCCATTGTCAGTGTGGTACTATTTAATATCACCTCATCTGCTTTTGTAGCTTCCAATCACAGAACAAAATATAGATAGTTCACTCATATAAAGATTTATTGGAGATAATTATGGTATGGTAGCTGTTTTTTTTATTGCTTAAAGATAACATGATTCTTTAAAAACACAACTTTTTACAGACATTTATAGAAGCATTGAACCATAGAATGCCAGGAGAGAAGAATGTGTCCTGAAATAATAAGTAATGAATCCTTTGGATTACATCTTTGAAAGAAGTAAGAACCTATCCTCAAATATAAGATGGTTATGACCATGCATTCAAATATCTTCCTGTTGACTCTGCCAAAAGGGGATATAATTTTCTAGCTCAAAATCAAATAGTTATCATGAACAAATAGAAATTAAAATTAAAAATATATATAATTTACATTAGCACCCAAAATATTTAATGTTTATAATAAATATAACAATGTATGTACAATATATAATGAAAACTATAAAACATCAAAAATATTAAAGAACTAAATAATGCTTCATGTATATGGATAGGAAGACTGAATATTCTCAAGATTTAAATTTCAAACTTAATTTATAAATTCCGTGCAATCTCAATCAAAATCCCAGAGACTTAACTTGTGGATTTTGACAAACTTATCCTGAAGCTTATATGGAAAGGAAAAAAAAAACAAAACACACAAATAAACAAGACAATATTGATATAGAATAACAAAACGGAGGACTCACTTTACCTTACTTTAAGACTTTCTTTAAAGCTACATATCAAGACAATGTGGTATTTTAAAAAAGAAAAAGACAAATAGCCCAATGAAATACAATAGAGAACCTGAAATGCTATCTAATAAAAGAGTAATATGCAAATTGACCACTGTTCCAACACACAAGGTGGCTGCCCCCATGTGGACACAAGATAGCCGCCACAAGATGGCCAGCAGGGGAGGGTAGTTGGGAGGGACCAGGCCTGCAAGGGAGGGCAGTTGAGGGGGACCAGGCCGGGCAGAGGAGGGAAGTTGGGGACAACCGGGCCTGCAGGGAAGGGCAGTTGGGGGGGACCAGGCCTGCAGGGGAGGGCAGTGAGGGGTGACCAGGCCTGCAGGGGAGGGCAGTTAGGGGCAATCAGGCTAGCAGGGGAGCAGTTAGACATCAATTAGGCTGGCAGGGGAGTGGTTAGGGGGTGATCAGGCTGGCAGGCAGAAGTGGTTCGGGGTAATCAGGAAGGTAGGCAGGCAAGCAGTTGGGAGCCAGCAGTCCTGGATTGTGAGAGGGATCCCAAATTGGAGAGGGTACAGGCTGGGCTGAGGGACACACCCCCATGCACAAATTTCATGCACCGGGCCTCTAGTCTACAATAATAAAAGCATAATATGCCAATCAACCAAATGACTGAATAGCAGATGACCTTCTGGATGACCACGCTATAACACACACTGGTGCCATCCCAGCCAAGGTGGGTACGATGTGATTGGTTGGGTGGCCCGCCCATGATTGCTCTACAGAGGGAGGCCCAGGCCACTGGCTGGTGGGGCAATCAATCTGGGTGGGGGAGGGGGGCTCCACGATTGCCCCGAAGAGGGTGGCCCAGGCTACCAGGCAGGCAGCACTGTGATGGGTGGGCGGGGCCTTCCTCTGTGTGGCAATCTATCATAGAGTTCCAGCCAGGTGGGCGGGGCCTCCCTCTGCTGGGTGATCAATCTGGGGCCCCCACAATCTATCCCCCCACAGAGGGAGCTCCAAACCACTTGCCAGCGACACTGTGGCAGGTGTGCAGGGCCAGCCAGCAATTTCCCCTCAGAGGGAGGCCCAGGCCAGCCAAGGGATCACACCCCATGCCTGTTGCCCACAGAGGAGGTCACCAGTAGTGAGGGTGGAGGAGCAGTGCCACACAGATGGCAAGCAGTGGCAGTGGTGGGGGCGGGGCCAGCTGCCGGCAGCTGGGGGAAGGAAAGCCCCTATAAGCCCTGATTGCTGGCCAGGTCTAGGGACCCTACCTGAGGCATCCTGGATTTTTGAGAGGGTGCAGGCCGGGCTGAGGGGCACCCCCTCCCCACCCCCCATGCCAGAATTTCATGTACCAGACCTCTAGTAAAAGTTATAAACAAGGAGGACAAAAGTAGGTTTCCAGTTATTTATAGGCAAAAAGACAAAAAATAACAAATGCTGGTGAAGATGTGAGAAAAGGGAATACTTATTTACTATTTGTGAAAATGTAAGTTGGGGTAGCTATTGTGGAAAACAGTTACCTCAAGTAATTGAAAAATAGAACTGCCATATCATCTAGTAATTCCACTTTTGGGTATTACCTGAAGAAAAGAAAAACCTCTACTTCAAAAAGATATGTGCACCCTGACATTTATTATTTATAATAGCCATAATATAGAAACAATCTGAGTGCCCATCATCAGATATATATATATGATTGAGCCATAAAAATAATTAAATATTGCCATTTGCCACAACATGAATGGATCTTGAGAGTATAGTGCTAAGTGAAATTCATGAAATATGTCAAACAAAGAAACTGTATTATAACACTTATTTGCATATGGAATTAAAGTATATTAAAAATGCATAGATCAAATAAATACAGAAAACAGATTAACAAATTAGTGGATGCCACAGGTGGGAAATGGGGGAGGACAAAATGGGTGAAATGGGTGAAAGGAGCCAAAAGGTAAACAATTCTTGTTAGCTAAAAAAGTTTATTTAAAATGTCTTATCACACACGCAAAAAAATTTTAACTGTGTGGTAATGGATGCTAACTAGTCTTATTTTGGTAATCTCTGAATGCATAATAATCTGGCCACTCAGTATATATATATATATATATATATATATATATATATATATATATAAGGCCCGGTGCATGAATTCGTGCATGGGTGGGGTCTGGCCAGCCTGGCCAGTGGGAGGGGACATGGATGGTTGGTTGGCCTGCCTGCTGGTCAAACTCCTGGTCGAGGGGACAATTTGCATATGAGCCTTTCTTTTATATAGGATTTACACTGAGTGGCCAGATTATTATGCGTTCAGAGATCATAATAATCTGGCCACTCAGTGTGTGTGTATATATCAGTATGTTGTACATCTGAAACTAATATACGTAATTGCATATCTCAACATTTATCTCATTTTTTAAAAGGATAGTCTGAGATTCCTTTTAACTAAATTCAAACATGCAAAAATAAGCATGGTATGCTTCTCAATGAACATTGTCCCATTAATATCCTATCTAATAAAAGAGTAATATGCAAATTAACCATCATTCCACTATACTCACAAGCCATGCCCACCAGCCAATCAGGAGCAAGTATGCAAATTAACCCAAACAAGATGGCTGTGAACAGGAGGCTTGGGTTGCCCCCCACGATGGAGGAAGTCAAGCTTTCTGCACACCCTGGCCAGCCCAGGCCTCCACTCAAGGCTAGAAAGTTTCAATTATAGAAGATAAATAAATCCCAGACACCAGGGCCTCCGCTTGGGTTGCCAGGGGAGAGGGGGTTGGCCTGCCTGAAAACCACCACAGGCCCGTCACCCAGACAGCCCCACACCCCAAGGCAACACCCTTCAGGGCAAACCAGCTGGCCCCCACCCGTGCACCAGGCCTCTATCCTATCTAATAAAAGAGTAATATGCAAATTGACCATCACTCCAACACACAGATGGCTTCCCCTATGTAGTCAAAGACGGCTGCCCCTATGTGGACACAAGATGGCAGCCACAAGATGGCCAGCAGGGGAGGGCAGTTAGGAGGGACCAGGCCTGCAAGGGAGGGCAGTTGTGGGCAATCAGGCCAGAAGGGGAGGGTAGTTGGGAGGGACCAAGCCTTCAAGGAAGCCTGCAGGGGAGGGCAGTTAGGGGTGACCAGGTCTGCAGAGGAGGGCAGTTAGGGGTGACCAGGCCAGCAGGGGAGGGCAGTTAGGGGTGACCAGGTCTGCAGGGGAGGGCAGTTAGGAGCAAACAGGGTGGCAGGGGAGCAGTTAGGCATCAATCTAGCTGGAGGGGAGTGCTTAGGGGGTGATCAGGCTGGCAGGCAGAAGTGGTTAGGGGCAATTGGGAAGGCAGGCAGGCAAGCAGTTGGGAGCCAGCAGTCCTGGATTGTGAGAGGGTTGTCTGACTGCCTGTTTAGGCCTGATCCTACTGGGATCGGGCATAAACGAGCAGTCTGACATCCCTCGAGGGGTCCCAGATTGGAGAGGGTGCAGGCTGGGCTGAGGGACACATACCCCCATGCATGAATTTCATGCACCGGGCCTCTAGTGTTAAATATTCTACAAAATCTTGATAGATGCCTGACAAATTTTATCTCTCAGACCAGGTTATCAGACACAATCTGTATCTGTGAAGAGTAACGCTTATTATGTCTCATAGGGAAATTCAGCAGGAAAAAAACACACAAAAACAGTGCACTTAAAGCTTTACTTTTTTTTTTTTTCATTCATTACATATGCAGGGCATGGGTTCTACAGTTTCCAGGTATCCTTAGAAAGACAGTTAATAGCCCCTTTTTAGAAACTCGAGAAATGTATCCTTCAGAAGTCAATATACTTCATGGATATAACTTAAGATTATATTAAATAAGTACATGTTGTCACAGGTTTATATAGATCACAGAAAATCATTTTCCCAATCTATTAGAGAATGAAAAGTGTGCTTTTAATGCTAGCCTTTTCAGTCATGGTAAAAACATCTTGACCTTTTCAAGCTATCTCAGAATTTATGGAACTATAAATGACATCTCATTTTTGAAGATTTTAAGTAATATAACTTTTAAAATAATAGGAATAAGAAAAGGCTATATTGACTTTTAAAGGACATTTGTGAAAAGAATATCAAGAATGTCTTTTAAAGGAGGTCTTATAAAAATGATACAAATAGATAGAACAAAGGAAAATCTATGTGTAAATGTTCCTATGTCTCATACATTTTTGCTACCAGATTTATTGAGATATAATTCACACATATAATTTTCCCATGTAAAGTATACAGTTCAATAGTCTTCAGTACATTCAGAGTTGTGCAGTCATCACCACAATCCATTTTAGAACATTTTCATCCCCCCACAAAGAAGTTCTATACCCATTAGTAGTCACTACCCATTTTCCCAACCCACCAGCCATAGGAAACCACTAATCTATTTTTTTATGTCTGGATTTGCCTTTTCTGGACATTTCATATAAATGGAATTATACACCATATGACTGGCTTATTTCACTTAGCATGTTTTCAAGATTCATTTGTATTATAGCATGTTACAATACTTTCTTTTTATTGTCAAAATTCTATTTGGGTAAATGTATATATACCACATTTTGTTTATACTAGGACATTCATTAATTGATAGACATTGGGTTGTTCCAAATCACTTTTTGGCTATTGTGCATAATGCTGCTATGAACATTCTAAGAACTATGGACATGACTAGCCGGCATGGCTCAGTGGTTGAGTATTGACCTATAAATCAAGAGGTCACTTTTCAATTCCCAGTCAGAGCTTATGCCCAGGTTTTGGGCTTGATCCCCAGTATGGGGCATGTAGGTGGCAGCTGATCAATGATTCTCATCGATATTTCTCTCTTTCCCTTCCTCTCTGAAATCAATAAAAATTTAAAAAAATAAAAACTATGGACACCTAGACATTGGTTCCAGGCTCTTACCTGACCAGTGCCACACCAGGGGCAAGCAGAGCAAAGAGAGGTAGGGATTGGGTGTTGCAGAAACACCAGCCAGGGGGGAGTTGCTTGATGGTGGTTGTTGAGGTAACAGTATGAGGGGTTGGCCATAGTGACTCCCGAATTGCCAGGTACAGTCTATTAAAAGATTTGTGTTGACAGGTTTTTAGTTTTCTTGGGCATATATACATAGGAGGGGTTTCTAGATTATACAATAGCTATGTATTTAATCTTTCCAGGAATGGTCAAACTGGTTTCCTAATAAATGTGTCATTTCACATTCCCAACAGCAGGGTATGAAGGTTCCAGTTTCTTCACATCCTCACTAACACTTCTTAATATCTTTTTTTTTTTTCATTAAGAGAACAGTAAAGATCTTAGAAAAGATAGTGAATAGAGAAATATTTAAAATTATTCCTATTTTTCTGTAGATAACACATCATTATTAATTAGTATTTAATGTTATGGATCAGTTATAGACCAAAGTTTAAAAGCTCAAAATAGAGTTTTTTCATTATATCCTCTTCTCATAAGAGGCAAAAGAAGAAAAAATATCTTCTGACTAAAAGGAAAGAAAAACATATAAAACAAATAATCTAATTTTTTAAAGGGCCAAAGATATGGGTATATACCACATCAAAGGTATAGAGATTTAAAACATGTGCAAAACAAGTGCAGATTAAAACATTGATATACCAATGCACATCTATAAGAATGATCCAAATCTGGAACACTGACAATGCCAAAAGCTAGCAAGAATGTAGAGCAGCAGGAACTCTCATTCATTGCTGTTAGGAATGCAAAATGGTGCAGCCCCTTTGAAAGAAAATTTGGTGGTTTCTTACAAAGGTAAAAATACCCTTCATGTATGATCCAGCAATAGCACTCCTTGATATTTATCCATAGGAGTTGAAAACTTATATCCATACAAAAAACTGCACATAGATAATTATAATGGCTTTATTAATAATTTCCAGTAGTTGAAAGCTACCAGAATGCCTTTTAGTAGGTGAATTGATAAACAAACAGTGGTATAACTAGACAGTGGAATAGTATTCTGTGCCAAAAAAGTAATGAGCTATCAGGTCATGAACAGACATGGAAAGACTTTAAATGCATATGACTAAGTGAATGAAAACTGTCACTCTGAGAAGACTACATACTTGATACCAACTATACGACATTATGAAAAAGGCAAAATTATGAAGGCAACATGGTTGCAAAGGGTCACAAAGGAGGAAGGGGTGAATAGTCAGAGTGCAAATTATTTGAGGGCAGTAGATTATTCTATAGGATACTATAATGGTGGATATTTATTATTATAAATATAAGCCCATAGAATGTGCAATGTCAAGCATGAACTCTAATACAAACTATAGATTTGGGGTGATAATACGTATAGGTTTATTAATTTTAACAAATGTACCACTAAGATGCGGGATGTTGATAATGGAGGAGGCTATGCCTCTGTGAGATCAAGGAGAGTACAGGAAATATCCCTTCTTCCCATTTTGTTGTGAGCAATACTGTTCAATGAAATAAAGTGTATTTAAAAAGATGAATAATTAATGTAAAAGCAATGAAAAGGACAACTATAGAAATGAGATAGTAGAATTATGATGAAATTTCATATATTTATGAGAGAAAATGTAAATTTCTCAGATATGGAATGACAGTTAAGCCTAGACTGAAAGTAATTAAAAAGAATAAAAAGCATCCTGGAGATCTAGCAAGTAAAAGTTCAGGCCTTGGAGCAATTGTCTATCTTCATAGGAGGAGGGGTAGTATTGGGTGGGGCTAAAAACAGAAAAAGTTGGTGTTGATTTGCAACTTGGGAGTTTTACTGTGAAATCAAAGACTGGCCTTATATTCAGAGTTAGGGAGAGATGGTTGAAAGGAGCAGACCACTCCAGATTGATAGCAATTTTAATAAGTAAAGGGAACTTACATTAGAGCTGTCTTAGCCACAGACAAGTAGGTCTCTACACCTGCCGGTCAGCTTCTCAAAGTTTCTATAGCGTCCTTCAATCAGTTGTCACATATTCAGGTCCAATGGTATCAACATACTCTGCTCCTTACAAGGCTATGTCCTTGGAAAAACTCCTTTGAAAACTGTCAGCAGAACATGCATTCCAAGAACGGCGAAGTGGATGAGGAGCTCTGGTTACCTTGTGGACCAACTGGAAGTCATGTGCTCTTGATTACCTCTTCTAACACTCCAACCCTGGTGTCTAGCTCTTAAAAATCTCACACACCGTCTTCTTCTGCAATGTGCCCTGAGCAGTCAGCAAGGGGGTTCACCAGCATAAAGGTGGCTTATTGTTGGCAGCTATCTGGCTGCGTTGGGGGCAGATGTCATAGCAACAATATACTAGTGGGCACATAACCATAAAAAAATGCAATCTTCCAAAATTCAATCAGGGAGAATCAGAAAACCTGAATAGGCCAATAACTACTGAGGAAATTGATGCAATAATAATAATACGCCCAGCAAACAAAAGCCCTGGAACAGATGAATTCAGAGGGGAGTTTTACCAAATATTCAAAGGAGAATTAATATTCTCCTGAAACTATTCCAAAAAATTCAATAGGAAGGAACACTTCTGATTTCTGAGTAGAAAACAAACACTTGAATCTTGTTCCAAGAGGGCTGACCCCTCCACCCCGCTGTTTCTGGAAGAGGCAGGTGGGAATGAAAAGGCAGATGGAGGTGTGAACATTTGCCCTTTGCTTTGCTGGCTTTGGGAAGCTAAAAGAGAATTCAGTACCTGTGATCCACCTGATTGCAAAGCATGCTGTTATTTGAGTTCAGCCTCTGTAGTTGGCAGATTGTCAGTGTGGCCTTGCAGCAGCAAGAAAATATTAGACAGGTTCAGGTTCCAGAAGACCAGCGAGAAACAAAACAGGGATGGAGAGGGAAAGCACAGAGTAGTGGGTACTATGTGTTTTTGTGTGTGCTGGTGGGGAGAGTTGCAGGGGTGGGGGCAGGGAGAACAGTCTCTGTGCCCCCTTCTGCTCTCTCTCCATATCCCATCTCACACTTGTACTTGTAAATAATGTCACCCTCTGAGGCCTGTGCCCAGTCTGCTCTGGAAGGCATCCTAAGCAGCTGGGATGACCAGAAACCTGCCAGGCCTGAGGGTGGGGCCACCGGCCCCTGCTGTCATCCTCGGGCTTGGAGACATGCTCACTCTCTGATGGAAGCCTGGCTTTCTGAAGGAGGCCAACATCTGCCCACAGATGGGAGCATTCCAGGTAAAGGGGGTGGAACTGGAGAGCATCTCTCAAGAGGGCTGCCTGGTTTGGCTCCAGGACGAGGCTCGGGAGGGCCACAGATATGGTGAGTGGTCCTGAAGGAGTGCGAGAAGGGAAAGAAACTATCACCTAGCTCCTGAGACACACCCAGCACATCCATCTCAGGATTGTTGCTCAGGCTGCTCTCTTTCCTAACATTGTCTCTCCAGATCTGCACATGCTTGCTCTCTTGCCTCATTCAGATCATTGTTCAAATACCACTTCCTGGCCAGCCTATAGGAACATGCTTACGTAACTTTGTACTTTTGTGGCATTTATTGCTTCCTACCTCTGACTTATCCTATACAATAAAAGACTAATATGCAAATTGTTCCACCGGGAGTTCCACCTGGAGTTCAACCATTCACTATGACATAAGCTGACCACCAGGGGCTGGCGCGGAACATGGCCAATGTTGATGAAATGGACAAATTCCTAGAAAAATACAATCTCCCAAAACTGAATCATGAAGAATCAGAAAACCTGAATAGAAGCAGTAATAAAAAAAAAACTCCCAGCAAATAAAAGTCTGGGTCTGAATGGCTTCAGAGGGGAATTTTACCAAACATCCAGAGAAAAACTAACACCTATACTCTTCAAACTATTCCAAACAGTCCAAGAGGAAGGAACACAAAGCTCTTTTTATCAGGCCAGCATTATCCTAATTCCAAAACCATATAAAGACACCGCAAAGAAATAAAATTATAGGCCAATATCCCTGATGAACATAGATGCTAAAATCCTCAACAAAATATAAGCAAATCGGATCCAGCAATATATTAAAAAGATCAAACACCATGATCGAGTGGGATTTATTCCAGAGATGCAAGGCTGGTACAATATTCGAAAATCAATAAATGTGATACATCACATAAACAAATTGAAAGACAAAAATCACATGATCATATCAACAGATGCAGAAAAAACATTTGACAAAATCCCATTTTTTAATAAAAACTCTCAGAAAAGTGGGAATAGCGGGAGCCTATCTCAACATGATAAAGGCCATATATGACAACCCTACAGCCAACATCATACTCAATAGGCAAAAACTAAAACCATTTTCCCTAAGAACAGGAACAAGACAGGGATGTCCGCTTTCACCACTCTTATTCAACATAGTATTGGAAGTCCTAGCCACAGAAATCAGACAAGACAAAGAAATAAAAGGCATCCAATTTGGAAAGGAAGAAGTAAAACTCTCATTGTTTGCAGATCACGTGATATTGTACATAGAAAACTGTAAAGATTCCATCAAAAACTATTAGACTTAGTAAATGAATTTGGCAATGTAGCGGGATACAAAATCAACAGCCAAAAAATGATGGCTTTTTTTTTTATACAGCAGTGATGAATTATCAGAAAGAGAAACTAAACTAACAATCCCATTTACCATTGCAACAACAACAACAAAAATTAAGGTATTTAGCCCTAGCTGGTTTGGCTCAGTGGATAGAGCGTGGGCCTGCGAACTGAAAAGTCCGAGGTCCGATTTCAGTCAAGGCACATGCCTGGGTTCTGGGCTCGATCCCCAGGATGGGACATGCAGAAGGCAGCCAATCAATGATTCTCTCTCATCATTGATGTTTCTATCTCTCTCCCCCTCTCCTTTCCTCTCTGAAATCAATAAAAATATATTTTTAAAAATTAAGGTACTTAGAAATAAACTTAACCATATAAATTTTTGTAGTATTTGTTCTAAATTTGTGAAATATGCAGTTGGTATTTTAATAAGGATTGCATTGAATCTGTAGATTGCCTTGGAGAGTATAGACATTTTAATGATGATTCTACCAATCCATGAACACGATATATTCTTCAATTTGTTTATATCTTCTATCTCTTTTTCAAACTTCCTGTAGTTTTCTGAGTACAGGTCTTTTGCCTCCTGGGTTAAGTTTGATCCTCTGCTTCATCCAATATACTTTTATTACCTTCCAGTGTGTTCTTGATGTCAGATATATCATTCTTCAGATCTACCATATTTTTCCATGTATAAGATGCTATTATTTTCTAAAGTTGTTAGACTGAAAATCGAGGGGCGTCTTATACATGGAAGTCAGCCAAGGAGGGAGCTATGTGGGAGCAGGGTAGCTGCCCGTACCTTGTCAAACAGGCTTCCTCCAATCATGAGCCTTATTGTTACTGACATCAGCTGATGCCATAATTGGAGGTGGAGGTAGAGAGTGCACAGATGCAACAGGGACTGGAGCGTTCTGAATCCATAAAGATGTCAAAAATAAAAAGATAAATACCAGTAAGTGATTGTCTTACTCTGCAAAATTCAAACTGAATGTAATCAGCTATGCAAAAGAGCATGGAAATAGAGCTGCAGAGAGATGATTTGGACCTCCTCCTACTGAGTATATGATCAGACAATGGAGAAATCAGGAAGAACAACTCCTTAAGATGCCAAAAAAGAAGAAGGCCTTAAGAGGAAACCCAGCAAAATGGGCAAACTTGGAGCTGAGGCTTAAGACTTGGATTATGGAGCAGCACCAAAGTGGTTTATGTGAGTCAACCAAGCTTATTCAATGTCAAGCAAGAATGTTTGCAAACGAAATAAACATTGTTGATTTTATAGGAAAGGCAAAATGGTGCTTCAATTTCATGAGGAGAGAAGGGTTGGCCATGAGAACACGAACAAAGTTAGCTCAGAAAATGAAACCAGTTTATGAGGATGATCTCACATATATGGATAGTGACTCAGAAGACAGCAGTGATACAATAGAACTTGAAGAAATTGATATGTCTGGAACTAATAGTGATGAAGAAGAGAGCAGTGATGCAACAGATGCTGAATAAAGTTATATGCTGCATAATATCATAGTACTGGTATGTAAATATTACCTGTGGTAATTACTAAATAAAAAAATGTTCTGTTCTATGTTTAAAATATTGATTTCTTAATTTTGGTTGGAAAAATGGGGGGCATCTTATACATGGGGGAGTCTTATACACAGAAAAATACAGTACATCTTATGTAAAGACCAATGTTCATGGCCCAAATCAAAGTATTTTTACATGTTATTAGTTTTTATAAATTACATATTTTCTCTCTATTATAATAGTAAAAAAAGGTTCACGCAGATGTTAATAAAAGAAATCACCATAAACAATTATGCTATGTCCTTAATAACTATTATTAACATTTGTTGTATATACTCTATACATAGGATCCTATCTAATACAAGAGTAATATGCAAATTGACCATCAATCCAAGACACAAGATGGCCACCCCCATGTGGTCAAAGATGGCTGCCCCCATGTGGACACAAGATGGCCACCACAAGATGGCCTGCAGGGGAGGGCAATTGTGGGCAGTTAGGGGTGACCAGGCCAGCAGAGAAGGGCAGTTGGGGGTGACCAGGACAGCAGGGGAGGGCAGTTGAGGGGGACCAGGCCTACAGGGAAGGGCAGTTGTGGGGGACCAGGCCTGCAGGGAGGGCAGTTTGGGGTGATCAGGCCTGCAGGGAAGGCAGTTAGGGGTAACCAGGCCAGCAGAGGAGGGCAGTTAGGGGAGACTGGGCCTGCAAGGGAGGGCAGTTGGGGGGGGCAGGCCTGTAAGGGGAGGGCAGTTGGGAGGGGACAGGCCTGCAGGGGAGGGCAGTTAAGGGTGACCGGGCCAGCAGGGGAGGACATTTAGGGGTTATCGGGCCAGCCAGGGAACAGTTAGGTGTTGATCAGGCTGGCAGGGGAGTGGTTAGGGGGTGATCAGGCTGGCAGGCAGAAGCGGTTAGGGGCAATCAGGCAGAGGCAGGTGAATGGTTGGGATCCAGCAGTCCTGGATTGTGAGAGGATGTCCAACTGTCCAAACGGGCGGTTGGACATCCCTCAAGGGGTCCAAGATTGGAGAGGGTGCTGGCTGGGCTAAGGGACAAACCCCCCCACCCCTGTGCACTAATTTCATGCACCTGGCCTCTAGTATTTATATAATCAAAACTATATTGTACTATGATTTTCTATCCTTTTTCTTATAATTAGCATTTTATCACCAGCATTATTATCTTCACTGTGATATTATGTATGACATCTATCTATTGGTATGTACTAACTCAATCAAGAACTGGTATCTAGTTGGAAATTAAAATATGACTTGTCCTTTGTCTTCCTAGCATGGAGTTAAAGAGAAAGATCCAAAATATTTCTTCTTTAGGTTAATTATATTTTCTATAGAATTTATCTACCTGAATGGACTATTGAGAGAGTACAAAACAGTGTGGAGCCCAAGTCTGGCTTCATGCTGAGCCAGATAAAAACTCAAGAAAAGAATGGATAAGTACACCCATGGATTAGCAGCAGATCTTAAAATATTTTCTTGTAACCAAATATGTGACCATTGTAATTTAAAAGAAAAAAAAAAGATGTTGATTCTAAAGTTTAGATGTCTGATTAATTTGATACCTGAAACTTTTTTACATCATGATGATTAAGATGCTTTTAAAAGCATGAAAATAAGACATGTTTATTATAGAAAAATGAAAACATGTGAGTTTTGATATAATTTTGGAACTGGAAGTGATTAAATTAATCTTCTACTTTCTTTTCAATCGTCTTGGGAATCCTTCCACATATTTTTTATTTGCTTCTAATAAGATGCTTATATTCTTTCACTAGAGTCCCAGTGCACAAATTTGTGCACCAGTGGGGTCTCTTGGCCTGGCCTGCAGGATTGGGCTGAAACCAGCTCTCCAACAACCCCCAAGGGGTCCTGGATTGCGAGAGGGCACAGGCCAGGCCGAGGGACCCCACCAGTGCACGATTGAGGCTGGAGAGGGACGCAGGCAGTTGGCCAGCCAGGGACGGATTGTGGGAGGGCTCCAGGGTGTGTCCAGCCAATCTCGCTCAGTCCTGATTGGCCTGTCCCCAGCAGCAAGCTAACCTAACAGTCGGAGTGTCTGCCCCTGGTGGTTAGTGCATGTCATAGCGAGTGGTTGAGTGGCCTTAGCATATAATTAGCATATTACGCCTTGATTGGTTGAACAGAAGACCAGATGACCAGACACTTAGCATATTAGGTTTTTATTATATAAGACTAGAAGCCCGTTGCATGAAGATTCGTGCAATAGACCTTCCTTCACCTGGCTGCCGGCACCAGTTTTCCTCTGGCACCTGGGACCCAGGCCTTGGCCCTGGCCATCCGCCAATCAGAGTGCCTCCTGCCACCCGCGCCTTCTGCCGGCCCCATCGGTCCCGCCTCAGCGGGGACTCCCCGCTCCCCCTGCTCCTCCCGCTGGTGCGAACGACCACCCAGAGTCCCCGCCCCCCACTCCTCCCACCGGCCCAATCGTGGGCATAGCGAAGGTACAGTCAATTTGCATATTACCCTTTTATTAGGTAGGATGGTAGATTTAAAAAATATATATATTTTATTGATTTATTTTTACAGAGAGAAAGGGAGAGGGATAGAGAGTTAGAAACATCGATGAGAAAGAAACATCGATCAGTTGCCTTCTGCACACCTCCTATTGGGGATGTGCCTGCAACCAAGGTATATGCCCTTGACCGGAATCAAACCTGGGACCTTTCAGTCCGCAGGCCAACGCTCTATCCACTGAGCCAAACCAGTTAGGGCCAGGATGGTAGATTTTTTATTATGCCTAGAATTGGAAAATTTAAAAATAATGCAATATATGAAAATAAATGTTAGCAAACTGTTAGCAAAGAATTTTTATTTACTTAGCTACCATACTTGGGCAAAAGCAGTTAGCTTATTTTATCCTTGGGATTTAACATAAGCCAAGTTGAAGTGCTCACCCTGTGCAATCCTGTCATCCTCAGCAGGCATGTTGCTCTTAGAGGTAAATCCCCTCAGTAAGTCTGTATCACTCCAATTGAGTCCCAACTTGTTCATGGTCATGTGTTCAGAATGCAGATTCTTGGCTTCTCCATCCTGGGCTGTGATGTTCACTTGAGCCCCTCTGAATCTGCGGTCATGTGACCTTCCCTGGAGATTTGTGCAGTGCACCTAGAGTTTCTTATTTCTTGAACTTTAGTATGTCTTTCCTTGCCTCAGTGGAGGCTCCTCTGTGAATATTCAGTCCTATGGGATCCTGTCTTTGCACCAACTAACACACTCCCTCATAAAGGATTTGGGAATGATATTATGCATCACTCACATGATCAATAGACATAATCAATGCAAACACTATTTCTTTTTGTCCTTTTTTTTGGATAGCAATTTGTGAGGTTCATTACATTCCTTCTGCTATAACACATAAGTCACCTGAAATAACACAGCAGCAACTCTGTGCCTTACACAGATTATAATGTCATGATTTGCCAAGTATAATTCTCCCAAGGTACAATTTGCCAGATGAAATAAATCTACTAATCTCCTTCCTGATTAATTACAACTTTTAGTTCAGCTTTCATTTCAGCCCCTGATATTCCTAAGGAACTTTGCTTTTATTCTATGGAGCTCTCTACATAGAGCTGATACTAAATATCCCTTATTTCTCAAGATGGCCTTTTAAAGTCTTATTAAATGACCACCATAACAAGGTAACAGAGTGCAGAAGGAAGGTCCTCTGGAACCACATGAATGCACAGCAGAGCCTGACAGAGTGGTTCTTCCTCAACATGTTCACCCTCCCAGACTAGCCCATGAGAGGCCCAAAGGAAACATCACACATCATCTTTCCTGGACACATTTGTATAATGAAACAGTCAATAGCATTCTCTGGACACTTGAGAGTAAGTTTCCAGAAAGTGCCTCATTGCTGAGATTTGAGTTTTCCTTTTCTTGTAGATACCATAGTCCTTGAGAATGTAACACCTCTGTCCTTAGAGCCTGTTAGCCACCTGTCTGTTTTGCAGCAGACCCCACTGAATAGGGCTGGGATGGCTTTCTATGCAGTGCTTCCCAATATGAAGGGTTGGAAATTAAAAATAGAGGCTGATATCCTATCTAATAAAGAGGGACTATGCTAATTGATCATCATGCCCTCACAAATGGCAGTGCCCACAGCCAATAAAGAGGGAATATGCTAATTGACTGCCATGTCCTCACAAGATAGCGGTACCCACAACCACAAGATGGCGGCACCCAGTCCCCTCAACCCCACCTCATCCAGCCTCAGTCCCCCAGTCCCCTCAGCCCTATCTCACTCAGTCCCCGCAGCATCCAGCTTCATCCAGCCTCAGTCCCCCAGTCCCCTTAGCCCCGCAGAGGAAGGCAGTTGGGGGCGATCACACCAGCAGGGGAGGGCAGTTGGAGGTGATCAGGTCAGCAGGGGAGGGTAGTTGGGGATGATCATGCCAGCAGGGGAGCAGTTAGGCGTCAATCAGGCCAGCATTGTAGTGGTTAGGGGGCTATCAGGCTGGCAGGCAGAGTGGTTAGAAGCAATCAGGCAGGCAGGCAGGTGAGTGGTTAGGAGCCAGCAGTCCTGAATTGTGAGAGGGATGTCCAACTGCTGGTTTAGGCCCAATCCAGCCTATACCAGCAGTCAGACATCCCCCGAGGGGTCCCAGATTGGAGAGGGTGCAGGCTGGGCTGAGGGACACTCCCCCTCATACACGAATTTCATGCACCAGGCCTCTAGTTCTGAAATAAAAATCATTAGTAATGTCCCTTAAAATACATAGTTTCTTCAGACATTATTGTTAACCTTCTTTGAGCAATTGCAGTGGTGCTTTAAAGGAGTTATCCTACAAAGTATATTTACCTATTGTTATTTAATGTTTATGATACCAATGAAAATCACAGATTTGAGAAAAAGATAAGAGCACTTCCAGCATGAAGAAAAAATTGAATATTTGCATATAGTGGAGACTATCATGAGAATTCCCAGCTCTGTAGCTGCACAGCAGAAATGCCAACCATAGCTTTCTCCAAAATGCTTTTCACAGGCTCCATTTCATAGGACAAATGGAATCGATCCACTTGGTATGTTGGTTATAGTTTTAAAAAGGTCTCATATACATAAAGCTTTAGTAATCCTTGTAATAATAAACTCTATGTGTACAATATTTGCTTCAGGAGATGGAATGACTTACAAATAGGCTAGATTAACTTCTCTTTCTTCTTTTGTCTCTACTATAAATTCCTTCTCCATAATAACAAACTTTATTATAATAATAATAACACCAAAATACCACCAATTATGTAGTTATTATATCATAGCAATGAGCTAGAAATATTAAATACATTATCTCATTTGATCCACACAGAAATCTTCTTCTGTTATCCTGATTTTATAGATAGAGAAACCGAGGCTTCAGAGGATAAAAAATTGCTCAGAGTTACACAATTTCCTGGTGACAGATCAAGATTTGAGATTATATCTGTTTCACAATAAAACCTGTACTTAAAACTGCTGTGCTTCTTGCTTCTCTTCCATAACTGGAGATACAGTTTTATTTTAGCATGATTAAGTAAACAAATAAAAAAACAAAAAACAAAAAACAGAAAAAGTGCTATACAGTGTACTATCTGTCTACACTGGACTGAATTTTAACTGGAGTTTAGTTAAAATTTAGTGGTAACTACAACACTGCCATTTTGAAATGTTTCTCACATTTAAAAAATGTTAATCTGGTATGCTTATTTTTATATTTATCAAACACCAAGGTTCTATTTGACTGTTTTTCATAAATTCTCAGTGCTCTTATATTAGAAACTAGAGGCCTGGTGCACAAAATTCATGCATGGGGGGTGGGTGGTTCCTCAGCACAGCCTTCACCCTCTCCAATCCAGGATTCCTCTCACAATCCGGAACCACTGGCTTCTAACCATTCACCTGCCTGCCTGCCTGATGCCCCTAATTGCTCTCCTGCTGGCATGATCCCCCTAACTGCTCTCCCCTTCTGGCCTGAACCCCCTAACTGCCTAACTGCTCCCCTCTGCCGGCCTGATCCCCCTAACTGCCCTCCCCTGATGGCCTGATTGCCTTACTGCCTAACTGCTCTCCCCTGGTGTCCTGATTCCCCTAACTGCCTATCTGCTCTCCCTTCCTCTCTGTGCCCTTCGGACACCAAAGCAGGCGTGCTGAGAGCTCTCCACCATAGCCCCGCCCCTATCCTGATTGGTCATTATGTGACAGTGTCCTGGTCAATTTTCTTATTCCTCTATTATTAATATAGATTAGTTTTATGATAATCATTTGGGACCATGAATTGTGGTCAAGACTGTTGGTTATAACCTACATGTAGCTTGAACAAAATAGAGTCTATGTTTATACTGATGGTCACTTTAAAAGGGCTATTTAAACCTTTTCCCCATTCTTCTTTGGACAGTACCACTTAGGACAGTGCATCTTTCATGCTTTGCAATAAACTAAAAAAATGGGTATTTGATTATATTATAAGAAGAGTTCCTTAATTCACTATAGTCATTGGTGGTAGTATCTGACACAAAATATGACTAACGAGGAGCCACAAGTGAGAACCTGCATATTCTTATGTTTCCAAGGGGCACAACTGCCCAGATTTTAAATTCTTAATCAGCCAAACTACATTAACATATAGATAATGGGAAGACTATAGTTTTTGCAGGCAGATCACAACAAACACCCATAGGAGCAGAGTCAAAATTACAATGGAGAAAATCTGGCTTTCTAGGCAGGAACCTTTCCATTAGACCATATCTGCTTTCTCAGAAATTGTTGATGCATTTCAAGTGACCTTCTTAATATCACCAATGGTGTCTTTGACATCAGTGTTAGCTAGCTAAGAGCAGGTCTTCCTTAGATGCCTTCTTGGTATTATGCCCTGGGTTAGTGATACACAACACTTATTTTCTTGATAACCATGAAAATTTGCAACTATTCTTGTTATTAACAGATGGTAAACCCAAGGTTCTAAGAGAGTAAATGATGTCAAGTTCACATAAAATAGCATCACACAATTGTTACTTTATTAACAATGTGAAGAAGCAAAGTTGATCAAGTGTTGCATATGTCTTAGAAATTATACCAGCAATTTTAAATGCATATACCTTAATTTAATTTTCATAGCATATTTAGGAAGTAAATATCATTCTCTTAAGTTTATGAAGGCACAAATCAATGGCCTGAAAAGACCACCTAGCTCATAAGTGTCAATAAACTTTGAACCAAGGCTTGTCTATCTGCAAGGCCTTTGTTCACTCTAACATCTCAAGAAATTCACTCTAAAATGTTTTTTTATTATTTTCAATATTATATTCTTTATTGCCTTCAATAGTTGATGTTTTAGTAAACATTCATAATCCACAATAGCAGAATTCCTCCAACAATATATGTAATTACTTTCCCACTAATTTATTGTATTAGATGATACTCTAAAGAAGACAATTTAGAACAATGTGTTTACTCACTTATGGAATTTCAAAGAATGAAATTTAATTGTTCATCAAGTCAGGGTAGAATAATTCCTAATATCTAACTTTGATATATAGGGTTTCAAGCATTTCTCCCCTCTTTAAGGATTGTAAGCACTGTTATGCATAAAGGGAATGATATATTTCCTTAAGTTTCAACTTTATTTAAGCAGCTTCTACTCTGCAAAACTCTACGTATCTTTTAAGGCTGAACCAGAAAATACTGCATGGTTAGAATTCTGCAAGGGTAAGGTCTGTGCTGATATAAATTCTTTCAGATATGAAATAGCACCAGGCAGGAAGATATCACCACACCACTTACAGTTTTTTTATTTTTCTCATTTGGAACTCTACTTTTGTCTTTGAGAGGCTCAACAGATATTTCCTGATAACTGTCTTTTTGTCAGACACTGTGATATATGTCGGGAAACAAATGAATAAGATGTAATCCTTTCCTAAATCCCTCTGCACATTCATTATGGCAAGAAGCAATGTGCATGCATGTACATAGGGGTCTCCCATGGCTCTGCTGAGAGAACCAGGGTTTTCTTCTAAACTGTAGTCATAGCCCTCGTCCTCAAGGAACAGGCTTAATTTCTCAGCAGAAAACTAGATCATTAAGTATGTAGACAAGGCACCTCTATTTACAGTCTCATAGTCCATGAAACTCTTTACTCCCGGGGGTACCTCTTAAATATGTCTGCTCTTAAAATGTGCCTGCAAGGGGTAGTAGAAAGCACTTGGTTTCAGAGTGTAAGTTTAATTCCAATTGCTATACGAACATGTATAATCACAAAATCATTAAAACTCTCTGAAGTTTGAAGCTTGGATTCTCATTTGATAACATAAAGCTACTACCTACCTCACAAGATTGTTCTGAAAGTATAAAAAATGAAGTACTTAATCATGTCTCTGCATAGGACAGACTCACTACTTGGCAGCTCTTTATATAAGCTACAACAAAAATAAAATAAAATAAAAAGTTCTAAATGAGTGAGAGGGAACTATTTCAGTTCCTTCCCAAGTATGATATCCTAATTAATGGAAGTATGAGCTTTTCTGGAAATTTGCATTTATCAATGCATTCAGTAATAGCTATTTTTCCCTTTCTTGTATGAGCCAAACTAAATGTCTTTGTAATATTTATCTCTTAATCTTGATTCAAAATGCAAATAGCTAATTATTTTTTCCATCAGGCACTATTTAAAAATCTAAGAACAGCTTCAAATTGAGTCACTTCTATCCCCAATCTTAGGAAATCTTACTTTGTGCAAAAATAGGAAGGGTGAATAAACTTCTTCCCATTTTCCTTGAATAAAACTTTATAAATGAAATTCATTCATTTTATATTTGTGGTGTTCACATTTTCCTACAGATAAAATATTTTTCCACATTTAGGTAGAAAGCGAAGTGCAAATATTTTTAAGAGAGAAAAGAACAGCTTGCATCCAAATGAAAGAGGGGATGATTGTGATCAGCTCTTCCTGTCTGAAGGAGGCTTCTGGTTAGGAAGGGAGCACAGAAAGCCATGCATCCTGTGCAGGGTGCAGGGCAGCCTCTGAGTACATTGGCTGAGGATGGGAGGTCCATCCAGTGAGGTGAAGGGTCTATAAAAGGAAACTTAGTCAAATGGAGAGTTTCACCAAAGGCTGGTTCTGCTCATAAGGAGTTTGAAAATGGGCATCTTATCTATCTTTCAGAAGAAGGAAACAAATTAAGCAAGTTTAATATTTTAAAAAGCCTTGAGAAGTCAATGAGCTCCAAATTTAGCTAATGATCTGAACCACGAGGGGAGTCTTTTCACACACATGCTCCTGAGTTCCACCCTAAACAGTCCTGAAATGGCACAGGAACAATTATGAATCAACTATGATTCTAAGTTCCAAGTGATTGAAACTGACTTTGACTGACTTTAGTTAAAAGTAATATATTGAAAGCATAAGAAGAAGGTCTTAGAGGCCCCATTTGTGCTGAAAAACAAAACTTGGGAAGCAAGAAGTGACACAGAGCAGAAAAGTAGTTATTACGGCAGGTAGCCCACCTTGCAGCAAGCCCAGAGGCACTGTTCCTGAAACCCCAGAGGCACTGCAGGTCATTGCCAGCACTGAAAACCTTACGGATTCTCCCTCTCTTCTTCTTTGTGACACACTCTCTAGACTCAAGATTTAGATTTATAATAGATTTACAAAAAGAATGGAAAAAGGATAATTTATCCTAAATAATGGGGCTGAATGTGGAGTCCCAATTTGGTGCAGCAATTACCCATATTTGACTATACTGCCATTCTCGGTCGTTTAGTTCACCACTTCTTGGTGATAACATGGCTGCTATGCTTCAGACAATATCATCCCACATCAATACCGATTAATTTTTCAGACAGGAAGAAAAGGTGGTACTTTTCTTTCTATAGGATACTTTTTTTTTTCTGGGATGAAAATATTCCCTAGAACTTTCTCCGCCCCCCCTCCCCCCTCCCCCCCCCACCCCACCGCTCCCAACATCTGCCTACAGTTTTTATCTCCCACTTCATTATCCAAAGCTGACCAACATTCCATTTCCTAAGTCAATTACAGGCCAAACATAATGGAGTTGTCATTGCAGCAAAAGATATGCAAGGTTTCTTTCTGAGATTGGGATGGAGACCACCTTCACTCAGACTGAGGATGCCACTATCTGAGGAAAGTCCAGTCTGAGTTGGTAGAAACAAAAGCAGGGGACTGGGTCTCCAATAGGCAACAAATAGGATCTTGCAAGGCAGGAACTACTTGAACATCTGAGAGACACTTGCAAGCTGAGCAGCCAAATACCCAGTGTCCAACATGCTATCTTTTTAAAGTATGAAAGTCACAAGAAATAGCCATTGGCACAGTTATCACAGGAAAATGTGCTATGCTGCTGAGAACACCATGCCCCCATTACACCTGGAAAGGAATTATCTACCAGAATTTGTAATAAAATGTCTCATTAGGAGGGTTGAGGTAGTTTACAACCCTGGTGAAGAAATACTCTCAGTATTCACTGGAATCTTGTTGTCTTGCTACAAGTAGGGCCTGTTGAAATGTACTATATCTAAAATAATGGGATATTAAAAATGGTGGTGGAGTATGTGGATGCTACACAGACATGCCCCAGGACCAAACTGGAATTAAAACTAAAATACAAAAACAAACAAACAAAAAAATCTGAATAATCAACTGAAGACTAGCTGAAGAGAACCCTGATAACCAAGGATGGAAAATGGAGACTGCGTAGAGATTGGTAGGAATGGTGGAGGTGAGAAAGGCCTGGTTGGGCTCCCACAGACAGCAGCTGAAGTTCTGGAAAGATATCTAAGGTGTAGGGGGGAATACATTGAGAACTCCCCAAGCTTGATCCCCCAGAAAAGAGCACTAGAACTGAAAAGGGTATCCATACAACACCTGGCTGTCAAAAGCAGCAGGGTTGCTGTCTGCCAGGGAATGACAGCTGGAAATGCAAGCACCCACTTAAAGGCCCAATGCATAATATTTCCATGAAGCCACCCACCTTGGGTTCTGGCAGAAGGATGGAAGAGTGGACGGGAGCTATGTGAACAGAAGCCAGGATAGGGTGATTTGGGGTTGGAGCTCCGAAGACAGACACCCCAGTTACCTGAGCTGAGTCATTCCCTCATGCTGTGGAGGTCATCTTTCTCAGACAGATCTTCACTCTTCAGGTGGTTTTTGCCTGGGGGAAGACAAAAACACCACCCTATTGAAAAACACCTTGCTCCATGGTGCAGTTTCTGAGGTCCATTAAAAGACTGCAAATAACAATTAGCCTTCATACAGAAGCAATTGCCCTACCCTGTTGGACAACCTCTCACCCTACCTGTGGACTATTGATTGAGGCTATTCAAGACTGAATGCAATCAATCTACAGGCAGAGGCGGGTCTCTGGGGGCTTAGAATTTTTGCCAGATCTAATTATTCAGAAACAGCATTTCACTTCCCTCTGCAAACATCATCCTGGATTGCTCAGCAAGGAAAAGTCAGTGGTATCCCAAATGCCTGCAGATGACATTTGTTGGACCAACTCCTTGGGGGAAGTGAGTACAACTCAGAACAGGAACAATCAAGGCATGAGACTTAAGGAATAGAGACTTCAACCTCGCAGACCTCAATCAGGTTGTCCAGAGTCAGAAAGGAACAGTTACTCAAATGCACTTTCACTAGAGAAGTTCCCAGGCAGCCCATGATAGACACACCAAGGGTTCAGATTCAACAAAACCAGCGAGCCCCACAAATAGCTGACTCAAAGAACCTGTATAACAGCTGGCACATTGGCATGGGGGGTTGAATCTCACTGGAAGCAAGCTATAAGGGAGGTCTCTCCCACAAATGGGGCATCAACACTCAATCTCACTTACAACAGGAGACCCTAAATAATGCACACAAAGGGAATTTCTAGAGCATCCAGCTCAAGTGAACAAAGAGACTGCACCAATGGACCCCTCAAGACACTTTCTACATAAGGCCACCCCATAAAGATTAGGAGGTGTGGGACCCCCTTTCCACGTCCCGCGTGGTCCAGGGTTCCGGTTCAGGGTTCGAGTTCTAGAGAAGGGCCACACACAAATGAAGAGACTAGAAGAAATTTAAGTTGGCAATATGAGGGGCCAGGCGGTAGTCCAACTCTAGCGGGAGAACTACTCCCGGTTCTGGCCCTGCCATCCCTTTTATTGAGGCTTTTGGGAAAACACCTTAGGCAGGAAATAACAGAAATTTACATAAGACAAATAGAGATGGAGGCTGCTTCAGCTAACAATGTCTCAACTAAAGGGTGAGTGGTGAGAGCAATTAAGGTTGTTGACGAGCCTTCCTGGCTTCCTGTCAACATCTCTCTATGAGTGAAACAGTAATTGGTTTCTGGCAAGGAGGTATAACAGTTCTAATACATAGAGTAAATATAAAGAGAGAGCTAAAATAGGGAGACAAAAAAACAATGCCCAAATGAGAGAAAAGCAGGAATCTCCAGAAAAAGAACTAAGTGAAACGGAGGCAAGCAACCTATTAGACAGAGAGTTCAAAGCAATGGTTATAAAGATGCTTAAGGAACTTAGTGCAAACTACAATAGCATGAAAAGGAAAATAGAGGCAATAAACAAGAACCAAATACTGCTATGTATTATCTTACAGATTTTGACAGTCAGGAGTCTGGGAAGAGCCTAGTTGAATCTACTTGGTTCAAGCTATTTCTCAGGCTGCAATCAAGCTGTTGTCTAGAGTGGCCATTATCTCAAAATCAGATTTCAAAGAAGATTCTTCCCCTAGCTTGCTTACTTCTTTCTTGGAAGTATACTTGTCCTCAAGAGTTATTGGTTGAAAGTCTCAATTCTTAATTGGCTGTTGCCTGGAGGCCAACCTCAATTCACTGCCTTGTAGGCCTCACATTAGGGTGGCTCAAAACCTGGCCACTGGCCTGCTTTTCAATAAACCAGCTAGAGACTAGAGAGGACAAGCAATTTGAAAATCACAGTATTTTATATCATAAAACTGAATGTGAGTTCACCTCATTTTTGCTGTGTTCCATAGATTAGATGACAGTTACTAGGTACAGGGCATATTCAAGGCAAGGGATTGAGCAAAGGCATGCATGCCAGGAGTTGGGAATTGCTGAGTGTCATCTTAGAGGCTGCTTCTACATTACAAAGCACATAATAATCACCCCAAAAGATAGTGCAGTTGAATGAAAGATTGAGACTATGTGCTATTTTAGTCTTAATATCATAGGGCTTTTGCACTGATAATTCCCTCCTCCCCCCCTGCCCAATATTGAGAAGAAAGAACACTGGCACAATTGAGCATCCATTATGTGTCACTCTTTATGCTAGGTAGTTTTCCACGTGTTACCTTATCTTATCCTCACATCATCTTGAAAGTATTATTTTCCTCATATTACAAGTAAGAATATGAAGGATCAAAGAAACACAATAATAATTAACAATTATTATTAAGCAACAATAAACAATTGTGGATTATTTAGCTCCAAGACTTTTGCATTGAGCACAGTTATTTTTCCACCTTTTTTCCCAGACAGGACCTCAAGATTAGGTTGGCCAAGCAGTACTGCTTTTTTCTTCTGTTCCTACTCTTCCAGATGCTTTTGCACTGAAAGTCAAAATCTGCTGATGGACAGAAAGATGTCAGCACATTGCTGAAGTATACTCTTCTCAGGTAAACATATTAACACATTCCTCCCTCTATTTATTTCTATGCAAAATTTAACCTATTTCTGGCCAAAGTATGGAGTATAATGTATTTTATTTTAAAATGTTATTATTATTGTTATTAAAGTTGATTTTCATCTTCACTTCATATTTTTGTTACTTTCTTCAAACTTAACACTGATTTTTCCTATATGCATCTTTCATTCAACAAATTCATATTAAGAATTTGGTGACTGACAGGCACTCAATCAGGCATCTTTGATATTGAATAATTCAAGCACTTTACCACCATGAAACTCCCGAGTGAGTAGAAGAGACAGATTTGCAAAGCATAAGTTATAAAAGCATATGACCCAGAAAAAAGGGACCTATTCTCTTCAAGAAAAACTGACAGGCTGAATTTTAATCATTGAATATAATTATGAACAATTTCAGAGGAGCCAATGCAACATATAGAAAACAGTTTTAAATGTAGTAGATATCAATCCAACTATATAAATAATTTTAAATGACAATGTCTAAAGGTACCTATTAAAAGACAGATTTGTAAAACAAAAACATAAGATTAACAACATGCTGTCTTAAGAAGTCCATCACTATAAATATAGACTCAGATAAGGTAAAAGTAAAAAGGAAAGCCAAAGAATTCATGTTAATGGCTAATCAAAAGAAAGCCTGAGTATCGTAGTTATATTAAGTTTATATGAATTATGGATCAGAACAAAAATGTTTTAAGGAGTAAAGAGAAGGATTATGTAATAACAAATAAATAAGTTAATTCTCTAAAAGGACATGAAACCCTAAATGTGTATGCACCTCAAAACAGAGTAGCAAAATACATTAGGCAAAAACTGATAGAATTAAAAGGATATAAATCCACCACCATAATTGGGGATTTCAACACATCTCTCTCAGTCACTGACAGATTAAACAAGCAGAAAATCAGTAAAAGGATTTTGATGACCTGAACAACACTACCAATCAACTAAATGAAATTGATATCTATAGAACACTCCATCAAAAACCAGCAGAATGCATATTCTTTTCAAGTTTATATGAAATATTCATCAAGATAGACCATATTCTTGGATATAAAATATGCCTTAACACATGCCAAACCCCTGGAAATAATACAAACTGTGTCCTCAGATCACAGTGGAATTAAACAAGAAATAAATAACAGAAAGATAGCTGAAAAATCCTCAACTATTTGGAAATTAGACACACCGTGAATAACCCATTTGTCTAAGAAAGGTCTCAGGAGAAATTTAAACAATATTTTGAACTAAATTAAAATAAGATACAATTTACCAAAATTGTGCTATGCTTCCAGATCAGTGCTTAGATGAAGATTTATAGCATTAAATGCACATATTAAAAAAATAAAGATCTAAAATAAAAATTAACTTTCATGTTAGAAAACTAAAAAAAGGAGTGCAAATTAAACCTATAGCAAGCAGAACAAGGGAAATAAATATAAGCAGAAATCAATGGAATAAAACAAGAAAGCAATAGAAATTACATCTTCTCCTTAAAAATTTCAATAAAATTAATGAAAAAGATAAAATTAATAAAACTTCAGCAAGTCTATCCAATAAAAACAAAGAGAGAAGACAAAATGACTTGTCCAGTTAACATTACAAGATTTTGGTCATCTGCTAGGAACAAATGGCATATTGGGCACATGAACTGACTGACCCAGTGGTACAGAGTCTCTGCAGTGTGGCCTTTCACTCGCCAAAGCCATTATCGCTACTGCCATCTAAATGGACAGCCTCCAGCAGGGTCCGGTATCAGCCCACAATGTGTCACCATTCCTAAGTTAGACCAAATGGCCATTTAGTGGCAAGATTACTTCAATGGGCCTCTTTAGTATAGGACTTATTCTTTCTGGAATAGAAACTTTTTCTGCTAAGGGTTTGACTTTATTACAGAACCTCAGTCATCATTACTATCAGGACTGACAAAGTTCCTGACCAAGGGACCCATTTTTCAGTGAAGGAGCTACATAAATGTTTCAATAACTATAAGTTCAACTGATTGTATTGCATAACACATCATTAAAAAGCAGCGTGATGGAATTTGGAATGGTCTGACAGGGTAGCATCTTGGGAGGCTGCAATATATTCATTGGATCAGACTTCTATGTGGCACTGTGACCCAATGGGAAGAATGCATGTGTTAGGAACAAGCGACTGGAAGCACTACTAACCATCACTTCCAGTGACCTACTGTGGGACTTTGGCTTTCCAACTCCATAACTCTGGACTCTTCCAAGTTAGGAGCTCTGGTCCTGAAAGGGAACTTAGTCATGGAAAGAAACACAGCTAGTGTCTCATAGAACTATAAAAGACAGCTGACAGGGCACTTTGAACTCCTTTTGTCCAGGAGCCGGTAAGCAAGAAGAGAAATCCTATGTCAGGGTAATTGACTCTGATTAACTGGAGGAGGTAGGGCTGCTGTTACACAAGAGAGCAGAGAGGAGTATTGTGGAACTCTGGAATTCCACCTGAGTGTCCCTTGCAATTCTGTTGCCCAAATGTGAAATGAACTAGTGTTGAAACACTGGCCTGAACAAGAAATGATTACCAGGGACTCAGACTACCCCCAAATTGGGTATGGGTTATACTCTAGGCAAGCTCCAAGACAAGCAGAGGCAATAGGTAGAGACTGAGGGGGATTGATAATGAATGCATGACTAGTCAAGTCCCTATGACCAACTTAATATTGCAATAAAGTTCACCCCTACCTTTGCTTTTAAAGTCCTCCTTAGAAACAAAGGTCTACTGGGATGCTGGGGAATCTGCTCCCCAAAACATGTTTGGAGATGGGGATCCATGTAGTATGAGGGTATATAGCAGAAGTCAAGGGTCCTTCATTCAGCCTTACTAGGAGAAGGACCTGTTAAACTATGATAATCTCCCTCAGCATTAAAACTGTGGCCACATTCTTCTTGGGTAGCCCTTAAGCAATGCAAGTGTAGAGACTCTAGGATCTGGACATTTCTGCCTTATGTAGGACTTTCCAATTGCACAACAAAGTGCTCCCCCCATATGTATGCTTTCACTAACCTCCTATATTTTTTTTTACAGATATTAGATCTACATGGCATTTTGAAAGCTCCGATAATCAAATATGCTTCCTTCCACTGTCTTTTACCAATAAATATCTTGCACTCTTAATTCTGTCCCAGCATCTGCTTCCATGGGGATATAAACTACACAACTTTAAAATAAATATAAATAAAGTGAATGAAATTATTATTAAAGACCTTAATAATGAGAAAAATACTCCTGAGAAGTTATGGTCAAGATAGTGGCGTAGGTAAATGAAGTACTCAAAACCTCTCACAACTACATCAAACATACAACTAAATTACAGAATATTCATCATTCAGAACATCTGAAATCTAGCACAACAGAGGTCCTATAACTAAATGTATATAGAAGAAACCACGTCAATACTGGTAGGAGGGCATGAGATTCAGCATGGACTAGCCCCACCCCCACATGTGGCAGTTAAAAATCAGGAGGGATGTCTCAGCTGTGGAGGTCCCCTCTAAGGAGCAACAGGTCCTGGACCCACATCAAAACTCCAAGCTCAGGGTCCCAGTACCTGGAAGAGAAATCACCATAACTTCTGGCTGTAAGTACCAGTGGAGATTGTGGCTGGTGAGACAGAGGGCTTCTGGAGTCCCAGGTATTCCTCTTAAAGTGACCACACTTACACAGACTCACTCACTCTAACCCCAGCACTGGGGCAGCAGCCCAAATGGCATCAGGGACATATGGGGAGGAACTGAATTGTCTGACTTCAGGACTAGGGCAGAAGAGATAAAAAATTTTCTTCTAAACAGAAGTGCTGAAAGAGTACATTGTTCTTTTCTGATCCATCTCCCCACAGAGCTGGCAGGTGAGCACCATATCTGAATCTCCATTACCCTAACACTGTTCATCCTGACATGGTGATTCCCTGAGACTTCACCCCACCCAACTTACAGGTCCAACCAAGTTGTTTCCAGCTTCAGATTTCCCTAAAAACTCTCAAATAAGCAGCATCTGGACTCTGTCTACATCATACTTTACCATACTTCTTGCTAACTAGTCCCAGTTCACAAATTGATCTCTCTCAGGCACCGCCAAGTCCAGCACAAGTAGCAGCCATCTGCAGGTAGAGCCAGTGCACCCAGTTAGCAGCTTCAGACCACACCACATTAAAATACAACTACCTCTATTAGTGACACACTCAATAGGTGGACTCAGTGGGCACCAAAACCCCAATGAAGCAAGTACTGCTTCTTGGGGTTAGCCCCTGTGCAGTAGTTCTGGGAAACAACCAAAATGAGGAAACAAAGAAGTAAGTCTCAAATAAAAGAACATGAGAAATCTGAATAAAATAACTAAATGAAATGGAAGCAATCAAACTACCAGATACAGAGTTCAAAACAATAGTTATAAGGTTGCATAAGAAACAATAAAAATTTCAATAGCATAGAAAGGATAGAAGCCATAAATAAGAACCAGTCAGTAATGAAGGCTACACTAATTGAAATGAAGAATAAATTACAGGGAATCAATAGTATAGTAGATGAAGCAGAGGATCAAATCTGTGATTTAGAATATAAGAAAGCAGAAAATACCCAATCAGAGCAGTGAGAAAAAGAAAAGAATTTTAAAAATGGGATAGCATAAGGTGCCTCTGGGACAAATTCAAGTGTGCTAATATTTACATCATGAGGGTGTCATAAGAAAAAGAGAAAGAGAAAGACATTGAAAACCTATTTGACAAACATTTTGATAAAAAATGTTCTTAACCTGGTGAAGGAAATAGACATACAAGACCTGGGAGCCCAGAGAGGCCCATATTAAGACACATCATTATTAAAATGGCAAAGATTAATGACAAAGAAAACTATTAAAAGCAACAAGAGAAAAGCAATTAGTTACCTACAAAAGATCCCACATAAGACTGTCAGCTGATTTCTTAACAGAAACTTTGCAGGCTGGAAGAAATTGGCATGAAATATTCAAAGTGATGAAAAATTGGACCTATAACCATGATTATTCTACCCAGCAAAGCTATCATTTAGAATTGAAGAACAAATAAAGAGCTTCTGAGAAAAGGAAAAGCTCAAGGAATTCAACACCAGTATTATAAGAAATATTAAAGGGTCTTCATTAAGAAGAAGAAGAAAAAAAGTTTAAAAATATGAATAATAAAATGGCAATGAATACATAGCTATCGATAGTTAAGTTCAAATGGATAAAATGCTCCAATCAAAAGACATACAGATTCCAACATTGTGGCTAGCAGGAACTGAGTGAGGCAGAGTGTGAGTGAGTGAGAAGTGAGAGGGCTAGGGCACGTGTGTGTGTGTGTGTGTGTGTGTGTGTGTGTGTGTGTGTGTGACAGTCTATATGTGTGAGAGTCTTAGGAGCTGGAGTTTTGGGCTCTCCTGGCCAAAGAGCCCCTACTATTGCCACAGGCACTCCCAAAGTATTGCTCTGGCTTAGAGACCATGCCATCTTAAAGGTTTACAAGGTCCTCCTTGGGAGGAGGCTGAGGGGAGCACCAGTGACTAGATGCCCAGGCTTTCCACCACACAGACTAGCCCTGGCCAGGGCCCGAACCCATGGGAACTCCACAAGAGCGACTGGGCACCCCAAGTACATAACCCAGACCATGTGCATGTCCGCTACAGACACTGCCCAGACCAATGAGACCAGTGCACCTGCAACCCACACCTGCAGGAAACTGAGCTACTGTTACAAGGAGCTGCTGCTACCACCACAGCCACTCCCTGGGAAAAGCTACAGCCTGGAGAGCACATCATCTTAAAGGGTTATAAAGATCTCCTTGGGAGGAGGCTGTGGGAACAGCAGTGGCTAGGTGCTAAGACTGGCCAGCATCCAGACTCACCATGGCTTGGGCCCAAACTCACAATTCACTATGCCCTGGACCCCAAATGCCTGTAGCAAACACAGGCAGGACTTCCACCTGCTTGGCACAAACCAGCCTGACCCTGTGTGCCCGATGGGGGACCCAGCCTGGACACTGGCCACCACAGAGGGACTGCCACTGACCCAGAAAGACTCTCACCCCTGCTGTGTACTCACTCACTGCCAATGCTACTGTGTTGCCACCACTGCCCTAGAGCCAAGCTTCTTGACTCCACCCCAGAGCTAGGGGACAGGAGCTGCACTGAAGACTGGGAGGTGGATGTAGCCTCCCCTAATCTATGGGAACCTAGGACCTGAGGAGACTGAAGAGGCTGTAAATCTGTAGGTGAGATGGGAGTGCCTGGGTCTGAGAGAGGAGGCCCAAGGGCACTGGCTGTGGAGACTGCAGAATGGGTACAGAGGTGGAAACCTGAGGCTGAAGTCCCTGGATAGAGTAGCACTAGCATCCCACCATTGGGCAGCCTGGGAAGCTCCTTCTGACTAGTGGGAAGGATCACTCAATTCAGCTCAGGGTCAGCCTTCACTGGAGGGGCCTGGAGGACACACTCAACATTGAATCTAGGGGGCCCTTTATTTCTTGAGGAACTGGTGAGCAGAAAGGGGCCTGGTCAGTAGGCCCAGGAAAGAGGATCATTCCTGCCCACCTGGAAGACACAGGAGGTCCCCTCACTCCCCCCTGCAAAACAGCTTCTTCTGACCCAACATTCAGTGATCTGAGGCAAGGGGGTACAGCCTGGGGCAGGAAATCTGTGTCCCTACAGGTGATAGAGAGGAGGTTCCAACAAACCAGGCAGAGCTGAAGCATTGGAAGAAGAGGAAGAGCCTGCCCCCCTCCTCATACAAGCTGCTGGCACCATTCCCAACACAGGTCTGATTAAACCATCCTGGCCAAGACCAGGATATCCCCACAGAGCCAAGCTCCTTGGAGGAAGGAAGAACAACTCAGAACAGGGACATTCAAGGTGTGAGTCTTGAAGCAGACCCAGCCTCTGGACTAAGAAGTTCCCATGCACTGGACTCCTAAGGACCTCAAACTATCAGACCTCAATTAGGTTGTCCAGGGACAGAAAGGGACAGTGACTTGCATTGGACTGCACCAAAGAGAAACACCCAGGAGGGCCAGGATAGACACTTCAAGGGACCAGTTTCAACAACATCAGAGCAAAATCCAGTGAGCTCCAAAAATAGCGGAATGAAAGGTTTTTGTGTGTTTGAGGTTTTGCTTTTTGTTGTGTGTTATATGAGTGGATTTTTTTCTTGTTTGTTTTTACCTTTTTTTTTTCTTTCTTCTCTTTTTTCTTACACGTCTCTAATTACTCTAATTCAGTTTTGTTTCCCTCTTGTCTCTATTTGTTGGTATTATTATTTTTTCTTATTTTATATGTTTTTCTCTTTTTCTCATTTTTCCCCATTTTACTTTTCCTATCTACTAGTATATCAATATATGCATTATCACTATGATTTAAATTCATTATTATTATTTAATTTATTTTCTGTTTCCTTTTTTTTCCTATACAATTTCTTTTAGCTTCCTCCTTGCTTTCATAAAACTATTTTTTCTTCTTCTTCTTTCTCCAGTTTTCTCTATATCCACTCAAAGTCTTGGATAGCATGGATTTTAGTATATATATATATATATATATATATATATATATATATATATATATATATATTTGCTTTGCTTTCTCTTCTATTTCCTTCATAGTCATTTCTGTTGCTGTTATATTGCATATCTTGATTGTCATTGTGTTTTTTGTTTTCGTCTTGTTGTGTCTTGTTCTGTTCTGTTAGCACCTGAATAACAGCTGGCACAACAGAGTTGGAGTTGAGTCTCACTGTTATCAAGTCTGAGGGGAGATCCCTCCCATGAACAGGACATCAACAACCAAGCTCCAGTTACAACAGTAGAGTACAATAAATGTACACAAGGGGCATTCCTGGAGCATCCATCTCATAAGTTCAGAGAGAGTGCACCATTTAACCCATTAAGATACTTTCTACATATGAAAATCCAACAAAGATGAAGAAGCATAACAGGACAGTCTAATACATAGAATCAAATACAAGAGATAGCTACAATGGGGAAAAAAAGAAACAACCCCCAAATGAAAGAAAAGACAGAATCTACAGAAAAAGAACTAAATGGAATGGGGCAAGCAACCTATCAGACATAGAGTTCAAAGCAATGATTATAAAGATACTTAAGGAGTTTGGAGAAAATTATGAGGTACTCAGTGGGAACTATAGAAGCATGGATATGAAATAGGATAAATCAGAAACAAACAGAAATGAAAAATAACATATATGACATCAAGAACACACTAGAAGGAATTAAAAGTAGATTAGATGAAGCAGAGGATCTCATCAGAAAATTGAAAGGCAAGGTAGAAATAAATACCTGTTTTAGCAGCAAATAGAAAAAATAATTAAAAAACAGGAAGATAGCTTAAGGGTGCTCTGGGACAACATGAAACATTATAGCACTTGCATTACAAGAATACCAGAGGGGAAGAGGGTGTGCAAGAAACAAAGCCTGTTTAAAAAAATAATGACAGAAAACTTCCCCAACTTGGTGAACAAAAATGTCACACAAGTTCAGGAGGTACAGAGAGTCCCAATCAAGATGAACACAAAGAGGCCCACACCTAGGCACATCATAATTAAAATGGCAAATGTTAAAGACAAAGAAAGAATCTTAAAGGCAGCAAGAGACAGAGGATTACCCACAAAGAAGTACCCATTATAATGTTAATTGACTTCTCAATAGAAACACTTCAGACCAGAAGGGAGTGGCACGAACTACTCAAAGTAATGAAAAGAACAGGTCTAAATCTAAGACTACTGTATCCAGCAAAGCTATCATTTAAAATTTAAGGTGAAATAAAAAGCTTTCCAGGCAAAACATGGTAAGAAGAGTATCAGCAATGCAAGAAATGTTAAAGGGACTGCTTTAAGAAGAAAAGCAGAGTGAGAGGATCATAGACATAAAAAATTGCAATATATAAATACCTATCATAAATATCTTAAGTGTAAATGGTTAAATTCTCCATTCAAAGATATAGGATGACTGAATGGATAAGAAAACCTAACCCATATACAGGCTGTCTCCAAAAGGCCCACCTCAGAAAAAAGATAAACACTGACTGTGAGTGAAGGAATAGAAATATATATTCCATAAAAATGGAAAGGAAAAAAGAAAGCTGGGGTAGCAATATTCATATCATACAAAAAAGAATTTAAAACAAAGACATAACAAGAAACAAAGAAGACCACTTCATAATACTAAAGGGAATGATTCAACAAGAAAATATAACCTTTGTAAACATATATGCACCCAATATAGGAGCACCCAAATACATAATAAAGAACTCTTGATGGACTTCAAGAGAGAGCTTGACAGTAATACCATCATAGTAGGGGATTTTAACACCCACTGACATCCCTGGATAGATATTCCAGACAAAAAATCAACAAGGAAACAGAGGTCTTTAATGTTCTATCCTCAAAGATAGAACACATTTTATGACACCAAACAAGTATATATAAGTTCAGGAAGATTGATTTTATACCCAGCATCTTCTCAGATCATAATAGCATGAAGTTAGAAATGAATTAAAATTTAAAAACTCAAAAACACTTAGATACATAGAGGCTAAATAGCAAGTTGTTAAACAGTGAATGGTTTACCAATGAAATCAAGCAAGAAGTCAAAAACTTTGTGGAAACAAATGAAAATGAACACACAACCACTCAAAACTTATGGGACAAAGCAAAAGCAGTCCTGAGAGAGAAGTTCATAGTATTACAGGCTTACCTCAAGAAAGAAGAAAAAGCCCTAATAAATTATCTAACACTACACGTAAATGAAATAGAAAGATGAAAGCAAGAAAAGCCCAGAGGAAGCAGAAGTGAGGAAATAATAAATATCAGAACAGAAATAAATGACATAGAGACTTAGAAAACAGTACAAAAGGTCCATGAATTCAAGAGCTGTTGTTTTTTTTAAAGGTAAACAAGATTGACAAACCCCTAGCTAGACTCATCAAGAAACAAAGAAAGAGGATGCAAATAAATAAAGTCAGAAATGAAAGAGGCAATATATCAACAGACACCACAGAAATACAAAAGATTATAAGCAAGAATATGAATAACTGTATGCCAACAAACTGGACAAACTCATCAAAATGGACAAATTCATAAAAAAATACAATCTTCTAAAACTTAACCAGGAATAATCAGAAAACCTGAATGGGCCAATAATAACTGATGATATTTAGGCAGTAATTAAACAACTCGCAGTGAACAAAAGTCTTGGACCAAATGGATTTACGAGAGAGTTCTATCAAACATCCAAAGAGGAACTAACACTTATCCTCCTCAAACTATTTCAAAAAATTCAAGAGGAAGTAACACTTTCCAGATTATTTCATGAATTTCAAAACTAGATAGAGACACTGCAAAGAAAGAAAATTACAGGCCAATATGCCTGATGAACATAGATGCTAAAATCCTCAACAAAATATTAACAAATCAGATTTAGCAATATATTAAAAAGATTATACACCATGATCAAGTGATTTATTCCAGGGATGCAAGGCTGGTACAATATTCACAAATCAATACATGTAATACATGACATAAACAAAATGAAGGTTAAAAATCCCATGATCATATCAATAGAAAAATCATTGAACAAAATGCAGCACTGTTTTTTGATAAAAACTCTCAGTAAAGTCGAAAGAGAGGGATCATAGCTCAACATAATAAAAGCTATACCTGAGAAATCAAAAGCCAACATAATATAATACTCAATGGGCAAAAGCTAAAAGCTTTTCCTTAAGAATAGCAACAAGACAAGGATATTCACTTTCACCACTCTTGTTCAACATGGTACTGGAAGTCCTAGCCACAGAAATCAGAAAAGAAGAAGAGGTCAAAGACATCCAAACTAGAAAGCAGGAAGTAAAACTATCATTATTCTCAGATGGCATAATTTTGTACATAGGAAACGCTAAAGACTTCACAAGGAAACTAAAAGACTTAATCAATAAATTTGGTGAGGTAGTCAGATACAAAATCAACATCCAGAAATCAATGTCACTTTTATACTCCAACTAGAGGCCCTTTGCACGAAGATTCATGCAATAGACCTTCCTTCAGCACCGGGGACCCAGGCCTTGACTCTGGCCACGAACTTCCACCTTCTTTCAGGGTGGGGCGGGAGCTGCCAGGTCCCACGCCGCCATCTGCGATTGGAGCGCCGCTGCTGCCCAGGTCCCTCAGTGATAGGAGGGACCCGGGCACCGCCGCTGCTCCCACCGCGATCGCTGAGGGGCGGGACCCGGGCGCCGCCACCGCACACACCGCGATCGCTGAGGGGCGGGACCTGGGTGCCGCTCTGACCGTGATCGCTGATGTGTGGGACCCAGGTGCCTACGCCTCTCTGACCGCAATTGCTGAGGGGTTGGACTGGGCGCCGCCGCCGCTCCCACCACGACTCTCGCCAGCCCAATCAGCCATCCCGAGTACTGCCCCCCAGCCTCCTGCTGGCCCAATTGTGGGTGTAGCGGAGTGATGGTTAATTTGCATATTACCCTTTTATTAGGTAGGATAATAAACTCTCAGAGAAAAGAAACTAAAAAGCAATCCCATTTACCAGTGCAACCACAAAAATAAATAAATACATACATAAATAAATACATAAATAAATAAATAAATAAATAAATAAATAAATAAGATAACCTAGAAATAAACTTAATCAAAGAGGTACAAGATCTGTCCTTGGAAAAGTTTAGGACATTGAAAAAAGAAATAGTGGAAGATACAAATGGAAATTTATACCATGTTCATGGATTAGAATTAGCATCATTAAAATCTCCACATTACCCAACACAATCTATAGATTCAACACAATCCCTATTAAAATACCAATGGCATACTTCACAAAGCTAAAACAAATAATCCACAAATTTATATGGAATGATAAAAGACCCCAAATAGCTGCAGCAATCTTGAAAAAGAAAAACAAAATTGGAAGGATCACAAAATCAGATATCAAACTAGCCTAGAAACCCATTATACACTAAACAGCTGGGTACTCGCACAATAACATGCATATAGATCAATGGATCAGAACAGAAACTCTGGAAATTGATCCACACCACTACGATCAATTAATATTTCACAAAAAAAAGGCAAGAACAGACAATGGAATAAAGACAGTCTTTTCAATAAATGGTGTTGTGAAATTTGGGCAGGTACATGCAAAAAAAAAAAAGGAAAGAAAGAAACTTGAGCACCATCTTAGAACATACACAATAATAAACTTAAAATGGATAAAAGACTTAAATGTAAAGCATGAAACCATATCAATATTAGAAGAAAACATAGTCAGTAAAATCTCAGACATCTCACATAGCATAATTTTTGATAATGCATCTTCTAGGGTCAGAGAAATAAAGAAAATATTAACAATGGGACTACATCAAAGTAAAAAGTTGCTGCACAGCAAAAATAACCACCAACAAAACAAAAAGGAAATCCACTGTATGAGATAACTTATTTGCCAATAATGCATCTGATAAGGGGTTCATTCCAAAATATATAAAGTATTTATACAATTCAACAAAAGGAACACAAACAATACAATTAAAAAATGGGCAGAGTAGGCCTGACTGGTTTGGCTCAGTGGAGAGAATGTCAGCCTGTGGACTGAGGGGCCCCAGGTTCGATTCCATTCAAGGGAGCATGCCAGGGTTGTAGGCTCGATCTTCAGTAGGGGGTGTGCAGGAGGCAGCCAATTCATGATTCTCTCTCATCATTGATGTTTCTATCTCTCTATCCCTCTCTCTTCCTCTCTGAAATCAATAAAAATATATTGTTAAAAATGGGCAGAAGACCTGAATAGACATTTCTCTAAAGAGGACATACAAAGGAAAAGAAAACATATGAAAAAATGCTCAAAGTCACCAATTATCAGAGAAATCAAATTAAAATCACAATGAGATATCAACTCACACCTGTCAGAATGGCTATTACTAAAAAAATCAACAAATAAGTGCTGGTAAGAATGCAGAACAAAGGAAACTCTAGTTCACTGCTGGTGGGAATGCAGATTCGTGCAGCCACTGTGGAAAATGGTATGGAGTTTCCTCAAAAAATTAAAAATAGAACCTCCGTTTGACCCAAAAATCCCAGTACTAGGAATATATCCTAAAAACCCAAAAAACCAATGGTAAAAAATGTATGCACCCCTATGTTCATAGCAGTGTTATTTATAATAGCTGAGATTTAGAAACCTCCCAGGTGCCCATCAGTAGATGAATGGATAAAAAAAACAACAACAAAAAACAACAACTGTGGGACAGAAGGGATTAAAAATGGTGATGGAGTAAGTAGATGCTGCATGAACACACTCCCAGGAATAAACTGGTATTACAACTAAAATACATAAAACCTTCCTGAATAATCAACTGAAGACTTGCTGGAGAGAATCCTGATACCTGAGGAGAAAAAGTAGAGACCATATAGAGACTGCTAGGAGGGGCAGAGTCACAGAGGGCTGGCCAGACTCCTACAGAAAGCAACTGAAGTTCTAGAGAGATACCTCATCTGTGGGGGATTGCCACTGAGAACTGTAGAATCTAATCCTCAAGCTGGGCCCCCCAGCATAGTTCACCAGAACTGAAAAGGGTACCCAAACAACACCTGGCTGTGAAAAGCAGTGGAGCTGCTGTCTGCCAGGCAATGACAGCTGGAAATGCAGGCAACCTCTTAAAGGGCCAATGCACAATATTTCAATGGAGCCACCCACCTTGTGTTTGGAAGAGGGCGGGCAGAGTGCACTGGGGCTATGTGAGCAGAAGCCAGGAGGGCTCAAGGGTTAGAACTTAAAAGGCAGATACCCAGTTTTCCTGTGCTGAGTTATTCCATTGCATTGCAGAGGTCATCTTTCTCATGTAGAAATTTGCTAGACAGGCAGCTTTGCCTGGGGGAAAGACAGTTGATCCACAGTACTGGAAAACACTTTGCCCCACAGTGCAGAGTTTCTGAGGCCCATTAAGAGACTGCAAATAACAATTAGCCTCCAGGCAGAAGCAATTGCCACTCCCCCCCTATTGAAAAGATTCTAGCCACACCTGTGGACGATTGTCTGAGAGCTATCTAAGACAGAGCCCTGTAAGTCTGTAAGCAGAGGTGGTCTCTGGAGGCTTTGAGTCTTTGCCTGATCTAATTAGTAAAAAACAGCATTTGACATTGTCCTGCACTAGAGACTGAGAGGCATAGCAGATCAACTAATACATAGTCACAAACCCAATAGGCAGCCAAAATGAGGAAACAAAGAAACAGCACCTAAATGAGAGAACAAAAAAATTATCCAGAAAAAGAGATACGTGAAATGGAGATAACAAATTTATCTGATATAGAGCTCAAAATAATGATGGTAAAGTTGCTCAACAGCATGAGAAAATATAAGTAACTATGAAAACAGAGATAAAGAGTGGCATAGCACAAATAAAGAACACTTTGGAAGGAATACACAACAGATTAGGGGAAGCTGAGGATCAAATCAGTGAATTAGAAGACAAGGTTGAAAAAAATCATGCAATCAGTGTACCAAAAAGAAAAAAAAAAACAATTAAAAAAACAGAAATTCAGCTTATTAGAGCTGTGGTACAATGTGGAATGTAATAATATTTGAATAACTGGTGTGCCAGAAAAGGTAGAAAGGGAGAAAGGGATAGAGAATGTGTTTGAAGAAATAATGGCAGAAAACTTCCCTAATCTGGTAAAAGAAAAAGTCACAGAAGTTAAGGAGGCACAGAGAGTCCCAAGCAAGAAGAACCCAAACAGACCCACACCCAGACATATTGCAATTAAAATGCCAGAAGTTAAAGACAAAGAGAGAAACTTAAAGGTACCAAGAGAAAAGCAAACTGTTACTTACAAAGGAGCTCCCATAAGGCTGACACCTAATTTCTCATCAGAAACACCTACAGGCCAGATGGAAATGGCATGAAGTACTCAAGGTAATGGAAAACAAGGATCTGAAACAACGGTTAGTATATCCAGCAAGGCTATCATTCAAAATATAAGGTGAAATAAAGAGCTTCCCAGACCAAAAAAAAAAAAAAAAAAAAAAAAAAAAAGGCTAAAGGAGCACATCACCAACAAGGCAGCATTACAAAAAATGCTAACGGGACTGCTGCTATAATGAGAAGAAGAAATGGAGAGAGAAATCTCGGCATACACAATTAAAATGGCATTAAATAAGTACCTATCAATAGTAACCTTAAATGTAAGTGGATTAAATGCTCTAATCAATAGACATAAGGTAGCTGAATGAATACAAAAACAAGACCCACCAATATGCTTTCTATCAGAGACCCACCTTAGAACAAAAGACACACACGATGAGAGTGAAATGATGGGAAAAAATTTTCCATGCGAATGGAAAAGAAAAAAAAAAAAAAAGCTGGGATAACAATACTCATATCTGACAAAATAGACTTCAAAATGAAGGCCATAACAAGAGACAATAAAGATCACTACATAGTATTAAAGGGTTCAATCCAACTAGAGGATATAACCCAGGTAAACATATATGCACCCAATATAGGAGCACCTAAATATATATATATATATATATATTAAAATAATAACTTCTAAAGGACTTGAAGGGAGAGATTGGCATTCATAGTAGGGGACTTTAACACCCTGCTGACTTCACTGGATAGATCTTCCAGAAAAGAAATTAACAAGGAAAGAGTGACTCGAAAGGACACAATGGATCGGATGGATTTAATTGACATGTATAGAACATTTTAAACCAAAGCTGTAGACTACACATTTTTTTCAAGTGCACATGGGTCATTTACAAAGATAGACCACATGTTAGGACACAAAACAAGTCTCTAAAAGTTCATAAAGATTGAAATCATATCAAGAATCATCTCAGATCACAGTAGAATATTAGATATAAACTACAGCAAAAATACCCCAAAACATTAAAAAACATGGAGGATAAATAACATTTTATTAAAGAAATGAATGGATTACCAATGAGATCAAGAAAGAAATTAAATACTCCCTGTTAACATATGAAAAAGAACATACAAAACCCAACAACTCTGGGACACAGCAAAAGCAGTCCTGAGAGGGAAGCTCATAGTGCTACAGGCCTACCTCAAAAAATGAGAAAAATTAATAATAAACTGTTTAACCATACTACCTAAACAATTAAAAAGAGACCAACAGGAAAAGCCCAGAGTAAGGAAAAGGAAGTAAATAATAAAGATTAGAGCAGAAACAAATGATATACAGAATAAAAAAACAATACAAGAGATCAATGAACCAAGAGCTGATTCTTAGAAAAGGTAAATAAGATTGATAAGCCACTTGCCAGATTCATCAAGAAACAAAGTTAGAGGACCTGAATAAATAAAATAAAAAACAAAAGCAGTGAAGTAACAAATGACACCACAGAAATACAAAGGATTGTAAGTAAATACTATGAACAAATGTATTCCAACAAATTGGACAACCTTGACGAAATGAACATATTCCTAGAAAAATACAATCTTCCTAAGCTCAATCAGGAAGAATCAGAAAACCTGAATAGGCTGATAACTACTAATGAAATAAAGCAGTAATAAGAAAAACTTCTAGCAAACAAAAGTCCTCATCAGGGTCACCTCACATGGGAGTTTTATCAAACATTCAAAGAAGAACTAACACCTATTCTCACATTATTCAAAAAAAAATCTAAGGGAAGAAACACTTCCAAGCTCTTTATGAGGTCAGCATTACCCTAATTCTTAAACCAGATAAAGACACTACCAAAAAAAAAAAAAAAGAGAGAGAGAGAGAATTAATGTTGATATCCCTGATGCACATAGATGCTGAAATCCTCAACAAAATATTAGCAAATAAGATTTAGCAATATATAAAAAAAGATCATATACTATCATCAAGTGGGATTTATTCCAGAGATGCAGGGTTGGTACAATATTTGCAAATCAATAAACATGATACATCACCTAAACAAATTGCAAGATAAAAATCACATGATCATACCAATAGACACAGAAAAAGCATTCAACAAAATCCAACACCCATTCTTGATAAAAACTCTCAGCAAAGTGAGAATAAAGGTAGCATATCTCAACACAATAGATGCCATATATGACAAACATACAGCAAACATCATACTCAGTGGGCAAAAACTAAAACTATTTCTCCTAAAAACCAGAACAAGGCAGGAATGTCTGCTTTCACCACTTTTATTCAACATAGTACTGGAAGTCCTAGCCACAGCAATCAGACAGCAAGAAGGAATAAAAGGCATCCAAATTGGAAAGGAAGAAGTAAAACTCTCATTATTCCCAGATGACATGATATTATACATAGAAAACCCTAAAGACTCCGCCAAAAAACTCCTAGATTTAATACACTAATTTGGCAATGTAGCAGGATACAAAATCAACACCCAAAAATCATTGGCTTATTTTATATACCAATAATGAATTCTCAGAAAAAGAAACTAAAAAAAAATCCGATTTAGTATTACAACAAAAATATTAATATACTTAACCAATGAGATAAAAGACTTGTACTTGGAAAAGTACAGAATGTTGAAAAAAAGAGATAGAAAAATATATAAACAAGTTGGAGAATATTCTATGTTCATGGATTGGTAGAATCAACATCATTAAAATGTCTACACTACCCAAGACAATCTACAGATTCAATGCAATCCCTATTAAAATACCAATGATATATTTCACTTACCTAGAGCAAACTCTCCAAAAATTTATATAGAACAAACAAACAAACAAAAAAGACCCCAAATAGCTGCAGCAATCTTTAGAAAGAACAAAGTTAGCCGAAACCGGTTTGGCTCAGTGGATAGAGCGTTGGCCTGCGGACTCAAGGGTCCCAGGTTCGATTCCGGTCAAGGGCATGTGCCTTGGTTGTGGGCACATCCCCGGTGGGGGGTGTGCAGGAGGCAGCTGGTCGATGTTTCTCTCTCATCGATGTTTCTAACTCTCTATCCCTCTCTCTTCCTCTCTGTGAAAAATCAATAAAATATATTTTAAAAAAAAAGAACAAAGTTGGAGGAATCATAATACCAAATATCAAGTTATACTACAAAGCCACCGTAATCAAAACAGCCTGGTACTGGCACTGGAATGGTCTGATAGATCAATGGAACAGAACAGAGACCACAGAAATAAACCAAAGCCATTATGCTCAATGTATATTTGATAAAGGAGGCAAGAGCATACAATGGAGTCAAGACAGTCTCTTCAATAAATGGTATTGGGAAAATTGGACAGATATATGCAAAAAATGAAACTAGACCACCAAATTATACCATGCACAGAAATAAACTCAAAATAGATAAAAGACCTAAATGTAAGTCAGGTAACCATAAAAATTATGGAAGACACCATAGGCAGCAAAATCTCAGACATATCTCATAGCAATATGTTTACAGATACATCTCCTAGGGCAGTGATGGGCAACCTTTTGAGCTTGGTATGTCAAACTTTGCCAAAAAGCTGAGCATAACTCGGGTAGTATGTCACTTTGAGGAAAAAACATTATTTCACTATATTTATAGTTTAAATAACATAAATGTTTCATCCTCGGCATGCGGCCGCCTCAGCGGCCACGTGTCATAAGAAATGGCACTGACACGCATGTCAGAGGTTCGCCATCACTGTCCTAGGGCAAAGGAAAGTAAGAAGAAAATAAACAAATAGGACTACATCAAAATAAAAAGCTTCTGCACAGCAAAAGAAACCAGAAACAAAAGAAAATGGAGCCCACTATATGTGAGAACATATTTGGCAATGATACATCTGATAAAGGGTTAATATCCAAAATATATAAGAAACTCATGCAACTTAACAAATGGAAGACAAACTTTCCAATTAAAAAATGGGCAAAGGACCTATGTATGTTCTCCAAAGCAGTCATACAGATGGCCAAGAGATATATGAAAAAATGTTCAAAGTCACTGATCATCAGAAAGATGCAAATTAAATGAGATATCACGTCACACCTGTCAGAATGGCTATAATCAACAAATCCACAAATGACAAGTGCTGGCAAGGATGTGTGGAAAAGGGAACCCTAGTACATTGCTGGTGGGAATGCAGACTGGTGTAGCCATTATGGAAAACAGTATGGAGTTTCCTCAGAAAATTAACTATTAGACTGCCATTTGACCCAGTGATCCCACTTCTAGGACTATATCCTAAGAAACCTAAAACAGCAATAAGAAAGATTGTATGCAACCCTATGTTCATAGCAGCACAATATACAATAGCTAAGATCTGTAAACAGCCCAAGTGCCCATCAGTAGATGATAAAAGTGGTTAAAAAAGCTCTGGTACAATTGCACAATGGAATACTATGCAGCAGTAAAAATTAAGGGTCTCTTACCCTTTGAGACAGCATGGAGGGACCTGGGCAACATCATGCTAAGTGAAATAAGTTAAAAGAAGTATCACATGATCTCACACATATATGGAATCTAATTAACAAAATAATCTGATGGAGTGGATCCAGAGACATGGAAGCATGGAACATTAGAGGGAAGGTGGGTGGGAGGTAATCAATCAAAGACTCTGTATGCATATATGCATAACCCATGGAGGCATACCTTGGGGTGGTAAGGGCCTGGGGTGGGAGATGAGGATGAGCTGGAGGGGATCAATAGGGGAGCAATGGGAACATACATAGTACTTTGAACAATAAATATAAAAAATAAAAATAAGTAAAAAATATTTAAGGCATGACTGGAGTGGAAGCAGTGGTAAGTTAGTGAACCAACTTGTTGGAAAAAATAAACTCAATTTATAACATTTAAAAAACAAAACAAAAAACTGTGAGACATTTGCACTATGCAGCTATAAAAAAGGATATCTTACCCTTTGAGACAACATGGAGGAACCTAGAGGATATTATGCTAAGTGAAACAAGCCAGTCATAAAAAGACAAGTATCACATTATCTCACTTATATGTGGAATGTAATGATCAAAATGAATTGATAAACAAAATAAGACCTGAAGCATGGAGGCATGGAAGCGACTAACCTATGTCGGTGTGTGGCGGGGGTTGGGGGGGGGAGGAGAGAGACGAGAAGAGATAAACCAAAACTTATATACTTATATGCATAGTCCAAGGACATGGGCAATATGGTAGTGGAGATCTGGGGGTGTGTAGGGGCTTGGGGTAGAGGGATTAAGAGGGGGAAAGTGGAAACATCTGTAATATCAGTAATGAAGAAAAATAAAAAAAAAGAAACAAAACAAATAAGAAAGATACACAGAGTAAATGAATGACAAAACAAGACCCTCACATATCTATAATAAAAGCGTAATATGCTAATTAGACCAGAGAGCCAAACGACCTTCCGGACATCCTTCCAACGACCTTCTGGACGAAGCAGGGGCTGTGCGGCTGCGAGGGCTGAGGCAAGCTGCCGCAGCTGTGAGGGCCAAACCGGTTGCATGAATTTTGTGCATCGAGCCTCTAGTGCTGTTTATAAGAGACTCTCTTCAGATTGAAAGGCATACACAAACTGAAAGTAAAGGGATGAAAAATATTTTATCAAAACAAAACAAAAAAGCTGGGTTAGGACCACATATATGAAACAAAAGAGATTTTAAAGCAAAGGCTATATAACAAGAGAAAAATACCCCCAACTCCACTTCTGGGTATTTATCTAAAAAAAACATTACATACACAACCATATATTTATTGCAGCATTATTTACAATAGCCAAGATATGGGAGCAACCTAAGTGTCCATTAATAGATAAATGGATAAAGAAGTAGTGATGCATATATATAAAGTAGAATATGATTCAGCCATTAAGAAATAAAATCATGCCATCTGCAACATTAATGGACCTAGAAGGTATTATGCTTAGTAAGATAAATGAGACAGAAAAAGACAAATGCCAGATGATTTCACTTACTAGTATATGTGGAATCTAAAAAACAAAATGAACAGGTAGAGTAGAAACACATTTAGACACAGAACATTTTGACGGTTGCCAGATGAGAGGAGGGTTGAGGGAATGGGTGAAAAAGGAGAAGGGATTAAGAAGTGCAAATTCATAGCTATGGAATAGTCATGTATGTAAAGTACAGCATAGGGAATATAGTCATGAGGTTGCACATCTTAAAGTAATGTAATATTGTATATTAACTGTAATTTAAATTTTTTTTAAAAAATCCCTCCCTAAACTTAGTAATATTTTCATGACCTTCTGGGAAAAAAATTAAAACAGAGAAAGGATAAATCTAACCTAATAATAGACAAACATGCAAATTGACCACACCTTCGCTATGCCCACAGCCAATCAGAGCAAACAAGATGGCGGTTAATTTGCATATGCGGGTGCTGAGCAGCCTGGGTCCCGTAAACATCCTCCGGACCCAGGCCGCTCAGAGCCTGTAGGCCCACGCTTAGGTCCTGAGCGGCAGGGGCCCAAAACACCCCCTGGCCACTGGGAGCCTTGGCAGGGCGGGAACATTCCCGCGTCGCCATAGCGACGCGAGAATGTTCCCACCCCCAAACACTTGCAGCAGTCTGGGTTCTGGGAAACATCCTTCAGACCCAAGCCTCTCAGATCCTGTAGGCCTGTGCTTAGGTCCTGAGCAGCCTGGGTCCCATAAACATCCTCCGGACCCAGGCGGATCGCTTAGGTCCTGAGCGGCGGGGGTCCAAGAACACCCCCTGGCCACTGGGAGCCTTGGCGGGCGGGAACATTCCCGCCCCCAAACACTTGCAGCAGTCTGGGGTCTGGGACCTACAGCTGCTCAGAGCCTGTAGGCTGGCGCTTAGGTCCTGAGTGGCAGGGGCCCCAGAACGGCCCCCTGGCCACTGGGAGCCTTGGTGGGGCGGGAACATTCCCGTGTCGCTATGTTCCCGCCCCCAAACACTTGCAGCAGTCTGGGGTCTGGGACCTAAGCCGCTCAGAGCCTGTAGGCCCTCGCTTAGGTCCTGAGCGGCAGGGGCCCCAGAACACCCCCTAGCCACTGGGAGCCTTGGCGGGGCGGGAACATTCCTGTGTCGCCATAGTGACGCGGGAATGTTCCCGCCCCCTAACACTTGCAGCAGTCTGGGGACTGGGAAACATCCTTCAGACCCAAGCCTCTCAGATCCTGTAGGCCTGCGCTTAGGTCCTGAGCGGCAGGGTACCAGAATGCCCCCTGGCCACTTGGAGCCTAAGGGTGCAGGCGCCAAGGGGCTGGGTCCCGCAAACATCCTCAGGACCCAGGCCAGTCCGAGCCTGTAGGCCCCTTGCTTAGGTCCTGAGTGGCAGGGGTCCCAGAACGCCCCCTGGCCACTTTGAGCCTATAGGTGCAGGAGCCAAGGGGCTGGGGCGGGGCAGAAACATCCCCTGTCACCATAGTGCCCCCAGCCGCTTGGGAATGCTCCAGCACCAAGAGGCAGTTTGGGTCCACGCCCCCAGCCTGGCGCACATGATGGGGGGCTGGCTGCTGGCCTCTGGGGTGTGTGGAGACCCTTGGCAGCCACCGCTGCGTGCGGCCCAGGGGTCCCTGCATGCCCCCCAGCCTGGCGCCCATGGTCAGGGCTCATACAGGAGGCAACCAATCAAAGTGTCCCTCTCACATTGATGTTTCTCTCTGTCTCTCCCTCTCTCTTCCACACTCTAAAAATCAATGGGAACATACCCTCAGGTGAGGATTAAAAAAAAATGCATATCCTATGAAAGACACATCTTGAAAATGCCTAAAGAAAGTTGTCATTTTTTCTTGGTGAAGGGACTGGAGTCCGTGTTGATGAAAACACCTTGGTGGCTGTGGTGACTGGTAGTGGCTGCAGCAGCGGGGTGATGGGGCTGGTGCCTTCCCCTGATCAGCCCGGTTGCCTCCCACAAAGGAGCGTGGGGAGCGGGCCTAAGCCATCAGTAGGACATCCCCTGAGGGCACCCAGTATGTGAGAGGGGGCAGGTTGGGCTGCGGGACCCCCAACCCCAGTGCACGAATTTCCTGCACGGGGCCCCTAGTCTATAATAATAAAAGCATAATATGCAAATTGACTGAATGGCAGAACAGCAGAATGACCATCCAGACGCCCTTCCGGATGCCCTTCCAGACAAAGCCGGGGCTGTGAGGGCCTACTCTTGCCTGAATTTCATGCATCAGGCCTCTAGTATTTAAATAACTAAGACAAAAACAAAGTTTCTGTAATTAGGACTGCCTCATATCATAAAGGAATCAAAAACCTTAAGGCTTATTCTCCAGGGTTTAAAACTGCTAGTAATACCTATTAGAATTGTATTTTGGTTTGAGGGACAATTAAACAAAGCTCTAAATCAAAGATAGATGGTAGATAAGTAATGGATAGATGATAGATAGATAGATATGAATGATAGATAAATAATTGGTATAATTTGAAGTCATCTATAGATGACAGATATTGATTTGGATGTAAATAAACCTAGTTATCTATATTTATATTTATCTATCTATATCATCTACTTGGCTACAGAGGAGGAGAGGAACACTATCTTTAGAATCATGCTTTATTGGTAGAAATTAATATAATTTTAAAAATTCTCACCTCAGGGCATGCTTAGAGAGATGAAGAGAGAGGAGAACAAGAAAGAGAGAGAAAAATTAATGTGAGAGAGAAGCATCAATTGGTTGTTTTCTGTATATGCCCCAACCTTGGATTGAGCCCACCACCCAGGTATGTGCCTTGATCAGGAATCAAACCTGCAACCTTTTGGTGCCAGGGAGATGCTCAACTAAATAAGCCACTCCTGCTAGGCTAGAATGTTTTTTGAATCTGTTTTCTCAACCCTCTACCTTTCTCCTACTCAGGTCCACATTACTAGTGGCTCTCACCTGGATCCCTAAAATAGCCTATCTTCTCCCCAGCTTTAAATCGTGTCTCTTTCAAACCAAATTCCATGTAATAGCAAGTGTGACTTATTTGAAACCCTAAGGTGATGGTGTTCTTCAACTGCCAATAAACTTACCAAGCCTTTAACTCCTCCCGCCCCACTGAATGCAGATCTACTTCTCCCTAGACTCATGGCAGGTCATTTTTCTATTTTCGTGGTGTTTTTCTATCTGGAATGTTTTCTTTACAACCACCATCCCCTCCCCTCTTCTTTCCCTTCTCATCTAACACCTCATTTTTCCTGCTAAATCCTATTAAATAATTAGTACACAGCTCAGATATTATCTCCTAAAACTACATCTGATCCCCATTTTGCCTTATCTCTCAGGCCAAGGATATCAGTGACTAACTAAGCTCCTCAGCACACTATGTTACTCTTTATAAGAGTTCTGTCATGTTGTATTGAAACCTCTTATGTCTATATCTTCTTCCATATAATGTTCATGAGGGCATCACTGCTTTTGCATTTATTGCATCTGGCATAAGTGGTGGTCCACTAGAATTGAGTTGTAACATCACTAAACTTCAAGGAGATTTCATATAGAAAATGTCTTAACATTCACTCCTTATAAAGATTCGAAAACATTAAATGCTTTTTTAAAGCAATAATGTATCCAGAAAATGTTTGACGCCTCCTCCACTCTGAGTGAGCACCACTCCCTCCTCCAACATCTCTATAATTTATACCTCATCTATCACAAAAATTAATATTGCATTCTAATCCATATGTGTACATTACTATCTCCCTATTGGATATGATGAGGTGGGAAATTTCTTATTCATTCCTGCATATTGATGATTTAGCAAGGCATCTTACATACACCAGACTTGTAATAAATTCTTTCAATTGATAAATCGCAGTCATTTTAACTATGCTAATAGGAACCATTTTGAGAAGACATAAATGAGGTAGCAAAATCCAATGGATGCTGCATTAGTCTCAGATTACCTTTGGCTTCCAGTAAGTTGATTTTTTTTTTTAGAATAATTGATTTGGAGATTAGCTTCCAAATACAACTGTTATAAATTTAAATGAAATATAATTTAGAAATCTGACTTGAATGCCAAAAATTTTATTACAGTGTAAAATTTTGAGTTGTATACTAATTTTTATCACCATCATTGCCATCATGGTCAGTATCATTATCTATTTATTTATTTTAAAAAATTATTGTTGACACTATTACAGATGCTCCCTGTTGAGATGATTTTCCTGGTGTTTCTGTGAGAAGAATTTGAGAATATGAACAGAGTATTGTATAACAAGACAGGAAAATCTGGTGGGAACACAGTCATTCAGAAAGGTGTCTGTTATTTTTCTTCATTGCTTTGCTTCATTCTGAGAGCCAGTTTAATTCCCTTCTCCATCCAGGAGTATAGTTTTGTGACCTCAAAGACTCATTTGAATGGGAAATTTGGCTTGGAAACCTGGTCCTGAGCCTACCCTGCAGGGTGTGGCCAGACCACACATTAAGTGCACTCCAGTGAGAGCTGAGAATCTGGAGTCAATCGCCCAGCAACCTGGGTTCTGCACTTGGTTGGCCGGGCCTTTGCATCTAGTCTCTTCATGGTGTTACTCTTTTCTCTCATATTGTCAATTTGAAGTCTATCAAACCTTGAGGTTAAATTTATCATTTTTCATCTCAGGGTGCACAGTCCTTGAATTTTTACTGTGAAGTTTATATGCCTTTATACAGATCACAGGCTTAATACTATACTACTAGGTTTTACTTGGCTCTGTGCTGCACCCCATTACCGTTAATATTTATATTCCAAAACCAAAAGGTAGAAGTGCCAAAAAAATATCTTGGCATTTACAGCTTCCAAATAAACAAGTCTATTAAGATTCTTGTCATGTTTTTTTATTATTATTTATCAACATAATTTATTCCATTCTGGATATTCTTTTGGCTGCTGCTGTATTTTCAGTTTCCCTAGAATATGTAATTTATTATAGCCATATCTCTTTGACCATTTATGTTCCTCCCACCTTAGAAATAAAGTTTTTCATTGAGATTCCCATCCAATAAAATACTTCCCACCAGATATATATATATTTACTCCAGTTGCATTAGTAAAGTAAATTTTTGTTATATTGTTGAACATAAGAGATGCTGGAAGCAGTAAATCCATTTCAAGAAGCTTGCAGTTTTATTCTTGTGCTAAATGATAAAATATATGATAGAGTATCTTATTCCTATTAGTTAGTGGATAGCCCTTTAAAGTAATTCAGAATTCTTTGCTTAAGGGAAGATGTCATATGCCAAATCAATGTAGCCTTTAGTTGGCACTTACTTTCCTTGCCCTTTTAAATAAAGATGCCTATGGAGATTGCACAAAACTCACCATGGCACTTCCTTTTGGCCCATTTGCTCTTCTGCTTTCTCTGACAGCCTTTCAAATATTAAGTACCAAACATTTTTTTGTAATCCCTTCAATGAAACTTTTAAAAGTTACTGAACTTTTATAAATTGCATACATTTTGTAGATTTGTGCTCACTTTGTTAACAAACAAGTTGTAGTCTGTTAATCTGCCTTTTGTTCCCCCAAAATGTACAATGATTTCATTTCTTGTTTGTATAAGTATGCCTGAATTTTTATTATAAAAATGTCATTGTAGGAAGTAGAGACTTGTATCATGACCTTTTAAATATTGTAATAAAGGCAAATGGATAAAAGTTTGTTTACAGAAATTTCCTTTGATGCTTTTATATAAAATGTCATGGGTAGAAAGAATAGTTTTATATAGAAACTTTATTTTTTTTCATTTAGGTAAAATATCTTTGGTTTTGAGAGAACAAATTAAAACCTTGCCCCTGTTAGGTGAGAATTTTATAAGGAAGATATACATTCTTCTTTTTTTTTAAAACATTCTTATTAGTTTTGTTCTTGCTCTGGGTAAAAATTTGACCAAGTTTTATTTAAGCTGTGATTCTTTCACAGAAGGGCCATGAAAATAGAACAATGATAATAGTAGGAGGTGTAAGGGGTTAGTTTGGTATTTTTCAACATAGAAGTTGCTGAGATTTTTAATAGACTTATATTGTAACCTTTTAGATTTTGCAATGAACTCTGTGTCACATTACTTCCTAAAAGGTAATGCTTAAACATTAAAATTTAGTGTGCTCTTCATGTTAATAAGGCAGAGTTTTGTTATCTAAATTAAAACTTATTGATGCCCAGCCAAAAACAAAACAAAACAGAACAAAACACACACACATACACACACACACACACACAACACATACACACACACATTTTTTGAATCTAAGTAACTATATAATTCTGTATTAAAGTAGATAACAATTGCTTCCATTACATAACAGTGTAATTTGATTATATTCTTAGAGACATAAAATATAACACTTTTAAATTATGACAGTAAACTATTGATTATTTAGAAATTGTTATCAATTAAATATATATTTTTTGAAATCCCTAAACATGGGACTTTTTTTCTTAAATTGCTGTAATGCTCTGGTGAGGACCATTTTAGTAATAGTATTTTTATGTATAAAACCAACAATCTCTGAGCTTCATGATTGCCAGGATAAATTTGATAACTTTTTGTTTTAAATCACTGTTTTTGAATTTTTCTCTGATTCTAGACACCGCACTCAGATCTTCAGATCTATGAGGAGAGTTGGAAGCTACTGATTTTCATGAAGATAAAATTAAACTGGGAACCCAGTAGCATTTATTAGAATGCAATCAGAATGATTATATCTTAAGTAGGTAACCTGATATGAAAATCATAGAAGTCTACCAATTATGTTATTTAATCAAATGAATAATGGTCTACTCAGGCAATCAGATGTTCTTTATTGTATCCAATATTCACAGACTGTTTTTAAAGAAAAATACAGGATATGATCTCTCAACTTCTAAGTGTTTAAAAACATTTTCAGAAACACATGGTTTCTATAGACAAATGTTTCTTCTGCTTTTAAAAAAATATATATTTTATTGATTTTTTTTACAGAGAGGAAGGGAGAGGGATAGAGAGTTAGAAACATCAATGACAGAGAAACATCAATCAGCTGCCTCTTGCACACCCCCTACTGGGGATGTGCCCACAACCACAGGTACATGCCCTTGACCAGAATTGAACCTGGGACCCTTCAGTCTGCAGGCCTATGCTCTATCCACTGAGCCAAACCGGTTAGGGCTGTTTCTTCTGCTTTTGAGAAGAAGATTCTCTGTATGTGGAGCTAAATCTCAAACCCATGTGTCTGACAGAGTCCTGCACCACTCCCTCAGCATGCACACATCAATTATACTATTGTCTCCATCAGCTTTGTGACCCTGAACCAAAAGCTAATTCTAAAAGCACTCAATTTTTGAAATCTGTAGAATGGACCATGGATTATGTCTGTGACATTTAGTTATCTTACCTCCATTGCAGCCATTAGATTTTCCCACTTAATAATCTACACTAATAAAAGAGAAACATGCAAATTGACTGTCACTCCGCTATGCCCACCAGCCAATCAGGAGTGAGTATGCAAATTAACCCAACAAAGATGGCGGTAGCCACAAAGCTGGAGTGAGCAGAATGCTTGGGTTGCCCCCGGCAACAGAGGGAGCCAAGCTTCCCACAGGCCCTGGCAGTGGCTGAATGAGGAGCTGGGAGCCTGGGATGCTGGGGGCCTGGCCAGCCTGAAAATGGCCCTCAGCCACTTACTCAGGCTGCCCACGCCCCCATGGAGTAAGAGTTCCTGCTGGGGGGCATGGCCAGCCTGAAAACAGCCATCAGCCCCTCACCCAGGCTGGCCAGGGACCCCCACCCTGAAGGGGGTGTGGTCAGCTTGAAAAGAGACCTCAGCCCCTCACCCAGGCTGCCCATGCCCTCCCAGTGGGGACCCTCACCCCATGGGGGCGTGGCCGGCCTGCAAACCACCACAGGCCCCTGGTCCAGGCTGCCCCATGCCCCAAGGGAATCCCTACCCTGACCTGGGACACCCTTCAGGGCAAACCAGCTGGCCCCCACCCATGCACCAGGCCTCTATCTATACTAATAAAAGGGTAATATGCTAATTAGACTGGGAGACCTTCCAGGAGACCTTCTGGACATTCTTCTGGACAAAGCCATGGTGTCAGGGCTGAGGTAGAGGAAGTTAGAGGCCAAGAGGGGAGGGCAATTGTGAATGATCAGGTCAGTGGGGGGAACCACTGGAGGTGATCAGGCTGGCAGGGGGGGCAGTTGGGGGTGAGCAGACAAGCAGGGGGGCCAGTTGGCGGTGAGCACGCCATCATTGGGGGTCAGTTGGGGGTGATCAGGACAGTGGGGGGACAGTTTTGGGGTGAACAGGCCAGCAGGGGAAAGTTGGGGGCAAACAGGCCAGTGGGGTGGGAAGGTGGGAGTGAGCAACTGGCACAGGGGGAAGTTAGGGGTGATCAGGCTGGCATGGGGGGCATTTGAGGGTGAGCAGGTTGGCAGGCAGAGTGCTTAGGGGCAATCAGGCAGGCAGGCAGTTGAGTGGTTAGGAGCCAGCAGTCCTGGATTGCGAGAGGGATGTCCGACTGCTGGTTTAGGCCCGATCCCTGTAAACTGGCAGTAGGACATCCTTCAAGGGGGTCCCAGATTGGAGAGGGTGCAGGTCTGGCTGAGGGACACCCTCCCCCTTGCATGAATTTCATGCACTGGGCCACTAGTGTCCTATAAAATCCTATCACTTTCAGTACATAAAAATTGACAACAATAGAATTTCACACTCACATGCTTTGCATCCCCACAACATGTATTCATCTCTTAATCTCTCAGGTCTTTTTCACATGGATCTCTGTCTGGAATGAGGACCTCAATTGTTAATGACAGTTACCCCTGGTGGGTGGAATAAGTTTTTATTTGAACTTTCCTGTTTTAAATGTTTTTAAATAAATGCATTTCTTCTTTGAAGAGATGAAGAGAGAACATTTCTACAGGTCCCTTGAGGATTATAATATTTTTCTTTATTGTTTTTTAAAAGATGTATTTTATCTGTGGACTTCAGATCAGAATTTTCTCTTATTCTCTCAGTGATCTAACAGTTATAGAACTGTGGGTATGTGTATTTGGTTAAGTTCATTTGTTTATTTTTAATGAAACCAAGAGGAAAAAAAAAAAAAAAGAACCTGAGTATTCCTTTGGTCTTCAGCAAATGAATCACTCTCATGTATATTAGATTAAAGCTAATTCACTGCCCAGGTCCAATCATGTATGATAGTGCTCTTCTTTCCCATAGTGGACTTTACACATAAGTATAAACACAGTCAGAATGCATCTCATCACAGAGCTTCAGGCATGCACCACACATAGGTCACTGATGGCAGGCAAGGTGAAGAGTACTTAACTATATGCATTTATAAAACCAAAACCAAAACCCGTGGGATGGCAACGCGTCCTCCATGACCTGGCGCCTGCATTTCTATTCCAAAATACTTTGCTAAAATATACTGCTTCCCCACTCTGTGCTACTGTGCATGCTATTTTCTCTCTGTGGTTGGCCCTCTTGGCTGCTTTTGCCCAACAGGTGTTCAGCCCTTTAGTCACCACACATGCCAAATTTCCCATAAAGCCATGATAACTTTGCAGAAAGATCCTTTTTTCTTGGTCTATTCAGAGTGCTAAGCACATGCCTGTTTTGACCATCTCTCTCTCTAGTATACCATTGGTTGTTTTTTTGCCTCAGGTTGTGAAGCACTACAGGTCAAGGTTGGGTTTTGTTCATTTTGTAGTTCCCTGTATTAGCAAAATGCTTGATATGAGATATCATGAATGGCTAAATAAATATTTGACCAAACTTTACTCTTTCAAATTTAAATATTTAAAACATCCTGGCTAGAGTATTCTGACTAAAGCCTGTTAATTAGGAGAAGTTAAATAATGTATGACAGAAGAACCTCCAAATTCTCAAATCTTTCATTTTCACTCATGAGAAGTGTGCAGTGCTGCAGACCATCCATCTTCTCAGAGATCCAAGCAGATAGTATCTTCATCACATGGTGTCTTTACCACCTGGAACTGGTAGTTTCCTCAGTTGACATGATGAGGAAAATAGTGTAGAAGGACCATATAGTCTATGAAATGCTTGCATCCAGAATAATATAGCACATGCCCCTGAGCCCCAAAAGATGGAATTAGGCACATGCACCAAACAACAATGGGGAGAGTGTAATGCAGGCATACCTTGTTTTATTGTGCTTCATAGTTGTTTTACTTTCTACATATAGAAGGCAAGTGTCTTCACCAGCAAAAAGATTTTGACTGGCTTTATTGCAATATTCACTGTGTTATGGTAGTCAGGAACCAAACCCACAAGGTATTCCTTTATTCTTGTTTTCCCTTGACCCAGAAAAAGAGAAGTGAGTACTCTTAGTTGTTACCATTATTATGGATATAAAACAGGTGTGATTCTATTAATTTTGGATATGAAACACAGATATCAGTAAAAGCAAAGAAATATACTACTTTGAATGTATTGTGGACCCTGTGAGAGAGCAAATGTATTACACAATGGGGGAGACTGTTTTTGGATCCTGCAAAATAAAAGGACACCCAGATTTGCATGGGATAAAAAAATGGAAGAAATATATGATTTATTGAAGTGACTTAGCTCAGAGAAGAGGTAAATAAAAAACCATAACTTCTCCAAATTACTAATGCTATTTCATATGAGTGAATATGTTGTATTGTAAAGGACTAAGCAGGGGCTATGTGGAAAAGTTAATCATTTTTGTATGTGTTGCATAATATATGAACAAGGAAATATTTAATATCTATTTAGTGGTTTGTGAATTTTTCTTACATACACTGTAGTGACATGGAAAGAATAGTGATTAAGTCTTTTAGTTTCTAGACAAAGTTCTGTCAGAATATTATTGAATCTTTTGTATAGGTTATCCATGCATTCTGACCTCAATTTATTAATCTGTAAAATGCAGAAAAATTGAACACCTGAGTTATCAGATCTAGCTTCAAAAGCTTATAATTTCTACTACTCGGGTATTTATTCAGATAGTCTTTGACATTTAGTTCCAAATACATAACAAAGTCACTTCCTGGTGTCCCTGGAGCACTGCCTTTCACCTTCCTCCTCCTCTGTCTTGTCTCACTGCCTTTTTCTAGGTGTGCCTCTATCATCAAAAGAAGAACAGTGGGTTGTGAACTGGTTTGTTAAAATCATTAGCGCCTGATTGAAACTTTCTCTTTGATGCAATCAGAATAAACACAGGACATTTAAGTAGGCATAAATTGAAAGTGTGTAGCTGCGTGAAATCCTGCCTGAATTTTGGGTCCTCCAGTGCTTCAGCCAATGAATGAAAAGGATCTTCCTTAGTCATGTTCTGATAATACCAAATTGAATTATCTTCTACAAGGCCATCTGAAAATCCATTGATGGTAGATTTTTCTTATCTTCTAGTATCACACATTAATTCAATTATTAAACACAAGATATGACATCTTTATGTTGTTACAGAAATTTGTAGATATATATATATATATATATATATATATATATATATATATATATATTTTTTTTAGAGCCCCAGTGCATGAATTCGTGCATGGGTGGGGTCCGGCCAGCCTGGCCAGGGAGAGGAGACATGGGTGGTGGTTGGCCAGCCGGCCTGCTGGTCGAATTCCTGGTCGAGAGGACAATTTGCATATTAGCTTTATATTATATAGGATATACACTGAGTGGCCAGATTATTATACATTCAGAGATCATAATAATCTGGCCACTCAGTGTATATAATACACACCCTGGAAAAAAGACAAAAACCCAAAAATACAAGGACACAGTTCAAATTTTGTTGTCACCTAATGTACAAAATTGGTCTATGTGGCTTCGCATCATGCAAATTTAATAGTTGGAACTGGAACTTGAGGTTTTTGAAGGCTAATATATAGCAAGATGCAATAGTCAGAGTTACAATGGGACCTAAATGTCCAGCTTGGTGTCAAGGGCAAAGTGACACATGCTTCCAAGTGCATGGAGTGACCATCTAGTCTTCCTTTGTTCTGGCAGGCATCTTAGTCAGTTTGAGCTTATATAACAAAAGATAGCAGAAATGGGTTGGCTTACAAAACATTTATTTCTCACAGTTCTAAAGGATGAGAAGTTTAAGATCAAGCTGCCAGCCAATTTGGTTGCTGGTGAGAACCAGCTTTATAGTATGCAGATGGCCACGTTTTTATCATGTGCTCACATGCCCTGTCTTTTCTAATATGACCACTAATCTTATCATAGGGGCTTAACCCTCAGGTAATTTCTTCCCAAAGGCTGTACCTTCTAATACAATTATATTGGGGGATATATTTCAACATATAGTTTGGGAAGGGGGTACAATATTCAGTCTAGAGCATCATGATTATGCATAAAAATGCTCTGTTCTATATCAAACAAGACATGAACTCAAGGTACTAATCTACAGGACTATCTTAGTGGCTTTCAACTTTTTATGCTCTAAGTATTTCCAACCATTTTACTTATTTATGTTTTTTCTTTTTGGTTCTCTAAATAGTTGATTTTTTTAACCTTGTCTTTTAATTCACTGATTCAATCCTCAGCTTCCCCTAATCTGCTGTGTATTCCTTCCAATGTGTTCTTTATCTGTGCTATGTCATTCTTTATTTTTGTTTTCATAGATACTATATCCTTTCTCATGCTGTTGAGCATCTTTACCATCCTTACTCTGAACTCTTTATCTGATAAATTTCTTATCTCCATTTCATTTATCTCTTCTTCTGGAGAATTCTTCTGTTCTTTCATTTGGGTGTTGTTGTTTTTCCTCATTCTGGCTGCCTATTTGGGTTTGTGACTCTGTATTAGGTAGATCTGCTATGCTTCTCAATCTCTAGTGCAGGGCAGTGTCAAATGCTGCTTCTGACTAATTAGATCAGGCAAAGATGCAAAGTTCCAGAGACTGTCCCTGCCTACAGACTGATAGGATTCCATCTTGAATAGCCCTTAGGTAATTGTCCATAGGTGTGGCTAGAGGTTTTTTTTCAATATGGTGGGGTGATTGCTTCTGCCTGGAGGCTAATTGTTTTACTCAGTCTCTTAATGAGCCTCAGAAACTCTGCACTGTGGGCCAAGGTGTTTTCCAGTATGATGGGTCAACTGTCTTCCCCCCAGTCTCTACGTGGTCTCCACTTTCCATCTTCAGTTATCAGGATTCTCTCTAGCATGTTTTCATTTGATTATTCAGAAAGTTTTTTCTGTATTTCAGTTGTAACTCCAGTTTGGTCCTGGGAGCATGTCCATGCATCATCCACCTACTCCACCGCCATTTTTAATCCTGAGGTCCCCACCTGGCACCAAGGCTGGCAGAATGGCTACACAGAAACCAGAGGCTCTGCAGGGGTAGTGGATGGCACTGCCTCATAGCAGTAGCAGCCTCTGCAGCAGCCTCAGCAATGCACCTGCCTCTACATTTTACTTCTTTATGGATTTATTGTTCTGCTGCGCAGAACTTACCATGTTCAGACACAGTTCATAACTTAGAAAAGGCTAGACAATGTTTAGCTTTCTAAAAACGTAGAAGACAGTGTCATGTTATAGATTGAGAAATAGCTTTGTGAAAAAATAAAGCTCTAGGGTATTGATATATGCCCTTTTATGTACGTGTTGTATAGTCTTAGAGTGTAAATGTTCTGAGCTGCACCCTTCTGCTAATTTTACAGTTAATATAAGGATGTGTTGTTTCAGTTTTAGTGTGATTATGTCCAGTATTGGGGTGAATCGTGATTGGCTCAGGCCAACCATATCATTCCTAACAACAGACTTTACAGTATGCACACAACCCATTATGGGCAATGAAATGTAAGGTGAGTCTGCTGATGGGCTCCTGGGAAAGGATTTTACTTCATAATAAAAAGTGAGAACAACAATAACAAAAAGAACCATATGAAGGCAAAAGTTGACTTACCCATCACTTTTCCCAGGAAGGGAAGTGTGGATTTGAGGACGGGTAGTCCCAGGGGTTAGGAGGACAGAAATATGGTGAGGATAGCCAACAAGGTCAGGATAAGGCTGTTCCTTCTGCCTCGAGTTCTAAGATAGCTCTACACAGCACTGTTACAGATCTGTCCTTATTTAATATGTGGATATTTTATTCATCATGAATTTCCTTGTGTTAATTTTGATTTTAAAAACACATATTGCATGAAAAAAATTTAAGAACAGTACTTGGGAACAACCTTCTGTCATGAAAAGCTGTTAAGAGAGCACATTAGACAGAGATTGGCAGCAGCCACATTGTAGACATAAGACAACCAACCAAGAAACAAACAGCAGGTGACTCTGATGGTTGAGCAGAAAGATGGGGGAACCTAGGTTCCTAAGACATTGCTTAGTTGCTCAGCCATTCCAGAGAAGGCCAGCTTTAAAACTTCTGCTAAATGCACACAGTACTTAAAGTGATAACTAGATTATTGCTTATTTTATTAAGCAGACCCATATTAATGCCCCAACCATTCCAGTTTTATCCTGCTTCCTCAGGCTTACAGTGATATGGATAGTCATACTCTGACCTAGGGCCTATGGCCCTTAAAATGAAGAGGTAATTTAATATAATTCCAACAGTGTTTTTTGGAGGTGTGGAGGAGTGAAGGGAAAAGAAGAACTCTGTGACTAGAATAGACTCCTGAGCTGACTCCTTCTTTTCTAAGAGATACAGGACCATTTCTCTCTATTTTCCTTCTCTGATAAGTAATTATTTAAATTCAGTGGAGAGTCTGTGCTATATTTAAGTCACAAATCAACACTCATCTCAAAGTTACCATATCCACAAGGTGATTTTTCAAAAACATATATCTTTATCTCATTATTAATCTAGGTAATATCAATTAATTTCTAACGCAGATGATGCTATAATAGTAACATGTTCCATCTGGAACAACCAGATGGACAAATATAATTAAGGTCATGCAGATGAAAATTATGAGCCTTAGGAAGAAAAAAAATTCCTGAAAAATTTTACTTGTTTTTAAGTGACAGCATAGCCACTCATTAATAATAATATCTGTTTTCTTTTCAATATAAAAATATTATAGTGGGGAAACCCAGTTCTGTCGCTGAATTTGTACTAATATTTAGTGTTGTAAAAGTTAATGTGTTCCATTAGAATAATATCAATATATGTTTAGGGGTATCAGATATTATTTTAAGTTTAAAGGTCTAAATATCTATGTAATTTGAAAGGTGTAGATAAATTAAATACATTGGTATTTTTATGTTTAAAATGTTGATATCTAATTTAGGAGTGTAGATACCTACATTAATTAAGGGTGTATATATCAATGTACATTTAGAATTATGGATAACTATGTGATTTGAAGGTGTAGATAACTATATAAGTTAAGTTTGAGATAAAAGTATCTTTATAAGCTTAGGAAAGATTACTGTCACTATAGATGAATGACATAGATATTTATTAAAGTGCTAGAATGTGTATATATATATATATACGTAAGTTAAGATACATAGATATCTACATAACCTTATGAATTATATATGTATGCATTTAAATTATATATATATATATATAGAGAGAGAGAGAGAGAGAGAGAGAGAGAGAGAGAGAGAGAGTGTAGATGTCTATGTAATTCCTATTTTATTCCTGCAATTTATAAACCAGCATCTTTGAACACTAAAAAGCAATATAGTCATTCTTTTTATCATTTAATTGTACTAGGATCCCTGAGAAAACAGACACTTTCTTGTGGGACATATACTAATTATAATTTCTTAGAAACTAAGAAAGATTATCTTCCAGCACAGACTCAATTTAGTGATAGCTGTGGTCTGTTACTATGGACATTGTAATTAGAGAATTCTAGGTTTAAGTATTTTTTTAATGCATTATATTATGCACGTAACCATCATCTTATGTATTTAACTTGCTTTTCTAATCAATAAAATGAAAATAACTGGTTAATGATAAGGATGAAAGAGCATGGCAGATGAGAATTACCAATAGATTTTGTCATGTATAGATTTTCCCACACACCCTTACATTGATTGGAGTTAACACATTCCTAGTGGAGTCCATGATTCTCTGGGTTTCTCTTGTGAGAGGTACATATGTATTTTGAAGATGGAGAGACACCTAGGTGTTACCAGGGACAGATAATAGAGAATCACCAATAAGGAAAAACAAACAAAATCCCTTCAATTTTTAGAATGCAGGAAGTAACATGGTAAAAAGAGTAGGCCAGATTAGAACCAAAAAGCATTCCTATAATAAGTTCAAAAATTTATATTGCAAGTGTTGTCCCTGAGTTTTAGTTTCCTCTATTACAAGGTTATAATACATACTACACTAACTTATTGACTTAAAACTACTAGAGTATACAAGAAACTTGAATAAATCAATATCACCACATGAGAAGGCACCCTAACCCAGAGGTTGGGTGGGTTAGTCTTGAAGTAGGCTTAAAGGAAGAGAGCACAAGCACAGATGTGGCTCCACTGCAAATGATAAATTTCTATATACATCAGTTACTTTTCACTTTTACAACAATAAGACATATTAGATATTACCCATTTACCCATTTTGTAAATGACTAAGAGTCAGAGAGATCATTAAAAAAAATAAAATAAAAGTCCTTGCCATCAATCCAATGCCAATAGAAGTTCTCAGTCTAGAGTTCAGTAAAAATGAGAGATTTTATTTAAGTGAAGAATTTGCAAACTGGAGAAAAGCAGCTTTCCATTGAAAATGATGGTTGACTCCCCTTAGACAAAAGGGAGGGACTTGCTTATATAGAAAAAGTGGCCACCCTGGTCCTTGATTGATCTCTTTTTATGCCTATAGGAATCCAAATTTGCACAGTTTGATTTTTCCACTTAACACTGCCCTGACTGGTTACAATTGTGCCTCCTGATGGTTGGTAAAGAATTGAATGACAACATAGCTGCACAGCTTCCATGGAATAGGGCAGGTCTCAGCCCATTGGTCAATATATGATCCAAAACTCCTTTATAAGGGTCAGCTCAGAAGGCAGGAACTCATTGCAGGAGGTTTATCAGTTCAATCTGTGGCTTTCCCCTAAAATGCAGTATGCATCAGAGACTCCCTCTAAACAAGGGCTGCTAAACTCTGATTATGAACTTGGGCTCAGTTAACAACAAAAGTCTTTCTTGACAGGTCTATTCCTTCTTGGGGTCAACAAGATTAAGCAACCAATTCTAACTTATACAGCTACTACGTAGAAAAAGCAAAAAAGGTAAAATTAGCCAGTCTGCCTTCAATTCCTATGTTTTCTGTATATTATTTCAAAATCTGCTCAACTATGTGCTTGACCCATGAAAACTGTTTCAATATTTTCCTGACTATATGGCCTTTTCTTTTCTTTGCTATTTGGGACCAACTTATGACGGATGCACATGGGTTAAACTTTCACAAACATGCCTTCTCATGTGATTTCTTCTTGTTAACCAGGTATATGGCTTGAAGAAAGCAGTAGACTTGTAACTCTCAGACTCATAATGTCAAACAGGACTCTGGAGCCTATTAAAGCAAGATCTGAATTTCCTCTCATTCTGTGCACTTGTCTGTCTTTTGATTGCCTATAGAATATCATCTTGTCAAGTTTCAAACATTTCTCATGAAGCAAATCTTAAACTTATGCTATTGGTTAGGGGACATTATAAAATCCATCATGGAGGTATGTCAGTATTACAATGGCAATAGAAATGAGTAATCCTTTTGTCCCATCAATTTACTTAATTAATTTGCATAAAGTTTTTTAACATTGCTTAACTAATATTAAACTATTTTCTTTCTTTTCCATTTCCAATTTTAATTTGAGCCTTTAGTCTTTCTCAGATTTTTTAAATGAATTATTTCTTTTTTATTGAATGAATTGGGCAGGCAATATTGTGTAAGTATAAGGTGTATAGCATGTTACTTTGATATATTTATATGTAATATGATAACTATCACTTGGAGTTTTATAATAGATCTTTTGCTTCCTCTTTTGCCCCTTCCTTCCTTTCACACTATCCTCCAAATGACTTTAAGTGTGATATTTTTGAGAAGAAAATGTATACATTCCTCAGGCAATTTTTTAACACTTTCTGTTTCCTACAAAATAAAATTAATAACAGCACAGGGAACCTGGAGAGTATTTTGTTAAGTGAAATAAGCCAGTCAGATAAAGGCAAATATCTCATGATCTCACACATATGTGGAATCTAATGAACAAAATAAAATGATGAACAAAGTAGATCCAGAGACATAGAAGGTGGGTATGTGGGAAGAGATCATCCAAAGAACTTGTATGCTCAGAGAGAGGTTAAGATGGTGGGGTAAGTAAATACCTGTACTCACTGCCTCCCACAACCATATCAAAATTACAATTAAAATAGAAGCACCTGAAAGCTGGCAGAATGAAAATCTTACTAGAGAAGTAAAAAGAAAGCACACTGAGACTGGTATGAAGAGTGGAGGAGCCAAATGGGCTGGTCCGACACCCACGTGTGCCACTTTTTTAATTGAGAGGGAGATGATCTCTGCACTGGCCACCTGTAAGGAACATGGACTCTGCCTGACACCAGTGCCCAGCCCAGGCTCTCAGAGCTGAGAAAAGAAGTACTGGTAACAACAGGCTGTAAAAACAAGCAGGAATTGGGGCTCAGTGACACAAAGGTTGCTGGAGACCCAGGTGTTCCTTTTAAAGGACCACCACATGAACTGAACTTACAAGGTCCCACTTCCTCTGAGCTCCAATGGCAGAGCGAGGCTCTGGGGGACCCAGACACATTCATGGAGGAACTATATTATCTGGCATTGGGGCAGGAACTTGGGGCAGCTTTCTCTCAGACAGGAGTGCTCACAGGGGTTATTGTTTCTGTGCTGGGACCTCCCCAGTCACAGGGCTGACTGGCAGCTATATTGGTTCGCTCCACCATGGTGATTCCCTGAAACCCCTCCACATCCAATTTGCAGCTTCCTGTTTTTTTCCAACCTGTGTGCAGTGGATTTTGCAACAAGCTGCAGTTGAGTCATTGTGCCCCAATCCTATCAATAAAAGGCCCAAGACCCTGCACTAGCATGAGCCTGCATCTGGGCCTCGCCTGGGCATCTCCAAGCCCAATACAAATAGTTCCTACAGGGTGGCTCCAGCAGTGGCTGACTTTGTACCTCCCTGGAGGCCCTAGAGCCAGTGCACTTGGTGGACAGTTTCAGACCATAGTAGGTTACAACTCTCCACATCCATAAGTAACACACTCAAGGTGTAGACTCAGTGAGCATCACAGCCCCACTGAAGCAAGTCCTGCATAGCAGCTCTCCCACTGTAATCACAGCTGGTCCTCACAGGCAATTGGCCTGGAGGTCAATTCCTCCCAGTGACACCAACAGCAATCAAAGCTCAACTACAAAATGTGTACACATCCCACACAGGAATTCACCTAGAGTGCCCAGCTCAGGTGACTGGGTAGACTGAGCCACTGGGCCCTACAGGACACCTACTGCACAAGGCCACTCTACCAATTCCAGGATACAAAGCAGCTCTATCCAATTCATAGAAACAAATACAGGGGAAACAGCCAAAATACGGAGACAAAGACATGTCACAAATTAAAGAAATGGGAGCAAGCAAACTTTTGGATACAGAGTTCAAAACCATAGTTATAATGATCGTCATGATACTTTCAAGAATCTTAGTGAGAATGTCAAAGACATAAAAAAAGGACCAGTCAGAAATTAAGCATACACCTAACTGAACAAAAGAAGAATTTACAGAGATTCAACAGTAAAGGATTCTGAGAATCAAATCAACTATTAGGAATATGAAGAAGCAAAAACACCAATTCAGAAGAGCCCCTCCCCCCAATAAAAAAGAATTTAAAAAAATGAAGATAGTGTAAGGAGCCTCTGGGACAACTTCAAGCATACCAACATTCACATTATGGGGGTGCCAGAAGGAGATGAGAGAAAGCAATATATGGAAAACCTATTTGAAGAAATAATGACAGAAAACTTCACCTACCTGGTGGAAGAAATAAACTTACAAGTCCAGGAAGTGCAGAGAATCCTAAACAAGAGGAATCCAAAGAGGCCCACACCAAGACACATCATAATTAAAATGCCAAGGGCTTAAGACAAAGAGAGAATCTTAAATGAAACAATAGAAAAGCATTTAGTTACCTACAAGGGAGTACCCATAGGACTGTCAGCTGATTTCTCAACAGAAACTTTTATTAGGCCAGAAGGGAATGGCAAGAAATATTCAAAGTGATGAATAGTGAGGACCTACAACCAAGATTACTCTACCCAGCAAAGCTCTCATTTAGAATTGAAGGTCAGATAAAGAGCTTCACAAACAAGAAAAAGCTAAAAAAGTTCATCACCACCAAACCAGTATTACATGAAATGTTAAGGGTATTGTTTAAGAAGAGGAAAAAGAAAAAAAATAAGAGATAAAAAATATGAACAATAAAATGGCAACAAATACATATCTACAATGGAATCTAAAAATTAAAATAAACAAACAGGAAATCTAATGTACAAAATAAATTGGTGAATAAAATAGAATCAGAGGCAGGGAAGCATAGAACAGACTGATTTATCTCAGAGGGAAGGAGGAAGGGGTGCACCGGGAAGAGATTAAACAAAGATCTTACAGACAGTAGATTGGTGACGACCTGGGGTGGGTTGGGAACTGGATGGAGGGGGTCAATGGGAGACAAAAGGGGGAGACATGTAATACTCTCAATAATAAAGATTTTTTTTTTAATGAAAAAAAGAACTGTATGCATATATGCATAGCCCATAGACACAGACAATAGGGTGGTGAAAGCCTGGAGCCAGGGTGGTCTAGAAGAGGTTAATGGGGGGAGGGGAGGAAATGGGACACATGTAATACTTTCAACAATAAAGATTTAAAAATAATAATAAAATTAATATTATATGTAACCTTTATGAAGTTTTCCTGATGAGCTTCTTTCCGGTCCCCAAAACACATTGTACTCCATGCTAGCTGTATTTAATCACTCCATGCTCTACCAGGAGTCCTTTTTTTTTTTTTTTTTTTTTGCACACCACAAGCCCCTGAATTTGACTTTTTTTTTCCCCAGGTGAATCATTCTTGCACATCCTTACTACAACTGTAATACTCATAGTAAAGCTTGCCAACACGCAACTTCTGGATTGAGTCTCTTAACTCTATTTCTGTGGGGAACTCTTAGTTCTCCCTATAGCTCATGGGATTAATTTATGCACCCAGGGATATACATATTGATTAAAAACTATGGAGAAAATACCATATAAATTTCTACATATTTTGCAAAATGATGTTTTGGTTATATACCAAACTAACCTATTTGTGTGTGTCCTTTCAACTCTCCTAACACAATATCAAAATGGTTTAAATTTATTTAACTGTGATATTTGGGGCAATATTACACTCATTCTCAATTAATTATTTGAACTCTTAAAAGACATGGTCATAATATTCAAAAGGTTAAAATTATACCAGCACTATACCAATGCCAATACAAAGCACAATATTTGTACTGAAAAATCAAAGGCAGGTCATTCATATTCACAATTACAATGCATGTAAGTCATGTACTTAAATTGCTTTATTCAGATAGTTTTGTACATTTTGGGGGGAAACTATTTACAGGGACTACTGTGATATATCTTATCATTTTGATACAAAAAGAGAATACTCTTAACTTTTATTTGTTTTTATTTAGCTGCTGGATGTATTTTAAACTTCTTTTTTACAAACTTCTCATTTATCACAAACATGTTTCTGCTTCTTAGAAGGTGGTTTCCTGGAACATAAGACTTTCAGTAGTAAAACTGAGACAACCTCAGACCATCTATAGTACTTGGTCATCTTACATGTCTACCAATGATTCCAAAACCTGATAAATACAGTGAAAAAATTACAGACTATGAAGCTCTATGTCCATAAACATAGAAATTCATAATTAAATAATTTTAATTTAATTATATTTGGCCATTTGAAATGTGATACTATATCATGACTGAGTAGGGTACAAACTCGAATACAATGTTATTTCCACATTCAAATATAAATTAATAGATTTTACCATATTAAAAAATTAACAGAATAATAATTTAACCTTTAACACAGACATAATTTAGAATTTAGAATCCCAGTCCTTTCAACAAGAAAATGCTGGAGAAGCTGAAAAACACCTGACTTCTCTTGGACTCATCAGATAATAGAAGTTACAGGGAAAATCACCACCCAGGAATTTTAAAAGGCAAGAGTGTCCAGAGGTATGCAGCATCTAAGATTTTCTTACAAGGAGCAGAAGCTGCAGGAGGCATAAACCGATAGGAACTGTCAAATAGTTACTTGTTGATTGATGGAAACTGAGTGTACTAACTTGAGAGTGGAAAACTCCTAGGGGCTGCAGTCTTAGGGTATCCCCACACTTCAGTAAGGTTTTTCATCCAGGAACGCCACCAGGGCCTCATGATAAGAATGTGAAAATCATCCTTTCATGGCCTTGGCAAGAAAAGGGAAAAGTAGGCATCTTATTACACAACTAAACTCTTCTCTCTAAGAGACCAGTCTCTAGGCTAAAGCAATTCTCAAGAGAACAAATCTGAAACTTTACCCTAGCTAGGGGAAGGAAGTACATTCAAAGTTTCTGCTGCCCTCTCGCTTGTCCCTACTGGAAAGAGAGAGAGAGAGAGAGAGAGAGAGAGAGAGAGAGAGAGAGAGAGAGAGAGAGAGGTCAATAGAAACAGAACTTTTAGAAACTAGATTGGGCATATTAAGAATGCTGTGGTCTGGGAATGAAGTATGAGACAGAGGTCTCACAAGCTATATGCCTGGAAAAGGAAAAATAAAATGCCTGTAATGGCTGCAGAGCCAGGCACAGGTTCACTTAATGAATGAGGTTGAAACAAAAGATTATAAAATATTTCCCCTCAATCATGTCCTGAAGAAAACACACTAAGTTTCTGTGCAGAATAGATTAAATTTAAAAACCTGTGAAACATGGAGTATCTCTGAGTTTTAGCCACAATGCTAAATGAGGGGGTGGGCAAATAAGGAAAACAGGAGACTTAAAAGCCACTGATAACATCATAATCAATGGGCAAAACTAAAGATGTGGAACAAGACAGGGATGTCCACTTTCACCACTCTTATTCAACACTAGAGGCCTGGTGCACATATTCGTGCACTGGTGGGGTCCCTCTACCTGGCCTGTGCCCTCTTGCAATCTGGGACCCCTTGGGGGTTTCAGACTGCTGGTTTCAGCCTGTTCCCCCCCTCCCCGGTCCACTTACTATTACAACACATAAAATAAGGTAGCTAGGAATAAACTTAACCAAGGAGGCAAAAGACCTGTTCTCAGCCAACTATAGGACATTGGGGAAAGAAATTGAGGAAGACACAAATAAGTGAAAGCATATACGGTGTTCATGGATAAGAAGAATTAACATCATTAAAATGTCCACTCTACCCAAAGTAATCTATGATTCAATGCAATTTCTATTAAAATACCAACAGCATATTTTACAGATCTAGAAAAAATATCCAAAAAATGTATATGGAACCAGAAAAGATCCACAAATAGCCTCAGCAATCTTGAGAAAGAAGAATAAAATTGGAGGTAACACAATACCTGATATAAAACTTATACTACAAGGCAATTGTAATCAAAACAGCATGTTAATGGCATAGGAACAGGCATAGAGATCAATAGAACAGAAAAGAAAGCCCAGAAATTAACCCACATCTATATGGTCAATTAATATTTGACAAAGGAGGCAAGATCATACAATGGAGGCAAGACAGTCTCTTCAATAAATGGTGTTGGGAAAATTGGACAGATACATGCAAAAAATTAAACTAGACCATAAACTCAAAATGGATAAAATACTTAAGTCACAAATCCATAAAAATTCTAGAAGAACACTTAGGCAGTAAATTCTCACACATCTCTGGGAACAATATTTTTGCCAATATATCTCTTAGGGCATAGGAAATAAAGTAAAAAAATAAACACATGGGATTACATCAAACTAAAATCTTATGGACAGCAAAAGAAACCATCAACAAAATGAAAAGGGATCACACTGTATGGAAGAATATACTTGCCGATCTGATAAGGGGCTAATTTTCAAAATATATGAAGAACTTATACAACTCAATGTCAGTAAGACACACAATCCAATTAAAAAATGGGCAAAGGATCAGAACTAACACTTCTCCCAAGAAGACCTACCAATGGCCAACCAATATATGAAAAGATGCTCAACTTCACTAGCTATTAGGGAAATTCAAATCAAAACTACAATAATATACCACCACACACCTATTAGAATGCCTATAATCAACAAGACAAGTAATAAGTGTTGGAGAGGGTGCAAGAAAAAATAAACACTCACTGTAGGTGGGAATGTAAACTGGTACAGCCACTGTGGGAAAAAAAAAGGTATGATCTTTTAATGTATTGCTGGATAGAATTTGCTAAAATTTTGTTGAGGATTTTAGAATCTATGGAAGTGTTCCTTCCTCTTGGAGTTTTTAGAATAGTTTGATGAATATAGGCGATTGGTTCTTTGAATGTTTGGTAAAACTCCCCTGTGAAGTCGTCCAGACCCGGGCTTTTGTTTGCTGGGAGTTTTTTGGTTATTGCTTCAATTTCATCAATAGCTATCAGCCTATTCAGGTTTTCTGATTCTTCCTGATTGAGTTTTGGAAGGTTGTATTTTTCTAGGAATATATACATTTCATCCAAGGTGTGTCCCGTTTGTTGGAATAAAGTCATTCATAGTATTTTCTTTCAATCCTTGGTATTTCTGTGGTATCAGCTGTTAATTCACCACTTTCTTTTCTAATTTTATTTATTTGGGTCCTTTTTTTGTTTCTTGATTTCCATGGCTAAAGTTTCATCAATCTTGTTTATCTTTTCAAAGAACCAGCTCTTGGTTTCATTGATCTTTTCTATTGTTTTTTTCGTCTTATTGTTATTTATTTCTGCTCTAATCTTTATTATTTCCTTACTTCTACTTACTATGGGATTTTCTTATTGTCCTCTTTCTAATTCTTCAAGTTGTAGGGTTAAATAGGTTATCAACTCTTATTGTTTTTTTTTAGATAGGTTTGTAGTCCTATAAACTTCCTTCTCAGGACTGTTTTTGCTGTGTCCCAGATATTTTGTGTGCGTGTGTGTGTGTGTGTGTGTGTGTGTGTGTGTGTGTGTGTGTGTGTTAATTTTCTTTTGTTTCCAGGAAGTTTTTTATTTCTTTCTTGAACTCATTGGTAACCCATACATTGTTTAGTAACATGCTATTTAGCCTCCAGGTGTTTGAATGTTTTTGATGTTTTTACTGTAGTTGATTTTTTATTTTATTCCATTGTGATCTGAGAAGATGCTTGATATGACTTCAATCTTCTTGAATTTGTAGAGACTTGTTTCTATCTGCCTTCTGAGTTCTAACCACAGAGCCCCCAACCCTGGTTTCTGCTCACACAGCTCCAGTCAACTCTGCCCACCCTCTGCTGAAGCCCAAGGTGAGTGGCTGCACATGAAATTTTGTGCGTTGGCCCTTTCAGAGAGTTTCTGTATTTCCAGCCATCTCTCCCTGGGAAAAAACATCAACAACACAACCCTGTTGCTTTTCACAGCCAGATGTTCTGTGGGCACTTTTCTCAGTCCTGGTGCTCTAGGCTGGGGAGCCCAGCTTGGGGTTTAGACCCCAGAATTCTCAGTGGGAGCCCCTCACAGCTGAGATATCCCTCCAGAACTTCAGCTGCTGTCTGCGGGAGCCCAGTAGCCCTTTCGCCCCTCCACACTTCCTACCAGTCCCTATGCAGTCTCTACTTCCATCTTTGTTTATCAGGGTTCTCTCCAGCTAGTTGTCAATTGATTATTCAGTATGTTTTTTTTTCTGTATTCTAGTTGTAATTCCAATTTGGTCTTAGGAGTGTATCAATGTAGCTTCAACTTACTCCGCTTTCAAATGGAATCCTAGAGTACATAGCTACATTCCTATTAAAAGCAAACGAACATTTTTCTATGGAATGATCTGGAAGATATTAAATTTTGAAAGCTCTTTCATTTTAAATTTTATTGAAATTCATCTGGTGTTGATTTTTACATATGATATGAAAAAATGTCAACGTTTTAAGAAATTTTTTCCAAGGCAGATCTCCAATTGACTCTAGATTATGAATTGAAAAACTCAGGCTTTCTTCGATATTCTTTGACTAAATATGTGAGTTCTGGTTCCAGACAATTCTATGCCATTGTTTTATTATTTAATGCTGTGTTAATACGACACTTTTTATTATGTAGCTTTGTAATCAGTCTTAATATATGATAATGTTTGTCTTTCAAATTATTTCTACATTTTTTTCTAGATTATATCAATTATCCTCTTATTTCAAATTTCTTAATCATTTAAAAATGTATTGAAGTAAAATTCATATAACATAAAATACCTATTTTAAAGTTAATAATTTGGTGACATTTAGTACAATGACAAACTTGTACAATTATATTTTCATAACTTGAAAGTAAAATTTCATACCCAATTAGCAGTTTCTCTTTATTTCTTCTTCTCCTAGTCCCCTGGAAACTATCAATCTATGTTCTGACCTTCTTGATTTACCCATTTTACCCATTTCTTAGTAATTTACAATCTCTATTAAAATTGTAATGGCCATTTTGCAAAAGTAAAAAGCTTATCTTCAAATTTATATGGAGTTTCAAGGGGCCCAGAATATTCAATACACTATTGATAAAGAAGAAAACAGAGTAATAAATATTCATAAAATATTTATGACCTTGGAATGGCAACATATTCTTAGTTCTGATGTTCAAATCATTGGCAAAAATAAAATAGGTAAAATGGACATCAATAAGGATTTACTACCCAAAATATATAAAGAACTCGTAAAATCTAACAAGAAAAGATAAATTCAAACAATCCTATTAAAAACTGGCAAAGGACTTAAATAGATATTTCTAAAAGGAAGACATACAGATAACATGCAAAGCTTCTGAACATCATTAATCATTAAGAACCTGAAAATGACAACCACGATGAGATACCACTTCACACCTACTAGAATGACTATAATGTCAGAGAGAGCTGTGGACATTTAGACATTTCTTGTAGGAATCTAAAATGGATGGATCAACTGCAAGGGGTTTGGTGATACCACAAAATGTTAACATAGAGTTACCATATGACCCATCATTTTACTCCCAAATGTATGACCAAATAAATGGATTACTAGTATTTAAAGAACTATATGCATGTTCATAGAAACACTATTTATGATATAAAGGTGGAAACAGTCCAGGTGCCTATCAATGATGGATGACAAATTGTGATATATGCATACAATGGGTTATTAGTCAACTATAAAAAAGAATGAAGTACTGATATATGCTATAACTTGTACAAACCTCAAAAACATAATGCTAAGTGAAAAAAATACATGTCGACATATTTCACATAAAATTTACACTAGTTTGACAACTTCCATTTTAAAATATGCTAAAATTATCTATATACTAGAGGCCCGGTGCACGAAATCCATGCACGGGGGGGGGGGGGGGTTTGTCCCTTAGCCCAGCCTGCACCCTCTCCAATCTGGGACCCCTCGAGGAATGTCTGACTACCCATTTAGGCCCAATCTCGGTAGGATCAGGCCTAAACGGGCAGTCGGACATCCCTCTCACAATCCAGGACTGCTGGCTCCCAACTGCTCGCCTGCCTGCCTTCCTGATTGCCCCTAACCGCTTTTGCCTGCCAGCCTGATCACCCCCTAACCACTCCGCTGCCAGACTGATTGATGCCTAACTGCTCCCCTGCCAGCCCGTTTGCCCCCAATTTCCCTCCTCTGCCGGCCTGGTCACCCCTAACTGCCCTCCCCTGCAGGCTTGGGGCCTCCCAACTGCCCTCTCCTGCTGGCCATCTTGTGGTGGCCATCTTGTGTCCACATGGGGGCAGGATCTTTGACCACATGGGGGCAGCCATATTGTGTGTTGGAGTGATGGTCAATCTGCATATTACTCTTTTATTAGATAGGATAGAGGCCTGGTGCAGGGGTGGGGGCCAGCTGGTTTGCCCTGAAGGGTGTCCCGGATCAGGATGGGGGTTCCCTTGAGGTGTGGGGCAGCCTGAGCGAGGGGCCTGTGGTGGTTTGCAGGCCAGCCACACACCCCGGCTACCCAAGTGGAGGCCCTGGTATCTGGAATTTATTTACCTTCTACATTTGAAACTTTGTAGCCTGGAGTGGAGCCAAGCCTCCTGCTTGCTCTGTGGCTGGCAGCCATTTCTGTTGGGGTTAATTCACCTTCTATAATTGAAACTTTGTAGCCTGGAGTAGAGGCCTAGGCTGGCCAGGGCAGGTGGAAAGCTTGGCTTTCTCCGTTGCCTGGGAAACCTTGCTCTCTGTGGCTGTAGCCATCTTGGTTGGGTTTATTTGCATACTCACTCTGATTGGCTGATGGGCATGGCTGGTGGGCGTGGCTGGTGGGTGTGGCAAAGGTACTATCAATTTGCATATTACTCTTTTATTAGGTAGGATTGAATTAAGAAATTGATTTTTACAGAATTGATATATTTCTACTATTAGTCCCTCTATACATAAACATAGAACATACCTTCACCTATTTAGGTCTTCAATAGCTTTCACTTGTAAACAAAAAGTCCTTTGGAGAAAACTAAAATTTCATGTTTAGTAACTTTTCATCGGCCAAGTCAAGGCAATCTCCCAGTAACTAAGCTGTTACTTGCCAAGGAGAAACCTTTTCCTCCTACTGAGGTAGTAAAGGAGCATCACTTCCTGTTAGAAGCTGAAGGTACATCCCTTCCAGTTGTGATCAGGAGTGTGTGTTGAGAAACAGGTGCATGAGCATACTCTTATTCCCTCCTGACTCCTTTAACCCTTTGCACTTGCTTGCTTTTTTCGATTCCTTTATTCTACTGCTAACCGTGTCGAGTCACACTCGACATCCAAGTGCAAAGGGTTAAAAGAGGTCTCTCTCTATTTTTCCTATATGTTATTATAAATGATTCTATATTTTCTGTTTTCTAGTTTTTTGTATATACAAAGTGAAAAATTTTACATTAACCTTTTATTAATAACTTCACATTAATTTCAAGATCTTATCTGTATATTATTTTGTCTTTTATGTATGCACTATTATGTACTGTGTAAAGGGTGAGAGTTCTATTTTTTTACTTCTTTATTGTTGAAATATATTACATATGTCCCCTCTCTCTTCCATTGACCTCTCCAAGCCCACCCCCGCCCCTCCACCCAGACTTCTCCCCCTGCATTGTCTGTGTCCATTGGTTATGTTTATATGCATTACAAGTTCTTTGGTTGATCTCTCATCCCCTCACCCCACGACCACCCACCCCTGCCTTCCCCCTGAGGTTTGACAGTCTGTTCTATGTCTCTGAATCTATTTTTGTTCATCAGTTTATGTTGTGCGTTTATTCCACAAATTAGTGAGATTATGTGATACGTATCTTTCTATGACTGGCTTATTTCATTAAGCATTATGCTCTCCAGGTCCACCCATGCTGTTGCAAATGGTGAGAGTTTGTTTTTTACAGCAGCATAGTATTACATTGTGTAGATGTACCACCATTTTTTAATCTACTCATTTGCTGATACTCACTTAGGTTTTTCAAAATCTTAGCTATTGTAAATTATGCTGCTATGAACATAGGGGTGCATATATCCTTTATTATTGTGTTTCTGATTTCTTGGGATATATTCCTAGAAGTGGGATTACTGGGTCAAATGGGAGTTCCATTTTTAATTTTTTTAGGAAACTCCTTACTGTTTTCCACAGTGTCTGCACCAGTCTGCATTACCACCAGCAGTGTACTAGGGTTCCCTTTTCTCCGCATCCTAGCCAGCACTTGTCATTTGTTGATTTGTTGATGATAGCTGTTCTGACAGGTGTGAGGTGGGTAACTCATTATCGTTTTGATTTGCATCTCTCTGATGATTAGTGACTTTGACATGTTTTCATATGCCTTTTGCCATTCTGTATGACCACTTTTGAGAAGTGTCTATTTAGGCCCTTGCCCATTTTTAATTGGATTATTTGTCTTCCTTTTGTTAAGTTAGATGAATTTCTTATATATTTTGGAGATTAATACCTTATCAGATGTGTCATTGGCAAATCTGTTCCCCATTCAGTGGGCTCTCTGGTCATTTTGTTGATGGTTTCTTTTGCTGTGGAGAACCTTTTTATTTTCATGCAGACCCATTTTTTAATTTTCTCCTTAGTTTCCATTGTCCTAGGAGATGTATCTGTAAACATATGGCTATGAATATGTCACACATTTTGCTGCTTATGGATTTCTCAATTTTTTTTAAGGTTTCCTGTCTTACATTTAAGTCTTTCATCCATTTTGAGTTTACTTTTGGTGTATGGTGTAGGTTGGTGGTCTAGTTTCATTTATTTTTTCATGTATCACTCTAATTTTCCCAACACTATTTATTGAAGAGATTGTCTTCACTCCATTGTATGTTCTTGCCTCCTTTATCAAATATTAATTGAGCATAATGGCTTGGGTCAATTTCTGGGTTCTCTGTTCTGTTCCATTGGTCAATATGGCTGTTTTTGTGTCAGTGCCAGGTTGTTTTGAGAACAGTAGCTTTGTAATTTAGTTTGATATCTGGTATTGTGATCCTCCAACTTGTTTTTTTATCAAGATTACTGCCACTATTCCAGGTCTTTTTCTATTCCATATCAATTTTTGGAGAGTTTGTTCTAGATCTGTGAAATATGCCATTGGTATTTTAATGGGGATGGCATTGAATCTATAGATTGCTTTGGTTAGTATGGACATTTTAATGATGTTGATTCTACCAATCCATGTAAATGGTGTTTTCTTCCACTTGTTTATATATTCCTCTATCTCTCTTTTCAATGTCCTGTAGTTTTCTGAGTACAGGTCTTTTACATCCTTAGTTAAGGTTATTCCTAGGTATCTTAATTTTTTTGTTGCAATGGTAAGTGGGATTGTTTTTAGTTTCTTTTTCTGTGAGTTCATTATTGTCATATAAAAATGCCATAGATTTCTGGGTGTTAATTTTGTATCCTGCTATGTTTCCTAGTTCATTTATTAAATCTAGTAGTTTTTGATGGAGTCCCTAGGTTTTTCTATGTACAATATCATGCCATCTGCGAATAATGACAGTTTTACTTCTTTTCCAATTTGGATGCCTTTCATTTCTTCTTGTCTGATTGCTATGGCTAGACCTCAGTAGTATGACAAACAGAGGAGTGGTGAAAGTGGGCAACCCTATCTTGTTCATGTTCTTAAGGGAAATGGTTTTAGTATTTATCCATTGAGTATGATGTTGGCTGAAGGTTTGTCATATAAGGCTTTTATTTTGTTGAAGTATGATCCCTCTATTCCCACTTTGCTGAGAGTTTTTCTCAAAAAAGGGTATTGGATTTTGTCAAATGCTTTCTCTGCATCAATTGATATGATCATGTACTTTTTGTCTTTCAATTTGTTTATGTAATATATCACATTTATTAATTTGTGTATATTGTACCAGCCTTGCATCCTTCTTGAATTTGTAGAGACTTAACCTGTCTTCATCAGGGATATTGGCCTGTAATTCTCTTTCTTTGTAGGGTCTTTATCTGGCTTTGGGATTAGGGTAATGCTGGCTTCATAGAAAGAGCTTGGAAGTGTCCTTTCTTCTTGAGTTTTTTGAAATATTCTGAGGAGGGTAGGTGTTAGTTCTTCTTTGAATGTTTGCTAAAACTCCCCAGTGAAGTCATCTGGATCATGGCTTTTGTTTACTGGAAGTTATTTGATCACTTTTTCAATTTTGTTATTAATTATTGACCTACTCAGGTTCTCTGCTTCTTCCTGATTGAATTTTGGAAGATTGTATTTTTCTAGGGATATTTCTATTTCATCTAGGTTGTCCAGTTTGTTGGAAAAGAGTTCTTCATATTAATTTTTTACAACCCTTTGTACTTGTGTGGGGTCAGTAGTTACTTCACCTCTTTCATTTCTGATTTTATTTATTTGGGTTCTCCCTCTGTTTCTTGGTGAGCCTTAACTATAGGTTCATTAATCCTTTTTATCCTTTCAAAGAACTAGCTCTTAGTTCTCTTGATCTTTTGTAATTTTTTTGTCTCTATGTCATTAATTTCCACTCTGATCTTTATTATTTTCTTCCTTCTACTTACTCTGGGATTTTCTTGTTGCTCTCTTTCTAATTCTTTAAGGTGTAAGGTTCAATAACTTATTTAAAGTTTTTGTTAAGTTTTGAGGTAGTCCTGTAGTGCTTTGAACTTTCCTGTCAGGATTGCTTTCACTGTGTCCCACAGATTTTGGATTGTTTTTTTTCCCCCAAGATGTTTTTTTATTTCTTCTTTGATCTCTTTTGTAACCCCATCATTTTTAATAGTGTGCTATTTAGCCTCCAAGTGTTTGATTGTTTTTATATTGTAGTTGCTTTCTAATTTTACGTCATTGTGATCTGAGAAGATGCTTGATATGATTTAAATATTTTTGAATTTGTATAGACTTAGTCTGTGTGCTAATATATGGTCTATATTTAAAAATGCCCCATGTGCACTTGAGAAGAATATATATTCCATGGCTTTAGGGTGAAAATTCAGAAGATCTCAATTAGTTCCCTCTGATCTAATGAATTACTAATATTTGGAATTTCTGTTTCCTTGTTGATTTTTTGTCTAAAAGATTTTTCCAGTTATGTGAATGGGGTATTAAAGTTTCTTTCTATGATTGTATTGCTGTTGATCTTTCCCTTAATCTTCCAAAAGAGTGTGTGTGTGTGTGTGTGTGTGTGTGTGTGTGTGTGTATACACACACACACATATATATATTACATAATAGGAGCCCAGTGCACAAATTCGTGCACCTTGAAAGGAACTGTGGGCCACAAGGCTGCAGTGGGCACAGGGGCAGGTCTCAGCCCCTCCTGCACACCCCTGGCCAGCCCCTCCTGCCACGGCCCCCTGGTCCCCTGTCTGCCGGCAGCCCCACTCCTGCCACCACCGCTCCCACACACTGATAACGCTGGCCCCGCTCACTCACATCTGCTGACAGCACAGAGCAATTGAGTCTGGTGCCAGCAGTGCATGTGAGAAGGACGGCACCATCAGTGGGTGCGAATGGCGGCTGCTGCCCCCATCGCCTCCAGGAGTAGGGGGAGGTAGAGAAGCCCTCAGGTGTGATCAGGAACAAAGAATTTTCAGTAACTATCAGAGGCTCACTCCGATGACAGCGACTGGCACCCTGCCTTGGTCTGGCACTACCACTCACCTGCTCCAGTGCTGGCAGCGGATGGGAGCACCAGGCGGGACTGCGGTGCGGGAGCAAAGAATTTTCAGTAACCACCGGAGGCTCGTCCCGATTACAGCAACTGGCACCCCACCTTGGTCTGGCACCCCCACTCACCTGCTCCACCATCACACTGTGGCCGATGCCTGCCATGTTCCGCGCACTCCCCCTGGTGGTCAGTGCACGTCATAGCAACCAGTTGTTCGATTGTTCCCGTTGTTCCACTGTTTGGTCTATATGCATATTAGCCTTTTATTATATAGGATATTGTATTTGGGTGCTCCTGTATTGGGTGCATATATGTTGATCTGAGTTATATCCTCTTGTTGTATTGATCCCTATAGTATTAGGAAGTGGCCTTCCTTATCTCTTATTATGGCCTTCACTTTGAGGTCTTTTTTGTCAGATATGAGTATTGCTACCCTAATGTTATTTTCATTTCAATTTGCCTGAAAATTGTTTTTCCATCCCTTCACTTTCAGCCTCTGTGAGTCCTTTGTTTTGAGGTGAGTCTGTTGTAGATAGCATGTATGTGGGTCATGGTTTCTTATCCATTCAGCCAACCTATGCCTTTTGATTGGTGCATGTAATCCATTTATGTTTAAGTTTATTATTTATAGGTACTTATTTGTTGCCATATTTCTTCTTTACATCTGTGTTTCTCCCTCTCTTTCTATTCCTTCTTCTTATACAAATCCCTTTAGGATTTCTTGCATTGCTGGTTTTGTGTGAATAAACTCCCTTAGCCTTTTTTTGTCTGTGAAGCTCCTGATTTCACCTTCTATTTTGAATGATAGCTTTTCTGGATCGAGTAGTCTTGGATTCAGTCCCTTACTTTTCATTACTTTGTATACTTCATTCCATTCCCTTCTGGCCAGAGGTGTTTCTGTTGAAAAATCATTTGATAGTCTAATGGGGGATCCCTTATAGGTAACTTTTTGTCTCTCTCATGCAGCCCTTAAGATTCTTCCTTTGTGGTTAACATTTACCATTGTAATGATGATGGGTCTTGGTGTGGGTCTTTTGGGGTTCATCTTCTTTGGGACTCTCTGTGCTTGTGTGACATTTTTCTTGCCCAAGTCAGGGATGCTTTGTGTCATTATTTATTCAAATAGGTTTCTATTCCTTGCTCAGCTTCTTCTCTTTTTACCACCCTTATTATTTGGATGTTGCTTCATTTCATGCTATCCCAAAGTTCCCTTAAACTCTCCTTCTATTTTTAATTTTTTTTTTTTTACCAATGGCTGTTCAGATTTGGGGGTTTTTACATTGTCTTCTAACTCACTGATTCAATCCTCAGCTTCTTCTAGTTTACTATGTAAACCTTCCATTGTGTTCTTTATTGTACCTATGTCATTCTTCATTTACTCTTGATTCTTCACATGGTGAATTTCTTATCCAGAAGTTTGAGCATCCTTATAACCATTACTCTGAATTCTTTCTCTGACAGATTGCTTGTCTCCTTTTTATTTAGTTCCTTTTCTGGAGATTCCTCCTTTTCTTTCCTTTGGGGATTGTTTCTTTGTCTCCTCATTTTTTGTTGTCCCTTTGTATTTGTTTCTCTGTAATGTGAGTTGCTGTCTATTTCTGACCATGTGTAACCTGCTTGAGGTCTGAAAGGTTTAAATCCCTAGCAGTCCAATGGTCCAGGACTCCTAAGACCAGAGAATGGGTCTACCTTGAGTCTAATTCTTTTATTGTCTTTACTCTGATTTGTACTCCCTTTCCCCACAGGTCTATTCCATCAGTTGTCTGATGCAGATGCTCAGGGTTAGCGGGGCATGTGCACAGTTCTTCTGGTGTTCAATTCAGTGTGAATTCCAGTGCCCTCTAGCTTGCAATTCACTGCACAAAGCCAGCACCCGTGGCAGGGTGACACCCCTCTGGCACTCACTTGCAGCATGATCCTGGGGCCTGGGCAGAGTAGTGCACTGGTTGCCTCTGGTTCACACCTGCAATTTAGTAGGGCACTAGGTGCCTCTGGCGTGCACTCACAGCATGGTCTTGGGACCTGTACTGGGTGATGTGCTGGGAGCCCTTGGCTTGCAACATCAATGTGGTCCCAGGGACTGGGCAGGTAGGGGTAGGAAGTCTCCTGACTTGCACTCACAGCACAGGGTCCTGGAGTGCAGTGTCCTGGAGCCCAGGCATGGAGATGTGAGAGGGCTCTCTGGCATGGGCTCACTACAAAAGTCTGGGAGCTTGTGGTGAGCCACTCACTGCAGGGGCATGGTGGTAGTCCCTTGTGAGTGATGACTGGCAAGTGGCTCACTGAGTGGCTTCAGGGTGGTGTCTGAGACCAGTCTGGCCTCTACTGCTTCCCCCTTCCAAATGGTGTGGGCTCCCATTCAGAGCCCTGCCCAGCCTGGGAATGCCCATGGCAGTAGCAGTGGCTCCCCATCCAGGAAAGCCTGATCAACCAGTCCCTGAGACTCCTGCAAGATCTAACTGTCCCTCACTCACCCACACTCACACACCACACACGTCCATACACTCCCCTCTCACTCTTTTACTCACTCACACTCTCTCCCTCACTGCTGTCCTACTAGCCACCATGTTTGAATCTCTAAGATTTCTATTTTAAATAAATTTAAATATATATATATATATATATATATATATATATATATATATATATATTCATAACCTCCAATTGGTATAGTTAGAAATACATTGTCAATTGTATTAGAAATACAATGTATTTCTAACTATACCAATTGGGGATTGTGATTAGTAATGATGAATAAAAAAGTCAATATAAAATTCAGCACATTTATAAAATGAGAACCGTGTATCAAATAGTGAGCAAAATCTCATTAGTAGCACAGCATGTGCAAATATTTTGAATCCATTACTGGAATCTGAAATAGAGCACTCCTGGACACTCTTCTAAACTAGGAGAGAACCTCAAGGAATGAAGAAACTTGGAGTGTAATCAGATGATTAACAGGAGAACTGGACTTGATTATATTTTCAACACAAAGTCCTGCCATCATGTAATTTTAAGTCCACTGAATTCAGATAGAACTGTATGTCACTTAAAACAATTTAAAAATAAGTTTATTTGTTGTTGTTTTTAATGAAAATTTTGGGATAATATTTGTTAATAAAATTATATAGGTTTCAAGTGCATGAGTGTACAATTCTATGATACAGCATCTGTATATTGCATTGTGTGCCCAGCAGCCAAAGTGAAATTTTCTGTCACCACATATTTCACTTTCTTTACCCTTTCTTACCTCACTACCTCCCATTTCCTCTGGTAACCACCACACTGTTATCTGTGCTTTTGCATTCTTGTTTGTTCATTTGATGTTTTCAGTTTTATGTTCCAAATATGAGTGAAATCATATGTTTATCAAATTTTTCTGCCTAACATTTTACTTAGCATGATATTCTCATGATCCATCTATATTGTCAAAAAAGACAGTATTTCATCTTTTGTTATAGCAGATTAGTATTCTAACATATATATCTCCTGTATCCAATAATCTATTGAAGGACACTTCAGTTGTTTTCGTTTATTGGCCAATATTGCTGCAATAAACATAAGGATGCATACATATTTGCAAATAAATGATTTCATAACTTTCAGGTAGATAGCTAAGATAATGGTAACTCTATTATTCATTTGTTGAGGAGCCTCCATTCTGTTTTCTATAGTGACTGTATCAGTTTACATTCCCACTAGCAATGAATAAGTGTTCCTTTTTTTCATCACCTCTCCAACATCTGCTTTTCTCATTTAAAGGAAAATCTTTAATAGTCAAGTAAGCCTTTTTATTTCTTCTAACCTTACTTATGTTCCAAAAATAGATGGCTCCATAGTGAAGGGAAAAATATGCTCCAATCTTTGCATTATAAAAAAAATTGAGAGAACACAATGGATCAGCAGAGCTAAGAATTTTAGAAAATTCAGAAGAAAATTTATGAATGTCTTAAGTCCTTATCCTTCTCTTTATACTCACTAGAATTTTAATTGACATGTGAGAAAATGGAAAGAGGTTAACCCGTATTTGTTGTAGTACAATAATTTTGAGATAAGGGGTAAGTCTTTTTTTTTAGGAAGCCAGATGTTGCTGGTAAGTTCTGATAAGTTGTTGAGATTGATATAGCCAATGTGGATACATCACTTCAAATGTGAATTATTCTGAAGGGTGAGGAATCTTCATTCTGAAAGCTTCACTGACGTGACTAATCCTCCTCTGAACCAGTCTATGTTGCTATGACCTCCTTAATACCACCACTGCATGTTGCACTTGTATCTGCATGCATATTACATCATAAATCGGTTTACCTGTTTGTCTCCACCAGTGAACTGGAGTAGCAGTGGGGCTCAGAAGGTGGATTCTGTATTAACATCCCAGCATCTCTCATAGAGCCAGCCAGTGACCCAGCTCAACAACAGTTTGTTGAATCAAATGGGACAGAACAAAGACCAATTTCTTTCAGTTTAGTGAACAGGCAAATTTTAGATTTTAAGAAGCAAAGAAATATTTTGCTGATATGGACAGTAAAGCATTTGAGGATAACTGCAGGTCAAGCCATCTCTACTTGCTGAGCTACATAATTTATAAAATAAAAAAAGGGAAACTTGGTTATGTCCATAGAGGGGTAAAGAGAATAGTGCATATTTTATCAATATGTATCTTGTAATTTAAATGTGACTTCATTTTTGCAAAGATTCTTGTTAAAGAGCTTTTCCCCGCAACTGTCTGAAATTTAAACCAATAGTTCACATTTACATGAATTAAGAAGTCTCTTTAGAAATTGGAAACTGAAACAAATAATCTTAGCCTTTTCTGTTAGTCTGTATGATTTTTTAAGTTGATGCAAAACTAGTCTTACTTTTCATAACTAAATTCATTTATTGCAATAGCTGGAGTACCCAGGTAAATGTAGAGAAGACTTATTAGCCAGTGTCCTTAGGAAAGATTCACCCTCTCTAACAGTTGTTTTGTTTGCCTGAGTGACTCAATTCTGAGACTAAAATGCATCTTGTGAATTTAAATTTTTTAAAATTAACTTTTATATATATATACTAAAGGCCCAGTGCACAAAATTTGTGCACTCAGGGAGGTCCCTCAGCCTGGCCTTCACCCTCTTGCAGTCTGGGACCCCTCAGAGGATGTCTGCCACTGGCTTAGGCCTGATTCCCCTGGGGATCGGGCCTAAGCCGGCAGTCAGACATCCCTCTCACAGTCCAGGGATCTCGCAGATCAGGACCCCTCGCTCCTTTCCACCCACTTGCAGGGGAGGCTGGTGAGGCTCCCACCACTGCCGCTGAGCTTGCCAGCCATGAGCCTGGATTCTGGTTGAGTGGTGCTCCCCCTGTGGGAGCACACTTACCAGCAGGGGGCAGCTCCTGCATTGAGCATCTGCCCCCTGGTGGTCAGTGTGCATCATAGAGATCAGTCATTCTGCTGTTCGGTTGATTTGCATATTAGCCTTTTATTATATAAGATTTATATATATTATATATAATTTATATATACTGAATATTATTCTATTTTATTAATTTTTAGAGAGAGAGGAAGGGAGAGATAGAAACATCAATGAGAGAGTAACATTATTGATCAACTGCCTCCTGCATGGCTCCTACTGGGAATTGAGCCTGCAACCCAAGCCAGGCATATACCCTTGACCGGAATTGAACCTGCAACCCTTCAGTCCACAGGCCAATGCTCTACCTACTGAGCCAAACTGGCTAGGGCTATCCTATTAATTTTAAATTGGTCTGACAATTTCAGACTTCCATAATAGCCACAATGGAAAAGAGAGATTCTCTCAGACAAACATTGTCTCAAAATCCTCCAATTGGATCTTTCTGCTTCCAATTGTGCTAGTGCCTCATCTCTGACTTTTGGGCTGTGGTCAATGGGATGGGTACTATGACTGGATACCCCTAGTCACATGACAACCCTGGAGCTGAGATAGAAGTCACAGAGATCAACTTTGGATATCTTTGAACAATCAGAAATATGTTACTAGAAAAATAAACAACTGATGTCTGGAAAATAAAATCAACAAATATTCACCAATTCTTCCTATAGGATACCACCATTGCTAAAGGATACCCATAATTTAATAACAATTGTAGCTTCTTAAAATAACAGAATTCTTCCACCCTGCTTCTTCAAACACCTCAAGAAACTGTCTTGCTAATGATATAAATTACCATGGTGTACAAATCGTTATATTTGAATGTATTTACACATGGCCTTTCTTCTGTAGAGAATACCTTTATTGTATCTGTTCCTGAAACTCATGATTCCCTTATTCCTTCTGTAGGGCTTTCTTTAACTTCAAAGGTTGTATTAAGTATCTCTCCATTTTATTATTATAATCCTAAGCATACATTATCCCAGCCCTTGAACTTAACATATAGCACCTAAAATAATCTTTTCAGTTTATACTACTTGACTATAAGTTCATTGGCTTATCAAGTTTCAAGACTTATAACAAATCTTAACATATTGCAGGTGCAAAGTATACCTTTCTCATCTACCATAATTTTAGGCTAATAATATTTCACTTAAAAGAAGAATCTTGTGAAAATTAAGCCTATACAAGCTAATGTAACATATTTGCATTTAACCCCCAATCCTAGACATTATTTTGCATCATTTTTTAAAAATGTATTTTTTATTAATTTCAGAGAGAAGAAGGGATCAGGAGAGAGAGATAGAAACATCAATAATGAGCCAAAACCGGTTTGGCTCAGTGGATAGAGCATCGGCCTGCGGACTCAAGGGTCCCAGGTTCGATTCCGGTCAAGGGCATGTACCTTGGTTGCAGGCACATCCCCAGTTGGGGGTGTGCAAGAGGCAGCTGATCGATGTTTCTCTCTCATCGATGTTTCTAACTCTCTATCCCTCTCTCTTCCTCTCTGTAAAAAATCAATAAAATATATTAAAAAAAAAAAAAAAGAAACATCAATAATGAGGAAGACTCACTGATCGGCTGCCTCCTGCACTCCCCATACTGGGGAATTGAGCCCACAACCTGGGCATATGCCCTGATCTGAAATTGAATACTGAACTCCTGGTTCATAAGTTGACACTCAACTGCTGAGCCATGCCGGCCGGGCATTATGTTGTATCATTTTAATTCACCTTGGGACTGGAGAATTTGGAAAATTAGACTATGTTAAGCATTATATACAATCCCTTACTGCTATATTCCAGAGAGGTCCTAAGATCTCTAGAACGCAAAATGCCATTTTTAACAACATAATTGTTAAAGAAGCCTTGCTACTCACATTTTCCTGATAAAGAACAAAAAGTACTGGGGTGAAAGGATTGTGAGGTGTTCACTCATACAGGAGAGTTTTGATACTATTAGTTGCGTGATCTGTGCTTAATTTCCCTCATCTGTGGAACAGACTTTAAAATAGTAGCTACTCCAGTTGTTGCTGTGGTCAGTGAGGCTCAGATTGTTGGAGCATTATCCTGTACACTGAAAGGTCACGGGTTCAATTCTTGGTCAGGGCACATACCTAGGCATATGTAAGGCAAACAATTGATGTTTCTCTCTAAAATTCTAAAATCAATAAATGTGTCTTTGGGTGAGGATTAAAAATAATTAAATTTATCCCTGGCTGTTGTGGCTCAGTTGGTTAAAGTGTTGTCCTGTACTCTGGAAGGTCACAGATTGGATTTCCAGTCAGAGCACATACCTAGGTTACAGGTTCGATCCCCAGTAGGAGCACATACTGGAGGCAAGTGATGGATGTATCTCTCTCATATTGATATTTCTCTCTTTCTCTCTCTTTCCAATCTTCTCTCTCTAAAATAAATACAAAAATGCAAATAGGTTGTTATAGGCATTGCAAAAATTCCTGTGAAGTGCTTATCACATAGTAAATTCTCAATAAATTCAACAATTCTTAAGAATGGGTAAAATAACTCACCTTCCCTGGGCACAACCTGTAAATGACAAGATTTATATTCCAACTCTTAGACTTACTGATTGTAAACCTGTGCTCTTAATTGGTAGTTTCATTGTTTCTTATTTAAAATTTAGAAACTATAATCAAGAATCATACCTGAAATTTCATGCACAGTTAAATAGTCTCATTGTATATAATACGTTGACTTCCATTAGTTAAGACCTAACACATTAATTATAAATACATTTTTTCTAGATAGAGTTGGCAACTAACTATGAATAATAGTAAATAGAAGAGCTGCTTATGTGACCAGTAAAAAAAAAATACAGAGAATTTTGAAGATTTAAGCATGAGGAAAAGAAGAAAGATAAAAGGGAGATGAAAAGTTGCCCCCAAAAGATTATTTTCTTCATTATTTTTATAAATACATTAATGGCTGACCTTAGAATGCATTTCCATTAAGAAAGATCCTAACAGACTGCTTTGTATAAACATATTTCAACATCTAGCTTTATCCTAATTTATCACCCAAATATGCACAAAAACTTTCAGTAAGAATATTTATGCTACTTGCCATAACAACTTGTACCTTCTACACTTACTCTTCTCTCTGATAAGGGTTAAAATCTCTTATAGACATGGTACTGCAAAGGAGTCTGGAACGCTTCCCTCCTCTGTAGTGCAGAAGCAGTGCTAAATGATGGCTTTTACCAGGTTGTTTTTCATTTCAGTTACTAAAGTATAACATATCATAAGATGCATATGAGGCACTCGAGGTTATTGAAAATATAATCAATGTTCTTTTGCCCCTGGCCTCCCACAGGAGCAGAGCACAGCAATCCTGCCTTGGGGAGACACTAATACAACTCAAGGAACAGCTTAAAATAATTCTATTTATGTAATTTACTATAGCTCATTTCATTCGCTACTGAAATATCATTCATTTCATATCTTTTTCCCTTCTGGTTTCTCAGAGTACAAATTAATTCCTTGTGGACGATGGCTGATGTTATTTAATACTGAGCACCTATTAATAAATCACATGAAGATACATAATTAATTATCTAACCCATTTGGGAGTAATAAAATCATCTACTTTTAAATGCCCTTTGAGAAAATATGAATATAACCCAACCATGTTTTAATGGCTCTCAGCATTAGCTGCAATCATTTAGAAGTTCTTATTTTTTTCCTATATCATACAAGTAAAAGAGTTTTTTAATCATAATATTTTATGAACATATCATTTAGGGCTTTAGCTGAGTTATCAAAAGAGGGGAAGACTTGACTAAGTTGAGAAATTTGAAGGCAAATACCTTAATTATATTTCCAATGCTGTCACGTATGATTGTTAAATAGCTTCTACTAATTAGATGCTGGGTTTATCACATTAAATAAGAGTGAAATGAGTGGGCTATACTACTTTTTAATCATGTGGAACAAACTCTTGTCTATTGTGTTTTCAACACAGTCATGCTCTGCATTGCAGAGAAACATTTATGGGTAGAACGAATTTTTACAAATAAACTGGAAACTGCTGATTTGTGGTTTTTAGCTGTTCCTATTAATCCCTAGAAACAGCATAACCTGTATTCCATGATCCCATCTTCTACCCAAACTGCTAAATGTCACCATGACCCTCTGCCACTGTTGCATGCTGAAAAAATCCAAGCTAGGCAAGGCCTCCTGGGAAAATTAAACACTGACAGGTACTGTGAGTCTTCGGGAAATAATGAGCATTCTTCCAAGTATTCCACTCGACCCACCCTCATGACTCCTAGTGGACCTGCCCTACGGAACTAGTGCTCTTGAGGAGGGCTGGCCAGAACCAAGGACAAACTGAGTTGTGTGACTTTAGTGAGGAGACCATTTATTTATTTCATGGCTGATCAATGCCACAATTATGTGCAGAGTCCTCCCTTCATATGGCCAAATTTAGGGGGGACTTATGAACTCTGCTGTCTTCACCATGACAACTTTCTGAGACTGTGCCCCACCGTAAAAGTCTAAGGGCACTCAACAGGTAGCAGCTGACATTAGTGTAACTTGAGATTATTGATGGGTGTCCTCAGACCCAGCACTGGCACCAGGTTTGAATCTGTATAAACCAGGTGAACACCATTTGCCCCTAACCTGGTGACTGAAAAACTACCTTATACAACTCATGTAATGCCAGAATCTCTTTCAGTGACTGAGCCCACCAGGCAGATGGCAGGTGAAAGCAGGTAAAGGCAGAATTTGGGGTGCCTTGGGTCTTTTGCTAACTTGTTCTGGGGCACCATGATGGTGGAAGCCAGCCTTGGTGCACTACTTCGCCCCTCCCCAGAGCAAGCAGGTACAGCTGAGGCAGCCATACTCTGTGGATAATTTTGTAGCTACAAACAGGTAACCCAGGGCCAGTCACAAGCAGAGTCTGATATTGGCCCGAATCACAGTCCTTTCCAAGAGGTTCCAGAACCAAAATACCTAAAGGCAGTATTAAGACCACATCAGAGCACGGCCCAAGTAGCTCCATAAGTGGCACATATAAGGGAGATCTAGGCAGGCACCAGTCACTGTTGAGGCAAATTCTGCTTCCTGTGGTCAGTACCCATACAGCTGCTCAGACACTGTGGTAAGAGTTGAAACTCACAGTCAGCCAGTTTGAGGGTGGACTCCATGTGCAGAAGGGCCAACAGCAACGCATACTCAACTACAAAGAAGGACTTACATAATCCACAAGAGGACATTCCTGGAGCATCTTGTTTGGGTAATCAGTGACTATGCTAATGAGACCCACAGCACACCTAGTATATAAGGCCACCCTACCAAGACTGGGGGACTTGGTAGATCTACATAGTAAATAGAAATAAATACAGAGTGGCAGCCAACATGCTCCAAACGAAAGAACTGAAAAAAAATCGCAGAAGAACAAACGTGAAATGGAGGCCAACACACTACCAGAAGAAAGAGTTCAAAAAAACTGTTGTAAGGATGCTTAAGGAACTGAGGGGATGAAGAGATGAACTCAGTGGGAGCTTAAAGAAAGCTCTCTGGGGCAACAAGAAGGCAACAACATACACATCATAGCGATAGCAGAGAAGAGAGAGAGCAAGGGATTGAGAACATATTTGAAGAGATGACTGAAAACTTCCCTAACCTGGTGAAGGAAAAAGACACAGTTTCAGGAAGTATAGAGATAAACCCAAAGAGGCCCACACCATGACACATTATAATTAAAATGGAAAAGGCTAAAGTAAAAGAGAGATTCTGAAAAGCAGCAAAATAAAGACTGTTATGTAATTTCAAGGGGGTTCCCATAAAACTGTAAGTTGACAGAAACATTTCAGTCCAGAAGGGATTGTCACAAAATAATCAAAACATTGAAAAATGAAGACCTATAACTGAGACTACTCTACCTAGTATAGCTATCATTTAAAATTAAAGGAGAAATAAAAGAGCTTCCAAGCCAGGACAAAAAAAGTTCATTACCACTAAACAAGTATTAAAAGAAATGTTAAGGGGATTTCTGAAAGAGGAGGAAGAGGAAAAGGAGGAGGAGGAGGAGGAGGAGGAGGAGGAGGAGGAGGAGGAGGAGGAAGAGGAGGAGGAGGAGGAGAAGAAGAAGAAGAAGAAGAAGAAGAAGAAGAAGAAGAAGAAGAAGAAGAAGAAGAAGAAGAAGGAGGAGGAGGAGGAGGAGGAGGAGGAGGAGGAGGAGGAGGAGGAGAAGGAGAAGGAGAAACAGTTATAAGGAATGAAAATGCAATATATGCAACTATCAATAATGACTTTAAATTTAAATGCCTTAAATGCTCCAATCAATTTATATTTATACTAGGGGCCTGGTGCACGAAATTCGTGCACTGGGGAGTGGGGGTCTCCTCAGCCCAGCCTGCCCCCTCTCACATACTGGGAGCCCTCAGGGGATGTCCTACTGACAGCTCAGGCTCGCTCCCCATAAGGAGCGGGCCTAAGCCGAAGTCTGGCCTCCCTTTGTGAGAGACAACCAGGCTGATCAGGGAAAGGCACCAGCCCCATCACCCAGCTGCTGGAGCCACTGCAAGTCACCGCAGCCACCAAGGTGTTTTCATCAACACGGACTCCAGTCCCTTCACCAAGAAAAAATGACAAATTTCTTTAGGCATTTTCAAGATGTGTCTTTCATAGAATATGACATTTTTTTCTTTCTTTTTTTTTTTTTTTTTATCCTCACCTGAGTATATGTTTCCATTGACTTTTAGAGAATGTGAAAGAGAAAGGGAAAGACAGAGAGAAACATCAAAATGAGAGGAATACTTAGATTGCTTGCCTCCTTCATGAGCCCTGACCTGGGCCCCAGCCAGGGAGGAGCCTGCAACTTAGGTACATGCCCTTGATCAGAATCTAACCTGGACTCTGCGGTTGGCAAACCTAGGCATTATCCACTGAGCCAAACTGTGTAGGGCAGGTTATGACATTTCTTAGCCCTCCAGCAGCACACCTTCGTTTTATTCTCCAGGAATGTGGTGGAAAAGCCCTAGATCACCTTTTTGGATTCTTATACCCAAGTTACTAAGAATATTACCAGTGGCATACAGGGGGGCTTAGCCAATGAGCGGTCAAAAAAGGTATTTCCTCTGTAGTTCACACCTATCTCCTGTGATCTCCGGCTCCGCCCCTGCCAAGGCTTAAAGCCTCCGGGCCTGGGCAGGGGACTTCCAGCTGGCTCCGCCCCTGGCCAAGGCCTCAAGCCTCTGTTTGAGGCTCAGGCCCTGGGAAGGGACCCCCAGCTGGCTCCAATCACCGCAGGGGACCCCAGCTGGTTCCAATGGCCCAGCTCCGCCCCCAGCCAATGCCACAAGCCTCTGGCTGAGGCTCGGGCCCTGGGCAGGGACCCCCAGCTGGCTCTGATCGCCTGCAGGGGACCCAAGCTGGCTCTGATCACCTGTGGGGGACCCCCGCTGGCTCCGATCTTCCCCTCTGATCTTCGGCTCCAATATCCCAGTTCCAACAACCGCTGCTCTCCAAGATTGCAGCCATCTTGGTTAGGTGTATTTGCATATTCGCTTTCTGATTGGCTGGTGGGCGTGGCTGGTGGGCGTGGCTGGTGAGTGTAGTGGAGTGATGATTTGCATATTACTGTTTTATTAGATAGGATTATTTATATTTATATTTATTTATTTATATTTATTATTTATATTTATATTTATATTTATATTTATATTTATTTTTATTTTTATTTTTATATTTATGTTTATGTTTATGTTTATGTTTATGTTTATATTTATATTTATATATCTTTATATTTATATTTATATGCCACAGTGATTCCCTGGAATTATGTTTTGAATGTCTTTTTTCCTGTCAAATTAAGTTGAGCTCTTTGCCCTAGTTCCTTTTTAAAGGATATATGTGTGTCTATGTGTGTCTGTTTGTATTGTCTAATGTTTTGTTTGGCTTGTAATTTTTTTTGGTCCAGATGATGATATACCTTTTGAACTATTGATTTTATTCTCATAGCGAATAATAAATTAGATTTGAATAAAATTCAGAGCACCTGCAATGTACTGAATACACCTTCATTTACCTTAATCCCACGTCACCTAGGTGATGGGTTTTATTTATGTCCATGAACAGTATTCCTGAAGTAGCTGGTAAATTAAAGAACCTGAAGTCCAATGTCTTTTTCACTACAGCAAACTGAACAAGGCAAAGGTTTTCATGCTTTATAAATATTTAGGCCATTTGTTTTAAGCATTAACATATAAGTTAAAATTAAAAAAAGAGTAATTCTTTCATTTCTCAGTGAAGAGTTACATAAACACCCCATGAGATGATGTACCTAGCCTGGGGCTAACCTAACACACCTCTATTGTGCAAGAACTGAGTATCAGAGCTAACTCAATGCCCGATCTCCTTACAGAATATCAGACTCTTGTTAACTGTGTGTTCTAAGAGTTGAAAGCAAGCCACAGATATTTAGAGAAGGCCAGCTTCATTTTAGATTGAAGTAGTTAAAAAAAAAAGGAATCATTGAAAAATGCATTTCAAAGTACAGAGTTTAAATATGTTTAGTAAATATTTTCTAGCATATCATTTTAACTAATTTTTTATTCTTGGTACTATATGTACAGTTACATTCTTAATTATTGCCCTGGGATTACAGAGAGATTTTTTTTTCAGAGAACATATTAATTTATAAAAACTAATTTGAATTAATGCCAACTCAAGCTCAATGCTATACAAAAACTTTGCTGTTATGTAGCTGCACCCCCTTCTTGTTATATCTTTATACTTTGTTTGCCCATCATCACAGATTTATAATTATCACTTTACACAGTTTTCTTTTATATCTGATAGAACAAAAATTTTAAAAAATACAATATATATTTTATACATTTATGCTATATTTACTTAATGAGTACCTTTATCAGTGCGCTTTATTATCTCATGGATATTCAACTTACTCTCTAGCACTCTTTCACTTCAGTCTGAGCAAGTAAGTCCCTTTAGTATTTATTTAAGGCACATTTGCAAGTAACAGATTCTTTCAGGTTTTGTTTGTGGCTTTTTTTTTTTTTAAATCTGGGAAAATCTTAAATTATCCTTCATTTTTGAAGTCTAGTTTGGGGAATATAAAATTCTTTTTAGATAATTTTTCTTTCAATTATCTGGAAATGTCTTCATACAGCTTCTTGGCTTCCATGGTTTTGGATGGGAAATTAACTGTTAGTTGTATTGAGGACAACATGTATGTGGTAAATAATTTTCTTTGTGCTGCTTCCAAAATTCTCTGACTTTTTGTTTTGGATAGTTTTCTTGTAATATGCCTAGGTATGAACATCTTTCAGTTGACCTACTTGCAGTATTGAGCTTCTTATATACTTAGATTAACGGTGTTCCTCAAATTGAGATTTTTTGGGGGGTCGTCTTCTTTTAAATAGTTGCTTAGGCCCTTCCTGTGTTTTGTCTCCTACCTGGGCTTCCATTATGTGAATATTAAATGCTAGGTGGTATCCCACATATCTCTGACGCTCTGTTCTGTTTATTTATCTTTTTGTTTATTTTTTATATTATTTTTTATTTATGTACTTCAGACTGGCTAATCTCAATTTACATATTTTCAAGTGTACTGATTTTTTTTTTTTTCCTTTTGCCTGGTCAAACATGCTGATGAGTCCCCTAATGAATTTTTCTTTTCAGTATTGTACTCTTCAATTCCAGAATCAGTGATTATTTTTATAATAATCTCTATATTTTTATTTATATTCTCTATTTGTTGAGAGGCCATTCTTATACCCTTCTTTGATTATTTAGACATTATTTCCGTTAGCTCTTTAGACATATTTAGTATAACTGTTGCAAAGGCATACTCTAGTATGTCCAAAGAATGATCTTTCTCAGGGACAGTTTCTATTAATAGGTTTTGTCTCGTATGTGTGGTCCATACGTTTTTAACCTTGTCAGAGTTGTGGGGTTTTTTTTGTTGTTGTTGTTTTGTTTTGTTTAGATATCTCATTATTTAAGTTTAATATAAAATATTTTCAGTAATTCTATAAATTATATATAAAAATAAAATTGTTCCCTGTACCTAGGATTATTGCTGCTCCTGTTTTTGGTTGTTGTTCTGGATATTGTAGTTTGTTGGTTTTTGTATTAATGTGTGTATTCTAAAATATGTATACACATTAAAATCTCTGTTCAATTAGAGTAGTGGTCAACTAATTATCAGATACACAGTTCCTTGAATTCTTGAGACCAGTGAGTTTCCCTGACTTTGCTAAAGATTTCTGTGTCCGTGTTGAAACACACCTTCAACAATAAACCAGTTTACAACACTGCCTTAATCTTTACTTCCTGTTTGCATGAACACTCAGAATCAGGTAGAGGTGAGAGCCTAGATCTCTCTCAGATCTTTTTTGGTCATGCACACAGCGCTCGCTGTACATGGGTATGGCCTCCTAGATTATAAGCAATATGTCAGAAATGTTTAAGCCTCCTATGGACATCTCATTTCTCAGGTTTTATGCATTTTGTTTAGCTAATTATTTTGTCCAACTATTATACATTATCTCAGGCATCTGTGAACTTAAGAAAAAACAATTGAAAATTCCTGAAAAATGTTCCAGGGAAAAAGGATTTACTCATTGGGCAAGTTTCAAGTCACGTCAAATCAAGACAGCCTAGAAAGTGTACTCTCCACTGAACCATTACACAGGCTAAGTAATAACAAATCTCTGAAAATGAGGCTATAAAGGAGTTCCAACCTCAGTTTGCCTGCTCTGGTTGGCTGCTGCTAGTTTTTCCCATGACTGCATTAGCTCTTTTTATGGTTACACTGGAGCTGAAAAAAGGGGGCTGGGAAGAAAGCAACTTAAATTCCACAAAATGTACTCTTTTTACCAAGATTTAGCCATTATTAAAACAAATGCTGTGAACCCTAAGTTGATTTTTTAGTTGTCATGCTCGCTGACATGCTTCCACTCAGCAGTTGTGTGGCCATGTGTATGAAAGAGATTGAAGATTCATGACCACCCATCCATCATCCATCCATTGGTCCTTCTGCCACCAGCAAGGCATCAAGTTCTCACAAAGCTTCCCTTGGCCTCTGGAATTAGGCAAGGATAATAATATTATTTTCTGAGGGCCATGTTGGCATCAATGTTTGAGTGGGTAACCCCAGCTGGACATGTGGAGGCTAACTCTCAGCCCCTGAATGTCTTGAGACATGCACAAATATCAAACGAAATTTAGAATTTCAGATCTCTGAAATGCTGATTTCTAAAACATTTTTTCAAGTTTTTTTTTTTATTGTTATAATCGTGTTGTATTGGGGTTACAACAACAACATTGGGTAGATAAGATAAAAGATAAAGATTTCATTCTTATGCATGTCATATGTCCACCATGGTTCAGGAAATCCACTCTGTCTTGAAATTCTGTACTTTCTTCAAAAGTTTGAAGAGTCTAGCACCAGCAATTAAATGATTTTGTTATGCATGCTCAACGTTCCTTGACCAAAACAAATTTTATCACTTCTCCCTCACATGGGGATTCCTATGTTCAAGCCTGCCATTTGCCTGAGAGACAGAGATCCAGAGGTATTCAGAGAATGTCCCACGTATTGCCACTAGCTCTTTATGCCTCACGTATTGCTATGCACTGAACTTAGTGTGGCTGCTGTATTAACTTTACAATAATAACTATAGGCCTAGAACAGATCAGCTTTACCCTTTCATTCTTTTTGTTTCTTTTGTTAATCCTCACCAGAGGATATTTTTCCATTGACTTTTAGAGAGTGGAAGGAAAGGGAAAGACAGAGAGAAATATCAATGTGAGAGAAACACATTGATTTGTTGCCTCCTGCACTTAGCCCAACCAGGGCCAGGGAACCTGCAATCAAGGTGCCTGCCCTTGACTGGAATCAAATCTGGGACGGACCCCTCAGTCCATGGGCTGAAGCTCTATCCACTGAGCCAAACTGGCTAGCTAGGGTTGATCCTTTCATTCTTTCTATACTATTAGGGCATGTCTTATGGAAATTTACTGACAACTTAAACATTGAACTCCATTAATTGTTATTGCTGAGGTCTTTTTTTTTAAATATATTTTATTGATATTTTACAGAGAGGAAGAGAGAGGAATAGAGAGTTAGAAACATCGATGAGCGAGAAACATCGATCAGCTGCCTCTTGCACACCCCCTACTGGGGATGTGCCCACAACCAAGGTACATGCCCTTGACCGGAATCGAACCTGGGACCCTTGAGTCCGCAGGCCGACGCTCTATCCACTGAGCCAAACGGGTTTCGGCTTACTGAGGTCTTGACACATGTTGAATAAATATATGTCTGTATATTTTATGCAGAAAAAATATTTTATTTCTTCTCCAAGAAGAAAGATCTAGTGTTGTTTTTTTGTTTTTGGTTTTTTTGAAAGTGAAATTTAAAAAGAACAAACAAACAAAAATAAATGTAGGATAAAGGAATGACTAGGGTTTGATGAATGAGATATTTAACCAGGCAGCAGATACTAGCACAAGTTCGGGGAATGAAAACTGACCATTCGGGGAGACAGGGAGTGTAAAGTAGCAAATAGCCCACGCCCTGAGTCTTTATTATGTGGGGGTCAAGTCTTAGTTCTGACATTTACTAGTTCTTTGGCTTTGGACAAATTAATTGTATTGTGCTTCCCTAGGTCATCTATAATACCAAGAAGGAAAGTGTACCTTCCTAAAAAAGTGTTTCTGAGGATTGAGTCAATACATGTGAGCTTCATAGTACATGTCCTGTGTAGGCAGGAGCTCAGTAACTATCACTATTGCTATTATGACATAGCCCACTGCACTGCTTGACTTTCTAACAGTTCATCCTCTACTATTTCTTACAGTAGGAATATGTATTACCACAGAAATACTTCTTATAATGGGGATTTTTATTTAGTCTACTCTGTGTACTTTCTAAATACTTACCATGCATTTTTTCACTGTATCTCTATTTTAAGTATGAGAAAACCAAGGTACAGATAATTTAAGAAATGTCCTCAAGGCAACATTGCCGCATGATGTAGGAATCAGATTTCCACCCCAGACCATCTGGCCCATACCCTTGACCAAATATATTCTCTCCTAATGTTCTGAGTTCAGCTTTCTGGAGGGCAGAGGCAGTACCATTGCATCCTCACTTCCAGTCCTCTAGTCCATCCAGCCTCCATGATAACTAGGGCTTCCTGAGCCCCCACACCACACAGCTCCTTGTATTCTAACTGCAAGGAGCACATTTAGGATACACTCACCTTTAAAACCCTGGGGATTCAGGCCGAAATTTGTTTTAATGTTGCTTTTTTATTATTATTTTATTTTTTCTATTACCATTTATCCCCTCTATGCCCTCTTCTACCTTCACTCTCCCTCCCCTCATAATCACTGCATTGCTATCCATATCCACAGCATGAGTCTTTTTCTTTTTTGCTCAATTCTTCCATTCCTCCAATACCCGCTTCCCCGGCCCACCGGAGGAGTCTGTGTCTGTTCTGCTTGGTGGTTCAGTGTGTTCATTAAATTCCACATATCCTTTGTTGATATCTACTATATGCCAGACACAGTGCTAGGCCAGAAACATGCAACTAGTGAGAAAGCAAAAGGGGAAAAAGATGAAATTGCAATACAGTGAAGTAGTAAATGCAGTAAGACTATTTTAAAGTGTGTTGCCGATATGTAAAAATGTAAAAGGAGGGGCTTTAAATGCAGAAAATATTCCTGGAGGAGATAGGTGCTGGTTGAGCTGTACATAAAAGGATAACCAGTGTAGAACCAAGGGAAAAGGAGTGAGTGCTTCAGTGAAGGTGTGTCCTGCTGTTGCCTCTGCAGAGCCTTCCCACTGCTTTCCAGGAAAGAACTCAGACCACTGATGTGTGAAAGGCTCAGTTACTATATCTTGTATAACAAAGTACTCGAAGTTCAGCTTCTTTTTTTTTAAATATGTTTTATTGATTTTTTACAGAGAGGAAGGGAGAGGGATAATCAGAAACATAGATGAGAGAGAAACATCGATTCAGCTGCCTCCTGCACACTCCCTACTGGGTATGTGCCCTCAACCAAGGTACATATCCTTGAGCGGAATCGAACCTGGGACCTTTCAGGCCGACGCTCTATCCACTGAGCCAAACCGGTTAGGGCCAAAGTTCACCTTCTTAAAACACAATTTTTTCTCATTGTTTCTGTGGGTCAGGTACAAGGACATGTCTTGCTGGCCCCTGACTCAGGCAGGCTGTAATGAGGAGCTACCAGGGATGAAGTCATCTCAAGGTTTGTGTGGGGAAGTATCAACTTCCAAGCTCACTCACATGGCTGCTGGCAGGCCTCATTTTATTGGAGTCTGCTGACCAGAGGTGTCACTCAGTTACCTCTTTTTGGAGGAGCTCAGAAAAAAGCAACAGGCTTCCTTCAGGGCAGGTGGGTGAGAGAGGTCACCGATGAGAACCAAGATCTTTCTGTAACATAAGCTTAAAAGTGAAGTCCCATTATTTGTTTCAAAGTCTAGTTGAGCTGTCAGATATAGGATGTCCAGTTAAATTTGAGTTTCAAATAAATGACACTTTTAATGTAAGTGTATCTGAAATATAACATGGAGCATACTTACATAAAATATTATTTACCTGAATTTTATATGTCACTGTGCATCCTGATTTTTGCATGCTGAGGCTAGCAGACCTAAGCTGGTGACATTCCATCAACTCTGCCACCTTCTTCTCACTAGTAACAAATCACTGGGTTCAACTTATACTCAGAGCGGTGGAGAATTATACAAGTGTAGACATTGAGATGTGGGGATCATTGGGTCCATCTTAGAGACTGCTGGCAGCAGTGACTAAAGAAAGGTATTTAATCGTGTCCTTTATGATACCTTCTGGGTTAGCATTCTGAATATTTTTTCTAAGTTTTCTCAGCCCCACACTGAAGAGGTCTATGCTAGTCTGCTAGGGTTACCATAACAAAATGCGATAGTCTGGGTGGTTTAGACATTTATTTTCTCAAATTGCTAGAGGTTTAAAGTTTAAGATCAAGGTGCCAATATGATTTGTTTCTGGTGAGTCTTCTCCTCTTGGCTTGTAGACAGCCATTTCCTTTATGGTCTTTCCTCTGTGCTGGTGTGGAGAGGGAGAAAGAAAGAGATCTGGTGTCTCTCCCTCTTCTTATAAGGACACTTGTCCCATAGAATCTCACCTTTATAACCTTCTTTAACCTTAATTAGCTCCCTCAAGCCCCAAACTGCAAAAATATACCACTCTGGAGATGAAGACTTCAACATATTATTTTTCCCTGTGCAGAGGGTAACAGTTTAGTTTATAGCAGGGTCTTTTGTAATTAAAAGATAAGTAAGTGCAATTCAAGCTGTTGCCATAGTCACTGCCCATCTTACTAGTTGATAACAGAAAGCATGTCCTATTCTTATTCTGGGATTGGGGGCAGAGGTAATAGGAAAAGAACCTTTAGCTCTTTTTGTGCCTAAAATCAAACCCAAGTGAGAAATCATACGATATATATTTCAGCAACTTTGCAATATAAAGCATGTTAGTGGAGTGTTCTCTCTCTATTTGCTCCAGAAAGGGTACAATTATGTTTAACATCTGATTGTTTATTGATATTTTATAGTGCATAATTTAGGCAATATAATAACCTAAAAGTATATTGTAGTACTTAATTTAGGCAATTTGATAGCTTAAAGGTTAATGTTAAAAGCCAGGCATGAAGGAAACTCTCTCAAATACAGCAATATTGTAGGAACTTGGTAATAATGCCACCATACAAAAGAGAAGTTGGGTGATGATGCTTGAGTAGGGACTTAGAGCTTACTTAGTTTGCTGGAGGTTCTCAGAGCCACTCACTGCTCAATCTGAAATGGGGCTGTACTTTCTCTGCTCCTCCTATTTGAATCCATCAGATTAGCATCTGCATACACAAAGCCTCTTATAGTAATGCTTCCGCTCTAATGAAACTCCAAATGGAGCATTTGTTTTCAACTTAACTGCATGCTTAGCATGTTACCTGAAAGAACCACATTCTGTTTGGCAATCTACCAAAAAAAAAAAAAAGGAAAGAAAAGGGGTGGGGGGAATTAAGAAAGTAAGTAAATACTTCTAGAAAAGAAGGCTGAATAGTAAAGATCGGGGAAGTCTCACCTATGGGACTTGAAGAATGGGATCTTATGTGACTTTACAAATTCTTTTAAGTAAAAATGAAAACATTCTTCTTCAGGATAAAATTCAACATATTTAGATGACACATAGCCCATAATGATCTCATTTCTTTTTACTTTCCTATTGATATTCACTTTATTTATTTATTTTTAATTTAATTTTATTGTTTAAAGTATTACATATAGTAGTACATATATCTCCTTTTTTTCCCCATTGACCTTCCCCCATCCTCCCTTACCCCCTGTCACATGCCCTCATCCTACCCCACCCCCAGTGTCTTCTGCCCATTGGTTATGCTTATATGCATGCATACAAGACCGTCTGTTGATCTCTTTCCCACTCTCCCCAACACTCCCCAGCCTTCCTGCTGTAATTTGACAGTCTGTTTGATGCTTTACTGCCTCTGTATCTATCTTTTTGTTCATCAGGTTATAATGTTCTTTATTTTCCAAAAATGAGTGAGATCATGTGGTATTTTTCTTTCATTGCCTGGCTTATTTCACTTAGCATAATGCTCTCCAGTTCCATCCATGCTGCTGCAAATGGTAGGAATTCCTTCTTTTTTATAGCAGCGTAGTATTCCATTGTGTAGATGTACCACAGTTTTTTAATCCACTCATCTTCTGATAGGCATTTAGGCTGTTTCCAAATCTAAGCTATGGTAAATTGTGCTGCTATGAACATAGGGGTGCATATATCCTTTTTGATTGGTATTTCTAGTTTCTTGGGATATATTCCAAGAAGTGGGATTATGGGGTCAAATGGGAGTTCCATTTTTAGTTTTTTGAGGAAACTCCATACTGTTTTCCACAGTGGCTGCATCAGTCTGCGTTCCCACCAGCAGTGCACGAGGGTTCCTTTTTCTCCTCATCCTCGGCAGCACTTGTCCTTTGTTGATTTGTTGTTGATAGCCATTCTGACAGGTGTGAAATGGTCATTTTGATTTGCATCTCTCAGATAATTAGTGACTTTTAGCATGTTTTCATATGTCTCTTGGCCTTCCTTCTGTCTTCATTCAAAAAGTTTCTATTTAGGTCCGTTGCCCATTTTTTATTGGATCATTTATCTTCCTTTTATTAGGTTGTAAGAGTTCCCTGTAAATGCTGGAGATTAAACCTTTATCAGTGATAACATTTACAAATATGTTCTCCCATATAGTGGTCTTTCTTGTTGTTTTGTTGATGGTTTCTTTTGCTGTGCAAAAGCTTTTTATTTTGATGTAGTCTCATTTGTTTATTTTCTCTTTAGTTTCCATTGCTCTAGGAGCGGTATCACTGAAGAAATTGCTTCGACATATGTCTGAGATTTCTCTGCCTGTGGATTCCTCTAGTATTTTTATGGTTTCCTGTCTTATGTTTAAGTCCTTTATCCTTATTTTTGTGTATGTTGTAAGTTGGTGGTCTAGTTTCATTTTTTTTGCATGTGTCTGTCCAATTTTCCCAACACCATTTATTGAAGAGACTGTCTTGACTCCATTGTATGTTCATACCACCTTTGTCAAATATTAATTGAGCATAGTGATTTGGGTCAATATCTGGGTTCTCTATTCTATTCCATTGGTCTACCTGTTTTTGTGCCAGTACCAGGCTGTTTTGAGAACAATGGCTTTGTAATACAGCTTGAAATCTGGTATTGAGATCCCACCTACTTTGTTCTTCTTTCTCAGGATTGCTGTGGCTATTCAGAGTCTTTTTTTTTTATTCCAGATGAATTTTTGGAGAGTTATTTCTAGGTCTGTGAAGTATGCAGTTGGTATTTTAACAGGGAGTGCATTGAATCTATAGATTGCTTTGGGTAGTATGGACATTTCAATGATGTTGATTCTACCAATCCATGAACACGGTATGCTCTTCCATCTATTTATGTCTTCCTCTATCTCCTTTTTCAATGTCCTGTAGTTTTCTGAGTAGAGGTCTTTTACCTCCTTAGTTAAGTTTATTCCTAGGTATCTTAATTTTTTTGGTGCAATGGTAAATGGGATTGTTTTCTTAGTCTCTCTTTCTGTAAGTTCACTGTTGGTGCATAGAAATGCTATAGATTACTTGGCATTGATTTTGTATCCTGCTATATTGCCGAATTCATTTATTAAGTCTAATAATTTTTGATTGAGTCTTTAGGGTTTTCTATGTACAGTATCATGTCATCTGCGAATAAGGACAGTTTTACTTCTTCTTTTCCTATTTGGATGCCTTTAATTTCTCTTTCTTGTCTAATTGCAATGGCTATTACTTCCAGTACTATGTTGAGCAGGAGTGGTGAAAGCAGACATCCCTGTCTTATTCCTGTTCTTAGGGAAAATGGTTTTAGTTTTTGCCCATTGAGTATGATGTTAGCTGTGGGTTTATCATATATAGCTTTTATTATGTTGAGGTAAGATCCTTCTATTCCCACCTTGCTGAGGGTTTTTATCAAAAATGTGTGTTAGATTTTCTGCATCAATTGATATGACTATGTGGTTTTTATCTCTCAATTTGTTTATGTAATGTAACATGTTTACTGATTTGCAGATATTGTACCATCCTTGCATCTCTGGGATACATCCTACTTGGTCATGGTGTATGATCTTTCTGATGTACTGCTGGAGCCGATTTCCTAGAAGTTTTTGAGGATTTTGGCAAATATGTTTATGAGGGATATTGGCCTGTAATTCTCCTTCATTGTGATGTCTTTATCTGGTTTTGGTATTAGGGTGATGCTAGCTTCATAGAATGAGCTTGGAAGTGTTCCTTTCTCTTGAATTTTTTGGAATAGTTTGAGTAGGATAGGTTTTAGTTCTTCCTTGAATGTTTGGTAAAACTCCCCTGTGAAGCTGTGTGGCCCCAGGCTTTGTTTGCTGGAAGCTTTTTGATAACTGCTTCAATTTCTTCCATAGTTATTGTCCTATTGAGATGTTTAGATTCTTCCGGATTGAGTTTTGGAAGATTGTATTTTTCTAGGAATATGTCCATTTCATCTAGGTTGTCCAATTTGTTGGAATAGAGTTATTCATAATATTTTTTAACAATCCTTTGTATTTCTGTGGGGTCTGTTGTTATTTCTCCTGTTTCATTTCTGATTTTGTTTATTTGGGTCCTCTCTCATTGCTTCTTCGTGAGCTTGGTGAGAGGTTCATTAATCTTGTTTATCCTTTCAAAGAACCAACTCTTGGTTTTGTTGATCTTTTGTATTGTTTTTTTGGTCTCTATGTCGTTTATCTCCTCTCTGATCTTTATTATTTCCTTCCTTCTGCTTTTACTGGGCTTTTCTTGTTGCTGTCATTCTAACTCTTTGATTTGTAGGGTTAGATAGTTTATTACCATTGTTTCTTGTTTTTTGCAGTAGGCTTGTAGAGCTATGAACTTCCCTCTCAAGACTGCTTTCGCTGTGTCCCATAGATTTTGGATTGTTGTGTTTTCATTGTCATTTGTTGCCATGATGTGTTTTTTTTTTTTTTAATTTAATAAATCTTTATTGTTCAGATTCTTACAATTGTTTCTCCTTTTTTTCCCCCATATCTCCCCTCCACCCGGTTCCTGCCCCCTCTCTGCCCTTACCTCCCCCCAGCTGTCCTCATCCATAGGTGTATAATTTTGTCAAGTCTCTTCCCATACCCCCCACACAGACACCCCTTTCCCCCTGAGACTTATCAATCCACTCCGATTCTATGCCCCTGATTCTATTATGTTCACCAGTTTATTCTGTTCTTCAGATTTTTAATTCACTTGACTTTTAGATTCACTTGTTGATAGGTATGTATTTGTTGTTCATAATTTTTATCTTTACTTTTTTCTTCTTTTTCCTCTTTTTAAATAATACCTTTCAGCTTTTCATATAATACTGGTTTGGTGGTGATGAACTCCTTTAGCTTTTTCTTATCTTTGAAGCTCTTTATCTGCCCTTCAATTCTGAATGATAACTTTGCTGGGTAGAGTAGTCTTGGTTGTAGGTTCTTGCTATGCATCACTTTGAATATTTCTTGCCACTCCCGTCTGGCCTGCATAGTTTCTGTTGAGAAATCAGCTGATAATTGTATGGATGCTCCCTTGTAAGTAACTAACTGTTTTTCTCTTGCTGCTTGTAAGATTCTCTCTTTGTCTTTTGCCCTTGGCATTTTAATTATGATGTGTCTTGGTGTGGTCCTCTTTGGATTCCTTTTATTTGGGGTTCTGTGTGCTTCCTGGACTTGTAAGCCTATTTCTTTCACCAGGTGGGGGAAGTTTTCGGTCATTATTTCTTCAATTAGGTTTTCAGTGTCTTGCTCTCTCTCATCATCTGGCACCCCCATAATTCTGATGTTGGTACGCTTGAAGTTGTCCCAGAGGCTTCTTACACTATCTTCAACTTTCTGAATTCTCTTCTCTTCTTGCTTTTCTGGAGGTGTGTCCTTTGCCTCTTTGTATTTCAAATCTTTGACTTGATTCTTGCGTTCCTCTAGTCTCCTGTTGGGTCTCTGTATAATACTTTTTATTTCAGTCAGTGTATGTTTCATTTCTAGGAGGTCCTTTTTCATATCCTCGAGGGTCTCATTAAATTTATCGGCCTTTTCCATGAAATTCTTGAAAAACCTTATAATCGTGGTTTTGAACTCTATGTCCATTCGTTTGTTCTCTATTTCTTTTGTTTGGGATCTGTTTCCTTGCCTCCTTATTTTCGCTGCTTCCCTGAGTTGGTTAGGGTAGCTTTGTGTACTAGGTGTCCTATTGGTTTAACGGCTCAGCCTCCCAATTACCTGAGGTGGACGCTCTTTGTGCACTCCTTAGTGGACTGTATGTACAGCCTTGTTGTAGTTAAGTCTTGATTGTTGTTGGTGTCACTGGGAGGAATTGACCTCCAGGCCAATTGGCTGTGAGGACCCGCTGTGTCTATAAAGGAAGAATTGCTGTGCTGGAGACACGTTTATGGGTGGGACTTGTTCCAGTAGGGCTTTGGTGCTCACTGAGTCTGCCTCTTGAATGTGTCCCTTATGAGCATGGTTGAGATCTGGTGTAGTTTCACACCGACCACTAGATGCCCTAGTTTCTGGATCTCCAATGGGGTGCAGGTCAGCTACTGTCTGAGGCCCCCCAGCAGGAGCTACAGCAAGAACTAGTTTTCTCCTCTTTGCTTGGGGTTTGGCAGTTTTGGAGCAGTTTGACTGGAGCTGCAGTTTATTTGGTCAAGCTGCCACAAGGCAGGCCATTTATATGCAAAAGCCACTGTGTGGAGCCTGGGCGGGTTTGTAGAATGTGCGGGGCGGGGTCTCAGGGCATCACTAGGCTAGGGCGTGGCAAGCGGCGATGGCTGCCATCAGCTGTCTCTTTCCGCGTTTCCAAGTCCCCGCGTCCCACACTTCAGCGCAGTAAACACTGATTGCTGGGTGCACCTCTGCAAGAAAGTCACTCTCACTTTCTGACCTGATGGCCGAGAATCCAGCTTCTCCCTGTAGGTGTCTGGGACCCCACGTGTACCCAGAAACTGGAGTTCAGAGTGATTGGTAGCTTGTCTCCCTTCGGGTTGAAAAAAAGCCGCGCGCCCCATCGCCTGCCACCAGCCCGCTATGTGAGCCTCCGTACCTCAGCTTTTCTGTGTTTGTTCTCCTTTCTTTTTCCTTCTTAGTTGTAAATCTACCATTCAGCCAGCTTTCCCCTGGTTCTGGGTGGTAGACGTTTTGTCTTTTAGTTGTATTTTTGAAATTGTTGGGCGCGGCGGCAGTTTAGTTGTTTAACTTTGCCGCCATCTTGGTTCCTCCGCCATGATATTTTTTATTTCTACTTTGATCTCTCTGGTAACCCAGTCATTGTTTAATAGCATGCTATTTAGTCTCCGGGTGTTTTATTTTTTTTGGATTGTTTTTATTGTAGTGATTTCCAGTTTTATGCCATTGTGATCCAAGAAGTTGCTTGTATGATAACTATCTTCTTGAATTTGAAGATACTTTGCCTGTGTCCTAATATGTGGTCCATCCTTGAAAATGTTCCATGTGCACTGGAGAAGAATGTATATTCTGTATCTTTGGGGTGAAATGTTCTAAAGATGTCAATTAAGTCCATCTGATCTAGTGTGTCATTAAGATTTGCTGTTTCTTTGCTGATTTTTTGTTTGGTTGATTTATTCATTGGTGTCAGTGGGGTATTAAAGTCCCCCACTATGACCGTATTACTATCAATCTCTCCCTTGATATCTTCCAGAAGTTGTTTTATGTATTTTGGTGCTCCTATAGTGGGTGCATATATGTTTACCAGAGTTATATCTTCTTGTTGAATTGCTCCCTTAAGTATTATGTAGTGGCTTTCCTTATCTCTTATTATGGCCTTTACTTTGAGGTCTATTTTATCAGATATAAGTATCGCAACCCCAACTTTTTTTTCATTTCCACTTGCCTGAAAAATATTTTTTCCTTCCCTTCACTCTCAGTCTGTGTGAATCCTTTGTTCTGAGGTGGGTCTCTTGCAGACAGCAAATATATGGGTCATGTTTTCTTATCTATTCAGCTACCCTATGTCTTTTGGTTGGTGCACTTAATCCATTTATGTTTAATGTTATTATTGATAAGTACATGTTTGTTGTCATACTTTTCCTTAATGTTTATGTTTCTTCTTTCTTTTCTCTTTCTTCTTTTTATAGCAATCCGTTTAGCATTTCTTGCATTGCTAGCTTGGTAGTGATAAACTCTCTTAGCCCTTTTTTGTCTGTGAAGCTCCTGATTCCACCTTCAATTTTGAATGATAGCCTTGCTTGGTATACTATTCTTGGGTTCAGTCCCTTGCTTTGCATCACTTTGTAAATTTCATTCCATTCCCTTCTGGCCTGGTGTGTTTCTGTTGAGAAATCCATTGATATTCTAATAGGAGAACCCTTGTAGGCAAGTTTCTGTCTCTCTCTGGCAGCCTTTAAGATTCCTACTTTGTGTTTGCCAATTTATTTTTGGTGTGTCCTGGTGTCGGTCTTTTAGGGTTCATCTTGTTTGGGACTCTATGTGCTTCTTAGACTTGATTGGGTTTTTCTCTTGCCAATATCAGGGAAGTTTTCTGTCATTATTTCTTCAAACAGGTTTTCTATTCTTTGCTTCTCTTCCTCTCCTTCTGGTATCCCTATTATGTGAATATTGTTTCATTTTGTGTTGTCCCAAAACTCCCTTAGGCTCTCCTCTTGCTTTTTAAGTCTTCTTTCCAGTTACTCCTGTGTTTATGTGTTATTTCCTACCTTATCTTCTAATTTGCTGATGCAGTCCTCAGTCTCTTCTCGTCTACTGTTTAAGCCTTCCATTGTGTTCTTTATTGCAGCTATGTCATTCTTCATCTTCTCTTGGTACCTTTTGATGTTGGCGACATTCAGCTTCTTATAATTCTCACTAGAGGCCCGGTGCACGAAATTCGTGCACAGAGGGGGTTGTCCCTCAGCCCAGCCTGTACCCTCTCCAATCTGGGACCCCTCAACGGGCCTAAACAGGCAGTCGGACATCCCTCTCACAATCCAGGACTGCTGGCTCCCAACTGCTTGCCTGCCTGCCTTCCTGATTGCCCCTAACTGCTTCTGCCTGCCAGCCTGATCACCCCTAACCACTCTGCTGCCAGCCTGTTTGCCCCCAACTTCCCTCCTCTGCCTGCCTGGTCACCCCTAACTGCCCTCTCCTACAGGGTTGATCACCTCCAACTGCCCTCCCTTGCAGGTTTGGTCCCTCTCAACTGCCCTCCCTTGCAGGCCAGGTCCCTCCCAACTGCCCTCTCCTGCTGGCCATCTGTGGTGGCCATCTTGTGTCCACATGGGGGCAGGATCTTTGACCACATGGGGGCAGCTATATTGTGTGTTGCAGTGATGATCAATCTGCATAGTACTCTTTTATTAGATAGGATAGAGGCCTGGTACAGGGGTGGGGGCCAGCTGGTTTGCCCTGAAGGGTGTCCCTGATCAGGATGGGGTCCCTTGGGGCGTGGGGCAACCTGAGTGAGGGGCCTGTGTGGTTTGCAGGCGGGCCACGCCCCCTGGCAACCCAAGAGGAGGCCCTGGTATCTGGAATTTCTTTTCCTTCTACAATTGAAACTTTGTAGCCTGGAGCAGAGCCAAGCCTGGGGTTCCCAAGCCACGAGGCCCACAGGCATTTGTGTTGGGGTTATAATTGAAACTTTGTTGCCTTAAGCGGGTGGGCCTGGGCAGGGTGTGTGGAAAGCTTTGCTTCCCCTGTTGCCGGCAGCAACCCTGGCCTGCTCTCTCAAGCTCCATTCTGCCGCCATTTGTTTGAATTTGTTTACCTTCTATAATTGAAACTTTGTAGCTTGAGTGGAGGCTTAGGCCTGCAATGGCTGGCAGAAAGCTTGGCTTCCTCTGTTACCTAGGAAATCTTGCTCTCTGTGGCTGTAGCCATCTTGGTTTGGGTTAATTTGCATACTCGCTCTGATTGAATGGTGGGCGTGGCTTGTGGACGTGGCTTGTGGGTGTGTCAGAGGTGTGGTCAATTTGCATATTTGTCTATTATTATATAGGATTGAGTTGTGTGTATTTGTCATTCAGCTGTGTGAGCATCCTTAGGACCATTAATCTGAATCTTTCTCTGGTATGTTGTTAGCCTCAATTTCATTTAATTCCCTTTCTGGTGATTCATTTTATTCTTTCCTTTGGGGATTGCTTTTTTGTCTTCCCATGTTTTCTTGTAATGTTTTAATTGTAGATCCAATTGCTTTGCTACCCAGGTTCTTTTGGTGATGGTGCTACTGGTGTAATCTCTCAGTTCTCCTGGGCTTGGTAATCTAGTGTAGCTCCCTACTTGAGCTATTTGTGTTCTCTTGATGTAGGCCTGTGAGCTGGAGAGGCACAACTGCAGTGTCTAGAAGTCAGCAGCTGTGAAGGGGGGTGTCCCAATTTTTGCTGACTTGCACCCTTGATTGAAATCACACATGCCCAGTGGGGACTCACAGTGGCACCCAGGAACCATCTGTTGGGGTGACAGGGCTCAGGGGACCTGCAGTCTGGAAAGGTGTGACTGTGGTGTCCAGAGTTCTGTAGTTGTGGGGTGGGTAGACTCACCTTTGGCTGCTGCACCTGTGGTGGATAGGCGCTCGCTCCCAGTGGAGGCTCACGGGTGCACCCACGGTACAGTTGCCAGTGAGGCACACTGAAGCACTCTGAAGGGCCCTGGCAGTGCAGTTGCATAATTGAGGCATTGGTGTGCAGGTATCCAGGATGAGTGAATTCAGAATTTCTACTGCCTGGGGGTAGTGTGCCCCTTTTGTCTAAGATCACACCCAGGGAGAGCTCACAGTGGCTCCCATGAGCATCCTGTGGATAGATGGGCTCAGGGTGCCTTCCTGTTGGAAATGCTCATCTGTGGAGGTGTGTTTGCCAGTGCCAAGCTCTTAGGCACGCTGAGGGGCCCTGGCACTGAGGTTGAGCAGCTGGGGTGGCTGTGGGCAGTTATTCAGGGAGAGGGAATTCAGAATTTCTACTGCGGGGCAGGGCACCCTAATCTGTGCAGAATCATCCCCAGCAGAGTCTCACAGATGCTCCCCCAAGCGCGCTTTGGATAGATGGGCTCAGGGAGCCTGCTCCTTGGAAATGTGCGAGTGTGGAGGTGCCTTTGCCTGCACAGATCTCTGACACACTCTGAGGGGCCCTGGCAGTGAAGTTGCACACCTGGGGTGTTCGCGGGTAGTTATTCAGGAAGAGGGAATTCAGAATTTCTACTTTGGGGCAGGGCACCCTTGTTGTGCAGAATCACACCCAGCAGAGTCTCACAGCTGCTCCCCCGGGCACGCTGCGGATAGATAGATGGGCTCAAGGGGCCTGCCTGTCAGAAATACGCATCTGTGGAGGTGCCTTTTCCTGCGCAGATCTCTGAACGCAGTCTGAGGGGCCCTGGCACTGAAGTTGCACAGCTGGGGTGTTCGTGGGCAGTTATTCAGGAAGAAGGAATTCAGAATTTCTACTTCAGGGCCGCATGCCCTTGTCTGTACAAAATCACACCCACTGGAGCTCCCAGGGGCTCCCAGGCACTGCCTATGGAGTGGTGTACCCTGGATGCCTGTGCACTGGAAACACGTGAATGTGTTGTCCAGAGTTCTGCCACTGGGGATGGGGAAGTTGCACTTTACTGCTGCCGAGCAGTGCACCTTTGGAGATAGAGGTCCCAGGGTCTGCGGGTCTGTGGGTAGGGTAGCAGGATTTAGGCTGGAGTGGCTGCTAGGTCACGGGGCAATTCAAGGCCTGTCAGGTTGGTGGTGCTTATAAAGGCCGTCCTCTCCTTCAAGATGGTGTGGGCTGCATGCCGGAGTCCCACAGTCCGGGGAGTGCCTGCACTGGTGGTAGTCTCTCCATTTCCAAGAGAGCCTGATCTGCCAGCCCCTGCTGCTCCTACGGGGATTTAACTGTCCCTTACTCACTCACATACACCACACACATCCACAAACTCTCTTTTCATAGCTTCACTCACTCACTTCATCTCCCTCACCTCTGTCCTGCCAGCCGCCATCTTCTAGTCCCCTGATATCCATAATGATCTCATTTCTGCCTAACTGGCCTGCCCATCATTTGCCTTCACATTATGTATCAAAATTAACTATTTTGTTAGCATTTTCCTGAAAACATCATGAACTCCTTCTCATCTCTGTGATTTTGAAGGTAACTTCTCGATGCTTAGAATGCATAAACCCAATTTTAATTGGCTTACTCTGAGCAAACCTCCGCAATTCAGCTGACACATCAATGTCTCCAAGAGGCTTTTCCTGGTGGATACCCCTCCACCTCCTGGGTTAAATGAGCCACACTTGTTTTCCCATGGAAATTGCTCCTCACTATATTTTAGCATGTATTCTCATTTTGTGATTATTAGTTTACTTTCTATTCCTCACTCCCAAATGAAATGATGCATAGGTCTTTCAAGACAGAAATAATTTTATTTATGGCTCCATTTTTAAGTTATAACTCCTAATAGAGTACATGCACAGATAGTGCTAAAGAAGTTTCTTAATGAAATTATGAATTAAGGATGAGGCTTGTAAATTTCCAGTTCCCTACAGTTATAATCAAATGCTATCACATTACTTTCATCAGCATGACAGTAAATTACACCATGCAAATGTATAGAAATATAAGTCAATCAGGACAATTTACTTGTCTCCTAAGAGAATAAGCCCCTGTGTTTGGTGCTAAAAAGCTTAACATATTATTCTGGCCCTTTAAAGCACTTACAATACAGCTGGGGGTAACCAATGAATTTTAATTAGAATTATAACTAGCATATAACAGTACTACTTTATTGATTTTCTAAATTGTACTAAGCACTGTGCTAGGAATAAAATAAATTAAATGTAACACAGCAATTTTCCTTAAGAACCTAACATTTTAATCTGGAGACAAACAAGACACAGGTAATTAAATCATTGCTCAATAGTACTCTATAGAAGTATAAACTTGAAACTAATGGAACTAACCTAATGAGAAGGAGACTCTAAATATTTTCTCTTTGATTAGCCACAGTCTCACCTATCCTCAATCTAGATGTTTTGATCAGCAATTAAATATTTTTAAAAAAATTTCTAGACAAACAGTTGCAGATAAAGCTCATCTCCAGTGGCATCTTCCATATTTGGAAGAACACCTTCACATTGCATAAGAGGAAAAATAATTTCCCTTCTGCCCTTCAGAGTTCTTGTAATAATAAACAGATTAACAAGAGAATAATAAACAAGAATGTCCTAGCATCTATACTGTGCCTCATGTGTGTGGGGAGAAACCAAGGAAAAATGAGTAACTCTCTTGGGTGGCTTAGAAATCCAGCTTAGATACCATCTTTAGTGAAAGATGAAAGGAACAAAGATGTGGGAGGTCAGTGATAGAGAGTTACCAGGACAAGCTAGTTAAACAAGAATAAGACTTGTTATGCAGATTTAAGCACCCATTTTTCTCCATCAATAAAATCATTTTGTGATTTAACCTTTCTATTCCTGGTAGAATGGAGAAACCCTTACAAATGGAGATTCATTTTATAAATGTAAATTTCCTGTACAAAAGCGGGTAACTTCCACTTTGTTTTCAAAATTTTTCCTGTGTCTGGTTTCTCACAACATTCTTCTCAAAATAATTCTATATCAAAGAGTAATATTTTGGGGTGTTGTATTTTGTTGTCCTCCAGATCCCTCTTACAAATATAGCTTTCTGTAAGTCAACTGAAAATTGCACAAACTGAAAGTGGTCACCAACCAAGGACCACCAGAAGGAACACACAGACCGGTAGCCAAACAAAGGTGGCTTATTGCTTATGACAATAAGAACAGCATACACAATAGGGAATCAAGTCGCCTGTCAGTGACAAGAGTAGAAAGGGCATATTGTAGGATTTGAGCTTACTTTACATGATTCGTAGGAGAGTTCAAATAAGCAGAATTTCCTATAGACTAAGTAGTCAGGTAGAGGAGGAGCAATTCCATGATTGCATATAATCAATAATTGTTGTCTAGTAGACAAGAGGAATGGCGTGGGGCCAGATTTGTAATTGGTAATGTAGCAGTCATTCATGTTGCTGGGAGAGCAGAAAGTTTAGTTGTTTTTGTGTTTTACACACTGTGTTTTTGTTTCTGTCTGGGCTCAGACAGGATGACAAAATGGTCTCTTTCATTTTGCTTCATCAAAGCCATTGATTGATCAAATCCAGTTTCTCAGTGTTAGTGAAGGGGTTTTTAGGGGTAAAATAGGCAGGTTTTAGGAAATTTTAGGAATTAAGTGGTCCATGGAAAAAGCACAGGGCTACAGAGCTGCAAAGGGTACATTTCCATAAGACAAGGGAACTGGGAGTGGCAGAGGTTACGTTTCCATAAGATAAGGGAGCTTAGAGTAGCAAAAGGTACACATTTACAGAATAAAGGGAAGGAAGGCCCTCATTAAAAGAGGGAGGAAGAAAAATCCAGGCAGGATAGGAGAACAATAAGGTAGGAAAAGGAGGGAACCTCACATACAACACGTGAGACTTGCACTCAGGAGTTGCTATAGTGACTAAATCAAAGGGAATAGTGACCCATCAGAGGGGATATTGAGGCACAAAATACTGCAGCCTTTATAAACCATGGAAAAAGGGACTCAGGGGGACTCTTGACCCCACCCACATGGGAGTCCTTGCTGTGGGACTCTTCCTCCTTCCCCACCTGGGAGCCTGTGTTTGTTTCTCAATAAATTTCCACCTTTGCTATGCCATTTTTCATCCGTGGTTTCATTCTTCAGCTCCACCAGGCAAAAAGCCCATGGAACCATCCTGGCCAGGGGAACTCGCTCATTCCAGTCCAAATTTCCCATTTCATAATTGTGCATCAGCCAGGAAATCTTCATAAGTCAACCCTCTTTAAGTCAAATGGTGATTCTGTCCCTTTTCTGTCACCTGTATGATTTGGGAGGCTGAAAGACACCTGCCAGCCACTTAAATTGCTCTGCCATCTAAAAAGCAGGCATCTCCCTCTCTCTCTTTCACTGCTCCTTTCTAGATGAACTCTCCATCTCCAAGGCCAAAGAAAAGCGGGCATGGGTCAGTCAAGTAAAAGCCACTAGGGTGACTGCCCCTAGAAGAAAAAGTCTCCCCTGTCAGGATACACTGGTGCCACTTCGGGTTGGGTTAGAACCTTACGCTGCTGCCAGTCTCAAGACAAAGCCTAGCCATTGACTAAATGAGTGCTTGAGTCCCTGCCCAGCTCCAAAGATCAAAGAGGCAAATTCTTCCCCCTGCTTCAAGAATCTCAAATGTCCTTACCTGAGTAAAGGACCTCGCAGGGCTGTCTGGGGTTGAACCCCAAGATGTGCAGGGGCCTCACAGGATATTAACAACACATGTACCAGTAATTAAACTCTGACCCGTCAGGAGATGCAAATAAGGGTTGGTCACCCAGCATTCCGATCCTAGCAGCTGTCTTGGACAGCCAGGAGAGAAACTGAGACAGGTTTCCAAAAACACCACGCTTCTGACCCACTCCGTAAGTCCACTCCCCTGGCCCAGATCCCGAGCAGGTTGTAATCGGAGAGTCATCTGCCTTTCCTTCTGCTTTCTATCTCAGTCAGGCCAAATAGCATCAGCCAGTAAGACCACTGCCTCCTGCAGTCCACATCCCACTAAGCGTAACTCCTCAGTCTCCATTTGTGCAGGCCTCTCTAGTAAGGGTCCTAAGGGAACACTTTTAGGTGAGAGTTAAGATAGGCTGGGCCAGCCAACTTTTTTCCACTCCTGGCATAGGAGCCTGACCCCCTTACTGTGCGTGGCAGCATTACAGCCAGATGCAGCTGTTAAATTGGTCCATTAATTACTAGGTCACTTGCCTCTCACCTTTATTGTGATCTCTGTGAAATGAATCTGGAATTGTGAGCTGTCTTTTTCACTCTGTTATTTTGAAACTAAGTGTGTAAAAGGAATGCTAGTGACTCACTTTTCTTGTCTGTTGAAAGAAAAAGAAAGGAATGTCTGAGGCATGGTTATGCATTTTTGAAGGACCTGGAAAGAGGGCTTGAAGGCTAATTCGAAAGTGTGAAATTTGTGAAGGTTGCTTAAGTGATAAGAAGGAAAAGAGAAATGTTACCCTAAGAAAGTTTAAACAAAGGCCAGACCACTAGCTAATTCTAGCCTGCCTGTAACTAACAAGCCATTATCCCCCCTCCTTCCCCTTCGCCAGCCTGAAGCAAAAAGGGAGGTGTCGGGGGAGGACAGCTTTAGTCTGAGAAGTGGCTATTCGGTTTCAAAGCAGCAGAATGAGGTTATGAGGTAACTAGGTGATATTCAGCAGAGGAACTTCAAGACTTAATTTTAAGGCAAGGCTTGTGTTCTCAGGACTTCCTACTTCCTGGGCCTTCTCGCCCACACCCAATAATCTAGGATAATTCGACGTGTTATGGCCTGTGGCCTGGCATTTGCCAACCCGCCCAGGTGCTGGGGGAAGGGCAGGGCGGGGAAAGTCACAAAGCCCCGCCCAGCATCTTGCCATTAACTGTTCCAGGTGCAGCATCAGTAGGAACAGGACAGGGTGGTCCCAAGGTGTGACTTACACATCGCGGAGCCTGCTTGTGACTTCACGTACCGAGCAGGAGGCGGAAGGAAAACAGACTGGCTGCAGGGCGGGCAATCCCAGCTTGGCTGCTTTTGTGCTCATGGGGGCGGGATGCAAGGGAAGGGACGGACGGGTGGTAGGCGTATCCTCCCAGTGTTTTCTCCACAGTTCAAAGTATATCGTATGTGTCTGTACTTCTGTGGCATTACTACGATATAACAATTAATTGGCCAAATTAAAAGGGATTAATTCTGTGGTCCAGACCAAATCTTTAATGTTAAAACTGGCTTAAATTGGATAATCTTGGGTTCAGTATATTTGGCAGTTCTTCCGAGTGTAAGATTTCAACCATTTAACTTTGTGACATCCCAAGGGTCCTGGGGTGACACAAAGATCTATTCTCTCTTTCTAAAAAGAAATATTTCTGAACTAAATTAGACCAGTTCAATATACTTGAAATCACATGAGGAAGCACTGTCAATCAAAAATTAATAACAACGTTCTATTTAGATACATATACTTTGAATGTTATAGAGGTTTCAGTCTGCTTCAGAAAAGAACTTGCACAGATTCAGAGCCAAGGCCAAACAGAAAACTTTCAGAAATGACATATATCCAGTCAGAGACATAGGGCAAGTGTGATAATTCTCTGTGTCTGCCAGTGACACTCTGGGTATTTCATCTGTTGGGGTTTATAAATTGTTTTCAATGTTTAATACGCCATCTGCAATAAGCCACGCACCACATGTTACTCTTTATATACAAATTGTTTGTTGTACTAAATGTTGTTGTCTATCAATTGCATTTTAAACAAATCTATAACCATGCCATTTTTGAATTTTGTCATGTTGGACAGCCATTGATTTACTATAGTGCAAATAAGTCTTGAGAAAAACCCATGGAAAGGACTCTGACTTGCTCTAAATTGCAGGCTACTAAGCAGGTCATATCTTTGAACTGGATGAGAGTTTGTAGAACTTTGGGGAATTATTAATCAGAAATAACAAAAAATGTACATATATAGAAGGTGGTACCCCCTTCTTAGCATACCTAAGTAAAATATACAGGTGAACCCTAGTCTTAAAAAGGGGAAATTTAAAAATCTCTTCCACCAATGTTCACAAAGTGACTTAAATGTTTTCTCACCATTAATAAGAACTAAGAAGGTGTGCCTTTTACCAAAATTGTTCCCTGCAAAGCAGGGTGTGTGTGTGTGTGTTTGTGGGGTGTGTGTGTCCATTTCACCCAGGTTGTCCAGTTTGTTGGGATATACTTGTTCATGGTATTAGCTTGGAATCCTTTGTATTTCTGTGGTGTTCATTGTAATATTGCCTCTTTCATCTCTGTTTTCATTGATTTGGGTCCTCTCTGTTTCTTGTTGAGTCTACTTAGGGGTTAGTTAATCTTGTTTATCTTTTCAAAGAACCAGCTCTTCAATTCCATTAGTCTCTATGTCATTTATTTCCACTCTGATCTTTACTATTTTATTCCTTCTACTTCCTCTGGGCTTCTCTTACTGATCTCTTTCTAAGTCCTTTATTTGTAAGGTTAGATAGTTATTCATGCTTTTTCTTGTTTCTTGAGGTAAATCTATAATGCTATGAACTTCCCTCTCAGAACTGCTTTTGCTGTGTCCCATAGGTTTTCTTTGTTGTGTTTTCATTGTCACTTGTTTCAGGACTTTTTTTTTTTAATTTATTCTTTGATCTCACTGGTAACCCATTTATTGTTTAATAGCATGCTATTTAGCTTCCATGTATTTGAGTGTTTCTGAGTTTTTTTTTAATTTTTATTTTAATTGATTTCTAGCTTCGTGCCACTGTGATCCATGAAGATGTTTGGTATATCAATCTTCTTGCATTTGTATAGATTTGTTTTGTGTGATAACATGTGGTCTGTCTTTGAGAATGTTCCATGTGTGCTTGAGAAGAATGTATATTCTTCTTTGGGGTTAAATATTCTGTAAATATCAGTTAGATTAATCTGATCTAGTGTGTCATTTCAGGCCTCTGTTTCATTTTTGAATTTTTTATTTAGGAGATCTATCTGGTAATGTCAGTGGGTGTTAAATTCCCCTACTATGACTGCATTTCTATTGATCTCTCCTTTAAAGTCCATCAAGAGGTTTTGTTTTGTTTTCTTTTTGTTTGTTTGTTTGTTTGTTTTTGTATTTGGGTGCTCCTGTATTGGGTTAATATATGTTTACAAGCATTACATTTTCTTGTTGAATGATCGCCGTTAGTATTATATAGTGGCATTCTTGTTCTCTTTTTATGGCCTTAATTGTGAAGCCTATTTTGTCTGATATGAGTATTGCTACCCATCTTTTTTTCCTTTTAATTTGCATGGAATTATTTTTTTCCATCCCTTTACTCTCAGTCTGTGTGTATCTTTTGTTCTGAGGTGGGGTTTTTGTAGACAGCATATCTATGCATCATGTTTTCTTATCCATTCAATCACCCTATGTCTTTTGACTGGAGCATTTAATTCAGTTACATTTAAGGTTATTATTGATAGGTATTTATTTATTGCTATTGTTACTTTCTTTATGCATCTTTCTCTCCTTTTCTCCTTTTTTCTCTCCTTTTCTTCTTCTTTTTAAAGTAGTCCCTTTAACATGTCTTGCATTGCTGGTTTGGTGGTAATGTACTCCTTTAACCTTTTTTCTCTGTGAAACTTTTTATTTCACCTTCAATTTTAAATGATAGCCTTGCTGGAAACAGTAGTCTTGGATTTAGTCACTTGCTTTTCATTACTTTGAGTACTTCATGCCACTCCCTTCTGGCCTGAAGTGTTTCTATTGAGAATTCAGTTGACAATATAATGGAAACACCTTTTTTAGGTAATTTTCTGTCTCTCTCTTGTTGTCTTTAATATTCTTTCTTTGTCTTTAACATTTGCCATTTTGATTATGATGTGTCTAGGTATGGGTCTCTTGGGGTACATCTTGATTAGGATTCTCTGTGCCTCCTGAAAATGTGTGACATTTTCCTTCACTGGGTTGTGGAATTTTTCTGTCATTATTTCTTTAAACAAGTTCCCTGTTCTTTTTTTTTTTTTTCCACTTTCTTCCCCTTCTAGTGTTTTTGTAATGTGGATGTTGTTACCTTCCATGTTGTCCCTGTCCCAGAGCTCCCTTAAGCTATCTTCCTGCTTTCTAATTTTTTTTTTTTCTATTTGGTGCTCCAATTGGGTATTCATATCTACCTTGTCTTCCAAATCAGTGATATGATCCTCTGGTTCATCCAATCTACTTTTAATTCCTCCCAGTGTGTTCTGGATGCCCTATATGTTATTCTTCATTTATGTCTAGGTATATATTCTATATGCTGCTATAGTTCCCACTGAGTTCCTTGTAATTTTCACTAAGCTCCTTAAGCATCTCTATAACCATTACTTTGAGCTCCTTGTCTGATAGGTTACTTGCTTACATTTTATTTAGTTCTTATTTTGGGGATTTCTTCTTTTCTTTCATTTGGGCTGTTTCTTTGTCTCCACGTTTTAGTTTTCTTTTTATATTTCTTTCTATGTATTACATAGAACTGCTAAGCCTCCAGTATTTGTGTGATGGCCTTATGTAGAAAGTGTCTTGAGGGTTTAGGTGGTGCAGTCTCTTTGACCTCCTGAGCTGGATGCTTTAAGAATGTTCCTTGTGTGCATTATGTGGGCACTTGTATTATAATTGGGACTTGATTTTTGATGCCCTTTCATGGGAGAGATATCCACTTTGACTTTCTGAGAGTGAGGTTCAACCCCAACTGTATTGTGCCAACTGTTATTCAGGTGCTGACAGAACAGAGCAAGACATAACAGGACCAACTCAAAAATACTATGAAAACCAAGGTATGCAAAGCAATAACAACTGGAAAGACTAAGAAGGAAAAAGAAGAGAAAGCAAAGCAGATAATAATAATAATAATAATAATAATAATAATAATAATAGAATACTAAAAGGCATGCAACCAAAGACTTACGGGGTATATTGAAAAAAATGAAGAAGAAGAAATGGCTATATGGAAGTAAGGAGGAATGTAAAAGAACTAGTATAGGAAGAAAGAAGAAAAAGAAACAAAAAAATAAATGCAATAATAATAATGAATTTATAACAATAATGGATATATTGATGTAAACAGGAAAAGTAAAATGGAAAATAGTAAGAAAAGAAAAAATAAAATAAAATGAGAAAAATTAATAATAACAATAAGAAACAAAAGGAAATAGAATCAAAGGAAAGGAATAAATTAGATATGCAAGAAAAAAGAGAATAAAGAAAAAAAAAGGGGGGAAATCAAACAATAGAAACTAAAACACACACACACAAAAAAAAATTACTCACACACACATACACACCAAAATACAAAACCACACACACTCACTCAAAAACCTTTCATTCTGCTATTTGTGGAGCTCACTGGATTTTGCCCTGATGTTGTTGAATCTGGTTCAGGTGTGTCTATCCTGGCTCCCTGGGAGCTTCTCTGATGCAGATCAATGTGAGTCACTGTCCTTTTCTTGCCCTGGGCAACCAATAGGGCCCCTATAGGTTGAAGCCCCTAATAGTCCAGTGGGCAGGGACTCCTTAGCGCAGAGGCTGGGTCTGCCTAGAGCAGTGATGGCGAACCTATGACAAGCGTGTCAGCACTGACACGCGTAGCCATTTCTGATGACACACAGCCACTGAGGCGGCCGCATGCCGAGGATGAAACATTTGCGAAATAATGATTTTTCCTCAAAGTGACACACTACCCGAGTTATGCTCAGTTTTTTGGCGAAGTTTGACACACCAAGCTCAAAAGGTTGCCCATCACTGGCCTAGAGTCTCACGCCTGGATTGTCCGTGTTCTGCATTGTTCTCCCTTCCCCCACGGAGCTGGGCTCTGCAGGGGTATCCTGGTCTTCACCGGGATGGTTTGATGAGACCTGTGTTGGGAGTGGTGCCAGTAGTTTGTATGAGGAGCGGGTAACATTTCCTCTTCTAATGCCTCAGCTCTGCTTGGTTTGCTAGCACCTTCTGTCTGCCATCTACAGGGAAACAGATTTCCATCTCAGGGCTGTTCTGCCTTGCCTCGGGTTGCTGAAGGTCAGATCAGAAGCAGCTGTTTTGCCAGGAAAGAGGGCGCCTCCCATGTGTCCCAGCTGGGCAAGGCTGATCCTCTGTCCTGGACCTACTGACCAGTTCCCTTTTTGCTCACCAGCATAATCTCTTCAAGAAATAGAGGGTCCCCCAGATTCAATGCAGGGTGTGTCCTCCAGTGTAGGCTGGCCCTGAGTGCCACTGTGTGGCCAATCTCACGTTTCAGGAGGATCTTCCCAGGCTGCTCCATGGCAGGGTGCTAGCACTACTCTATACAGGGACCTGAGGTCTCCTCTCTCAGTCCCAGGCACTCCCGTCTCACATACAGATCTGCAGCCTTTTCAGTCTCCTCAGGTCTTCAGTTTAATAGGTCCAGATCAAGGGAGGCTACATCTACCTCCCAGCCTTTAGCTCAGCTCCTGTCCTGAGCCCTGGTGGTGGAGCCCCGAATCTAGGGCAGTGGTGGCAGCAGTGGCAGTGGTGGTAGCAGTGGCAGTGGCAGTGGATGAGTACACAGCAGGGGTGAGAGTCCTGCTGGGTCAATGGCAATCAACTGGTGATGTTACAGAGTCAAGGCTGGGTCCGTGACGGTGGTGTGGGGTCAGGCTGGGCACGTGCCAGGCTCGTGGAGGTTCCCCCAACCCCCCTGTGTCTGCTGCAGGCACGTGGGGTCTGGATTGTGACCTCGGTGGTTTAGTGGAGTCCAGCGTGGGATGCACATGGGTTTGGGCCCAGGTCACATGGAGTGCGAGTCCGGGTGGTGACCAGGCATGGCACCTAGCTGTTGCTGCTCCTCCAGCCTCCTCCCAATGAGGACCTTGGAAACCCTGCAAGATGTTGAGGTCTCTGATGCAGAGTAGGGCCTGGGGAGTGGCTGTGGTGGAAGCAGCGGCTCATTGGCTAGGAAAGCCCTGAACTTCTGCATGTTCTGCTCCTTCTCTCTCTCTCTCTCTCTCTCTCTCTCTCTCTCTCTCTCTCTCTCTCTCACACACACACACACACACACACACACACACACACTCGCCCTGCCCTCGCCCTCACACACTCACACTCCAGCCCTACAGGCAACCTTGTTGGAATCCTCTTGTTATGCGCTTAATAAGAAACTATCAAGGAAAAGTAAGGATTCCCTGTGTTATTAAAATTATTTACTGTGCTCTATATTATCAGGTCTTCAATTGCTCACGCAACCAAATGTTTTAAATTTTATAAAAGCTATTTTTTGTGTGTTTAATTTAAATGTCTATAATCGCCTGTAAAGTATTTGTTACCAGAATTAAATAGATTATTAAAGTAAGGGAATCTTTCTTTACAAAAGGGGGAAAAGAAAGTAATTTGGCTAATCTGAGATTTAGAAAGTGGGTTTAATTCATTTCCACCCTTTTCAAGGATAACAATGTGCTTACTAGTGATTTGTATTGTTCTTGGGTAGAAGCATTCCCATATTGAAGGGTTAGAGCCACAGCAGTTACAAAATACTTCAGGAAAAAATAATTTTTTCTGCTTAAAAAATCTCACAAAGTTCCATAGTGATTGAGGAAACCCACTTCACAAGACAAAATCTACACCAGGTATGCAAAATTTGATCACTATTAATCTCAAAATTGTGCTTTCTATTGTCTTGGATGGATCTGGATTTAGCTATATCTGAAAAGAATTAAAAGTAATGGAACTGAAAGAAATCAAGAGCTAAAAAAGCAACAACCTTAATCTTAGGTGTTTTATATTGATGGCATTTAAAATTGTACAACTGAATTTATTTGCTATACACATAAACTGGTGTTGTAATTTAAAAAGTACCACTTACATCCACACAAAACTTGAATCATACTCTAATTTAAAACAAAACATAATAATGTGTGTATGCTTCAACTTGCTGTTTGTGAAATTGCAATAGTTAATGGAACAAAATTTCTTATGAACATAATACTCACATGTAGCAAATTATACCAATTAATCAAACAACTCAAATTTATAAATGTAAAGGCCAAATATACCTGAATTTCTAAGCACTCATCTCAGCATTTTATCTAACTGCCACCCATTAAGAGAGAAATTTTAAATATTTCTCCCTTTTCAATATCTCATCCTACTTTTAGTGAAATCTGGAAAATAAGTTTTTTTCTGCTTCAAGGAAAATGCCAATCCATCACATGGCACATTTTAACTCTAATGACATTATGTACAAATCATTACCTTTAAAATTACATTAAATATTATCTATAATAACATATTTAAGTTGCTGGGCTTATTCCTTCTGACATCACTTAAATGCATTTTGACTTTAAACGTTGGCATGAGCTAGAAAAGGAGGCTCCCAAGTGGGCTCCATGCTGTTTCAAAGACTGGATAACAAATTGTACTACTCACCACTGCTCCAGTTTGTTTAATGTACCTCATTGTCAAGATGTTGATGTTCTGTATAACCAGGTGCCTAAAATCTCCTATAAAGACTCAAGTGATGGTTGCATAAAGAAGAGAAATGATATTCCACCTAGTAATTATCTCCTTTAGTTTCGAATAAGCTACTGTGCATGAATTGCTTAAAAATACATCTGAATCAAGAAGATACAAGCTCACTAAGCTTATAAGTCTGATTATCTTTTGCCAATTTCTCTTGATTTACTCATTATTTGCAATGTGAATGCCTGTTCCTAATCTTCATTCCTTTTTTTTATTCCAGCAATTTACAACTCAGTGTTGAAAGGTCTTGTTAAAACTTCACTAATTCAATGCCTCATGGAAAAAAAAATCACTTCAGAAACTTTCCAGGTTAAACAGATACCTGATGAAACCCTTAAAGGTAGGTGGCTATAGGCTATAGCCATCAATTCCCACCAGAGGACTACATGGACCCAGAACAGGTGGCCAAACCACTCAAGCATTGACATGGGGTTAAACACAGCCCAAACATACTGGCCTGATGGGTATCAACACTGTCTGCCAACAGGTTTTGGTCAAAAGGGGAAAATGTGGACCCCCAAGAAGAAAGATTTATCTGATGTGAACCCCAAAAAGAAATTAATCTGCTGAAATGGACTCCCTATGGTCAACCAAAAGCCCAAATTTTATAAATAACTAGGAGCCCAGTGCATGAATTCATGCACCTTGAAAGGAACTGTGGGCTGTGAGGCTGCAGTAGGCACAGGGGCGGGTCTCGGCCCATCCTCCACACCAATGCCCAGCCCCTCCTGCCACGGCCCCCAGTCCCCTGTCTGCCGGCAGCCCCTCTCCCACTGCCGCTGCTCCCATGGACCTGGCCCTGCTAGCACTGCTGAAGGCGCAGAGCAATTGGGGTTGGTGCCATCAGCAGGTGCAAGTGACAGCTGCTGCCCTGATAGCCCCTCAGGAGCAGGGGGAGGTGGAGAAGCCCTGAGGGGTGATAGGGGCCAACAGCCGCCACTCGCACCCACTGATGGCACCAAGGGATCTGGGCCAGGGCTGGGCACCAGCAGTGGGTGTGAGCAGCAGCTCCGACGCTGGCAGCCAGTGTGAGCAGGACTGGCGCTGACAGCAGGTGCGAATGCCCGATGGGACTGCGGCATGTGGGAGCAAAGAATTTTCAGTAACCACCAGCAGGCTCGCCCTGCTGACAGCAATTGAACCTTCCTTGGTCTGGCACCCCTGCTCACCTGCTCCACCATCCTGCTGTGGCTGACACCTGCTATGTTCTGCGCACGCCCCCTTGTGGTCAGTGCACGTCATAGCAGCCAGTTGTTTGGTTGTTCTGGTTGTTCCGCTGTTTGGTCTATTTGTATATTAGCCTTTTATTATGTAGGATGAGAGCCTAGCAGCCATTGGCTGATAGGACCTCTCAGACACTCTGTGTGTAGGTAGGACGCTCTGACTAAACTCTCAGCATCCTGTACTACACCTGCCTGTTTATGCCCTCTGAGTCAGTCACTGCAGGGAAACCTGGGTTTGTGTTTCTGCCAAAAACTGAGACTTGCCTCGTCCAATCAGAACTATACAGTTTGGAACCTCCCAGTGCCAAACTGGAATTACAACTAAATTATAGATCAATCAAACTGAATAACTAACTGAAGACTAGCTGAACAGAAGTTTTATAACCAACAACCTATGGAAGAAGCCACATAGTGACTGATAGGAAGGGTGGAGATGCAGAAAGTGCTCGCCCCACACTCGTGTACAGTAGTTGAGAATCCAGAGGGATCTGAACTGGCAAGGTCTCCCTTAAGAAGTGAGGGTCTCAACTCCATGCTAGGCTCCTCAACTTGGAGAATCACAACTGGAAAGAAGAATCCACATATGAAAATCAGCAGAGATTGAATCCACCAAAGAGAGAAGAGACTCTTAAAACCTAGGAACCCTCTTAAAGAGCCAAGGCAAAATATCTCATTCTTGTCCACTCCCTCATGACTCTGGTAGAGGGAAGATCACTTGGAGCAACCTGCAGTCATGCAGAGATTGAGTGGGTTGTGCAGCCCTGAGTAGAGAACTGGAGGGTCAGCTGCCAAGGCTCCTGTGCTGAGTCAGTCTCCCACACCACCCACAGACAACATCTTCCCTGGGTTGAGCACACCTCTCTCTATACTGCACCAGCCTAGCAGAGTGCACAGCTGCCATCCTCCCAACTCCTGGTGGCCCTACACTGACAAGCCAGTGCCCTGTAGAAAAGTCCCGGAGCAAAACAAGTGGCACACATTAACATGAGGGCAAGTGAAACAGCTGTGAGAACCACCCTAAGATAAGGTCACTACTAAAAAGAGCTCCTGGTGGTGAACTGGACTCACATTTAAAAAGCAGAGCCCAGCAGCCATTTCTACACATGAGAGTGCAGGCTTCTCTCCTGCAAACTGCACTTCGGTGAGCGCTTGCACTAAGCCTCCTGCCTTTGCACTGAACTGCCTGCCTGCCCTGCGGTCCTGCCATCTGAGCAGCCCTTGTAAAGGACTTCCTGGAATCCTGTTTTAACAAATAGGACTGAGACACTTCCATCCAATCAACGCTATGCTGCTATATATCCCGCAGCATATTCATTGATCAATCAGAGCAGTCCATTATGAGCAAACAGGATAGTGCCTTTTGGAACTATCAAACTGTGAGGATTTGGAGTCCTCATTTGCATGAGGATGGGCAAATCAGCGGCCAGTGCCAGGGATTTCTCTCTATATAAGTCAGCTCCCCTGTGGCTCAGAGCACACTTCCCTTCCCACTGAAGATGAGAGACTGTCTCCCCAGCTGAAGCTAAAACTTTGAAGATATCTCCTCTGACCAGAACAGAGCAGCCTGGAGCAAACTAGAGTGGAAGAGAGCTGTCTAGCAAAGGAAAGCCCCTCCTAAGGGCTGCCCCACCTGAGGCCTATCTCACAGCCATGCTGTTCTTCAGCTGTGCTATATCACAAATGAGCTGTTTGCACTGCACGAAGTTTCCTTCAATGCACCCCAACTTGGGGATTTCTGTGGGCATTGAATTGATGCCAACCACCATTGGTTGACAGTTTGTATTTTAATTGAGGTGAACTTCCTCCTCTTTCTCTTCTACTTTTTCTTGAATTCTCTTCTTTTTCTTCTTATTTTTCTTTTGCTGCCTAATTTTTTTGTTTGTTTTTTCCTGTCTGAAAGCCTGCAGACGGGACCAAGAAAAATAGGTATCCTTGCCACACTGGGTGTAGAGCACGATGGCCCAGAGGCAGGCTATCAGTGCCTGAGACAGTAATGCGTGGATCCAGGGTGAGGCTGTGCAGTCTGGCCTATATAATCAGGCCTCAGTGGTATGGGAGTTGAATTCTCAGTGGGTTAAAGAGATCACTAGGGAGGGAGCATCTCTATGTATGCCAGAGCCCAAGTGGGGGCAAAGGGTATCCTTAAGGAAGAGAGGACGGCAATAGCTGTGACAAAGAGATGGTTACATACAAGGAGACTAGAAATAAGTAAATATATTAAGGATAGTTGAATCCAGTCTTCTCAGTATTGAACAATAGAGTTAAAGATACTAACCCAGAATAAAGAAAATACTAAATACAAAAAACCTTCAAATGAAATCTATAAAATTGGATAGGAAATAGAGACACCTTTACAAACTCATGGTTTTCAACATACACAGATAGATGTAGAAACAATCAGTTATAAAAGTATCCGCAATATAAACGTGTGGTTGCACACATGTATGGAAATACATAGCTATATTCCCTGACTCTCCAGTGAAGTGCCTTGGGAACAGTAGTGGATGGAACAAATACTTATATTTGGGCTTCTAAATATAGTTCTCCAATGAAAGGAACAGAGAATCCAATTTAAAAAATGGGCAGGAGAAGAAAAACATTGAAGAGACATTTCATCAAAGAAGATATGCAGATGGCAAATAAGTACATACAATGTGCTCAACACCATTAGCATTAAGGAGATGTAAATGAAAACCACAAATGAGATACAACATCTATTAGGATAACTAAACTTCGTGTTGGCAAGGATGTGGAAGAACCAAAAGCCTCATAAACTGCTGGTGTGATTGTCACATACTGTAAGCGTTTTTGAAAACAATTTACATGTTTCTTATGACATTAAACATGTGTCTTCAATGGGATCCAGCTATTTCACTTGTAAGTATTTACCAAGGAGAAATTAAAGCATATGTTTATGCAAAGACTACTGCATGAATGGTCATAGAAGCTTTATCAGCTGTAGCAAAAACACTGGAAATAGACCAAATGTCCATCAATAGCTGAATGGTTAAAAAAATTGTGATATATATTTACAACCAAACACTATTTAGTGACCTAAAAGAAGGATTTACTGATACATGCAATAACATGAATGAATCTCTAAATAATTAAAATAAGAGAAGCAAGATTTTAAGAGGATACATATTGTATGATTCCATTCATATAAAATTCTAGGAAGTGCAAGCTATGTATAGTGGCAAAAAGATCAGAGTTTAACTGTGTAGGAGGCGTGATGGGACAGGGAGGACAGGGTGGCAGGAAATGGAAAAATAAATGAGGAAATATTTAGGGTTTTAACGGGTGTTATAACTTGATAGTTGTATATATAAAACTAGAGGCCCTGTGCATGAAATTTATGCATGGGGGGAGGAGGGTAAGGGATGGTGTGTCCCTCAGCCCAGCCTGCACCCTTTCCAATCATTTAGTCCTATCCCACTGGGATCAGGCCTAAACAGGTAGTCAGACATTCCTCTCACAATCCAGGACTGCTGGCTCCCAACTGCTCACCTGTCTGCCTGCCTGATTGCCCCTAACCGCTTCTGCCTGCCAGCCTGATCACCCCCTAACCACTCCCCTGCCAGCCTGATCAATGCCTAACTGCTCCTCTGCTGGCCCAATTGCCCCTAACTGCCCTCCCCTGCCGGCCTGGTCACCCCCAACTGCCCTCTCTGCCAACCTGATTGCTCCTAACTTCCCTCATCTGCAGGCCCGGTCACCCCTAACTGTTCTCCCCTGCAGGCCTGATCGCCCCCAACTGCCTCCCCTGCTGGCCATCTTGTGGTAGCCATCTTATGTGCACATGGGGGTGGCCATCTTTGACCACATGGAGGCAGCCATGTTGTGTGTTGGAGTAACAGTCAATTTGCATATCACCTCTTTATTAGATAGGATTGTGCATTTTAAATATATGCATTTTTCTTGTATTCCAATCATTCCCCAATATGTTATGTTTTTTTTAAAAAAAAAGAAAGAAAAAAAACACCTCAATGGGATTTCCTGCATAATCTCTGGAAGAATAAAAGAAATACATTTTCCATAAAATGTCCTGTGATTAAAACATTGAAACCCTTTATGAAACAAGCAGGTATTTTAAATATCAATTTTTGGGGCTAAATATAGTATAAAAATCACTATACAAGGACATGATATATACATACGTGATTTCAGCCCTCTTTTGCTATGCATGGGACATATTCTAAGTGCTACTGTTTCACAAACTCAAAAGGATCTCATCTTTGAATGCCATCAAGTATGTGTTATCTCCACTGCTAGAAACCTGATGCTTTCATCATGTTTAGAAACATGTTTTTTAAGTAGCTTTATCCTCCCTCTCCATTTCTCTCCATGACTATCTGCTTCCAACATAAGTGTATGTAATCAGGGTAGTCTCATTCACATTTACAAACCTGATAATATAAATGTGGAAATATAAAAAAGGAATACCTTTTATATATTTACACTATCAGAAAAAAAGGAAAATGAAATAGAAACACACTTTATAATAATATCAAAAACATAACACATTTAAAATATGATTAACAGCGCTGGCTGGGTAGCTCAGCTGGCTAAGAGTGTTGTTCCGATGTGCCAAGGTTGGGGTTAATCTCCAATCAGGACACATACAAAAAGCAATTAATGAATGTATAAATAAGTGGAACAATGGGTTGATGTCTCTCTCTCTGTCTTCCTCTGTCTCTAAAAATCAATAAGAAAAATTTAAAAATAAAAACAAATACATTTAATAAAATATTTACAATTCTAGATGAAAGACAACAAAATACTTTGAGCAATTATGAAGATGTAAGTAAATAGAATATATACTTATTAAGATGTCATTCTTTCCATAGTCAATGCAAACCCTGTCAACACTCAGCAGTATTTGCTTTTGGTTTGTTTATTTGTTGATTTCAGTGGGGAGGGTTGTTGGCAATTAGCAATGTGATTCTAAAATTTGTAGAAAACCACAATTGATATAGGATAACAAAAGCAGAGAAGAAAAATAATTATAAATGTAGAAAGACTTGCACTACCTGAATATAAGATTAACTACAAGCTACAGTGATAAACACAGAGTGGCATAATATAAAAATAAAAATAAAAAGATCTATTAAACATAATCCAGAACTCCCTAAACAGATTCATATGTAAGGCCAATTATTTTCAACAGAAGTATCAAAATAAATCAATGGTAAATGTCTTTCCAAAATATGATACGAAAACCTAAATAAATCAATGGAAGATAATAAACATCAATTCCATTAACAAAAATTAATTTGAGATATATTATAAACTTAAATATAAAAGCTAAGATTATAAATTTTCTACTATAATACATAGAATATCTTTGTGACTTTGAGGTACGAAAATATTTATTAGAACCAATACAAAATACCTTAATCAAAAAGGAAAAAAATGATATACTAAACTTTATCAAAATAAAAATGTATATTCATTAAGACTGTAAATATATTTGTTTATTTATAATATATATATATACACACACACACACATATATATCACAAAGGACTAATGTTCAAAATATATAGAGAACTAATACCAATCTCTATATATAAAAGCCTAAGTGACTGGCCAACCATTTGACTGTCTGACCAGTAGTTATGATGCGCACTGACCACCAGGGGGCAGACACTCAATGCAGGAGCAGAAACCACAAACATGGAAACATGGAACAGACTGATGAATCTCAGAGGGAAGGAGGAAGGGGGGAGGGCGGGAAGAGATTAACCAAAGATCTTACTGGTATATGCATACTAGATTCCCGGTGTACTGATTCGTGCACTGGTGGGATCCCTTGGCCTGGCCTGCACACTCTTGCAATCCAGGACCCCTCAAGGGATGTCAGAGAGCTGGTTTTGGCCCAATTCCCTCAGGCCAGTCCAAGGAACCTATCGCCGCCCCCCCATGCACAAATCTGTGCACCGGGCCTCTAATGTGTACTATAAAACAAAACCCACTTAAAATTGACAAAAAAAAGTGGAATAGATATTCCACTATATAAGGTATAAGCAAGGCAAGAATATAAAAAGAACTTCAACATTATTAGTATTCATGAAAATTCTAATTAAATTTGCATCTATTAGAAAGACTGAAATCCAAAACACTGACATGAGCAAATGTTGGTACTGACATGGAGAAGCCTGAAGTCTCAGACTTTATGAGTGGGAATGTGATTAGGTACAACTATCTTATAAAACAGTTTATACTTTCTTATAAAATTAAACCTAATATACATTCAGTCATCCCTCAACCCAGATGTTACCTTTCTTGAATTTACCCAAGGGTAATGAAAGTATATTTACACAAAATCAGAAGCAAAAAATGTTGATAATGGCTCACTGAATAATAGTCAAAAAAATGAAACAACCCAAATATTCTTCAAGAGTAAAATGGATAACAAAATTGGGTTATATTCATACAATGGAATACTAGTTTAAAAATGGGGAAAACTAAGCAACTGCATAGGTAACAACATGGATAAACCTCAAAAACATACTAGTATGTTGAGTAAAAGAAGTTAGGCACAAAAGTGCCTACTCTGATCATCATTCAAATAATGATGAAAAGTATTTATATGGATAGATATCAAAAGAGTGGCTGTCCAAAATGGGTGAGCAGGGAATGATTTAAAGGTTACATAGGCACCATCAGGAGTGATAAAAAAGTTCTACATAATGATTAGGGTGTAGGCTACATCAGACACCCATTTGTCAAAATTACAGTATATAAAGACTTCACTTAAGATCTTTTTTTTTTTTAAATATATTTTATTTATTTTTTTACAGAGAGGAAGGGAGAGGGATAGAGAGGTAGAAACATCGATGAGAGAGAAACATCCATCAGCTGCCTCCTGCACACCCCCTACTGGGGATGTGCCCGCAACCAAGGTACATGCCCTTGACCGGAATCGAACCTGGGACCTTACAGTCCACAGGCCGACGCTCTATCCACTGAGCCAAACCGGTTAGGGCAAGATCTTTTAACTGTATAAAATTTACTCCTGAATAGATCAGGAGAAACAAAGATGGCAGCATAGGTAAACACCTAAACTGCTGCCTCACACAACAATTTCAAAACTACAACTAAAAGACAAAACGGACATCATTCAGAACCACAGGAAGGCTGGCTGAGTGGAAATTCTACAACTAGAAGGAAAGAGAAAAGCACACTGAGACTCAGAGGAGCTACAGGAGGCAGAGGTATCTTGGTGCGTGTGGAGAGGGTTGGCAACTGAGTACCTGGCTGGCCTTCTCAATCGGGAGGGAGACAAAAGCTCCTGGCTGCTCTGAACTCCAGTTCTGGGCGAGACTCTGGGGACCCAGACTCATTCAGGGAGAAACTGGACTGTCTGGCAGCAGGCAAAACTCGAGGGCGGCTTTCTCTCAGAGGTGCTTCTTTTTTTACTGCTGCATAGTATTCCATAATGTAAATGTACCACAGCTCTTTTATCCACTCATCTACTGATGGTCATTTGAGCTGTTTCCAGATCTTAGCTATTGTAAATTGCACTGCTATAAATATAGGGGTGCATACATAATTTCTTATTGGTGTTTCAGGTCTCTTAGGATATATTTCTATAAGTGGGATCACTGGGTCAAATGGCAGTTCCATATTTAATTTTGGGGGAAAACTCCATACTGTTTTGCACAGTGGCTGCACCAGTCTGCATTCCCACCAGCAGTGTACTAGGGTTCCCTTTTCTTCACATCCTCTCCAGCACTTGTCATTTGTAAATGGTAGCCATTCTGACAGGTGGGAGGTGATATCTCATTGTCATTTAATTTGAAACTCTCTGATAATCAGTGACAGAATTTTTTTCATATGTCTCTTGGCTTTCTGTATGTCCACTGTGGAGAAGTATTTATTTAGGTCCTTAGCCCATTTTTAAAATTAGATTGTTTGTCTTCCTTTTGTTAAGTTGAATGAATTCCTAATATCCTATATAATAAAAGAGTAATATGCAAATTGACCATCACTCCAAGACACAAGATGGCTGCCCCCATGTGGACATAAGATGGCTGTCACAAAGTGGCCTGCAGGGGAGGGCAGTTGTGGGCAGTTAGGGGTGACCAGGCCAGCAAAGGAGGGCATTTGAGGGTGACCAGGCAGGCTAGGGCAGTTGGGGGAGACCAGGCAGGCAGATGAGGGCAGTTGGGGTGGACCCAGGCCTGCAGGGGAGGGCAGTTGGGGGGAACCAGGCCTGCAGGGGAGGGCAGTTGGGGGAAACCAGGCCTGCAGGGGAGGGCAGTTGTGGGCAATCAAGCAACCAGGGAGGGCAGTCAGGGGTGACTGGGCCAGCAGAGGAGGGCAGTTAGGGGAAACAAGGTCATCAAGGGAGGGCAGTTGGGAGGAACAGGACAGCAGGAGAGGACAATTGGGGGGGACCAGGCCAGCAAGGGAGGGCAGTTGGGGGGGGGGGACAAGGCCTGCAGGGGAGGACAGTTGGGAGGGACCCAGGCCTGAAGGGGAGGGCAGTTGGGGGTGGCCAAGCCAGCAGGGGAGGGCAGTTAGGAAAAATTGGGCCGGCTGGGGAGCAGTTAGGCATCAATCAGGCTGGCAGCGGAGTGGTTAGGTGGTGATCAGGCTGGCAGGCAGAAGTGGTTAGGGGCAATCAGGAAGGCAGGCAGGCTAGCAGTTTGGACCCAGCAGTCCTGGATTGTGAGAGGGATCATGCCTAAACTGGCAGTTGGACATCCCTCAAGGGGTCCCAGATTGGAGAGGGTACAGATTGGGCTGAGGGACATCCCCTCCCCTGTGCACAAATTTTGTTCACCGGGCCTCTAATATTTTTTATATTAACCCTTTATCAGATGTGTCATTGACAAATATATTCTCCCAGACAGTGGGCTCTCTTTTTGTTTTGTTGATATCTTCGTTTGCTGTGCAGAAGCTTTTTATTTTGATGTAGTCACATTTGTTTATTTTCTCCTTAGTTTCCTTCGCCCTAATAGATGTCTTTTCTGGTTGTTCAGAATCAGTGTGTAAAATTGCAAGCAATTTCTGAATGTATATTTTGTATCCTGCTACTTTACTGAATTCATTCATCAGTACTAGTAGTTTTTTAGTGAAATCTTTAGGGATCTCTATATACAGTATCATGTCATCTGCAAATAATGACAGTTTTACTTCTTTTTTCTAATTTTGATTTTCTTTTTCTTGTCTGTTTGCTGTGGTTAGGACTTCCAGAAATGTGTTGAGTATGAGTGGCAAAAGTGGACATGCCTAATTTTAAGGGAAAAGTTTTTGTTTATTTTTGCCTATTGAGTATGATGTTGGCTGTGTGTTTGTCATATATGACCTTTATTATATTGAGTTATGTTTCCCCTATTACCACTTTGATGAGAGTTTTTATCATAAATAGATGCTTGATTTTTTTCTGCATCTATTGATATGACCATGTTATTTGTATCATTCATTTTTTATGTGGTTTATATTAATTATTGATTTGCAAATATTGTAGCAAACTTCCATCCCCCAGAATTCCACTTAATCATGATGTTAGATTTTTAATGTATTGCTGAATCTGGTTTACTAATATTTTTGGGGAATTTTTGCATCTATGTCCATCAGGGATATTGGTTTTGGATTTAGGATAATGCTGGCCAGGTAAAATTAGTTTGGGAGCCTTCTCTCCACTAGAATTTTGTGGAAAAATTTAAGATCGATACATGTTATTTCCTTTTTTGAATGTTTGCTAATATTAACCTTTGAAGCCATCTTGTCTAGGCTTTTTCTTTTTGGGGGAGTTTGTATTACTGCTTCAACTTCATTACTTCTAATTTGTAAATTCATATTTTCTGATTCTTCGTGATTGAATATTGGATAATTGTGTGTTTCTAGAAATTTATTCCTTCCTTCCACATTGTCCCATTTGTTGATGTATAGTTGTGAGTCATATATTTTTTTATAATCCCTCATATTTCTTGGAATCAGTTGTTACTTTTCTTTCATGTCTGACTTTATTTATTTGGGTCCTCTTTTTTCTTGACCAGTCTGCTTAAAGGTTTGTCAAACTTGTGTATCTCTTCCAAGAACCAGCTTTGTTTCATTGATCTTTTATTTTTTTTTAGTCTATTTTCTTTTTTATTTTCTGCTCTGATCTTTATTGTTTTCTTACTTCTATTTCCTTTAGGCTTTGTTAATTTTCTAGTCCCTCTAAGTGTAAACTTTGATTGCTTCTTTGAGATTTTTCTTGTTTCTTGAGATAGACCTATAATGCTATAAATTTCCCTCTTAGGACTGTTTTCACTATGACCCATAGATTTGGGATTGTCATGTTCTCATTTTTATTTGTTTCAAGGTAGCTTTGGATTTCTTCCTTGATCTAATTATTAACACATTTATTCTTTAGGATCATGTTATTTAGCTTTTATGTCATTGTGTTTTTTTTTTTGTTTTTTTTTCTTGTGATTGGTTTCTAGTTTCATACCATTTTGATCAGAGAAGATGCTTGATATGATTTCAACCTCCCTAAGTATATATTGAAACTTGTTTTGTATCCCAACATGTGGTTTATCCTACAAAATGTTTCATGTGCACTTAAAAAAATGTATATTGTGCTGCTTTAAGGTAAAATGCTCTGAAGGTATAAGCTAAATGCATCTGATCTAGTGTGTCATTTAAGACCATTGTTCCCTTGTTGATTTTCTGTTTGGTAGATCAATCCATTGATATAAATGGGGTATTAAAGTATCCTATTTTGACTGTATTACTGTTGATCTCTCACTTTGTGTTCATCAAGATTGCTTTATTATTTAGGTGCTTCCATGTTGGATGCATAAATGTTTACAAAGGTTATATCCTCTTGTTTGATTGCTCCCTTTATCATTCTGTAGTATTCTTATGTGTTTCTTGTTATAGTTTTTTAAAAAAATCTATTTTGTCAGATATATATATTGCTACCCAATATTTTTTATTTCCATTTACATGAAATATCTCTTTGCATCCTTTAGTCTTATTCTGTGTGTTTCTTCCTTTCCGAAATGTATGATGTCTATAAGGTGGGTCTCTTATAGACAGCATACATAGAAGTCTTGTTTTCTTATCAATTCAGCTAACCTGACTTTTGATTGGATCACTTAAGCCATTTACATTTAAATGAACTCCTTTACCTTGTTATTTTTGGTGTCTGTGGGAAGCTCTTTATTTCTTCTTCAATTTTAAATGATAGCCTTGGTGGATAAGTAGTCTTGCATGTAGGTCCTTGCTTTTCTTTTTTTTTTATTATTATTCTTTTTTTTATTTTTTTTTTATTTATTTATTGCTTTATACTTTTTTTTTAATTTCTTTATTGATTAAGGTGTCACATATTTGTCCTCATCCCCCCATTCCCATCCCCCACCCCTCCCCACGAATGCCCCCACCACCCTGTTGTCCTTAACCATTGGTTAGGCTCATATGCATGCACACAAGTCCTTTGGTTGATCTCTCCCCCCTACCCCCACCCTCTCCTACCTTCCCTCTGAGGCCCAACAGTCCGATCGATGCCTCCTTGTTTCTGGGTCTGTTCTTGTTCATCAGTCTATGTTGTTCATCATTTCCCCTAGATGAGTGAGATCATGTGTTACTAGAAATATACTTATAAGAACCGAATGTGAGACGAGCAATAATAGTTATGCTGACAGGCAAATGAATCAGTCTGTAGTAAGTTTCTTTCCGGGTCCGGGTGAGGCCGTGCACCCCTGGATCCGGGTGAGGCTGGGTCCCGGGTCCGGGTGAGGCCGCGCGCCCCCGAGTCTGGGCGAGGCTGCGCGCCCCTGGGTCCGGGTGAAGCTGGATCCCGGGTCCGGGTGAGGCCGTGCGCCCCTGGATCCGGGTGAGGCTGGGTCCCAGGTCTGGGTGAGGCCGCGCCCCTGGGTCTGGGAGAGGCCACGCGCCCCTGGATCCAAGTGAGGCCATGCGCCCCTGGGTCTGGGTGAGGCTGGATCCCAGGACCGGGTGAGGCCGCGCACACATGGGTCCGGGTGAGGCCATGCACCCCAGGGCCTGGGTGATGCTGGGTCCCAGGTCCGGGTGAGGCCATGCGCCCCTGAGTCCGGGTGAAGCCGCGCCCCTGCATCCGGGCGAGACCAAACCAGAGGGAGTCGGACCTGCATTACCACCATTTGTCCACCATCCAGAGCTGAAAAGTCAGTGCCGACATGTACACATAAGGAACTGGTGGACATTGAAATTAGGTCTCAAAAGAACTGTTGGTCTAGGTCCTTGCTTTTCATCACTTTGACTATTTCATGCCAATCCTTTCTGGCCAGAAATGTCTGTTGAGAAATCAGCTGACAGTCTTATGGGAGATCTCTTGTTAGTAAATAACTGTCTTTGTTTTGCTGTTTTTAAGAGTCTCTGTCTTTAACTTCGCCATTTTAATCATGATGTGTCTTGGTATGAACTTCTTTGTGACCCAGTTGCATGTCAGCAGAAGTCCCAAGGCACCCAAAGATCAGCCTGAGATCCTACTTCACCTTCCTCCACCTGCCCATTGCCTGATAGGCTCAACCATTGAAAAAGTCCCTGGTGGTACTCAAGTTTTATGAAGTACATTCTCAGTGAGTCATCAGGTAGGAGTGGTTGGTGTTCATCAGATTTATATATAGTTTCAAACTGAGTATCAGTCAGTGCCCCAGAGTATATTAAACCTAACTGCCACCCATGTGATGCTCGCAGACCTTTGTGGTGGGGCAATTGCCGGGGCTGACCGGCAGACCCTAAGAGACAGATGAATAGATTACTCTGACATATGTTTCTGTGAAGGAGAGGCTAAGGGGCTGTTTTGCTTTAAAGCATAAAGCCCTGTTTGCCTGCCTCCTTAGGCTTTTAGCGTTACAACCACGTGAACTAAAATTAACCTCTAGATACAATCAGCAGGGTAAGTATCCTTGAGAAAGCACATGCTTCTATAAGGTCAGGTCTGAAAGATTAAACAGAGACCTTAGCAAAACTCCCGGGGGTTCAGACTAGCTTGGAAAAGTCAAGGTAGGGGCTGCCACCTTTGGCAAAATTCCTTCAGAGGCCTCTGACCTTTCGGATCATCTTCTTTACAGACATTCCAACCAAGTCCCGTGCTTCCTTACATTTCCCTCCTTTTTCTTTTGCTGGCTGCAGAAGACAGAGGGAGGCAGAGAACTTTCTGCTTTGGAAAGTCAGGGTTTGTGAAGCGCATTCACTGCTCAAGTTCTGATTTTGTAGAAGGCCTGGGGGTCTGTAGATATCAGCTGTTGTCAGGAGATGAGATAATGTTGATGAGATGATGTTGACTCCTGGTGGGTCGGTCTGTCTGACCATGCTTATCAGTTCTGTTTGCTGGATTCACAGCTGAGTTACTTCACACAGACCTTGAAAAGAAAACTTAATCCCCTATTCAAATTATAAATATATGTGTTCTAAGATTTAAAATAATATGATTACTTTTCAGATTAATTCAGGTGCTCTATCTATTAGATTTATTATTCAGTATACTTATAATTCCTTTTAAATTTATTTTTATATACCTTCTATGACTTTTATAAACATTCTTATAACTTTTACAATTATTCTTAAGTATTCCTACTCTAATTTCCTTTCTTCCTGTTATATTCCTTTCTTTATATCCCTTTTTACAATTTTTACTTCCTCAACTCTAGTTCTTCTTTACTTGTATAGACCCTCTGTAACTTATACATACCTCTTACAATTTATACATACCTTCTGTAATTTATATATACCTTTTGTAACTTACACATACCCTTTTAGTTGGTCTACTTTACTTTCTTTTTCCTTTATCTCTATACTTTCTATTATACAAAAACTAAAAATTCCTCTAATTAGTTATGATTAAAGGTTAGTTCTACACAGGTTTCTCTATTCCTAGCTTCAGAGCAGTTGGAGTGGTGAGAAGTATGTCTCAGAGTCTATCTCTCCTCTAGTTGGCCTATCATCCTTGCTCTGCTCATGCCTGTTTAACTGCCTACTAGATCCCTCTCAAGGATCTTGGCTCTGAATTCTTTTAGGGAAAGGGATGCCGGGTTTCTTCTGTAGTTGCTTTGTGCTGAGGCAGGTCTAAGGTTTCTCTCAGAGTCAAGAGATCCTTGCTCTCTGTCAGAGGGACGATGAGGCCTGGGCACAGAAAGAGGTGGCAATGATGCTTAGAGGTGGTATTTCCTAGGTGTAAGTAGGGCTTATAAATTTGGTGGAGACAAACTGCAATATAAAATTTAGTATTATTGGGCAAAAGTTAGAACAGTTTCTAATAATTTCCTGTTGAAACACTTTTTCTCCCTAAAATCACCCTCATTTTTATTAAAGACTAATTTACTGACTGTATTAAGTCTAGTTATAATTTGGCTTGATTGTTTGCATAACAATATTGTAAACACAACAAGAATAACAGCTGATTACAAGGACTATTTTAAAAAAAATATGCTTTGCTGGAATCTCATGAAAAGTTTACTTTAAGGCAAAGAAGTTAAGCCACACAGTTGCCATCAGGCTTCGCCTGCATTACCTACAGAATTGGGGTGCATTCCTAAAGCTGAGGTCACTACAGGTGTCTTGAGGTTCCTTTCTTGCCATCTCTCAGGAAAGCAACCTTCGTTCCTTACCTAGAAAGACTGCTATGAACTACGTGACCAAGCAAGGTGCCAGGCTATTTATTCAAGGGGCTTATTGGCTTCAAAGTCAATCATTATTCCTCAGAGCTTTCTGGTGACATCCAGAGTCCTGGCATGTCTCTCTTTCAGACATGACATTCCAGTAAAGTTTTGGTTAATAAAACTACAATTGGAAACTGACTTATGTCCTGTTATGAAGAAATTAGATTCTCATTGGATTCATGCAAACAAACAGATTGCCACGAGAATAATAATTACCCAAACTATAATTATTTTTAGTTTATTTAATCCTATAATTAAATTTGTTTTCTTGCTAATATTTCTACAAAATCCAGATACTTTATAGAGTAATGTAAATGTCATGGAATCTTTTCCTTTCTGTAAAACACAATATTCCACAATATTATAACTTATAACAATTAGTTATAAATGTAAGCCTATTAGAATATATTTAATATGCATATAAAAATAGAATATAATTATTATGTCCTCATTTGACAGAGCTTCCCTTTACCTTAAGTATAAAATTTACCTTCATAATGAGAGAAAGCAAATCTTAAAATGTAAACGCTAGGAATATATTATACTAGAGGCCTGGTGCATGAAATTTGTGCACTGGGGAGTGTCCCTCAGCTCAGTCTGCACCCTCTCCAATCTGGGACCCCTTGGGGGATGTCCGACTGCTGGGTTAAGCCCGACCCCTGTGGCAGTCAGACATCCCTCTCACAGTCCCGGCAGTCAGACATTCCTCTCACAATCCGGGACTGCTGGCTCCCAACCACTCGCCTGTCTGCCTGCTTGATTGCCCCTAACCACTTCTGCCTGCCAGCCTGATCAACACCTAACTGCTCCCCTGCTGGCCCAATTACCCCTAACTGCCCTCCCCTGCCAGCCTGGTTGCCCCTAACTGCCCTCCCCTGCAGGCCTGGTCACCCCCAAATGCCCTCCCCTGTAGGCCTGGTCTCCCCCAACTGCCCTCCCCTGCAGGCCTGGTCACCCCCAACTGTCCTCCCCTGCTGGCCATCTTGTGACGGCCATCTTGTGACCACATGGGTGCAGCCATCTTGTGTGAGGGTCAATTTGCATATTATCTCTTTATTATATAATATTATTATTATTATTAAACAGTATTAAGTAATCTATTTATTTAAAGTAATCAATGTCCTGATTAACATAACATTTTAAAATTCTACATAATAAAAGGGTAATATGCAAATTAACCATCACTCCGCTACGCCCATGATTGGGCCAGCGGGAGGCACAGGGGGCGGGACTGGGGGTGGCCAATTGGGCTGGCGGGAGGAGCGGGTGGCGGGGACTTGCGAGTCCCTGCTCCCCGCTCCTCCCGCCGGCCCAATCAGCCGCCGCTGAGGGGGGACCGATGGGGCCAGTGGAAGGTGCGGGCGGTGGGACTCGGGGTGGCCAAGCGGGCCAGCGGGAGGTGCTCCAATCGGCAGGTGGCCAGAGCCAAGGCCTGGGTCCCAGGTGCCAGAGGAAAACTGGTGCCAGCAGCCAGGTGAAGGAAGGTCTATTGCATGAATCTTCGTGCAACGGGCTTCTAGTAATATATATAAAACTTTTGCTTCCTAGAGAAATAAATACCAAAAAAAACCCACAAACCCTTTTTTTTCCTTACTTTTTGAAATAGGCTTATTTTTCTAATGGAAAACATACTTACAGTCTTAAGAAGCATAATAGAGGTAGTGAATTCCTTAGCTGAGAAACAATTCCCTCAAACTTGGAAATCCCAAGCAGGCTCCAATGACTTACTGCACAGTTACTTAAGCCCTGTTCGCCTACCTCCTTAGGCTTTTCTTGTCACAAACACTTGAACTAAAATTAACCTCTAGATACAATCATCAGGGTAAGTATCCTTGAGAAAGCACATGCTTCTACAAGGTCGGGTCTAAAAGACTAAACAGAGACCTTTGCAAAACACCCAGGGGTTCGGACTAGCTTGGAAAAGTCAAGGTAGGGGCTGCCACCTTTGGCAAGGTTCCCCCAGGAGCTCCTGACCTTTCAGAGAATCCTCCTTACAGACATTCCAACCAAGTCCTGTGCTTCCCCACAGGTAATGTCTCAGGGAGTCATCAGGGTGACATTAGCAGATTTTATCAGGCCCAAACAAGTCACAATTTGGCTGCATGTAGAGAGGGCTCTTCTCCATTGTGTGTGCAAGAGAAAATTAGCCCCCTAGAACTACAAAACTCAGTCTGTCCAAAAAGTTTTTTTTAATCTTCACCTGAAGACATTTTCTCTATTGTTTTCTAGAGAAAACAGAAGGGAGGGAGGAGGGGGAGAGAGAGATATAAACATCGATATGATATGGATTGGCTGCCTCTCATATGCACCCTTACCAGGGCCAGGGAACCCGCAATTGAGGTACCTGTTCTTGACTGGGAATTGAACCCGAGACCCCTTGGTTTGTTGGACAGTGCTCTAACCACTGAGAAAAACTGGCCAAGGCTGTCTGTCCAAAATTTTGTCGGGGGCCCGAACTCAACCAAACTGGGCCATTGGGAGTTGGAAGGGTGGAGTTAGTGGGCCTTCCATTTTGGGGAGGTGCTGTTCAGGCCTGTTGGAAAGAGGAGAATTAACCCCTGACCAAGAGTTTACAATTCAGTCTCTCCCAGCTTCTGCCCAGACCTCAGCAAGGCAGAGCCATCAGTTGTCAAGAGAGTGGGGCCACTTGGATCCCTAATGGGGAGGAATCAGTTAGGTTAAAAAAAAAGTGAGGCAAATGGTCCCCAAACCAAAGCCATACCACTTTGTCACAGACACCTACTCAGACCGTCCACATCTCTACATCCCCGCACAGGTAGCTGAGTCCTCAGCAGTGCATGAGCTCCACAGAGTGGGGTGACATGGAGGGTGGGGCTATTGCATTTTACCAGAATGATGCTCTAAAAAGGCGAGTGCTCCATACAAGAAAGAGAGCATCTGTGGCACGGAAAGGTGACTCAGCACAGGGGCCTGGCAGCTGGCCCCTCAGCTGTCTTCCCAGTGCCACAAACTCCAGTCTCTTCTCACATGACTCCATCCCACTCTGCACTCCTTCTGCCCGAGATCAGGCTGAGTGGCTGCAAATGACATTTTGTGTATTGGCCCGTTAAGAGGGCACCTGTATCTCCCTGGTGGATAGAAACTCTGGTGATTTTCACAGCCAGATTCTCTTTGGCTGCCTCTTCTCTGTTCAAGTTTCCTGGGCTAGGGAATCTGGTGTTGGGTTGAGATTCTTCACTCCTCAGGGGGGACCTTTGTGGCTGAGATATTCCTTTGGAATCTCAGCTGTCTTGTGTGGTAACAGGTTCAGACATTTTTACATCTCTGCCCCTCCTACTAGTCTCGTGGCTTTTTTAATAGATCATTGGTTATTAGACTTTAATTCAGATAGTTAATTCATTTGGTTATTCAGGTGGATTGTTTTATATTTTAGTTGTAATTCCAGTTTGGTCTTGGGAGGAGATGAGTGTAACATCTACCTAGTATGCACCATCTAGAATCTTTTCCCCAAAATTGAGAATAATGCTTTGAAACCAGGTTATGAAGCATAGTTTGTAATTTGTGTAATACTGGTATAGTCTTTTAACTTCTTGGGAGTTGGTTTCTTTATTTGTAAAATGACATTTATATTCTTTTACTTTAGATCATATAAAATTATTTTATTATAAGTAGAACAAGTTAAAGCATCTTAACAACTAAAAATATTGCAAATTGAAAATATCTCATAAGAAAAGTAAGGAAACAGGAGAGAACATAACATCTACTTAGAGACGGTGAAATTTCAGGTAAACCTTGAAGAAAGGAAAACTTTTAAATAGCAGCAGAAAGGAAAGGAGCTAGTAGATTCAGCAGTTCTCATGTGTGTGACTGCCACAGAGATTTTGCTCCCTGAGGCCATTTGGCAATTTTTGATATATATATTTTTTCTTATCACAGCCAGTGGAGAGGGCTAACTGGCATATTTAGGCTCAAGGCCAAGAATGTTAGTAAACATTTTATAATGCAGAGGAGAACAGCCCCCTAAAACAAAGAATTATCCAGACCAAAATATTTATATTGCTGAGGTTGAGAAACCCTGCTACATACTGATGAGTGAGTAACATAGCAGTTAAATCAGAAAATATTTGCTGGATTCTGCATGCTAAAATGGGAAATTGGTAATTTTGTATACAGTGAGAAACTAAAGTTTGCTTGTCAAGAAGTGATGCATTTTGCATAATAATAAAAGAGAATCATTTTGAATATATACATTTGGATGTAATTTAGCAAATTACTTATGTAATTATTTATTGCAGACTAAATATAAAGGTAAATTGGATATGAAATAAATTCGAATTGATTTACTCAGTCTTTATAATATTGTGTCACTCATGGTGGGTCTCAAACAATCTTTTGCATCATTTCCATTTTCAGTGAGATTTCACTATTGGGACTAGGACACATGGGAGATTGGAGTCATTTATCCCCTTGGGTAATGCAAAATGGCGTTGTGACATGTTTTATCCAATGACATAGGCGCAGAGTGAGGCATACTGTTCTGAGGGAAAGCATTCAAGCACTGTTATACAATTCTCTGCTCTCTTTATTCTCTCTCTCTCTCTCTCTCTCTCTCTCTCTCTCTCTCTCTTTTTTCCCCCTGGGTATAGTGAACTTTATTGATGGTGCACGACAAAGTAGGGATCCCTACGCCCCTCCCCTTCTTTAGGGTGTCTGTGATGGAAACAGTAGCCAGGAGATTCTCAGTGTGTTGGGGGATCAATTTGGGGCATGGACTCCCCAGGAGCTGAGGGCCTCTCTTCCTCTCACTGGGGCTGGTGGTCCAGGGGCTCTTGCTCCTTGGAGGCCATGTGGACCATAAGGTCCACCACCCTGTTGCTGTAGCCCAGTGATGGGCAACCTTTTGAGCTTGGTGTGTCAAACTTCACCAAAAAAATGAGCATAACTCGGGTAGTGTGTCACTTTGAGGAAAAAACATTATTTCACAAATGTTTCATCCTCAGGAGCAGCAAATGTTTCATCCTTGGCATGTGGCTGCCTCAGCGGCCACGTGTCATCAGAAATGGCTACACGTGTCAGTGCTGACACGTGTGTCATAGGTTCGCCACCACTGCTGTAGCCAAATTCATTGTCATGCGAGGAAATGAGCTTGACAAAGTGGTCATTGAGGGCAATGTCAGCCCCAGCATCAAAGGTGGAGGAGTGGGTGTCACTGTTAAAGTCGTAGGAGACAGCCTGGTCCTCAGTATAGCTCAGGATGCCCTTGAGGGGGCCCTCTGATGCCTGCTTCACTACCTTCTTTATATGATCGTATTTGGCAGCTTTCTCCAGGCGGCAGGTCAGATCCACAACCGACACGTTGGGGGTGGGGACACGGAAGGCCATGTGAGCTTCCCATTCAGCTCAGGGATGACCTTGCCCACAGCCTTGGCAGCACCAGGAGAAACAGGGATGATGTTCTGGGCAGTCCCAGGGCCATAATGCCACAGCTTCCCAGAGGGGCCATCCATGGTCTTCTGGGTGGCGGTGATGGCATGGACTGTGGTCATGAGTCCCTCCACGATGCTTAGGTTGTCATGGATGACCTTGGCCAGGGGGGCCAAGCAGTTGGTGGTGCAGGAGACATTGCTGACAATCTTGAGGGAGTTGTCATACTTGTCATGGTTCACACCCATCACAAACATGGGGGCATCCACAGAAGGGGCAGAGATGAGGACCCTCTTGGCTCCGCCCTTCAAGTGAGCCCCAGCCTTCTCCATGGTAGTGAAGTCACCGGCGGACTCCACAACATAGTCAGCACTAGCATCACCCCATTTAATGTTGGCAGGATCTCGCTCCTGGAAGATAGAGATGGGCTGTCCATTGATGACAAGCTTCCCGTTCTCTGTCTTTGCTGTGCCTTTGAACTTGCCATGAGTAGAATCATACTGGAACATGTAGACCATGTAGTTGAGGTCACTGATGGGGACAGTATCCACTTTGCCAGAGTTAAAAGCAGCACTGGTGACCAGGCGCGCCCAATGCAGCCAAATCCGTTTACTCTGACCTTAGCCATCATGTCTCAGGGTTGTGGCTGCTGGCACTGCGCAGAGGAGAGGCTGTCTGACGAACGGGGGGAGCAAAGAGCCTCTCTCTCTTCTCTTGCTGTGTGACACGGATGGGTATGTTTTCCAGATTTGCAAATACAAACTTGGGGAGCTTTCTGGCTGATACAGAAGCATGCCTTTCTCTGTCTTGGTTGACTATGAAATATGTGTGATATGCGGTCAGTCACCACTCTTTTGACTTCAATCTTCACACATTTCAAATTAAGTTTAAGATAAATGATTTCCAAAATCTTCTTTAGCTCCAACATCTTAAAACTGAACAGATATTTATAAATTTATGAGAAGATGCTCTTTTTTAACCCTAAATACTTGGTTTTATGTAGACATCTGACAGGAGATTAAGCAGCCCAATATTCAAATCATTTGGAGCATTGGTCTCAGATTATATCTCAAGCTTCCCAGAGGTAGAGTCATTTTATTATGAGTAGATACCTATCTTTAATCATTAGAAAAATGAGAAGATGGGAAGGTCTAATTACCAAGGAAAACTTAGCTATTCCAGACTCATATAATTTGATTTGTATTACTTAGATATCTGAAGATATGTGCACATAATTATTTCACACATAAAGACACTAAAATTCCAGACTTTAGAGTCTGCAATCAGGTTTGTTCAGTCTGTGAAGTATGAACCATAATGTGCACCCAGCTCCTATCATGGTCCATGATACTGGAAAGCCTTGATAACTTCATGGAATTGTCTGTGCTATTCTAGTAAATATCTCATTTAGACGTGTTTTATTCAGCATCTTTTACATATGATTATCCTTCTTTCTTTTCACTGCACAGTGAAAGATTTTAAAGACTATGGCCTGGATTTCTTCCCTATCCTGTGTTTTAATTATTAGTGGTATCAATATCACTATTATCACTTTTTATTTTGAGATCATTATAGATTATCATACAATTGTCAGAAATAACATGGAGATATCATGTTTCCTTTTAAAGAAATTTACCCAGTGGTAATATTTTGTAAAACTATAGTATAATAAAAATAATTAGTTTATCAGTGTTGATACAGTCACAATACAGAACTGTTCCACAAGCAAAAGCATCCTCCATGTGGGCCACACTCACTTTCACACTAACTCCTGACAGCCACTAATCAGTTCTTCATTTTATTACTTTATAATTTAATGAATATTATATAAATGAATCATACAAGATGCACTTTTTAAAAAAAATATTTATTGTTGAGAGTATTATAGATGACCCCTTTTTTTCCCCATTGTCCCCCTCCACCTGTTCCTGCCCCATCCCAGCTCTTCACCAACCTACTCTCCATGTCCATTGGTAAGGTCTTTGGTTAATCTCTTTCCACTCCCTCCCCCCTTCCCTCTGAGATTCATCAGTCTGTTCCATGCCTCTGATTCTATTTTATTCACCAGTTTATTTTGCTCATTAGATTTCTGTTCATTTATTTTGATTTTTAGATTCAATTTTTGACAGATATGTATTTGTTGCCATTTTATTGTTCATATTTTTATCTCTTCTTCTCCTTCTTCTCCTTCCTCTTCTTTCTTCTTCCTGAATACCCTACAACATTTCATGTAATATTGGTTAGTAGTGATAAACTCCTTTAGCTTTTTGTTTGTTTGTTTGTGAATCTCTTTATCTGATGCTCAATTCTAAATGAGATCTTTGCTGGGCAGAATAATCTTGGTTATAGGTCCTTAGTATTCATCACTTTGAATATTTCTTGCTACTCCCTTCAGGCCTGCAAAGTTTCTGTTGAGAAATCAGCTGACAGTTGTATGGGAGCTCCCTTGTTGGTAACTAACTGCTTTTCTCTTGCTGCTTTTAAGATTCTCTCTTTATCTTTAATCATTGGCATTTTAATTATGATGTGTCCTAGTGTGGGCCTCTTTGGGTTCCTCTTGTTTAGGATTCTCTACATTTCTGAGACTTGCAAGTCATTTATTTCACCAGGTAAGGGAAGTTTTCTGTCATTTCTTCAAAGAGGTTTTCAATGTCTTGCTCTCTCTCTTCTCCTTCCGGCACCCCCATAATGTGAATGTTGGTACTCTTGAAGTTGTTCGAGAAGCTCCTTATGCTATCTTTATATTTCTGGATTCTTTCTTCTTTTTGCTCTTCTGATTGGGGTTTTTTTGTTTCCTTACATTCCAAATTGTTGATTTATTATCAGAATCCTCTACTCTACTATGGAATCCCTGTAAATTATTCTATATTTTAGTTAGTGTAAATTTTCATGTCTTTGACATTCTCACTAAGATCCTTGAAAGTTTCATGAAGATCCTGGAGTAACTTTATAACCATGGCTTTGAACTCTGTATCCAGTAGTTTGTTTGCTTCCATTTCTTTTATTTGTGACATGTTTCTTTGCCTCTACATTTTGATTGCTTCCCTGTGTTTGTTTCTATGTTTTGAATAGAGCTGCTTTGTCTCCTGGAATTGGTAGAGTGGCTTTGTGTTGTAGGTGTGCTGTAGGGCTCAGTGGCTCAGCCTCCCCAGTCACCTGAGCTGGGCACTGTAGGTGTGCCCTTGTGTGAGCCTTGATTGCTGTTGGAATCACTGGGAGGAGTTGACCTCGAGGCCAATTGGCTGTGAGGACCAGCTGTGGCTACAGTGGGAGAGCTGCTATGCAGGAAACACCCCTAGGGAGCAGGACTTGCTTCAGTGGTGCATTTGTGCTCACTGAGTCTGCCTCTTGAGTGTGTAACTTGTGGATGTGTGGAGTTGTAATCTGCTATGGTCAGAAGCTGTCCACTGGGTGTACTGGCTCTAGGGCCTCCAGGGAGGTGAAAAGTCAGCCACTGCCTGGGGCTACCCTGCAGGATCTACAAAGGGATCTTCAGATGGTTGCTATTTGTATTGAGCTTAGAGGTGCCCAGGTGAGGCCCAGCTATGAAGCAAGGCAGGCTCATGCTAGTGCAGGGTCTTGGGCCTTTTATTGATAGTTTTGGGGCTCCCTCAACCAGCTGCAGCTTGTTTGAAAGATTTTAGCAAAGTCTGAAGCCTAAGCCAGGACAGGCCATTCATATGGAAAGGCTTCTGCAAACAGCTTGAGTGGGGCTGCAAATTAGATGGGACAGGGTCTTGTGGAATCCCCAGGGTGGAGCAAACAGTGTACTCTAGGCTGATGGAGACTTAGATATGCCTGACAATCAGCCATGAGACAGGGGATGTCCCAGGACTGGATCAATAACCCTGTGAGCACCCTCATCTGGAAGAAAGCTTCCCCCCCCCCCCCCCCGTCAAGTTCCTGCCCTGGTAGCAGACAATCCAATTCTCTCCATATGTGTCTGGGTCCCCCAAAGCCTCCCAGAACTGGGAGTCTGAGTAGTTTTGTGCACCGGCCCTTTAAATGAAATACCTGGGTCTCCAACAGCCACCTTATCACTCAGCCCCAATCCCCACTGGTTTTTACAGCCTGTAGTTGCAGGGACTTCTCTTCTGAGCTCTGGAACCTTAGACTGGTGTAGGGCCTGGACCCCTTGCTTCTCATGAGTGGCCTCCACATAGATGATCTCCCTCCTGATTAAAAAAAATGGCACACATAGGTGTCAGACCTGCCTGGTCTGCACCTTTGCCCCTCTGCCCCTCCTACCAGTCTCAATGTGCTTTCTTCTTTACTTCTCTAGTTGTAGGACTTCCATTCAGCCAACTTTCAGGCAGCTCTGACTGATGTTCTGTATTTTAGTTCTAATTTTGGTGTGGTTGTGGGAGGCAGAGAGTACAGGCATTTACTTATGCTGCCATCTTAGTTCTTTAGACTCAAGATGTACTCTTTAATTTTTTTTTCATTCAGCATAATTCCTTAGAGAGTTATCCAAGTTGTTGAGGATATCAATAAATTAATTCTTTTTTTTAATTTTATTTCTGAGTATTATTCTATAATACAGATTTATTGCAGCTTTTTAAAACCATTTAGCCATTAAAGAACAACTAGGTTGTTTTAGTTTTTTTGCTGTTAAGAATCATGCTGTTATCAAACACCTCCCAACAAAGAAAAGCTCAGGATGAGATTATTTCATAGGTGAATTTTACTGAACAGTTAAAGAAGATTTACTGCCAGTCATTTTCAAATTCTTCTAAAATATTGAGTTGTATACCTGTACACATTTTATAAAACCAGCATTACACAGATATAAAAGTGGGACAAAGATACCACAAGAAAAAAGTCTATAGGCCAATATCCCTGATAAATATGAATGCAAAAACTTCAACAAAAGATTAACAAATTAATCCAACAGTATATAAAAATGATCCTACAATATGACCACATGGAATTTAGCCCTAACATAGAACTGTGGTTCAATATATTAAAATAAATTGTCATACACCATATTAACAGAATGAGGGGGAATTTATTGGACAAAATTAAACACACATTCGTGACTAAAACAAACACTTATTGAAATTTTTATGACAACTTTAACCCTATAGACCAATTTTGGAATATTTAATATTTTTACTATGTTGGGTCTTTCAATCTATGAATACAATGTGTATATTCATTTATTTACCTTCTTTGATTTCTTTATTCTGCATTTCATAAAGTTCAGTATACAGTGTCTGTATATATGTTTTTAAGTATATACCTATGTCTTTCATTTTATTTGGGGAAATTGTACATTGTGTTGTGTTTTTCATTTCATTTCCATATTTTTTTTTTGATAGTAAGTAGAAGCAAAATTGACTAATACTCTTTTTTGGGTTGTCAAGCTCACCTGTTGTTTTAAATGGGAGTTATTAAGCTAAGGTAGAGATGAGCCTACCAGGATCACCTTTTCTTGTTATGTTGGAGGTTAGGAATAATTAGACCTGAGTATTGGATTGATAATAAGATAACCTTTTACTATGCTGTTCTCCCATTCCTGGGGCCCAGATCAGTGTGCTTTTCTTCTTCACCTTCCCCCATTCTCTACTGCTTCTTGCATTATTTTTATAATTTATTGTTGTGTTTACCTGGAAGAAACAGAAGGAGATGAACCTATATCATCTTGTCCAAGTTAGAATCCACTCTGTGCTTTTGGGATAAAAATGAAAATATATTGCTGGATGAATATGACTCCTACGTTAAATATATGGAATATCAATAAAAAGTAACTTTATGTGTAGGAATAATGAAACTCAAATTCTTCATCAATTAATATCAAATTTTCCTTTTGTATCCCTTTCATATAAAATGCTTATATATTTGAGATATAGGTTATATTTCTTTCTACATATTATACAGAGCTTTAGAATACTGTTCTGTATTAACTTAGTCCTCTGTATTTATAATGACGTGACCCAACAGATGTAACACTGCTTTGCTGAGTAGCATTATCAATACAGGTATATTTTTCTTTGAATCTCTAATGCCATTTTGAGAATAATAATGCTAGGAGAATGATCTCTATTCCCCATCCCTATGGACTAGCTGAAGAGATCCACTTCTACTCACTGTAGCTTTAAACTTTGTTTAGCAGTTATTTTCCCCAAGAAAATGGAGAAATAAAGGCATCTGAGATTGGAAAAGTAAATGTGTTCAGTGTCAATAATTTTATCCTGTTGTTGGACCATGTATTTCATTAATGTCTTGTCCCTACTTCTCCTATTTCAGACTCTCCACCAGCTGGTGATAAGTCTTAAACATTTTCATCAGATTTTCTTTCACTGAGATTTCTTGTCACTAAACTCCATATTTTGTGTCTCTTTCACTTTGCTACCTTGTTGCATTCACCTGCCCCTGAGTGAATGTGGTTAGAGGTTGACTAAAGAATATGCTAGATGAAGTTTGTAGGATTTCAGACATTGCCTCAAGGCCATGGCTGTCATCTTTGCTCATTGTAAATGTAATGGAAACTTCTGCTCTTTCCTCAAAAATGTAGTGTTTCATTTACACCTCAAAGCCATACATAAAAATCAACATCCCCCAGGTTGGTTAGAGTTGATGACAGCAAAGTTACATGAATTTTGTGATAAAATCATAGGTACTTGCAGTTGAAAAATGTAAGGTGTCTGGAGCCTCTTACATTTGGGACCATACAATGTTCTTTTTAATTCTAATTCATTTAAATGTAGAAATAGACTTTAGTTAAGCTGAACACAGTTTGGCCAAGTGCCATTTACATTCAAGAAAAATGCCTTCAAATTTCCTATTGAGTTATGAAAGAAGCATGGTTATTTTTTATAAACAAACAAAACACTATGCCCCAGACTTTCTATATCTAATTTTCTACTTTCTACATCAATGATCTTTACCAGCAATCTGCCTTTTCCTTTTTTTTTTTTTTTACAGCAGGGGGGAATAGGAGTGGGGTATACAAAAGATTAATGTGCTTGTGCATAGTGCATGAGCATATGGCTACTTACATATTTTTATATCTTGAAAATTGAAGCAAATAAAACATAATCATTCAAGTAAACTGAAATAATGATAAATTTCTTTAGTTACAGAAGAAAAGGACCTTAGATTCAATGAAGTTCAGTAAATGAAATATATTATTTTCCTAATCTTGCTGACATTAAATCCCCATACTACATAACACTGCTACTCAAAAGTGATGTGATTGATGTTTCAAGAGTGTCAGAGGCCATTTTGAAGCCCTTTTTCATATCATAATGGAGGCATTTTGTATTCTGAGAATGCAAGTCATTACTATTCTATTTGTTATGAATTTCTATAGCACTTTATTCCTGCGCATATTCTATTCTTAGACTCTGTGATACTCACAAGACTTTTGTGACCTGGATAATGAAATGGCTAAATATTTTACCAAAGACATACATGCAGGGAGTTCATAGAGTTGTCCACTGAAAACTCAATCTCAGATCATTGAAAACCGAAACACATTTTATTTGCAAAATGGTCAGGAATGTTTGAATTTCAGAGTGTGGCCCAAACATGTAAGCTAATTGTTTTATTCAAATCCATTACATGGGCATTAGCCATTATTTCAATACATTTTTAGAAGGACATAAGAAAAGCGGGCAGTTTGTGTCCTCAATTAACCAGCAACATTTTTAAAATAATGGAGAATGTTTCCACATCCTAATAATCAGAACACAATATATTTTTTAAAAATATATAGTATTTGTGGAGCAGTAGGAACTGCCTACTACATTCCACCCTCAACGACTCTTCCTCTAAATTCTTTAAGGGAAAAGCACATGTTTCTCTTCTGTAGCTGCTTCCTGCTAAAGAGGGGCAAAGTTTTCCTTCATAGCCAAGAATCCTTGCTCTCTGTCACAGGGATGATGAGGTCTGGGCAGAGAAAGAAATGGAAATGGTGTCTAGAGTAAGTAAGGGGCAGAATTACCAGAGTACAAGTAGGGCTTGTACTCTGGTGGAGACAAATTATAAATCTCAATAGTTCCAATTCAAAGAATTGGAGAAAAATGAAACATTAGTTTAGAGGAAACTCCTTAAGAAAACAGAATAATTCAGGATTCAGTTCAGTTCATAGGTGCAAAATAAAACTTTGAAGATAATTAATTGAACTGGAGTCTAATATCTACAACTGTACATTATAGATTATATTGAAACAATTTATCTCCCTAAAATCACCCTGTTTTTTTTTTTTTAATTAAAGAGCAAAATTAAGACCAATTAATTTACTGCATTAAGTCTGTTAGGTCGCCGAAGGAGGAACGCATGAGGGATTACAAATTTATTCGGTTATCCGCACACCAGGTGGCTGAGCCTGGATGGCTGCAGCACCCAGTGAGGGGAGTCAGCGGCTTTTAAGGGACTTTTGGCGGGCTTTTTTTCTGGGCAGAGACTTCTTTATGCATACCTGGAGGGGAGAGAATGGAATGTGGTCACCGCACTGAAATGTGGTCAAAGGGAACGTCCATAGTGAAATGACCTGAAAAGCCAGTTCCCAGGGGGAGGGGTATTGATTCAATTATTTGATCAGACCTAACAAAGTCTAACTTCAATTTGGCCTGAGTATTTGAATAAACATAAGAATAGTAGTTGATCATATAGGCTCTTAAATCTGCTTTGATGGAATCTTATAAGGAATCTCTAGATTGAACTTTAATTAGCCTCTCAGAGTGAAGGAGCCAAGATACATACTTGCTATCCAACTTTGCCTGAAATACCTATAGGTTTGGGTGAATCATTCAAGTTTTCAAGGTCCCTAAAATGTTGTGAGGTTCCTTCTTTACTGTCTCCCAAAAAATCAACCCTCTTACCTGAAAAGACTGATATACAGTAAACCATATAAATAAGCAAGCATTTATTGGCTTCCAAAGTCAATCTTAACTCATTAAAACTTTATGGTGCCATCCATGTCTAGGCATATCTCTGAAACATGACAAAGTCTTGATGAATAAAACTAGTTTCTAAATGTGTCCTATTATTAAAAATATATATTGTATATATTAAATATATATATTGTATATATTAAATATATACATTGTATATATTAAATATATATATACTATATATATATACAGTATATATGTTTATTTATTTATTTATTTATTTATGTATTATTTATTTATTGGATTCATGAAAACATTTTATCATGGAAATAATAATTCTCACTCACTAAGAGTTTTCAAATTTTGGAGTGATAAGGTAGGGAGAAAAATATAAATGCTTTTATATTGCTTATAAAGGTACTAGAGGCCCGGTGCATGAAATTCATGCACGGGGGCGTCCCTCAGCCCAACCTGTACCCTCTCCAATCCGAGAGCCCTCAGGGAATGTCCTGCTGACAGCTTAGGCCCGCTCCCTGTGGTTCTCTGCTCTCTGCGGGGCTTGCCTGCTCCACACCATAGCGATGGGCAAGCAAGCCCTGCTGGGTGCTGCCTGCAGCTGCGCTTGTCTGCTCCCGGGTCGCCTCGACAACAGCCTATCAGGCCCTGCTGTCTGCTGTCAAGCTGCGCTGCTGGACCCACCTCTAGGCCCACCCTGAGGTTGCCTGTCCAGCCCTGCCTGGGGTCTGGCCCTGCCTCCCTCTTTGGCCCTTGAAGCAGCCTCAGCGGCTGCTGACCAGGCCCTCCCCCAGTGCAGGTGCATGGAGGCGCTGCCGCCGCCGCTGCCCCAACCCGCGAACGCTGAGGGGTCTCCCCTCAGTGGCAGCAGATCCGGCTGTTGAGAGGCCACCCCAAGTCCTGCCCCCCAGCCTCCCGCCGGCCCAATCGTGGGCGTAGCGGAGTGATGGCTATTTGCATATTACTCTATTATTAGATAGGATAATCTACCTAATCACTTTAAGAAAAAAAATGTTTTCTTATATCCAGGAAGCAAAAGAAAGATTATTGTTTCTTTAACAGAGTGAAAAAGAACCAAACTCTAACTCTGTATTAACTTACTTTTGATATTTAAATTTATTTACTTAAATTCATTATTCAGCTTAAGCATATACTTTTCTCTCAAGTTCTCTACATAAACGTTCTAAACCTTTCTTAGTCTCTTTTAGTTTATCTCTTCTTACCCATTCAGAAATAACCAGCTTTAGAACAACTCACTTTCTTCCTATTTTCTTCAAAAAATATCTCTATACTTTATACCTTCTATCACTAAACCACATAATTTTTGCCAATTCAATTAAGATTTTTAACTTTGTAAACTTCAATTTTTTATGACAACTAAAAAGTAAGCAACTAGCATTTTTAGATTGAAAAATACACTTCATAACTTCTAGAAATATAAGCTCCTCCATTTGCAAACATAGTCACACTTTTAAAATACATACTTCTAATAAAGTACAAGGTGTTTATTAACAGTTCCAAACCTATTTTCTGGATTTTCTTTAATAGAAAGCCAAATATTGGGTGAGCTTAGGACTTGTCTAGCAATCAGTGTTTCAGTATTTCATAATATCTAGATATTCAATACTTTTTAACAAAATTCACTAATTTAAAAAAGAACACCTGAATTAAGTTAAATCAATCTACTCAAATGGCTAAGGTTTTTCCTTTTTATTTATTTATTATTTATTTATTATTTTATTATTTTATTAAATATATTTTATTGATTTTTTACAGAGAGGAAGGGAGAGGGAGAGTTAGGAACATCGATCAGCTGCCTCTTGCAAACCCCCTACTGGGGATGTGCCAGCAACAAAGTTACATGCCCTTGACTGGAATCGAACCTGGGACCCTTCAGTCCGCAGGTCCAGGCTCTATCCACTGAACCAAACTGGTTAGGGCAAGGTTTTTCCTTTTTAATGAGATGTACATCTCAGAAGCTTGCATTTTAAATATGGCCCAGATAAGAGTTCTTGAAGAAGATCAGGTATTTCAAAGTTACAGGGAAAGAAATGCAAGCTCTTTCTAAAAAAACTGGTTTCATAAAGGTAATTATCTACCAGTCCTTTGAGATGAATAGGAAAGGTTTTGGGGAAGGTAAAAAAAAATAATAATTTGATGGGCTTTGAATTATTTCTGGAGCCATACCTCTGGCCTCGTAAAGAATTTATTTTTAAAACAAGGATAGTTTTTTTTTTTTCATACCTTAAGAATTGGTTTGTTACCCAAATGTTGGCAAAGGACTGACAAATCCACCCACCAGTTTTTGGAATGGAACATTTTGTTTTCTTCAGGCCCTGTAGCAAATACAGAAGTACCTAGTATACATGTAGTACATAGTTTAGGGGCATCTCTGAGAGACATAAAGGCTTGTGTATATGGAACCTCAGTGCATTTTCCCTTGAGACCAGCAAAATAGGTCTAGCTGTAAGATAATATTAAAATTAATTCTGCCATTTAATGCTCTAACCTCTCAATTACCCAATTTATACTGAGGCCAGGCTGTGTTGTAAAAGAAGATTAGTCTCTCTCTCTTTTTTTAAAAGTCTCTAATCAAATCTCTCTCAGGTGGCAAATACACATCCAAGGGTTTTTCTCAAGGTTTAGTAGACTGGTTTCCCTTCTATGGACAGACAGTCAAGCTGAGAGATAGAGGCAACTTTACAAATTTTTAGATTGTTTTGAGGCCACCTGAAAGTAGGCACTCTGTACCCTGTCATTCAGAAGCGAAGTAGGGTGGGCAACACTTACCCCAGCACCTGGGAGCCACCCTAGGTGTGGCGTGATTGCCCAATCTTCTAAAGGCAGTCTTACCAATGGTCAAGGTGGAGGCTGGACACTCTAACTCTGGACTCACTCTGCTTAGGCAACCTTAACTCCACACGGATAAGTACGGCCCAGAAACCAGTAGGTATATTCATTAGAATAGGTCAGAATAGCCAAGATCACATGTTTTAACAGTTAAATTAAATACCTTCATGAACCCATCAGGTTCCTGGAGAAAGTTGGGGAATCTTAAGGTAGATTCCTTAATTCTGATTTACTCCAAGGAATGTATACATTTGCTGGTTCCCCTCTGCCAGAGACCTGTTTTTCTGGATTTCTATTCTGAGTGTAATTCACCTCTGCTTCTTCTAGAAGCTTCTAATTCCCAATCAAGGTAAGCTTCCCATTTATGTAAGTACTTGTAAGTAAAGGCTTCCTATTAATTGCATATTTGCAGGAGTATTATTGTGGTCTAGGGTCTGGGAGTTTCCAGGCTTGGGGTATGATTACACATGCTAATTTTAGTTTTATTTTCGGATCTGCAGAGTATGAACATATTTCTAGGGATCTATATATATAAAAGTCTAAGCAACCAATAAGACTGAAGGACCAGAATGACCAGCTGACCAGTCACTATGTTGTGCACTGACCACCAGACACTCAAAGCAGGAGCTGCCCCCTGGTGGTCAGTGTGCTCCCACAGCCAACCTCCCACAGCCAGCCGGCAGCGTCGGTGGCCAGTGTCCATTTCTTCCACGCCCAACCTGGCGACCATCACCTCCTCTCCCAACCCTGCCCAGGGCCTTCGGGCCCCAAGCTGGGATGGGGAACCAGGAGTGGGTTGTGGAAGACACAGCCCCTTTCTCAGAGGGGCCGAGGGTCAGCTCCCTCCTCCGGGCCGGTGGCCAACCTCCCACACCCCATTCCTCCCCTTGGCCGGCAGGCCCCGATTGGCCCAACCCTGATTGGCCCTGATTGCCAGCAAGGCCTAGGGACCCCACCTGTGCACTAATTCATGCACCTGGCCTCTAGTATTATATAATGGGCTGAAGTGTGCTGCTTATAGGTTTAGCTCCAAGGGGCTGTCACCTCTGGAGCCATCTCAACCCTCTTACATGTCTCAGTTTTTCTGTCTAATACAACCGTGCAAACTCGAAGTGCTAGGTAACCAAATTTATGTGTGCCTCACCAACTGAGTCAATTATTTAATTACATTTGAGTTGGAATTCCTTATGGGGCTCCTGTATGTCATAATGTATATACCCTCAGACACCTCCAAAAAGATCTTTAGAATACCCAAAGATTTGCATTAATCTAAAAAAAAAAAAAAGTGCCCCTTATTTTAGAAGCCAAATGAGTTCAAGCTCTCATTTACCCAGCAAAAGGTTTTGTTCAGATTCTCATGAAACGATTTCAATTAAAAACCCAAAGTTAAAAGCCAGCCATCCATTTTTTCTTCCTTACTTAACTCTTATTTTCAACCTAGGTTCTCTCCACCCTTGACCTTTAGCTCCACCTCAAGGATTAAAAAACAAACAAAAAAACAGTAGCTCAAACAAAGTCAGCCTTTTAACTTAAAACAGGGAGGTCCAGAATTCCAAGGAAAACTCATCTAAGTGCATCCAATGCACAGCAAGGAGCCAGTGGGACACAATGTGCCCTTGCTGGTACCTAGCATGGCTCCAGGTCTGCTAGGCAGTTCTGAGTGGGATTACTTGGAATCCTGCTGCACTATGTCACAATAACACAATCCATGTCATGACACCATAATGTTAGTGAAATGGCATAAGTACACTCAGAAGAGATACTATGAATGCTCAGAATGTTATCAAACCTCAGTTCAGCAACCTTAATACTTGAATTCTGGTTAAAAAAGAATTTAAGCCAAGACTCAAAATCAAGAAAAAGTTTATTTAGAAATTCACAGAGGTAGGGGTGAGCCATGGAGGAAGTGAGCTTGCTGGGCTATGTGGGCTGAGGAAACAAGTTACAGAGACAAAAGAAGGGCCCTTGGAGCTTAGGAGAATGAAAGCAAGGAGACACATCTAAAGGAAGAAGTAGAAGGCTAGAGAGAGAGAGAGAGGTTGAGAGAGAGAGAGAGAGAGAGAGAGAAAGAGAGAGAGACTCATGTCCTCTATCCCAAGGACTTTTAAAGGCAGAAATTTTAGAGGAGTTCCCAGGGAGGATCTCAATAGAATATTCATCAGCTTTCCAAGTGTGAACTTTCAGGGTTGTGGTCTCCACTGATTGGTCAGTGCTAGGGTAGGGGGTCGTTGTTCATTGCAGCTGGTCCTGATGTCAGCCACGGTGCCTCACCAGATCTTTCTGAAAGACAACTTAGGCCTAGATGCCATTTCTGGTTTGATCAAAACTCTGTCTCTGTGACCAAGGGCTTTGTTCCTATGATTATTTGAAGTGATCAGAACCTTATTGTCTTGAGGGCTTAATGCTTAAGAAAATGGACATGCAAAGGCTTTGTATGGGAGTCATATGAGGCTATTATCTGGGCCTTGTTCCCTCTCTAAGGAGGTCTACCACATGACTAGTGACATGCTGAAAGAGGGAAAGTCAGGGGAGAGTCTGAACCACATGACCAGAGATATGAAAGGTCAAGGGGTCTCAACTGCATGACCAGCAATATGCTAGGGGATGAAAGGTCACTTTGGGAGTGAGGACATTGTTTTCCCAGTTTTACCCATTGCTGGACACTGAGGCTTTCCACCCTGGTGACCTTCCATACCTGGCCCAGTGTCCTTGCTCTGCTCGTGTTTGTCTAACTGCCTACTACAAATCCTGATGATAGATTTCAGAATTCCAGACTTTGCTTAAAAAGATGCTTAAAAAAACCCAAAAAAACACAACTTATCAGCACTCTTTCAGAGACATAAAGACACTTAGCTTGGCATACCAATTGTCAGGGCCATTTCAACGGGAAGAAAGAAAAGAATCAAAATTCCAACTGGGACAAAACCATTAACCATATTTTGACCAAGTCTTGCCAGTCATTGGTAGAATGAGCACTCTCTACCTGGAATGGTGAGAAAAATATATCATTTCTTTCTCAGGTATAAACCTCAGATAAAATAAAGGAGTTGAAAATGAAATCATTTGAGTAGAGAAATGGTATTTTAGAGACATTAGGAACTTACAGATTATTTAAATTAACACTCCTATTGCTGATGGGGAAACTAATTCTCAAACCTTGTAGGACTGGCTCCACATTGTACCCTCAGAAGGTGCCAATCTCAGAACTCTGATGAAGGAATCTGGGATCTTAGTTTAGCAGTAGGATGTTTTAAGGTGTTGATATAAATAGAACATAGTAATGAGGTTTATATTTTCCAGCTGTTGAATTAAGTTGAAGATATACAAAATATGAGAATAGACATTTCCAAAGAGTGAAAAAATAAAATAGTATAATCACAAAATAGCCAGTTAACGGGAAAAGGGAGTAGATACATAAAGTAGTGTCAAAAATCAATTAGAGAAAGATAGAAATAGAAATAAGGGGGGGGGAAGATCAGTAAAGATTGAGATAATGTGAAAAAATACATTGGGAATAATAGCTTATGAAAGACAAAGACATAATTATGGTAAGAGAGGAAACTGAGATAAAGGTGTAGGGAAAAAGTGTTTCTATTTTTAGCCTACCTTTCTACTAAATCATGCTTTGAGTCTTACTGACTACTATTATTGTTACTCTTTTAAGTGTCCACCACATATAATATGGATACCAGGATATCTGTAACTATTCTGTCATTCATCCTTCAGATAATACTCTGAACTGGCCAGCAACAGCAGATCACCTGATGGGCTAAGTGTCTCTCTGAGCTTTAAAGGAGCAGACAAATTAAAGTCAGATGTACCCTCTGGCCAGAGTTTTACCTCTACAAATTTACATGAACCAGTGAATCTGGTAACTGAATTAAACAGTCTTACTGTCCTGGATTAATTTTTATCTTTATAAAGTTTTTTCAGGGATATAAAAATAATCAACAAGTTGTATGTGTATCAGACTGTTTCAATGCTCACTGCTAAAGATATCAAGGAAGAGTTGCACAAGATGACAGCTGAATTATTATTACTCTGTAACTTCCTTAAAGATAAATATTCAATCTCAGTATTAATCTCTAAAGTTCTGAGCATGTAATAGGTACTCATCATATGTATGTTAGAGAAGTTAATAAAAATTTATTTTTTCAAAACAATATTTTGGGTATTTAAAAACATATACATACAGATATTCAATTTAGACTTACAAAGTCTCCCTTATCCTACTGATGTTTTGATAACCACAGGACAATTGAATAAATAGCTTTCTACCTATTTTATACCTGAGAAACATGTTGGTATTTCAAGTCATATTTATTTAATTTGCTTTGGCATCCTTAGGGAAACAATAAAGAGATTTCTATTTAGTCCATTTTAGTAAAATTTTGATGTCTGAAGGTGCTTATCAGTATGTCTGGAACTCACAACAAAAGCTCTGGGAATTTAAAGGCCTCTGGGTAAATAGGTCACAATATTGGGGGAAAATATATAATATTTTAATATCAGTTTAATTCTAATGAAACTGAGTTTCTTGCCTAAAAATCCCCTTCAAACTCACCATTTCAGGGTTCTTACCATGCTTTACTCTTTTATTCTCTCTTAATTTTCCAAAACATGTGAAATAAGCAGGGAGTGAAAATTTAAGATTATTCTTTTCCATAAATAGCCTTTGCTGGAAAGAAATTTGAGCCAGTCCCACAGCCTTATTCTTAAAGCACCTCTATTCAACCAACCTCTGTCTGTTGAAAAGATATCCCTCAAGATATCTTCACTAAATGAGCATTTCAATAGTTTGCTTCTCCACCAAGAAGTGGACTGATGTTTGAATTTATGATCCCAATGAAATCTACTACTTGGAAGATTAGATTTAAAACTGACCCATGAAGAGAAAGTGTAGGTATATATTTTTAACTTAATGATACAAATATCCTCTTTATTGCCTTTTGCACTTTTAGCCCTTAATTTTATTATATTAATGTGTTTTATGTTACTTTGTAGTAATTATAAAACACACATAAATTCTTATATGGTACTAACCATGTGCCAGATGTTATTGTAAGTATTTGCTTCCATTATCTCATCCAATGCTCACAAAAAGTCCTTTTGGAAGGTATAATACTAAGCCCGCTTTCATGGTTCTAAGGATCAGAGAACTAAGCAACTTGACAATGATTATATAGCTAGAAAAAAGCAGAGACAGAGTATGATCTTAGTCACCTCCTGTGAGCCGCTATTCTGTGCTTCCCAATTATGTGCTAGAGACTATAGTGTCTGTTTTGTAATTCTTAAATAAGATGGAATTCAGAAGATAAAATACACTTAGATGACCAAGTCTGCATGACTCGGTTAGTACATATAAAGATCTGGCACTCGTAGTCCCCTGCTTTTCTAGGTACTTTTTTTTTTAATGCTCATTAGTAATTTGGCCATTCTTTCTCACATGCCAGGTAAGAAGTGTTTGCATAGAAAATACAAACTTTATTTAAAATACCACAGCTTTAGTCCTTAATTTGCTTTTGGCTGTTTCATAGAGGAGGGTATTAACTTTACTTCCTGACACTAGTATTGCTGTCCATCCTCAAGATTTTTCATCTATGGGCATGATACATTTCAAATTAGTGCACTTATTTTCTTCATGTGTTCATATATACTGTCTGACTAGCATGGCACATGGACCTCAATACTATGCACCTCATATTAGTCACTTTAGTCTATGTCAGTATTTGTAATATAATTTAAATATTTACATTCTAATATCCTTAACTCACAAGCATTTGGTCATTTGATAGTGGGGATTTCTCTGTTGCCTTAAAAATGAAACAAGAAAGAGAACACCTGCTGTTCTAGGCTTCCTCTTAACCAACATCTTTAACAACCAAGTTTGACTATAATTTAGGTAATTTTTTGTTTTTCACTTCCATTCATCATAAAAGCTGAATTGTAGTTGTAAAATTCCATGCATTTTGTTAGTTATTGGTGGTAGAGAGATGGAAAGAATATATCCCTACACAAAAAAAGGACATAATTTACTGAGGAATAGTTTCTGGTAAAGGGTGGTAAGGTTTCTAAGTGCCAGAAAGTTATTTTCTGTAGAATACAAATTTGAAAGTGCCTTTTAAAAATTTAAATAAATGAATAATTCAAATATGCATAAATGACATAAAATGCATTTAATTTTCATAAAAATATTATTTACCCAGTGTATTTAACTTCATCTCTGAAATCAGTTCTGGTGTCAGCATTTTTGGATCTTCCTCCCTGCAGATAGATTATCCACTTTTTCCAGTGTTTTTAATTTCAGGGGGAAAAATATGACCTCCAGGTTGTATAATTTTGGGTCTTTGTTTGCATTAAGCATCACATCTTTTTAGTGAATGGGCTTCCTTCTTAAACTTGAGAGAGTAAATAATTCTTATTGAGATATTGACTTTGGTGCTAATTCAAGGATTCAATGCATTATATGCATGTTCTGTCATTATGATTTTAAAGCAAGGCATTGAATAGTGGAGAAATCATCTTTATGGTAAGAAACAGTTGGACTGATTTTTCTGATTGCTATTTTTATTCATTATGTAACTGTGTTTTTCATCCATTCAATTATTTGAATCAACCAGATGTTTTAAAGTACTGACACAGTCATAATTACTTGTATAAAAGAAAGACAGATTTTAAATGGAGAAAAACGGCCAGTAGAATTGGCCAGAGGTAAGAAGATAAATGCTATTAAATGTGAAATATTCAAAATGGACTCTGAAAATAATATATAAAAATCTGATAAACTTGAACTGATTTATTGATTTCTTTAATAATTTATTGATTTATTTACCATGTTTCAAGACCTGTACTGGTTATTAAGAATTCAAAACAAATGTAATGAGATTTTGTTGATAATTTGGTTAAATTCTCAAGGGGAGGCTATTTCCAAGCATGTTTCCTTTATACAATAAATATAATTGTGCCATGCATGGTACTAGGTGCATAGGATAAACGTAAAATAAGGAAGAAACAATTTCTTACCTTCATGGAGTTTATAGCCTAAACATAAAGGACTAACAAGTTTAGTCATTATAATAAAAGTGAAGATTGTCATGAAATACCTGTAGTACTATGAGATTCTTAATTGAATAAGAATAGGAAATTAAAAATTAGGAAAGTTGTCCCTGGAAAAGAATCATTCAAGCAACCCTAGAAAATATTGTAATTTATTAAGGAGCAGAAGATGGAAGCAACGGAGTGGTATTACTGATAAGATGTATTAGTAATTAAGTACAGACACATCCAGAATTTTCTAACTTATTGAAAGAAAGCCTTCAAGAATCAATCATCTTAATATGTCAAAATTAATATTAACATAATAGTTAATGACATTTTGGGGACTGATCTAAATTTGAGTTATCCTCATAAATATTTAGGAAAAATGGGGGGATCAAATAGGTCTTCTAAATAATATTTTCAGGAGCAGTGTATGAATGTATTTAATTAATTAAATTACTGAGTCCATAAATATTGCATCTTTTTATCCTCCAAAGCACTGCTCCAATTTTAATTTAAAAAGGTATTGCACCAAGACCTTAGGGAGAATAAGTTTTTAAGCAATATATAATATTCAAAATTATACTAATATAAAAGTGGTTAAGTTGTAAGTTGTCAAAAATGAAATTGACAACTTACTAGCTTGTTCAGTAAAGCAAGTAAGTTTTATACTAAACTTACTTGCTTTACTGAACAAGCTAGTAAGTTGTCAATTTCATTTTTGTCATATGTACTTCCAATTCTCATATTAGATCTGGCTTTGATAGGAAATATCTATAAATACTTGGTCAAATCACATTGATAAGTGTTTAATAAATATAACCTGCAATTTTATATTATTACTATTACTATCATTATAATATATGTTCTACTTGTATTTTGATTAATAAAACAAAAGTTTATTTTAGGACATAATCTAATTGATCACAAATATTTAATTCTGGTGACTTTTACCCTGTGAAGTAGAAAATTAGCAGAGTAATACTCCCACTCTTGTAGAGAAAAAGAGACAAAGTATAACTGGACAACCAATGGGTCCAAGCTGCCTGTCACTACTTGAGCCAATTAGTCAGAGACAGTATTAAATCATATATGAGTGTTTATTTCAATAATGCCATTAGTATGGGAGAGCAGCAGGTCTTCCACAAAAATCTGCTCTACCCCTCCCCATAAGCCAGCTGCTTATATTGGGTAGAGGGACAAATATTACATGGGGAAAAAACAATTACAGTCATGGGAAAATAGGCAAGGTATAGTGGTTACAGTATACAGGCAATGTGAGCTAGGGCAGGGGTGGGGGGTTGCACAGGGTGGGTGCCTCTGGGCACTCCTGGGACCAGATTATAGGCAATAGGGGCTTGGGTTTGTAAAGGGTGGGAGCCTCTGGGACTAGATCGTTTCAGCCACGAGGTTGTAAATCTTTCCATAATGGTAGGCATTTCTCATGAAGGGATGTACTGCATTCTGATGTTAGCTCCCATCACCCAGGGTGTACAACTCTCAACCAGGTTAGAATGTGCTTTCTCTAAGCAAAATAGAATAATCACGGTTAACAGAGCATGATTAATATTTCTTATAATTATAACTAATTCCAAATATTCTATTTCTGCCCCTAACAAAAGTACGTCAAATTAATTTCTTATGTCCAATTTATTGGACAGGTGAGAACACAGAACAACAGATGAGACCAAAATATAAGGACAGGTGGTTCATACAGGGAAAGAGGAGGTGAGAGAAAATATTCACATGGGCTTTGTAAACAGTTGACAAATTGAGGCAGACCAAGTTCAAATGTTCAGGATAATATAAAACTCCTGGTTGCCACCAAAATTGGGTTAATCTGCATCTTCTTGATCTTTCACTAGCTAGTCACTCACAGCTAAAGATCAGTAAAGGCTTTATAAATATCTAGGCTGAAGGTCTGGGGAGGGAAACATATGTATAAGGTATCAGAATTTCTACCTGGATTTCTCCCTTTTCTATATTATGGATTAAAAACCTTAATCTAAGGGGGGAGTAAGGGAGGAAGCAGTGCTGCCTTTAAGATATTTGTTAAAATTCTATACATAGCAGAAAGAAATGTGTAAGGAAACAAGATACCAAACTACAGCTGGCCAAAGAGTATAATCACATGCTAAGACCACCACTGTAACCAAAGAAAGAGCACGAGATGAGAAAAGCCTGCCTCCAAGATCAAGGGGCTCATTGTATGCCTCATATTAAGGCTTAATCAAAAGAGTAGAGACTGAACTTCCACTCCCACCCTAATAACAAATTTTAAGTTACAAGATATAGGAGGATAAATTTGGGAGAACAACAGTTACCCTTTCTAAAATTCAGAATCACATAGACCTAGATACTAAACACAAGAATTCCTCTATAGGCTTTTAAAGCCTCTGGTGCAATGAGGATAACCATAGCAACAAAAACTCCCCAAATCAGCCAAATTCCTAGCTGCATTAATTCCAACTAAACTCTAATTCTTCCACTAAAGACCCAGCAGAAGACTTATGTTGTTAGCTATGTACATTTTGTAGAAGCTCTTTTTCAGGGACATTTCCTAGTTAGTTGATTGTTTTCATCTTGAAGGGGTGTCGAATTTTGTCTTGTTTTTTTTTTTTTTCCATCTATTAAGATGAGTATGTGTTCAGTCTGTTGATAGTTGTTTTACATTAAGTGATATTTGAATGTTAAACAAAGTTTACATTAATAGGATAAATTCCATTTTATCATGGTATAATACTCCTTTTTATATATTTATGTATTTGATTTGAGAATGTTTTGTGGAAGATTTTTGCATACATATGTCTGCAAATTTAAATATGTACATTTAAATTATTATTCTACTTTTTGTTTTACTATATCCTTGCCCCATTTAACTGCCCTTTGTTGTAACTAAAATCAATTAATTATACTTGTGTTTTTAAATAAATTCTTTATTCTGCTCTATTATTTGTCTGTCCATTTGTTAATACCATACTGTTTTAGTTTCTTAACTTTATACTAGGTCTTAAAATCAGGTGAGTTCTCTAACTTTGATGATCTCTCTTTTAAGATTATTTTGCCTATTGTATTTTCCTACACTTTTCATATAAATTTTAGAAATAAATTGTTATTATGTACAAAAAAAAGCTTGTTAGAATGCAATAAATCTATGTATTACATTATAGAGTCTTGACATATAAACAATATTGAATCTTCAAATTTATGAATATTGCATAATTTGAAGTAGAAGTCCATTATCAAATTTATAAAGTAAAGGCTTTACATCTTGATTGGTGTAAATTTTTAATCATGAGTTGATGTGTTTTTTGTCTGTTGGCTTGTTTGCATTGAGATGAACATGTGATATCTCTTTAGTTTATTATGGTTAAGTATACTAGCTGATTTTCAAATTTTCAACCAGACTTACATTCAATACGGAATACTGAAACTGAAACAGAAAAAAGACATTAGTGGAAAAATTGCTGACATCCAGTAAATTCTATAGATTAGTTAATAATATTGTATAAAGTTTATTTATTATATTAAATTAATTTATCATGATTATACAAGATACTAACACTAATGGAAGATAAATATTGGCTACATAGAAACTACAAATCTCCTGAATCAAAAATTACCTCAAAAGGTTGGGGGACAGGAAAACTTGTATACTTATATGCATAGCCCATTGACATGGGTAATAGGGTAGTGAAGACCTTGCAGGGTGGGTAGGGCTGGGAGGAGGGGGTATAAGAGAAAAATGTGAGATATATGTAATGCTATCAACAATAAAAATATATTTAAAAATAAAATTATCTCAAAATCAAAAGAAAACACACAAAAAACAAAACAAAAAAACCCACAGAGTTCTGGGGATCAAAGATGGAAGTAGAGTAGGTGGAAGTTACACTTACCTCTTGCCAGGACCAAACTGGAATTACAACTATATAGGACAATCAAGCTAAATAATCAACTAAAGACTAGTTGAACAGAAGTCTTATAACCAACAATCTACATAAGAAGCCCTAATGAGACTGACAAGAAGAGCAGAGACACAAAACAGGCTAGCCCTTCTCCAATGGGCAGTGATTAAGATTTCACAGGGATATCTTAGCTGTAAAGGTTTCCACTGAGAAGCATGGGTCTTAACCCCAGGCCTGATAGCCTAGCCCAGAGCATCAGAAGTAGTAAGAAGAACCCATATAACATCTAGCTTTAAAAGTCAGCAGGGATTCTGTCCACCATGTAGGGATGAAAGTCTCCTAGAAATAGCAGCCAGAGTAATTGTGCTGTGTCCCTGCCCTTACTACAGACACCATCTTTCTTGAATCAAACACTCTCCTCCATGCAACATCAGCCAGGGGGAATGCAATGTATTCAGTCTAAGGACTCCTTGTTGACCCACTCTGTGGAGCTCACTCCTTTCAGAGGAGTCAGTTCACTGGGCCCAGGGTTTAGAAATCCAGGGTATAGAGGTTAGTGATTAACTTATGTTGCTCTGGGTCAGGGCCATTCCCTCCACCTTACTGTAGGTCTGAAATGTACTTCCTACTCATGTCATCCATTAGCCCTAACTTCCAAAATTCCAGAAGCTTGCCCTGCTTAGTTCAAGACTCCCTATGAGGTACAGACTGAGTTGTATGGCTTTAAGACAGGGGCCATTTTCCCTCTGCATGCCAGTGCAGTGTCTTCTCTTCACCCATCCGAAGCTTGGTTTGTTTGGATAAACTGCTGGCCTCACCCTATCAACTCTCAAATACCTTGCTCCACAAAAGTGTGCAGGCACCAGGTGGAAAATAGCTAGACAAGATATTCCTGGGGAAGTTTGCTGAGTGAACCCAAACCCAACACTGGCACCCAGTTTGAACTTGTATCAATCTGGTTAACAAGACTCATCCTTACCTGGTGACTCACTAAGAACCTGCCACAGTCAACTTGAGTATCACCAGAGCCCTTTCAGTGACTTATCTGAACAGGCAGCAAGCAGGCAGAGACAGGTAGAGGCAGATCTCGGATAGCTTGGGCCCTTTTGTTGCCTAGCCAATGTGCTGGGTACTGGTGGAGGCCAGACTTGGTTTGCATCTTAGTCCTTCCCATGCACACCTAGGCCCAGCAGAGGTAGCTACACATTGTGGACTGCTTGTAGCCACAAACAGATTGCTCACGTCCAGTCACAGGCAAGATCTAACATTGATCTGTACCAGCATCTCTCCCAAGAGGGCCCAGAACCAAAACACTCAGTGGACAGCTTCAGACAATATCAAAACAGGATTCTATTAATTTCACAAATCACATATCTCAAGGGAGATCTTGGAAGTCACTGGGCCCTGCTGAGGCAAATTCTACTTCATGTGGTCAGCACCTTCATAGCAGCTCCTACACAATGGGTGGGGTTGATCTTCACAGCCAGCCTGAGAGCCAACTCCATGCATGAATGAGCCAACAACAGTAAAAACTAAATTAAAACATAAACCACAAAAGGGACATTCCTGGAGCACCCAGATCAGGTGATCAAGAAGAATGTACCCCTGGATACCACAGGATACGTATTATATAAGTCCACCCAATCTAGACTAAGAGACACAGCAGATCTACCTAATACATGCAAACCAATACAAAGACGAAGCCAAAATGGAAGGACAAAGTAACATGCCCCAAATGAAAGAACAGGAAAAATCTTCAGAAGAAGTACTAAATGAAATGGAGGCAAGCAATCTACCAGGTATAGAGTTCAAAGCAATGGTTATCAGGATGCTAAAGGAAGTTAGTGAGAATTCAACAGTATGAAAAAGGACATAGAAGCCATAAAAAAGAACCAGTGAAAATGCAGAATGGAATATTTGAAGTGAAGAATACATTAAAAGGAAAAACATTAGGTTAGATAAAGCAGAGGATCAAATCAGTGATTTGGAAGACAAGGTTGCATAAAGCACACAATTAGAGCAGGAATAAAAAGAAGTAAAAATAAATTAAGATAGTTTAAGGCAGCGGTTGCCAACCGGTGGTCCGCGGACCATTGGTGGTCCATGAGGTCCGAAAGGTTGGCGACCGCTGGTTTAAGGGACTTTGGATCAGCATGAAGCATAAGAATACCTGCATAATAGGAGTACCAGAAAGAGAGAAAGAGCAACAAATCAATAATTTATGTTAAGAAACAACGACTGAAAACATTTCTAACCTGGTGAAGGCACAACAAACAAAAATTCAAAAAGCCTTGAGAGTTTCAAAGAAGATGAACTGAAAGGGGCCCACTGCAAGGCACATCATAATTAAAATATTGAAGATTAAAGAAAAAGATAGAATCTTAAAAGCAACAAGAGGAAAACAGTTACCTACAAGGGAGCTCCCAGAAGACTCTCACCTGGTTTTTGGACAGAAACATTTCACTCCAGAAAGGACTTGCACAAAATGATCAAACTGATGAAACCCAAATAAATACAACTAAGATTACTTTACCAAGCAAGACTATCATTTAAAATTGAATAAGAAATAAAAAGCTTCCCAGATAAGAAAAAGCTAAAGGAGTTCATCACATGAAAACAGTATTACAAGAAATGTTAAAGGACCTTCTCTGAGAAAAAGAAAACAAACAAAAACAACAGAGGAACATAGTTATAAAAAATAAAATGGCAATAACTGCATACCTATCAATAATCAATTTAAATGTAAATAGATTAAAGACAACAATCAAAAGATATAGGGTAGCAGAATGAATAAGCTCTCTCCAAGAGACCCCTAACAGAACAAAAAATATACAAAGACTAAAAGTAAAGGGATAGAAAAATTAATGCAAATGAAAATGAAAAAAGCTGGGATAGCAACACTTATATCAGACAAAATAGAGTTGAAAACAAAGGCCATAATAAGAGACAAAGAAAGAAATTATACAGTGATAATGGGATCAATATAACAAGAGGTCATTACCTTTTAAATATTTATGCATCCAACACAGGAGCACCTAAATGTGTAAAAAAATGTTGATCGACATAAAGAAAAAGATAGACATTAACAGAGCCATAGTAGGAGATTTTAACACCCCATTGAAATCAATGGATAGATTTTCAAGGCAGAAAATCAACAAGTAATCAGTTGCCTTAAATGACACAATAGATCAGATGGATTTAATTGATAGTTTCAGAGCATTTTAACCCAAAGCAGTGAATTATACATTCATTTCAAGTTCACATAGAACATTTTATAGGATAGATCACATGTTAAAACAAAATAAGTCTTAATAAATTTAAGAAGATTAAAATTATATCAAGCATCTTTTCTGACCAAAATTATATAAAACTATAAAGGGAAATCACAAGGGAAAACCTGAAAAACACACAAACACATGAAAGCAAAATAACATGTTACTAAACAATGAATGGGTTAATGAGATCAAGGAAGAAATCAAAAGATACCTTGAAACAAGTGAAAATGAGTACACAACAACCCAAAATCTATGCTACACAAAGAAAGCAACTCTACAAGTAAAATAAATAGCATGACAGATCTATTTCAAGAAACAAACAAACAAAAAAATCTCAAATAAACAATCTAAATTTATACTTAAAGGCTAAAAAAACAACAAACAAAGCCCAAAGTGAGAAGAAAGGAAATAAATATCAGATCAAAAATAAACAAAATGGAGTCTAAAAAACAATATAAAAAAATCAAGAGCTGATTCTCTGAAAACAATAACAAGATTGACAAACCTTTAGCCAGACTCATCAAGAAAAAAATGATAGAAGACTCAAATAAACAAAATTGGAAAATGAAAAATAGACAACACAGAAAACACTAATTTGAAAGTATATATGCAGCCCTGTGTTCATTGCTGCTTTGTTCAAATAGCCAAGGTTTGGAAGCAGCCCAAGTTCCCATCAGTAAATGAGTGGATTAAAAATCTGTGGTACACCCTGACCAATGTGGCTCAGTTGGTTGGGCAAAGCCCTGGGCACTGGGAGGTTGCCAGTTTGATTCCCAGTCAAGGGCACATACCCAGGTTGCTGGATCAATCCTTGCTGGGCATGCAGGATGCAGCCAATCAATGTTGTGCTCTCACATCAATGCTTCTTCCTCTCTTTCCCTCTCCCTTCCTCTCTCTCTGAAAATCAATAAAGTATTCTTTAAAAACATCAACTGTGGTACATTTGCACAGTGGAATATTAATTGGTTGTCCAAAAACAAGGACATCTTAACATTTGCCACAGCACTGATGGGCCTGGAGAGCATTATGCTAAATGAAATAAGCCAGTCAGAGAAAGACTAATACCATTTGATTTCACTTATATATGGAATCTAATTAACAAAACAAGCAGGGAAATAAAATAGAAACATACTCATAGACACAGAGAATAGAATGACAGTTGTCAAAGGGGAGGATATTTCAGGGGCTGAGTAAGAAGTGTGAAGGAATTAAGCAAAAATAAAACTCATAGCCCTGACCTGTGTGGCTCAGTGGATAGAGCGTCCGCCTGCGGACTGAAGGGTCCCAGGTTCGATTCCGGTCAAGGGCATGTACCTTGGTTGCGGGCACATCCCCAGTGGAGGGTGTGCAGGAGGCAGCTGATCGATGTTTCTCTCTCATCGATGTTTCTAACTCTCTATCCCTCTCCCTTCCTCTCTGTAAAAAATCAATAAAATATATATTAAAAAATAAATAAATAAATAAATAAATAAATAAATAAATAAAACTCATATATACTGACAAGAGTATGGAGATCATCAGAAGGAAAGGGGTTGGGGAGAGGTAAGAGAGGGTAAAGGGGATAAATGGTGATGGAAGATTTGACTTGGACACACAATACAATATACAGATGATGTATTAAAACTTATAATTTTATTAACCAATGTCATCACAATAAAATAAATAAAAATAAAATAAAACTAGAACATTAAAAAGTATTACATCCATATGTAGATATGAATGAACAAACAAGATAAAAATACCAAACACTCATTGACACAAACCACAGTGTGGTAGTTACCAGAGGGAAAGGAGCTGGGGGGAAGTAGCACTTGATACTGATGTAATTTTATTAACCAACATCACCCAAATACATTTTTAAAAAGCATTACACCAGGATTTTACTTTGTCTTATTCAGATAGATGTCTTTTATATTAACTCAACATATTTTCTAATCATATTTTTTAAGCTAAGTATGTCTCCTTTCCATGTGTATGCACACAGTTGTGCACACACATACACACACACACACACAGACATTTCCTAATCCTTGGAACCTGTGAATCAGTTACTTTATACGGAAAAAAAAAGTTATAAATATGGGATCTTGGGATGGGAACATTATCCTGGATTATTTAGGAAAGCCCAACTTTGTAATCATAAGGGTTCCTATAAGGAGATGCAAGAAGGTAATATCAGAGCTAAAGGTCAAGTCCATGTGATAACGAAAGCAGAGATTTGAAGGTACAGTTCTGTCTTTGAAGATGGAGGAGGGACCAGGGCATAAGGAATACAAGGAATGCTGCTGGAAAAGGCGGAAAGGAGACAGGTTCTCTCCTAGGTTTTCCACAGGGTGCATGGCTCTGTTGGCACATGATTTTGCCTCAGCAAAACTAATTTCAAACTTTTGATCTCCAGAAAGGTAATAAAATAAGTTTGTGCTATTTTTAGCCACTAAATTGTTCACATTTGGTTATAGCAGCAAAGTAATTTATATGAATATTTTAAGTCAATGTATATCTGTTTAAGAGTGAAGGTGAAAAAATGGACACATCCTCTCTAATAAAATGGTAATATGCAAATTAACCATCACTACGATACATAAGCCACGCCTACCAGCCAAGCCACGACCGCCAGCCAATCAGGGCGAGTTTGCAAATTAACCCAAACCAAGATGGCTACAGCCACAGAGATCAAGGTTTCCCAGGTAACAGAGCAAGCCAAGCTTTCCATAGCCGTTGCAGGCCTAAGCCTCCACTCAAGCTACAAAGTTTCAATTATAGAAGGTAAACAAATTCAAACAAATGGCAGCAGAATGGAGCTTGAGAGAGCAGGCCAGGGTTGCCGCTGGCAACAGGGGAAGCAAAGCTTTCCGCACACCCTGGCCGGGCTCACCCACTTAAGGCTACAAAGTTTCAATTGTAGAAGGTGAATTAACTGCCACAGAAATGGCTGCTGCCCCAGAGGGAACAGCAGGCTTGGCTCCGCTCCAGGCTACAAAGTTTCAGTTGTAGAAGGAAAATAAATTCCAGATACCAGGGCCTCTGCTTGGGTTGCCAGGGGGCGTGGCCGGCCTGCAAACCACCACAGGCCCCCCGCTCAGGCAGCCCCACGCCCCAAGGGAACCCCACCCTGATCCGGGACACCCGTCAGGGCAAACCAGCTGGCCCCCACCAGTGCACCAGGCCTCTATCTTATCTAATAAAAGATTAATATACAGATTGATCATCACTGCAACACACAATATAGCTGCCCCCATGTGGTCAAAGATCCTGCCCCCATGTGGACACAAGATGGCCACTACAAGATGGCCAGCAGGAGAGGGCAGTTGGGAGGCACCCGGCCTGCAAGGGAGAGCAGTTGGAAGTGATCAACCCTGCAGAAGAGGGTAGTTAGGGGTGACCAGGCTGGCAGAGGAGGGCAGTTGGAGGAGATCAACCCTGCAGGAGAGGGCAGTTAGGGGTGACCAGGCTGGCAGAGGAGGGAAGTTGGGGGCAAACAGGCTGGCAGGGGAGCAGTTAAGCATCAACCTGGCTGGCAATGGAGTGGTTAGGGGGTGATCAGGCTGGCAGGCAGGCGAGTGGTTGGGAGCCAGCAGTCCTGGATTGTGAGAGGGATATCCAACTGGCCTAAACGGGCAGTCGAACATCCCTCCAGGAGTCCCAGATTGGAGAGGGTACAGGCTGGGCTGAGGGACAACCCCCTGCCGTGCACAAATTTTGTGCACCGGGCTTCTAGTCCTATCTAATAATAGACAAATATGCAAATTGACCATACCTCCGACACGCCCACAAGCCACGCCCCCCATCCAATCAAAGCGAGCATGCAAATTAACCCAAACCAAGATGGCTACAGCCACAGAGAGCAAGGTGTCCTAGGTAACAGAGGAAGCCAAGCTTTCTGCCTGCACTTGCCAGGCCTAAGCCTCCACTCAAGCTACAAAGTTTCAATTATAGAAGGTAAACAAATTCAAACAAATGGTGGCAGAATGGAGCTTGAGAGAGCAGGCCAGGGTTGCCGCCGGCAACAGGGGAAGGAAAGCTTTCTGCACACTCTGGCCGGGCTCACCCGCTTAAGGCAACAAAGTTTCAATTATAACCCCAACACAAATGGCTGCCGGCCTCGGAGGGAGCCCCAGGCTTGGCTCCGCTCCAGGCTACAAAGTTTCAATTGTAGAAGGAAAATAAATTCCAGATACCAGGGCCTCTGCTTGGGTTGCCAGGGGGCATGGCAAGCCTGCAAACCACCACAGGCCCCTCGCACAGGCTGCCCCACGCCCCAAGGGAACCCTACCCTGATCCGGGACACCCTTCAGGGCAAACCAGCTGGCCCCCACCCATGCACCAGGCCTCTATCCTATCTAATAAAAGAGTAATATGCAGATTGACCATCACTCCAACACACAATATAGCTGCCCCCATGTGGTCAAAGATCCTGCCCCATGTGGACACAAGATGGCCACCACAGATGGCCAGCAGGAGAGGGCAGTTGGGAGGCACCCAGCCTGCAAGGGAGGGCAGTTGGAGGTGATCAACCCTGCAGGAGAGGGCAGTTAGGAGTGACCAGTATGGCAGAGGAGGGAAGTTGGGGGAAAACAGGCTGGCAGCGGAGTGGTTAGGGGGTGATCAGGCTGGCAGGCAGAAGCGGTTAGGGGCAATCAGGAAGGCAGGCAGGCAAGCAGTTGGGAGCCAGCAGTCCTGGATTGTGAGAGGGATGTCCGACTGCCCGTTTAGGCCCGATCCCACCGGGTCCCAGATTGGAGAGGGTACAGGCTGGGCTGAGGGACAACCCCCCTCCGTGCATGAATTTCGTGCACCAGGCCTCTAGTTTAATTATATTTCAAAACAAGAACTCCAAAAATATTTAATTCAAATTTTAATGCTGCAGGGACACTGAGTTTTTTAGCCTGAGAATAGAAACTTTAAAATGAAGTGGTATTAGAACATTTCCACAGTGGACCTACATTGCAAGTTCAGTTTAGTATTCACAAGCAATACTGATGACTACTATATTCTAGGCACAGTCTTGAGGATGTCACATTTACAGCAGGGGTGGGAACCTTTTTTCTGCCAAGGGCCATTTGGATATTAATAACATAATTTGCTTAATATAATTCACTTAATATAAATTTATGTTGCTATGAAAAAAGCTCCTAGATTTATTGAATTTCTAATCCCGCCTGCGATTGCCTTGGCAGGGCCAGAACAAATGATTTTGTGGGCCTTACTAGTATATGGCCCGCAGGCCGAAGTTCTACAGTAACAGCACCATAGCTTTAACTCATTTTATAGATGGGACTAGTGACCCGGTGCACAAAATTCGTGCACATTAAAAGGGGATTAATTAGAGAAAATAATTTAATATTGCTATTTGTTCTTTCTCTATAATAGAAGTGTCAGAGATGAAAGAAAATTAGTAAAATGTATATGAAAACCTTTCTCCTTTCAGAGCCTGGGGTGCACCACAGGACCCAGAGTCAAGTCCCCGCCCACCCACATGTATCTCAAAATCGCGTGAGATCCAAACCTGGCCACCCCGCCCAATTAGGCTATATCCACACCCAGCCAGTCCCACCCTTGTCAAGCCCTGCCAGGCAGGGGCATAACCTCAGGTCCCCTGGCCTGGCACCAGGATGGGTGGCATGGCCTGGAGTCTCCCAGCCAAGACCAGGGCGGGAGGCATGCCTTGAGGTCCTCCATCAAGCCCGCCAGGTTGGGGGCATGGCTTGAGATCCCCTGTCAAGCCCTGCTGGGTGGGGGGCATGGCCTGAGGTTCCCTGTTAAGCCCCGCTAGGCGGGGGGCGCAGCCTCAGGTCTTCCGTCAAGCCCCACTGGGCGGGGGCGTGGCCTGAGTTCCCCTGACCCAGCACTGGGGGTGAACCTTGAGGTCCCCATCAAGCCCTGCTGGGTGGGGGGCATGGCCTGAGGTCCCCGGCCTGGTGCTGGGGCGGGGGAAGCATCCTGAGTTCCCCTAGCCCAGCACCAGGACGGAAAGTGCACCTTGAGGTCCCTTGTCAAACCCTGCCGGGTCGGGGGCACAGCCTGAGGTCCCCTGTCAAACCCCACGGGGGCGGGGGAGGGCATAGCCTCAGGTTCCTGCTGATTGCTCGTTAAGGCTCCTTATGGGAACTTGGCCTCAGCTGTGGGTGCAGCCATCTTTGTGACAGAGTGATGGTCAATTAGCATATTCCCTGTTTATTAGATAAGATTGTCAATAGTTAGAGATCTGTGACTAGATCGATCAAAAGTATTACATACAATTGCATATGCACCATGGACAATGGCTGATTCCATGAGTATGCTGCAGGGGTCACTATTCCCAGGTCATCGTAGAGAAGTAGAGGAAGCTGTGCAGTGTCCCTGTCCCAGAAATTGTGACCTCTTTCCGTTTAGTCATGTCTGAAATTTCACTATGATGGCTTCATCGCAGAGGCTTTGAAAATCATTTAAAAACCACCAATTTTAATGAGTTTCCTAAGAGACTTAGCAGTTGAAACCTTTATAAGGTCACTCTTTCACAGAAATTAAAGCTTGTCTGGTGAGAGTAAGGCCCTACATAAATTTGGCACGGAGTTTGTTTAGGGGAAGATCCTAAAGGAATGGCATCTGGGGGCACTGGTGGCTGTCAGGTGGAAGGAAAAGATGAGATTGATGCTGGGTGGACAGACCCTGGACTTTATTCATAGGCTTAGTCAGGTCCACATGACCAGAGAAGACCTTGTAGTTATCAGATGAGAGCAAATTTCAAAGTCTGTCATTTTGTTCAGGGCAATTTCTTTCCCAAATCACAGGATTGCCTGGGAGTTTTATTCACCACCTCTGCTGGTCTGTGCAAAAGCAGAGACTCCTCCCTGGACAGCATGGCTCTCTCTCAGGCTATTCAACCACTACAAGTCTATGACTATTTTTCATGCAAATAAAACAGGTGGGCTAGCACCTCTTTGTTTAGGGCATCTTGTTTCCTGCATAGGGAAAAGTGAGACTAATCAATAACCTAACAATGTATCACCTTAAGAAAGGGATAGATATATATCTAAGGGCATCTTCCTAGGCTATAGATAAAATTTAAATGCAGAAATTTAGGGGGAATTTACTTGAAACAAAATTAGTCCATCAAGGGTGGATAAAAGGAATCAGAGGAGGAAAAAACACAAATTGTTCAATATATCTGAATATGTCAGCAATTCACAGTAAAATGTTTATAGGTTTTGGCCTCATATCCTGGCTTCTCTGGTTAAGTTTGGGATTTTGAGTGAAATATTTATCATCTCTGTCTTTCTGTTTCTCATCTGAAAACTAGATAAAATCTGTATCACTGAGTTGTTGTGAGCACCTAATTAAATGAGGTGAATTAATAATAAAAATAGTGACACTTATGGGTAGTATTTAAGAGATACAGATAATATTTTTATTCTTGCCATTATTTAGAACTTTATTTAAAAGACATTATTTGTTAAGAAATGTATAGAAAGAAATGTGAAGAAAATGTCTTAGTGATGGTAAAAACGTATCCACATTTTCTGAGTGAAGTAATGAATCATTTCTTTTCCAACTTATACATTTCTAGACTATTAGACACTCTGGAGTCTAACTACCCACTTTCAGTGGTTAGAATGCTCAGCTAGAATTGAAATTTGATCCTATTAAACTTACTATTTTCATTAATAAAATTTTCTGATATAAAATTCATATAATAATTTTCAGTAAACTAACAAACAATTACAAACTAGGGGCTGACAGGGAAATTTCTTCATTTCCCTAGATATAACTGATGTGTGCTTAGTGGGAAACTGCTCATATGAATGGAGCTTTTAGTAGAAAAATCTAAGCTGTACAATTTATTTGGTTCTTTATAGTGTTTTAAGACGATGAATGTTTTGTCAACACTTACTTTTTAAAGCACTTTAGAAATAAAATCTATATTCCAATTTTCCCATTTCTCACTTAGTGGAATCTGAATAAAAGAAGTCCTGTTGTACATGTGACATCCTTTCTAATGCAATAATAAAAGGCATCTATACTAATAAAAGGGTAATATGCAAATTGGTCACAACGCCCTCACAGTAATAACTGAACAGCAGGCTGCATGGGGCGACAAGGCTGGCAGGGGGTTAGTGAGGGATGACCAAATGACTGAACAGCAGGCTGTGTGGAGTGACCAGGCTGGTAGGGGGAGCAGTGAGGGTCAACCAGGCCAGCAAGAGGGGCAATGAGGGGTGACCAGACCAGCAGAGGGGGGGCAGTGATGGGCAACCAGGCCAGTGGGGGGGCAGCTGGGGATGAGGAGATTGGCAGGGGGGGCAGTTAGGGGTGACCAGGCCAGCAGGGGGGCAGTTAGGGGTGACTAGGCTGGCAGGGGAGGACAGTTAGGGACAACTAGGTTGGCAGAGGGGACACTAAGGGGCAACCAGGCCAGCAGGGGGGGGCAGTTGGGGGCGACCAGGCCAGGGGGGGGCAGTTAGGGGCAATCAGGCTGGCTGGAAGGGGGGCAGTTAGGGGCAATCAGGCAGGCAGGCAGGTGAACAATTAGGAGCCAGCAGTCCTAGATTGTGAAAGGGATGTCCAACTGCCGGTTTTGGCCTGATCCCTGGGATCGGGCCAAAACCGGCAGTTGGACATCCCCTGAGGGGTCCCAGATTGGAGAGGGTCAAGGCTGGGCTGAGGGGACCCCGCCCCCCTGTGTACGAATTTCGTGCACAGGCCTCTAGTTTATAATAGCCATGGTTTGATGACATTAATTATAAAATTACTGTTACAGTAAATACTCATACATCCAGAAAATTTAAATTCATGAAAATCTGCAAACCACATAGTTTTGTTTTCAGTAGGCATAGTCCCATTTTCTATATGAGGAAATTGCAGATCATTTTTGCTAAAATTATGTATTCCATAATTGGTAGAGCCAGGTTCTGAACACTAGCCCAATGCCTTTCCAACTATATTTTATATCATCAGTTAAAACCACTAAATTGTAATTGACTCATCTCTATGGCTTTAGCTTTTAAATCTCTACAAGTGCTGCATAGAATTTAGTTCCTTTGCCTCCGTGCTTCCTGCATTGCTCTGCACCTCACAGGGATGCTGCAGGAGAGTGCTTACTTTTTAGGAAACATCGTCAATGTGGTTGACCAGAGATGAGAAACATAATGACAGCAAGTCTAGACTTATGTCTTTAGTGAAGAAATATTTCCAAATACATCACAAACAGGAAAAGATCCAACTTTCAGCCAGTAATTTCTCATTAATATAGAGGAAGTCAGTACATCTGATTTATTGGGAGATCTTTCCTTACCAGAGCAGAAATGTGTTCGTGTCTGGAGGTTTATATTCCAGGGAATTAAATGATATATGTGTTATTCTGGATCATACATGTTCTTTTTAAAATAAATTACAAATATATATATGCATACACAGTGGTAATGGCACAATAAAATTGAAACTTAAAAATGAAATGTCAGCAATATAAAAATTTTAAAGCTCTTATAGCAATATTAACCCACCATACAGCACACAATGTCTAGATTATGGAGGATTTACTGGTCTAAGTAGCAAACCAAAAACTTCCTCTATGAAAATGAGAATAAGAAATTTGATCCGATTTTCATGTGTTATTGATGTATTATTATTGGTGCTTCAGTTAGCATTTGTGACAGGGTATCTGCTTTGGTGTTGGGGAGATATGAATTGAAATCCAGGGTTTTGTCTTTCCTTAACTCTTGGCCTAATTGCATTGATTCATCTCTTTGCCCCTCAATATTCTTATCTCTAAAGTGGGAAAAATAATACTATGTATACAATAGCAGATAAAGTGTAGACTCTGCTTAGCTATAATGTTAACCCCTTTTCCATGGGAATTTTTTTTAAATTAATGAAGAGTGATATAGCATGAATCAAATATGTATGGTTATCACTCTCACTTACAGGTTTCTAATTTCTCATTATGTTATTGAATTCATGATCTATTTTAAAAAATATTGAATTCACTAGTACAATTTTAGTCTTACAGAAGTTGAGATGTACAATAATTTTGGAGAGATGTAAAGAGACATAATAAATATTCCAAAATAATAACAAAGCAAATGTTACATAATGATTGAGAAGCATTAAACCGCGCTTGCCAGATGAACCTCTATTGGCAGCAAGGATGGAGAGAGGGGGGAGGGCCATGGAGCGAGGAAAAAGCCGAGGGATACAGTTCATTTTCCTGCTCTGCCCTGCTGTCTTCATCTGCAAATTAATAATGTCATCTTTGAGCAAACACAGAATGTTTTTCATTTAATTATTTTATGATTTAAACAAACATATCATTATATTATAATTAACATGTTGAACAGTACCCTGTAAATAATAAAATGTATTATCAATATTTATAACTTTAAAAATATTTTGGTGTTAAAAATGTTCACCAAAATGAAGCATATACATTTCTAAATGAAATAATACAAAAGATCTATCTGGACCTACCTACCCTTCAGTTGTTCAAGTGAACAGTTTTGTTTGTTAATTATTGGCATGTCTCCAAGTGATGTCCTTCTACTATGACTTCTTAATTATCCTAACTAATAAAAGAGTAATATGCAAAATAACCATCACACTGCTATACCCACAAGCCATGCCCACAAGCCACACCCATCAGCCAATCAGGAGCAAATATGCAAATAAACCCAACCAAGATGGCTACAGCCACAGAGAGCAGGAGGGAGGCTTGGGTTTCCCCGGCAATGGAGGAAGCCAAGCTTTATGCCTGCCCTTGCCTGCCTAGGCCCCCACTCAAGATTACAAAGTTTCAATGATAGAAGATACATAAATCCAAACAGAAATGGTGGCAATCACAGAGCTGGAAAGAGCAGGAGGCTAGGGTTGCCCCTGGCAATGGAGGAAGATGGAGGAAGACAAGCTTTCCCCACACCCTGGCTGGCCCAGGCCTCTGCTACAAAATTTCAATTATAGAAGACAAATAAATCCCAACAGAAATGGCTGCTGCCACGGAGCGAGCAAAAGGCTTGGCTCCGTTCCAGGCTACAAAGTTTCAATTGTAGAAGATAAATAAACCCCAGATACCAGGGCATCCACTTGGGTCGCCAGGGGGTGTGGCAAGCCTGAAAACCACCATAGGCCCCTTGCCCAGGCCACCCCAAGGGAACCCCCACCCTGATCTGGGACATCCTTCAGGGCAAACCAGCTGGCACCCAGCAGTGCACCAGGCCCCTATCCTATCTAATAAAAGAGTAATATGCAGATTGACCATCACTCCAACACACAAGATGACTGCCCCCATGTGGACACAAGATGGCCATCACGGCAGTTGGAAGGGACCAGGTCGGCAGAGGAGGGAAGTTGGGGGTGACCAGGCCTGCAGGGAAGGGCAGTTGGGAGGGACCCAGGCCTGCAGCGGAGAGCAGTTGGGGGTGACCAGGCCTGCAGTGGAGGGCAGTTAGGGGCAAACAGGCTGGCAGGGGTACAGTTAGGCATCAATCAGGTTGGCAAGGGAGTGGTTAGGGGGTGATCAGGCTGGCAGGCAGAAGCAGTTAGGGGCAATCAGGAAGGCAGGCAGGTGAGCAGTTGGGAGCCAGCAGTCCTGGATTGTGAGAGGGATGTCCCAGATTGGAGAGGGTGCAGGCTGGGCTAAGGCCCCCCCCCCCATGCACAAATTTCGTGCACCGGGCCTCTAGTCCTATATAATCAAAGGCTAGTATGCAAATCGACCAAACGGAAGAACAACCAGTCACTATGATATGCACTGACCACCAGGGGACAGATGCTCAATGCAGAAGCTGCCTCCTGGTGGTCAGTGCACTCCCACAGAGGAGCACCATTCAGCCAGAAGCCAGGCTCACGGCTGGTGAGTGCAGTGTCAGTGGCAGGAGCCTCTTCCACCTCTGTGGCAGTGCTAAGGATGTCTGACTCCCGGCTTAGGCCCACTCTCATCAGTCAGACATCCCCCGAGGACTCCTGGACTGTGATAGGGTGCAGGCCAGTCAGAGGGACACCCCATACCCCCCCCCCCGCCGCCCCCCCCCCCCCCCCCCCGCTGAGTGCATGTATTCAGAGCTCTGGGCCTTTAGTTATTAAGCGAAGTGCTGGCTTTCCATTGTGACAGAGGAAGATGAGCTCTATTTCAATGCACACACACATGCAGTGTCACACTTCCCCTCCTTCATCCCAAGAATAGAGTTTCACTCTAATATGATTGAAATTATTAGTAAAATATTACAGCTATAAATTAAATATAGCTGCCATTAAAGAATCACAAAGTGTATAGTGATTTACTTTCTAGTGTGTAAACTCTATGGTGATTCTGCTGTTGATCCTGTAGTTGTTGTTCACCTGGAATCTACAGAGTTTACACAGTCCCTGCCCCATGGTATGTGTTTGATAAAGAACTGTTAAATATACAAACTTTCTTTAAGAGCAACTGTTTATTAAATTAATAACTGCCTCATTTTTTCTTTGCAATTTACTAATCATATATCTTTATCTTTTCTTTTCCTCAAAGCACCTTTGTTTTATTTTCTTTCTATTGAAGCTCTGTCTGCCTAGAGATACCACACTCAGAGACCTTTATCTGATTGCTGCAGGCTAATCAGGCTATTCTCAAGTTTATTATATTAACAAGTGTGGGGGTTTTTTTGTTTTGTTTTGTTTCGTTTTTGTGTGTGTGTTTTGTTTTGTTTGTTTGTTTTTGTTAATCCTCACTGGAGAATATTTTTCCAATGATTTTTTTTTTAGAGAGAATAGAAGGGACGGAGAGAGAGAGAAACATTGATGTGAGAGAGATACATAGATTGTCTGCCTACTGCATGAGCCCCAACCAGGGCCAGGGGTCAAGCCTGAAACTAATATATGTGTTCTTGACTGGAATAGAACCCAGGACCCTTCAGTCCTAGGACTGACTCTTTATCCATTAAGCCAAACCAGCTAGGGCAACAAATTTTAATACATAATAATTACAAAAGCATCTGAACACTTGTGAAAAAGACAGCCATATACAGGAAGTGAGTAGAAACACTACTTTTTTTCATTTTGGCATAAATTCAGCAACATATTTAATTTTTTTATGCCATCACTCATTCATTAGACAAATGTAAACACTTACCATGTGCCAGACACTGTGCTGACACTGAGTGTCATAGATACACTCCTCAAGATGTTTTCAGTAAGGTAAAGGGATGTAGAGCAAACCAGGACATTGAACTCAGAATGTGATCAGAAGGTGGAGTGGGTACACAAAGGAGAAAAGAACCTAGAATTACATGGAGGAGATACTCTTAGAAAGTCTACAAAGAATTTGCTCAATGACTAACATCTTTTTTTTTTTTCACATAGCCACAATTTTATTCTATTGAATTTATTGGGGTGACATTGGTTTATAAAATTTTATAGGTTTCAGGTATAATTCTGTAATACATCAACTGTGTAGTGTATAGTATGTTCACTACCCCAAGTCAAGTCTCTTTCCATCACCATTTATCCCCTTTATACCCTCTTCTACCTCCACGAACTCCTCCTTTCCTCTGGCAATCACCACACCTTGTCTGTGTCCATGAATCTTTCTTAACTTTTTTTCTTTCCTTAACCCCTTAAAGCAGTGGTTCTCAACCTTTTTAAAGCCGTGACCCTTTAATATAGTTCCTCATGTTGTGGTGACCCCCAACCATAAAATTATTTTTGTTGCTACTTTATAACTATAATTTTGCTACTGTTATGAATCGTAATGTAAATATCTGTGTTTTCCGATGGTCTTAGGTGACCCTGCTAGTGGTTCTCAACCTGGCTTAAAGGATAAATGGGCAAATAGGAAAACGGAAGAATTAAATCAAAGCAAGTACTCCTGAAATTCGAAAGATACAGCATACAGCAAAAACCCATAACATAGATAGAATGCTTGCCTCATAAGCTTATGAGGTAGAGAGGTCAGATAATAAAGAAACTTGAAGGCCACAATGTGTGCTTTTTGATGAAATTTAAGAAAACTGTTTGGATTTAAGGTAGATCACTTTTACAGCTGTATTTAGGAAGCTATTGCATAGCCTAGGAAAGGACTTAGAAATCCTGAACTTAGAAATTGTCAGTAAGGTTATTAAGAAGTGGGTATAACTTAGAATGAAATAAGAGGTTTGAAAGCAAAGGATTCATATCTGAACAATGATCAGTCCAAAAATCACACATTTTTGAGGCCTGTCTTGATACTAGAACTGAAAAGGTGTTAGCTTAGTCAATAGTGCTCTTTGGGAATATAGACACAGTTCTTCACCAAAAAAATGGTCATATCTTATTGTTTTAAATTTGGACAAATATATTATTTATTACCTAATATATTATATAGCAATCCTGGCCTTCACAAAGATTATTTTTGGTCAAAAAGAAAACACACACTATAGTTTAACTGTTCCAAACATTATAATCAGAGTCAGATCATGGAGTAATAGCAGTACATAGAGGAGGTCAGAGAAGGTCAAGCATAATAATTTTTCAGGCACATCACTTAACTTTGACTTTTTAAACATATCAAACCAAGTAGTTTTCCAAAACCAAGGTTAAAGTGGAAGGTGATTGTTAATATTTCTTTAATGAAAATAATTGATATCTAAAGTACTGTGATGGAAGAAATAGTAAATTCATTTTTCCAAAATATTGTTTAAAGAAAAGCAAATGGGATAGAATAAAAGATGTTAAAAATTAAAGTGAAAAAGAAGAGTTAAAGACATAATTTATAGTTCTACTCCACAGTTTTTTCTTTGTTTTGAGTTTAACACCATATGGCAATTTATATCAGCAGGCATTTACAGTGTGTGCCTGGAGGAAAACAGAACCCGGGGTCACTGTGGTTACCAAGGAGCCTTCCTCTTGAGAATGACATCTTCAGTTTTAGAAAACTCTTTTACTTTCATGCCATTCAGGCACTCCTTTGAGCTTTTTCTCTAAATAAAAGAAAAATAAGCAAAAATAATACATTCTACATTTCCATGCATGCTTATTCTGATCTGGTTGACAATTTTAAACTCCTTATTTCAAAGAAGTATCAAAACAGAAAGTCTCGTGCCATTTAGTGTCATGGTGGAAAATACTTATTAACCAATAAAATCCCTGCATGTATATTTTAACTTAAAGTAGTTAGATGGTGGAAGGCAAAGCATCAGAAAGAAGTTGTTGGGAGTGTCCACCCAGAGCCTGGGAAAGGAGGTTACATGCTCCACTCAGGGAAGCTTTCCATCCTTATTATTCAGACTATTAACATTAATGGATTCTGGAAGACAAAGTTAGGGACTGAGTTTTCCATCTTGCTATGCAGAAACTGAATATTGCATGATACAGAATAAATGGAGTGTTACTGATGCAATTTTGTCTCAAATGAAGCTGTGCCCTTACCCTCACTCTCTCTTTTTTAGTTGGAGCTTAGGCAAAAAAATAGCATAAAAAATAAACAAACACAGTCCTATTCTGCAAAAACTACTAGGTGTGAGTTGGATTAGGGTGACTTGGGAAGCAGTTTGCCCTGGTCTCTCTCCATAAGCAAGGTTACATTATTCCAGCCTCATGAGGTGCAGACCTGTCCATTGACAGTGTAATTTGAACATGATTTAAAAGTGAAAGGCTTACTACAGGCATTTTCCCACCAACGAGGTGTTTGCTCTCAATGTCTATGAAAAATTAGGCACGGAATTAAAATGGATTGCCTGACTACATTGGCTGTAAAGTTCCCATTTTTCATTAAGTTCTGTGAGGCTGAGTGATTTCATAAAATGGTTTTTTAGTGCATGAGGCACAGGATATTAAAGATAATAAAGATAGGCTATTCCACCACCCAGGAGGGGACATTATTCTAAGGGATGCAAATTCATTGCCATTTATGGCTGAGTAGTTTAGTACAGTTGAGGATGCTCACACATTCAGCTTTTGGTGTTTTCTATTAATGACACATCTCATTTAGAATTGTGAAGGAGAGCTGAAATTGGTGTGTTGGATCAAATGATGATTTCTGCTGTATTTACATGCATGTATGCATGAAGAAAACAATTTTTGTGGTGACTTAAAATGACTCAGAAAAAAAAGAGAGAAGGAAAAAACACATTTTCCTTCCCAGAACTACCAAAATGAGTCTGATCAGAAGTGTTTGAGTCAAAAGTTATACACATCATTGCTGATATTTATGCAGAAATGGTTGGCTCTAGTGCATTTTTACATGAGAGAGAAATTACAAGTGTTATATTCCCTTAACTTAGTAAATATCTCTTTGCTGATTTTTAAACTATTGAGAACATGTTTTGCCTTCCTTTGTGCATTAAAAAAACATCACTATAAGAAAGCATTTGCACAATACAATGAGATTTCAGAATTATATCCAGAAAATGAAATTATAATATGATTGGTCTATTAAAAACTACAACTCGTCATACTCCAAGTAGAAATAAATTAATTAAGATGACAGGGTGAAGGCAGTTGGAGGGACTTAAAAAAAGGAGAATTATATTTATCTTGAAATTTTTAGCATAATTTCATAAATAACTTTTAATAGTCTTACCCTAGTTCAATGGTCAAGAGAAAAATATAATAGAGGAAAAAAATGCTGTTCTAAAAATGGTTTTCGAGTGACATGAATTAGAAGAACCACCTCAGAGCCAAACACATAGCATGGCTTCTGTAAGTCTTTGGATATTCTTTTGTAAACTCTGTAGACAAAAGAATGCTCAAGCCGAAACCGGTTTGGCTCAGTGGATAGAGCGTCGGCCTGCGGACTCAAGGGTCCCAGGTTTGATTCCGGTCGGGGGCATGTACCTTGGTTGCGGGCACATCCCCAGTAGGGGGTGTGCAAGAGGCAGCTGATCGATGTTTCTCTCTCATCGATGTTTCTAACTCTCTATCCCTCTCTCTTCCTCTCTGTAAAAAATCAATAAAATATATTTAAAAAAAAAAAAAAAAAAAGAATGCTCAAGCATGTTCCAGATATCTTGGTTCCATATTTTTTTTTTATTGATTATAGAAAACTATTGAAAATGAAAAATGAAATATACCATGTTAATACAATCCAGGTCAATATGTGGTCCTAGTAAGTAATTGGAATGTGTTTCAGAAGCTGACCCAATGTGATGAGGAAAGTTATTTTGAGTTGTTACACAGACATTTTGAGTATGACAACCCTGAGTCTGCATATTTAGATATGGATGTCAGGATTCCTACTGCAGTTCCCACTTTGCTTTTCCCAGGGCACCTTTAAAAATTACCACTTAGAGTTGAATTCCTGAAAAGTTAATGACCTCTGCCCCAACCATCTTATAAATAACTAGTGGCCTGGTGCACGAAATTCGTGCATGGGGGTGGTGTTCCTCAGCCCGACCTGCACCCTCTCCAATCTGGGATCCCTCAAAGGATGTCCTACTGCCGGTTTACAGGGATCGGGCCTAAACCGGCAGTCAGACATCCCTCTCGCAATTTGGGACTGCTGGCTCCTAACCGCTCACCTGCCTGCCTGCCTGCCTGCCTGATTGCCTCTAACCACTCTGCCTGCCGGCCTGCTTGCCCCCAACTGCCCCCCACCACTGGCCTGCTTGCCCCCAAATGCCCCCCCAACCAGCCTGATCACCCCCAACTGCCCCCTGTGCCAGTGTGCTTGCCCCCAACTGCCTCCCCTGCCGGCCTGCTCACCCCCAACTGACCCCCTGCTGGCCTGCTCGCCCCCACATCCCCTCCTCACTGGCCTGCTCGCCCCCAACTGGCCCCCCTGCTGGTCTGCTTAACCTCAACGGCCCCACCTCCCACCAGCCTGATCATCCACAACTGCCATTCCATCCTGGCCTGATCACCTACAACTGCCCTCCCCTCTTGGCCTATAACCACCTCTACCTCGGCCCCACCACCATGGCTTTGTCCAGAAGAACGTCTTGAAGGTCTCCTAGAAGGTCTGCCAGTCTAATTAGCATAGTACCCTTTTATTAGTATAGATAGAGGCCTGGTGCATAGGTGGAGGCTGGCTGGTTTGCCTTGAAGGGTGTCCCAGATCAGGGTGGGGGTCCCGCTGGGGTGCCTGGCCAGCCTGGGTGAGGGGCTGATGGCTGTTTACAGGCTGGCCATGGCCCCCGGTGTCCCAAGCTCCCAGCCCCACCTTTTTTGATTTTTTTTTTCCCAGCACCTCTTTGAGCGGAGGCCAGGGCCAGCTGGAAACAGGTATCTGGGATTTATTTATTTACAAATTGAAACTTTGAAGCCTTGAACAGAGGCCAGGGCCAGCCAGGGCATGTGGGAATCTTGGCTTCCTCCATCGCCAGGGGCAACCTAAGCCTCCTGCTCACTCCAGCTCCATGGCTGCCACCATCTTGGTTGGGTTAATTTGCATACTCGCTCCTGATTGGCTGGTGGGCATGGCTTGTGGGTGTTGTGGAGGTACGGTAAATTTGCATGTTTCTGTTTTATTAGATAGGATAGGGCCTTCTCCCTTGCTCTGTCTCCTGCTTCTTGGGACCTGGGTTAGAGGATGCCCTTCTCCCAGCTCATTGTGCCTTCCTGCCTCAGGGGTCTGTAAGTAATACATTGACTTTACTTCCTCTGTGGGGGTTACTGAAACTGTGCCTTTAGTCAAAATGACCCCAGGGTTTCACTTTTCCAAAGTGGGAGCTGGATCATGAGAGAGCTACCTGATGATGCTGGGCAGCTTGTGCCTCCTCATTCAGCAGGTCATAATCTGCACATTTCAATGTACTGCAGCTGAGGTCAGGATGGAGATGCAGCCTTCCTGTGCCCTGTGCGCCAGTTCCTGTAGCACAGTGCGAGGCACTGTCAGGGTCCTTCATGCAGTCTTAGTTCCCACAAGCCCTTCACTGTGCTCCTAAAGCAGGATTTAATCTCAAATGATCAAGAGAAGCTCATCTGTACAAGCAACCACAGCTAGTAAACATCAGGAGCGGGATTGAACGTTGAGTGGGTCTGACTGGGGAGTTTAAGCTTCTTCACCACTCCACCAAGGCACCATGGTGTTGTCTCAGTCCCCTTGCCAGCCAGTCCACAGCCATCAGCTGTGGTCCTTACAGAAACCTCTCACAATCTTTTTTTGTTTGTTTCTAGAGAAAGATATGTACACACACACACACACACACACACACACACACACACACACTCAGAATTTGTATTTATTATTCACAGCCCAACATTTGTTTTCTTTTATGGAAAATGTCTATTTCTAGACATATCTAAGTGTGAAAGAGACTCAAAAAGAGTTATGCAAACCAAAAGTTGAACTTGATGAAAGAACCAGTGATTAAAATTATTGTGAACATGAATGTCAAACAGAAAAACTTATGTTTTCAAATGAGTACACTTGCCCAAGGGATGATGACTGAACATGGGAAATTGGTATCATCCCAGATAATATGCGCCATGAGGTTACTGTTATCTTGGTTGTAATTCAGAAGGAGGCCTCCCATTAATTTTTAAAACACAATTATCTTTATTGTTGAAAGTATTACAGATGTCTCCATTTCTCCCCCATTGTTCCCCTCATCTCTGTTCCGACCCCCGCCTCAGGCCTTCAGGGTGCTATTGTCTGTGTCTGTGGGTTACCCATATATGTATAGACATCCTTTGGTGACTCTCTTCCTCTCCCACCTCCTTCCCTCTGAGAATCATCAGCCTGTTGCATGCTTCCATGTTCCTGCATCTATTTTGTTTGTCAGTTTCTTTTGTTCATTAAATTCCATATATAAGTGAGATCATGTGATATTTGTCTTTCTCTGACTGGATTATTTTGCTTTTTGCTTAGCATAATATTCTTTTGGTCCATCCATGTTGTCTCAAATGGTAAGAGTTCCTTCTTATTTACATCTGCATAGTATTCCACGGTTAAAAGGTACCACAGCCATTTTGTTTTAATTTCTTTTTTTTTAAATATATTTTATTGATTTTTTACAGAGAGGAAGAGAGAGGGATAGAGAGTTAGAAACATCGATGAGAGAGAAACATCGATCAGCTGCCTCTTGCACACCCCCTACTGGGGATGTGCCCGCAACCAAGGTACGTGCCCTTGACCGGAATTGAACCTGGGACCCTTGAGTCCACAGGCCAACGCTCTATCCACTGAGCCAAACCGGTTTTGGCTTGTTTTAATTTATTTTATTGACTTGATTAAAGTTGCTTCACAATCTTATATCCAGAAGTCTGGTGGAGTGGGCCTGCCATAGGCAATTTTTTTTTTTTTGGTCTTACCTTACTACCCATGCTTTATTTTTTATCATGGTTAAATATACAATAACATAAGGCTTACCATCTTAATCATTTCTAAGTGTACAGTTCAGTGGCATTAAGTACATTCACATTGTTGTGCAACTATCACCACCATCCATCTCCAGAAACGTTTCATCATTTCAAAATGAAATTTTGTACCCATAAAATAACAACTTCTCATTCTCTCCCTCACTTAGCCCCTGGCAACCTTTCTACTTTCTATCTCTAGGAATTTGACTATTTTATATACTTCATATAAGTGGGATCATATGATATTTGTCCTTTTGTGTCTGGCTTATTTCACTTAGCCTAATGCCTCCAAAGCTCATTTTGTTATAGCACATGTCAGTAGAGACCAATTTTTAAAGGGTCCTCATATAATCCTGGGAAGGAACTCTCCATAAAGGAAGGCAGGCATGATGGCTGGGCTTTATAACAATATCTTTTTTTAAAAATTATTAATTGTTTAAACTATTACATATAGTTTTACATATGTCACATTTTCCCCACTGACCTCTCCTTGGCTGCCCCCAACCCCCAGCACATGCTCCCACCCCTTAGTGTCTATGTCCATTGGTTATGCTAATAGGCATGCATACAAGTCCTTTGTTTGATTTCTTACCCTCCACCTCCTCCTACCTTCCCTCTGAAGTTTGACAGCCTGTTCCATTCTTCTCTATCTCTGGATCTATTTTTTTTCATCAGTTTATGTTGTTCATTATATTCCACAAATGAGTGAAATCATGAGATACTTATCTTTCTCTCACTGGCTTATTTCACTTAGCATAATGCTCTCTAGTTCCTTCCAGGCTGTTGCAAATGGTAAGAGTTATTTCTTTTTTACAGCTGCATAGTATTCCACTGTGTAGAAGTACCACAGCCTTTTAATCCACTCATCTACTGAAGAGCACTTGGTCTCTTTCCATGTCTTAGCTATCCTACCCTATAATAGAGAAACATGCAAATTGACCGCACCTCCGCTACGCCCACGATTGGGCCAGCGGGAGGCTGGGGGCGGGGCTCCGGGTGGCCTATCCGGCCGTTGAGAAGATCAAGATGGTGGCGCCCAGTCCTCTTAGTTCCGGGGGTCCCTGGGTAGATCGCTGCCCCTGGGATGCGAGACCTGGCTGCCCAGCCGCTCCCGGGGGTCCCTGGGGAGATCGCCAACCTGGGGGGGCGTGGCCGGGCCCAGCCAGCCTCTCCCAGGGGTCCCTGGGGAGATCGGCACCCCAGGGAGGTGAGGCGGGACTCGCCCAGCCGCTCCCAGGGTCCCTGGGAACATTGCAGGCATGTGATTGCTGAGACCCAGACCAGGCCTCTGGCCACAGATTCATAGCTTTGCGGAGACCTAGGGCAGGGATCTGCCTCATCTGCAGAGAGACAGAGGTTCTGCAGTGCCCCGAAGATGTGGGTGGGCCCAGCCAGGGATCAAGGGGCATGGAAGGACTTCTGGCAGAGGGGCAAGGACCCTCACCCCTGAGGCGGGGATTGAGGGGTGGTGCCACCTCAGTGGAGGGGTGCGGCACTGCAGGGTACTGGACTGACTGATGTGATTCAGAGAAGCTCCCAGTGCTAATGGGCCTCGCTCAGGCGGCCTTCACACTTCAGAGGCAGTGACTCCTGCTCCTGCCTTGACCCAAAAGCAAGCTCGCTACACCCTGCCCCATGGCAGAGCATGCCTAGGCAGTGAGTGGGAAGCCTTCCACCTGCTTCGGAGAAGGGGGGGCAGTAAAAAATGGGGGGAGAGGAAAGAATGTGGAGCATCCGCAATGAAGAGGTGCTTGAGAAAGAGGCTCGGAAGCCTGACTGGAAGGTTTGTTCTGTTTGCTGGGCTGCTGCCCCTTAGGAAGCGCAAAGAACATGGCTCTGAGGGCTTCCTGTGTGCTGAGTCAAGTTCCACAGCCAACTGGAATTGGCCTCAGTTTCCTGGTCTGTAAAATGGATGAAGTGTGTCCCAGTGCCTTCACTGAGCTTTGATGGCCAATTGAGATACTATATAAAGAAAATGAGGGAAGAAGTGAGAAAGAAAAGGAAGGACAAGCAGCACAAAAGAAAGACTGAAAGGAACCTGTAAACCCATTGTCACTTAAATAGGGAATATAGTCAATAGTGTTGTAATGATGGTATGATGCCAGGTGGGTACTAGAAATATCGGGGAACACTTTGTAAAGTATATGATTGTCTAACCACTATTCTGTAACTAATATAAAACCTGAAACCAATACAAAATAATGTTGAATGTAAATAAATGAAAATTGGAGTGAAATTTTTATAAATTTCAAAGTTTAAATAAAAGCTGTAAAGGAAGGAAGGGGAGAATAAAAAGTGTTTTTCATTTTGCCACTTCATTAAAAAGACAGTTGTCTTTATGTGGTGCTTTTATACTTTTCTAAGTCATTATCTCATTTTAATTTCCAGGCAACTTAAAGACAAGATAAGTATTCCCTCCACTATTCAAAGAAAGGAAATCTTGGTGTCTGGTCCTAATGATTCAATCGTCAAGCCCTTATTGTAAAGCAGGGTTAGTAAAATTTTCTGTGCAGGGTCATATCTATACTAATAAAAGCCTTGGGGGTGATCAGGCCAGCAGGGGAGGTATTTGGGGGCAATCAGGCCCACAGAGGAGCAGTTAGAGGGCAATCAGGCCAGCAAGGGAGCAGTTAGGGGGCAATCAGGCAGGTAGGTGAGCAGTTAGGAGCCAGCAGTCCCTGATTGTGAGAGGAATGTCCAACTGCAGGTTTAGGCCCGATTCCACAGGGCCTAAACCTGCAGTTGGACATTCCCCGAGGGGTCCCATATTAGAGAGGGTGCAAGCTGGGCTGAGGGGCACCCTCTCCAGTGCACGAATTTCGTGCACCGGGCCTCTAGTCCTATATAATAAAATGCTAATATGCAAATTGACTGAACAGCAGAACAATCAGTCACTATGATGTGCACTGACCACCAGGGTGGAGATGCTCAATACAGGAGCTGCCCCTTCATGGTCAGTGTGCTCTCACAGGGGCAGCACCGCTCAGCTGGAAGCCGAGCTCATGGCTGGAGAGCACAGCAGCAGTGGCGGGAGCCTCTCCTGCCTCCACGGCAGTGCTAAGGATGTCCAACTGACAGCTTAGGCCTGCTCCCCATTTCCTGGAGGGCTCCCAGACTGTGAGAGGGCACAGGCTGGGCTGAGGGAACCCCTGAGTGCATGAATTTCGTGAATCAAGCCTCTAGCCATAAATAATGCTGCTATGAACATAGGGGTGCATATTTTCTTTCTGATTGGTGTTTCAGGCTTCTTAGGATATATTCCTAGATGTGGGATGACTGGGTCAAATGGCAGTTTCATTTTTAATTTTTTGAATTAAAAAATTCACTGAATTAAAAAAAATCTGCACTGTTTTTAATAGTGGTTCTACTAGTCTGCAATACCACCAGTATACTTGGTAGGATTCCTTTTTCCCCACACTCTCATCAGCATTTGTTGTTTCTTGAAACACTATCCTTCTATCTTTCCATATAATTCACATAATATAAAACTTACACATTTATACTTTTTAATTGATTTTTAGAGAGAGAGAGAAGAAAGAGAGATAGAAACATCATGAGAGAGAAACATCATAGATCACTGCCTCCTGCACAACCATACTAGGAATCAAGCTCAAAACCTAGGAATGTGCCCTGACTGGTTATCGAACCATGACTTCTTGTTTCCTGTGTCAACTTGCAACCACTGAGGCACACCAGCTGAGGAAACTTACCTAGTTAGAGTACATAGTTTTTAGTTTACATGTATTCACAAATTTGCTCAAACATACCACAATCTAAGTTTAGAATATATTCTTCATCTAAAAATAAACCCACAGCCATTACCAATCACGGCTCTTTTATTCTTAATTCCATACTCCTAGTTCTAGGCAAACACTAATTTATTTCCTTTCTATATTCAAATTTGCTTATTCTGAATATTTCATTTAAATGGCACCATGCAAAATGTGGTCTTTTGTAACTTTCTTTTTTTACTTAGAACAATATTTCTAAGTGCATTGATATTGTAGCATGTATCAATACCTCATGTATATTTACTGATGAATAACATTGCAACATACGGAAATACCATATTGTGTTTTTCTAACCAGCAGTTGACAAACATGTGGGTTTTTGCCACCTTTTGGCTATGCAAATTCATGTAAGTTTTTGTGTAGACATATGTTTTCATTTCTCTTGGATACACATCTAGGAATAGAATGGCAACTTTATGTTTAATATTTTTAAGAAAATGTCAAACATTTTTTAAGAGGCTGCCCATTTTACATTCCCGCTAGCAGTGTATAAGAGTCCCAATTTATCAACATTCTCGCCAACATTTGCTATTGTCTATCTATTGATTCTAGTCATCCTAGCACATAAAATGGAATTTCTGAGGTTTTGATTAGCATTTCCCTAATGGGGTGTCTATCATTGTTTCAAGAGTTTATTTGCTATTGTGTCTCTTCTTTTGAGAGATATCTACTTAAATAGTTGTTCCATTGTTAATGGAGATGTTTTTCTTTTTATTAATCAGCTGTAAGATATCTTTATGTACACTATATATGTTCCCTATGAATTATATTATTTGTAAATATTTTATCTATTTTGTGTGTTGTCTTTTTACTTTTGCTTTTGGTATCATTGCAGCATATTTTTAACTTTGATATAGTCTAATTCATCTACTTTCATTTTTTACATGACTTTTGGAGTTACACCTGAGAAATCAGCACTTAACCTAAAATCATGAGCACTGAACATGTGTTTAATTCTTAGTTTTATGTTTTTAACTGTTACATTTAGGTCTGTGATCCATTTTCACCCAATTTTTGTTTACAATGTGATATAAGGGTCCAAAGTAATTGTTTTGCATCTGAATACACTGTTGGCCCATGACAATATGTGAAAATTCTTTCCCCATTAAATTAACTTGGTATTCCTATTAAAAATCGATTGTACATAAATAGACAGAAACATCTATCATTTTTTAAATGGTTGGAAAAGTGAAAGGTGTCTGAGCTGAACAAAATACACACAGTAAACATGGGAAAGTTTCTGTTCAAAAAACAAGGATGATGAAGTAACTATCTTGTGTCCTAATTAATTGAATGTTCTAGTTTTATTTAATAAACCATTTATGTAAAACTTTTTTATTATTTATTTTTTATTATAATTTTTTTTTTGTCTAAAGTTTTACATATGTCTCCTTTTCTTCAATTGACACCCCCCCCCAAGCCATTCACACCCTGGGAAAGCCCCTACAGCTCCAGTGTCTGTGTCCATTGGTTATGTGAATATGCATGCTTACAAGTCCTTTGGTTGCACTCTAACCCCCCTCCCTTGCCATTTGTCTCTGGATCTATTCTTATTCATCAAATTATGTTGATCATTATATCCCACATATGAGTGAGATCATGTGATACTTATCTTTCTCTGACTGGCTTATTTCACTTAGCATAATGCTCTCTAGTTCCCTCCATGCTGTTGCAAATGGTAAAAGTTCCTTCTTTTTTATAGTGGCACTAGTGGCCCAGTGCACAAAATTCGTGCATGGGGAGGGGTCCCGCAGCCCAGTCTGCACCCTCTCCAATCAGGGACCCTTTGGGGGATGTACTACTGATGGCTTAGGGGAGCGGGGAGTGGGCCTAAGCTGCAATTTGGCCTCCCTCTGCGGGAGGTGATCGGCTGGCCGATCAGGATGGCGCAGGCAGCGAGCAACTGGTCCTGCCCCCAATTGCAACACAGACACTGGTGGCTGCCCTCTGCAGGAGGCAACCCCAGCAGGCCTATCTGTGGATGGTGCTGGGCAGCCCTGCCCCGAATTGCCCCACCACTGCTGCCACCTGTGGCCTCCCTCTGCGGGAGGCGACCAGGTGGACTATCAGGGGATGGCGCCAGCCCCCATCGCCTCGCCACTGCTGGTAGCTGCTGCCCCCCTCACCCCATCGCCATTCCCTCCCTCTGCCCACTGGCATGCGCCTTGGCTGGCCTGGTGACACCTGCTCCCCGGCCCCACCCCCCACTGACTAGTTGTTCTGGCGTTCGGTCGATTTGCATATTACACTTTTATTATATAGAATTGCTTTACTTGGAGGGAAATTTATCCATCAAAATGAGCTCTAAAAGGAGTATTTTTCAAGGTGTGGTCCTACATTTTAACAGGCAACCCAGATGAATGTTCTGCACTGTAATTTGAGAGGATCTTTTTTGAAGAGTGACACTTCATTAAAGAGACATTGACTCATTAAAATTATGCCTCTGGCATGACCACATTCAGTATATTATTTATAAAGTTAAAAATAGAGCACCCAATATCTCTTTTTCAATATATATAGGCTCATAATGTTTCCTCATCTTGAAAGTCACCATACTCACAAAGCATTGAATGACTTTGATAAGTATTTTTAAGGGATCATGCAGGAAAGCTAATTTAGGTGATAGGAATGTGTAGTAGATAGATAATATCCTAGATTAGGAGAAAAGATGGCACATTAGCCTTACATGGTGGTGGCTGAAGGCAGAAAAATAAACGTTGCAGCAAAGAAAGATTACTAATTTTATGCCATTGTGATCTGAGAAGATGCTTGATATGATTTCTATCTTCTTGAATTTGAGGATATTTTGCCTGTGTCCCAATATGTGGTCTATCTTTGAAAATGACCCATGTGCACTTGAGAAGAATGTATATTCTGTGGCTTTGGGGTAAAATGTTCTGAAAATGTCAATTAATTCCATCTGATCTAGTGAGTAATTTAGAATTGATGTTTCTTTGCTATTTTTTTGTTTAGAGGATTTGAACAGTGGTGTTAGTGGGTATTAAAGTCCTCTACTATGACTCTATTGTTTTCAATCTCTTCCTTGATATCCTCCAGAAAATTTTTTATGTATTTGGGTGCTCCTGTATTGGGTGCATATATGTTTACCAGAGTTATATCTTCTTGTTGGATTGCTCCCTTTAGTATTATGAAGTGGACTTCCTTATCTCTTGTTATGGCCTTAACTTTGAGGTCTAATTTGTCAGATATAAGTATTGCTACCCCAGCTTTTTTTCATTTTTATTCACCTGAAAAACCTTTTTTCATCCCTTCACCATCAGTCTGTGTAAGTCATTTGTTCTGAGGTGGGTCTCCTGTAGACAGAAGATATATGGGTTATGTTTTCTTATCCACTCAGTTACCCTGTGTCTTTTGATTGTGGCATTTAAACCATTTACATTTAAAGTTATTATTAATAGGTACTTTTTGTCACCATTTTTATTCTTTCTGCCTGTGTTCCTTCTTTCTTTCCTATTCTTTTTATAGCAGACCCTTTATCATTTCTTGTATTGCTGGTTTGGAGGTAATAAACCCCCTTAGTCCTTTTTTGTCTGTGAAGCTCCTGATTTCACCTTGAACTTTGATTGATAGCCTTGCTGGGTACAGTATTCTTGGATTCAGACCCTCGCTTTGCATGCCTTTATATATTTCATTCCACTCCCTTCTGGCTTGGTGTGTTTCTTTTGAGAAATCAGTAGATAGTCTGATGGGAGATCCCTTGTAGGTAACTTTCTGTCTCTCTCTGGCAGCCTTTAAGATTCTTACTTTGTTGTTGGTGTTTGCCAATTTAATTATAATGTGTCTTGGTGTCGTTCTTTTGGGGTTCATCTTTTTGGGACTCTGTGAGCTTCTTGGACTAGTGTGAATTTTTTCTTAGCAATATCGGGGGAGTTTTCTGTCATTATTTCTTCAAACTGATTTTCTATTCCTTGCTCAGTTTCCTCTCCTTCTGCACCCCTATTATGTGGATGTTGTTTCATTTTGTGTTGTCCCAAATTTCCCTTAGCCTCTCCTCCTGTTTTTTTTTTTCCCCCCTGGATGATATTTTTTCCTACTTTGTCTTCTAGCTCACTGATGTGGTCCTTTGCTTCTTCTAGTCTACTGTTGATGCTTTCTATTGAGTTTTTTTATTGGAGCGATGTCAGTTTTCATTTCTTCTTGGTTCTTCTTCATTTCCTCTTGGTTCTTACACATATTGTTGAATTTGTCTTCCATCCTTTTCAGCGTCCTTATGACCATTGCTCTGAATTCTTTCTCTGACATATTGCTTGCCTCCATTTTGTTTACTTCCTTTTCCAAGGTTCCCTTCTTTTTTTTTTTTTTTTTTTTTTTTTTTTTTTTGTATGTGGGCTGTTTCTTTGTCTCCCCATGATCGCTCCTCTCAGCGTTTCTAGTTATGTAGCTCTCTCTCTCCTGTGTTGACTTAAAGGCAAAAAATACAACACGAGAAGACACAATGTACAAGGCACCAAACACAAATATATTCATGATACCAATAACCCCAAATAAAGGTGACCACCAGAGAAAAGAGAATTAGGGGATAAAAAATAATGCAAAAATGATACTGAGAAAAGGAAAAAATGTAAGAGAGAAAAGAAAGAGAAGACAAAAGAAGGGGGGAAAATATATGTATATTGGGAGAAAACTCCAAAAAAAAAAAATAACTAATCCAAAAAATGCAAACAACAAACACCCATAGATGAATGCAAACAACAAACAACAACTTATCCAAAAACTGCAAACAAACACCCAAACATCAAACACCCTGATGAATCTGAGAAGGCAGAACTTTCTCTAGGTGATCCTTGACCTTTCTGTCCACAGATTGCCTTACCAGCTGTGTTTAATTTGCCAATTCCAGGTGGATGTTATTTGATTCAGCTGTTCCTTCTATCTGCTCGGTGAGAAGGTGCAGGGTCCTTCTGCATATTTGGCACCCTTTGTCTCCCCCTGGACAAACTTTTTAGGTGCAGGTGGCCAGAAATGCTGGAGTCTCGGTGTTCATGTGTTTGCAGCTGAGGCAGCTAGTCCCAGGGCGATGTGGCTGTAGGATCCCGGGAGGTATCTGAGGTCTCCCTGGTTGAAGGTAAGGCTGTACTTCTGATCACAGCCCCTCTCTCCTTCAAGATGGTGTGGTCTCTGCAGTAGAGCCGGCCACTCCAGGAGAAATTTCAGCAGTAGTAGAGGCTGCCTGGCTAAGGGACCCTGGTCTGCCAGTCCCCAACAATCCTGTGGAATTTAGCTGTCCCTCACCTACAAATACAGACACTCCCAGTACGTCCACGCACTGTCCTTTTGCTCTCTCATTCACACACTATCTTGCAGCCTGCCGTCCCATCAGCAGCCATCTTGGATCTCCTGTAAAACTTTTAAAGTACATATTTTTCCATTAATTTATTACCTTTGTATCACATTTCTGTTTTCTTTTCATTAAATGGCTATTCACTTGATTTTCTCAAATAAACAATGATATTCAATGCTATTTCTATTGTTTCAGAACACCTTAATGCAGAGGTATACATAATTGAAAAATTGTATTCTGTAAGTTAAATATCAATTATAATTATTGAATTGAAATTTATTACTATAAACATTAATCCTTTTAATCAATATTCCCTCTTTTAAGACATCTTTAGGTCCAGGCTACTTTACTATAAAATTTTACCTAACTTTTAAAAAGAATTGACTACAAATGTGTATTTTCTATTTTAGAAAACAGAATAGGAAAGAACACTTTATAATTTATTTTATGAAGTCAAAATCAGACAAACAGGATATCATGAAAAGAAATAAAAATATAAGAAATAAATGAAAAAGAAATAAAGGAAAAGAAAAGAAAAAAAATTGAGACACTAATATCCATCATGGATAAAGATGCAAAATTTCTTTAAAATATTAGGAAATATAATTCAACAATACATAGTAAAAATTATATATCATATACATCAAAATGATATATATGATACATCATTGATTTTACTTGTTCTTTTCTTAAGGGATGGAATCAAATTTGAATTACCTTAATGTCTAAAGATGTCTTATGTTTAATAATACAAAAAAACCTCATCCTGAGTGGTTATTGTTTATTATAATAATAATTTTCTTTGTAAAACTTGCTCATCTACATGTTTATATAAAAACAAAACCACATTTTAGTCCAAACTTCTCTCCCAGAAGGTAGTATATGGAAATAAAATTGATATTTGCTTTTTTTTATCTTGTATTGCCTAACCATGTTTAACACATTAATTTTAGAATTTCATTTTATGCCTTTGGGTTTTCTACACAATTATACTATCTTCAAATAAGGACAATTTTCTTTCTTCCATTACAGACTATATGACTTTTTTTAAAAAAAATATTATTTTACTTCACAAGATACCTTGTTCAGTAATTCCAATATAATATTAAATAAGAATAGTGAGAACAGATACATTTGCTTTCTTTCTGTTCTCATGTGGAGTGCACTTGGTGTTTTACTCCTCTCTATAATTTTAGCCATTAGTTTTGGTGCTCTTTAACAAATTGAGGTGGTTCCCTTCTATTACTTTTTTTTTCTCTGAGTTTTTATCATGAATGGGCATTGAATTTTGTCAAAGGTTTTGCTCAAATCTATTAATATAATCATTTGATTTTCTTTTGTAGCCTGCTAATATGGTAGATTAATATCATTAATTTTCAAATATTGATTCATCAAATATGTTTTTGTTACATTGATTTTCTCCATTGTTTTTTTTAACATTTCATTAATTTCTGCTCTTATCTTTATTATTTATTTTAGATTGCTGATATTAGGTTTAGTTGCTCCATTTTTTTCTAGGTTTTTAAAATGGAAATTAAAATTATTGATTTGAGACTTTTCCAATATAAATAATGTTATAAAATTTCCTCTGAACACCTGTGTCTCCAAGTTTTTGACATGTTTTATTCTCATTGCCATTCACTTCAGTGTAATTTTAAAAATTAATTTTAATTGATTTTTATAGAGAGAGGTAGGGAAAGGGAGAGAGAGAAAAACATGGATGTGAGAGCAAAACATCAATGGACTGCCTACAAGGAATTGAGCCTGAAACCCTGGCATGTGCCCTAACCTGAAATCTAACCAGCATCCTTTCGGTGCACAGATGATACCCAACCAACTGAACCACACCAATCAAGACTACTTCATTTCAGTGTAATTTTTGATTTTCTACTTTGATCTATGAATTATTTAGAAGTTTGTTGTTTAGTGTCCAAGCATCTCATAATTTTTCTCTTATTTTCCTCTTTTGGTTTCTTGTTTGATTTCATTGTCAGAGCATACACTCTGTATGGTATCAATTTTTAAAATTAGCTGAGACTTTCTCTGTGATCCTGAATATTGTCTACCTTGGTATACTTTCCAGGTATACTTGAAAGTAAAATTATGCACTGTTGTTTCCTGAAGCAATATATAAATGCTGATTATATTCTGTTGGTTGGTGGTGTTGTTAAATTCCTTGGTATCCATGCTGATGTTCTAATATATTATTTACTAGAGGCCCAATGCATGAAAATTTGTGCAAGAATGGGCCTTCCTTCCCCTGGCTGCCGGCACAGCCTTTGATCTGGCCAGAGCCACCTTTCTGCCTTTCCACACTGCCCAGAGGCCCGAAGTGGCTGGGGTGGTGCAGAACGCTGCGTTGTCGCCATGGCAATGATGCAAGCATTCGCCCCACCCCCAGCTGCTTGGCGCCTGCATATGCAAATTAACCTGCCATCTTTGTTGAGTTAATTTGCATACTAACTCGTGATTGGATGGTGGGCACCACAAAGGTACGGTCAATTAGCATGTTACTCTTTTATTAGGTAGATATTTGTTTAGAGAGGCATACTGAATGAAGTCCAGATATGTTGGTTTCAGATTTGAGTACTTCTCTTTTCAGTTCTATTAGTTTTCCTTTACATATTTTACAGTTCTGTTTGTTGGTACATACATATTTGTAATTGCTATTTTCTTTTCCTTTATTTTGTTTGTTTATTTTTGGTGAATTGATCCTTTTTTATTGTGTCATATTTTTCTCTTCATCTGGAAATTTTCTTTCTTTTTTTTTTTTTAATGTATCTCTGTTGTTCAAAGTGTTACAGATGTCTCCCTTTTTCCCCTTTATTGACCCCCTTCACTGATGTCTTTTTTATCTGATATTAATGTTATTGTCCTTAATTTTTATTTTTTATTCTTTTGTGTTTGTTTTTCCTTTTTATTAAATGTATGGGGTGATACTTTTCAATAAAATTATGCAGGTTTCAGGTGCATGAGTCCACAACATATAATCTGTACACTATATTGTGTGTTCACCACCCCAAGTCAAGTCTTTGTCCATCACCATTTATCCCCTCTTTACCCTCCTCCACTGGACTCCCTTCACCACCCTTCCTCTAATCATCACACTGTTGTCCTTATATATGAGTTCTTTCTTCTTTTTTTCTTTTTGCTCAATCCCTCTACCCCTCTGTCCCATCCCAACAGCTGTCAGCCTGCATTCTTTCTATGTTTGTCTCTATTTTGCTTATTAGTTCATTTTGTTCATTAGATTCCACATGAGTGAAATCATATTGCTTTTTAAAATTAATATTTGCATGATATATAATTTTCCACATTTAACTTTTAATCTATGTACATTGTCATATTTGAAGTTAATATCTATTAAAAAATATATCTTCATGCATCAGGCCTCTAGTAGATAAACATACAGTGGAGTCAAGTTTTAAATTTAATCTATCAATACCTTTCAACTATTCCATTGAGATCACTTATATTTAATGAGATTATTGATATGTTGAGGTTTAAATTGATCATATTTTTGTTTTCTGTTTCTCTGCTTTCCTTTTTCTCTCTAGTTGTATATTACTTAATTACTTTTAGAATTCCATTTGGATTTAGATATGTTTTGAGTATATCTTATTGTCTAGTTCTGCTAGTGACTTCTCTAGCAATTATTATAATTGTAATATATGTTTATTTATCAAAGTCTACTGGTGTCAAGATTCTACAAATTCATGTGACAATAGAAACTAACTCCTTTTATACCATTACACATCTCCATTTAGAATGTAATTGTCTAAAACATTTTAATTACATTTATTGAGGTGACATTGGTTAATAAAATTATATATATATCAACTGTACATTTTTATGATAGATGATCTTTATATTGCACTAGGGGCCCAGTGCACAAAATTTGTGCACTGGGGGGGTCCCTCAGGGCAGCCTGCCCCCTCTCACAGACTGGGAGCTGACAGGGGATGTCCTACTGATGGATTAGGCCCACTCCCTTCTGTGGGAGGTGACCAGGCTGATCAGGGGAAGGCGCCAGCCCCATCACCCTGCTGCTCTAGCCACTGCCAGCCACCCCAGCTGCCAAGGTGTTTTCATCAACATGAACTCCAGTCCCTTCACCATGAAAAAATGACAACTTTCTTTAGGCATTTTCATAGGATATGACATTTCTTTCTTTCTTTTTTTATCCTCACCTGAGTATATGTTTCCATTGATTTTTAGAGAGTGTGGAAGATAGAGGGAAAGACAGAGACAAACATCAATGTGAGAGACAATTTGATTGGTTGCCTCCTGCATGAGCCCTGACCTGGGCCCTGGCCAGGGAGGAGCCTGCAACCTAGTTACATGCCCTTGGTCAGAATTGAAACTGGACCTTGCAGTCAGCAGGTTCGATTATATAAGTATCAACCATACATTTTTAGAGCTTTTATAATGGTATTACAGTCCTGAGGCTCTGTTAATTTCATTTATTTTTATTTTTTGTTGTTGTTGTCTATTATTTTTTCCTCTTGTTCAGATTGGGTAATTTCTATTGTTCTATCTTCCAGTTCTTCCTCTCTCCTGTCCACTCTGAGACTATATTCTGAGTTTTATATTATAGTTATTGTATTTTGCAATTCCAATATTACCATTTTATTTTTTCTATCTTCTTTTTATCTTCCTTCCTAACTTCTATATATTACTATATTTTATTTATTTCTATCTAGTATTTTTATTTTGCCCTTTTGTTTTCAATTTTTTTAAATTTTATTTTATTGTTTGAAGTATTACATATAGTAGTACACATATCTCCTTTTTCCCCCCTATTGAACTTCCCCCAGCCTCCCCTAAACCCTGTCACATGCCCTCATTACCCACCCCCACCGAGTCTTGTGTTCATTAGTTGTGCTTATATGCATGCATACAAGTCCTTTGGTTGATCTCTTTCTCCCTCTTCCCAACAATCCTGAGCCTTCCCACTGTAAGTTGACAGTCTGTTCAATGCTTTACTGCATCTGTATCTATCTTTTTGTTCATCAGGTTATAATGTTCTTTTTTTTCCATAAATGAGTGAAATCATGTGGTATTTTTCTTTCATTTCCTGGCTTATTTCACTTAGCATAATGCTATCCAGGTCCATCCATGCTGCTGCAAATGGTAGGAATTCCTTCTTTTTTATAACAGCATAGTATTCCGTTGTGTAGATGTACCACCATTTTTAATCCACTCATCTGCTGATGGGCATTTAGGCTGTTTTCAAATCTTAGGTATGGTGAATTGTGCTGCTATGAACATAAGGGTGCATATTCCTTTCTGATTGGTGTTTCTAGTTTCTTGGGATATATTCCTAGAAGTGGGCTTACTGGGTCAAATGGGAGTTCCATTTTTATATTTTTGAGGAAACTCCATACTATTCTCCACAGCGGCTGCACCAGTCTGCATTCCCACGGGCAGTGGACAAGGGTTCCTTTTTCTCCGCATCTTCCCCAGCACTTGTGTGTTGATTTGTTGATGATATCCATTCTGACAGGTGTGAGATAGTACTGCATTGTCGTTTTGATTTGCATCTCTTGGATAATTAGTGACTTTGAGCATGTTTTCATATGTCTTTTGGCCTTCCTTCTTCTTTTGAAAAGTTTCTATTTAGGTCCGTTGCCCATTTTTTTATTGGATCATTTATCTTCCTTTTATTAAGTTGTATGAGTTCCCTGTAAATGTTGGGGATTAAACCTTTATCAGTGATAGCATTTGTAAATATGTTCTCCCATACAGTGGGCTTTCTTGTTGTTTTGTTGATGGTTTCTTTTGCTGTGAAAAAGCTTTTTATTTTGATGTAGTCCCATTTGTTTATTTTCTCTTTAGTTTCCATTGCCCTAGAAGCGGTATCGGTGAAGAAATTGCTTCGACATATGTCTGAGATTTCTCTGCTTGTGGATTCCTCTAGTATTTTTATGGTTTCCCATCTTATGTTTAAGTCCTCTATCCATTTTGAATTTATTTTTGTGTATGGTGTAAGCTGGTGGTCCAGTTTCATTTTTTTGCATGTATCTGTCCGATTTTCCAAAACAACATTTATTGAAGAGACTGTCGTGACTCCATTGTATGTTCATGCCTCCTTTGTCAAATATTAATTGAGCATAGTGGTTTGGGTCAATATCTGGGTTCACTATTCTATTCCATTGGTCTATATGCCTATTTTTGTGCCGGTACCAGGCTGTTTTGAGAAGGGTGGCTTTGTAATACAGCTTGAAATCTGGTATTGAGATCCCACCTACTTTGTTCTTCTTTCTCAGGATTGCTGTGGCTATTCAGAGTCTTTTTTTATTCCAGATGAATTTTTGGAGAGTTCTTTCTAGGTCTGTGAAATATGCTGTTGGTATTTTAATGGGGATTGCATTGAATCTATAGATTGCTTTGGGTAGTATGGACATTTTAATGATATTGATTCTACCAATCCATGAACATGGTATGTTCTTCCATCTGTTTACGTCTTCCTCTATCTCTTTTTTCAGTGTCCTATAGTTTTCTGTGTATAGGTCTTTTGCCTCCTTAGTTAAGTTTATTCCTAGGTATCTTAATTTTTTTGGTGCGATGGTAAATGGGATTGCTTTTTTAGTCTCTCTTTCTGTAGGTTCACTATTGGTGTATAGAAATGCCATAGATTTCTGGGTGTTAATTTCTGTATCCTGCTAAATTGCCGAATTCATTTATTAAGTCTAATACTTTTTGATTGAGTCTTTAGGGTTTTTTATGTACAATATCATGTCATCTGCAAATAAAGAGAATTGTACTTATTCCTTTCCAATTTGAATGCTTTTTATTGCTTCTTCTTATCTAATCGCAATGGCTAATACTTCCAGTACAATGTTGAACAGGAGTGGTGAAAGTGGGCATCCCTGTCTTATTCCTTTTCTTAGGGAAAATGAGTTTAGTTTTTGCCCATTGAGTATGATGTTGGCTGTAGGTTTGTCATATAAGGCTTTTATTATGTTGAGGTATGATCATTCTATACCCACTTTGCTGAGAGTTTTTATCAAGAAAGGTGTTGGGTTTTGTCAAATGCTTTATCTGCACCAATTGATATGACTATGTGGTTTTTAGCTCTCAATTTGTTTTTTTTTTCTTTATATTTCTTTATTGATTAAGGTGTCACATATTTGTCCTCATCCCCCCATTCCCATCCCACCCCTCTCCCCACGCATGTCCCAATCCCCTGTTGAACTTAACCGTTGGATAGGCTCATATGCATGCACACAAGTCCTTTGGTTGAACTCTCCCCCTCCCCCCCCCCTCCCCTATCCTCCCTCTGAGGCCCGATAGTCCGATCGATGCCTCCTTGCTTCTGGTTCTGTTCTTGTTCCTCAGTCTATGTTGTTCATCATTTCCCCTAGATGAGCGAGATCATATGTCACTAGATATATACTAATAAGAACTGAATGTGAGACGAGCAATAATAGTTATGCTGACAGGCAAATGAATCAATCTGTAGCGAGCTTCCCCCTGGACCAACAGTTCTTTTGAGACCCAATTTCAATGTCCAGTAGTTCCTTATGTGTACATGTCAGCACTGACCCCTCAGCTCTGGATGGTGGACAAATGGTGGTAATGGAGGTCCGACTCCCTCTGGTTTGGTCTCGGCCGAACCCAGGGGCACGGCATCACCCGGATTAAGGGGCACGTGGCCTCACCCATACCCAAGGGGCGCGTGGTCTCACCTGGGCTGGGACCCAGCCTCACCCGGATGGATCCAGGGGCGCATGGCCTCACCCGGACCCAGGATCTGGCTTCACCCGTACCCAGGGACGCTTGGCCTCTCCCAGACCCAGGGGAACGTGGCCTCACCCGGGCTTAGTTTCACAAGGCCTCATCCGGATCCAGGGACACATGGTCTCACCCGGACCCAGGGATGCTTGGCCTCTCCCAGACCCAGGGCCACTTGGGCTCACCCGGGCCTAGGTGCACGAGGCCTCACCAGGATCCAGGGACACATGGTTTCACCCGGACCCAGGGACGCTTGGCCTCTCCCAGACCCAGGGCCACTTGGGCTCACCCGGGCCTACGTGCACGAGGCCTCACCCGGATCCAGGAACACATGGTCTCACCCGGACCCAGGGACGCTTGGCCTCTCCCAGACCCAGGGCCACTTGGGCTCACCCGGGCCTAGGTGCACGAGGCCTCATCTGGATACAGGGACGCATGGTCTCACCCGGACCCAGGGACGCTTGGCCTCTCCCAGACCCAGGGGCACGTGGCCTCACCTGGGCCTAGGTGCACGAGGCCTCACCCGGATCCAGGGACACATGGTCTCACCCGGACCCAGGGACGCTTAGCCTCTTCCAGACCCAGGGTCACGTGGCCTCACCCGGGCCTAGGTGCACGAGGCCTCATCCGGATGCAGGGACACATGGTCGCACCCGGACCTAGGGACGCTTGGCCTCTCCCAGACCCAGGGCCACTTGGGCTCACCTGGGCCTAGGTGTACGAGGCCTCACCCAGATCCAGGGACACATGGTCTCACCCTGACCCAGGGACGCTTGGCCTCTCCCAGACCCAGGGCCACTTGGGCTCACCCGGGCCTAGGTGCACGAGGTCTCATCCGGATCCAGGGACGCATGGTCTCACCCGGACCCAGGGGCACGTGGCCTCACCCGGGCCTAGGTGCACGAGGCCTCACCCGGATCCAGGGACACATGGTCTCACCCGGACTCAGGGACGCTTGGCCTCTCCCAGACCCAGGGCCACTTGGGCTCACCCGGGCCTACGTGCACGAGGCCTCATCCAGATCCAGGGACGCATGGTCTCACCCGGACCCAGGGACGCTTGGCCTCTCCCAGACCCAGGGGCACGTGGCCTCACCCGGGCCTAGGTGCACGAGGCCTCACCCGGATCCAGGGACACATGGTCTCACCCGGACTCAGGGACGCTTGGCCTCTTCCAGACCCAGGGCCACTTGGGCTCACCCGGGCCTAGGTGCACGAGGCCTCACCCGGATCCAGGGACACATGGTCTCACCCGGATCCAGGGACGCTTGGCCTCTCCTAGACCCAGGGTCACGTGGCCTCACCCGGGCCTAGGTGCACGAGGCCTCATCCGGCTCCAGGGACACATGGTCACACCCGGACCCAGGGACGCTTGGCCTCTCCCAGACCCAGGGCCACTTGGGCTCACCCGGGCCTAAGTGCACGCGGCCTCACCCGGATCCAGGGACACATGGTCTCACCCGGACCCAGGGACGCTTGGCCTCTCAGACCCCGGGGCACGTGACCTCACCCAGGCCTAGGTGCACGAGGTCTCACCCGGATCCAGGGACACATGGTCTCGCCTGTACCCAGGGGTGTGTGGGCTCTCCCAGACCCAGGGGCGCTTGGCCTCGCCCGGGCACGGGATCCAGCGTCATCCGGGTCCAGGGGCACATGGCCTCACCCGGACCCAGAGTCCGGCCTCACCTGGACCCAGGGGCATGTGGCCTCACCTAGACCCAGGGACGTGAGGCTTCACTTATACCCAGAGGCGTGTGACCACACCCTAGTCCAGAGGCGCGCAACCCCGCCCGCACCCGGGTCTCAGCGGGGCCCCGTCTTCCGATCCCAATTCCTGCTGGTCAATCCCCCCTCAGCAATTCCCCTGGCCATCCTTCCAGAGCTCCAGTATGGCTGCTGCAGAACTCGTCGGGCGGCGGCTCGGCGAAGCTCCGGTGCGCCCGGTGCATGGCGGTGGGCCGGTCTGGCGTCGCTGCGTCGGCCCTTGGGTCTGCATCGGTGGCCGGTCGCCGAGCATGCGCACCTGGCCGCTTCCGGGGCGTTGAGATTCTTGACGGACTCGGAGGTCAGCAAGTGCGGAGTCTCCCACCCCATGTCTCATAGGGGCTCGTCTGTCCGTGCTTGGCTGCCAGTGGAGCCGTCCCCTCAGCCGGAGACCGCCAGGGGAACTGCGCCGAGCACGTTCCAGGCTGCTGTTGTATCGCCTGAGCCATAGTTCTTTTGTGTCGCCTGAGCCGTAGTTCTTAAAGTGTGGTCTTTGGGTCACCGGCATCAGCATCATCCCACATACCCCTCTTTTATTCTAGTTGTAGAGCATCTACTCAGCCAGCCCTATGGTGGTCTTGGATGGTGTCTGCTCTGCTCTCTTCTCGTAGTCTCAAAGTTGTTGTGGTAGGCAACAATCAGGCTTCCACCCTATGCCTCCATCTTGGTCCTCCTTTGTATAGTTAAGTCTTGATTGTTGTTGGTGTCACTGGGGGGGCTCTCTTTGTCTATAAAGGAAGAGTTGCTGTGCAGGAGACACGTTTATGGGCCGGGTCTTAGTGCAGCAAAGCTTTGGCGCTCACTGAATATTCCTGTTGAATGTGTCCCTTATGCACGTGGTTGAAATCTGGTGTCATCTCCCACAGACCACTAGATGCCCTCGTTTCTGTGTCTCCAATGGGGTGTAGATCAGCTACTGCCTTAGGCACTCAGCAAGGATTACAGCAAAAACTGTAGTTTCTTCCTCCTGTCTGAGTGGCCCTGGAGCAGTCCGACTAGAACAGCAGTTCATCTGGTCCGCTGCCAGAGGGCAGGCCACCCACATGCATAAGCCATTGCTTGGGGCGCAGGTGTGCCTGCAAGACTTGCGGGGCAGGTCTTCAAAACGTGCGGGGCGGGTCCCAGGGCGGGGCGGGGTCTCAGGGCGCCAACAGGCCATGGTGCAGCGAGCCGCGATGGCTGTGAGTCTGGTCCTTCTGCCTTCCACGTATCTAAGTCCCCTCGTTCCTCACTCCAGCGCAGCAAACACTGATTGCTGGGCGCACCTCCGCAAGAGTCCCGCCTCTCCCCGCAGGCATCTGGGTCTCCCGCGGTTCGCCAGAAGATGGATTTCAGGGTGATGGAGAGCTAATCTCCCCTAGGTTTGGAACAAAAGCCCCTTTCCCCCGCCACCAGCCAGACCCACGCGCCTCCACACCTCATCCCCTCCGATTTCGCTGGGTGCGAGGCAACAGAACAGCCTTTAACCTCTGCCGCCATCTTTTTCAAACTTCCCAATTTGTACTTCTTAATCCCTTCATTTCAGTCAACTCTACTGAAGTCTAGCGCCACCGGGAGGTGCACGGAATGGGCGCCCGGGCCTCCGTCTGGTGCGCGGTGCGCGCGTCCCGCAGAACCAGGCGCACGAGGGCCGTGCGGCGGGGACGGGCGCTGGGCGGCCGCCGAGCTCCAGGCACCACCATCGCCGCGTTCCGGGCGTCGCCGCCGCGGCGTCCCCCCAATTTGTACTTCTTAATCCCTTGAATTCAGTCAACTCTACTGAAGTCTAGCGCCGCCGGGAGGTGCACGGAGAGGGCGCCCGGGCCTCCGTCCGGTGTGCGGGGCACGCGGCCCGCGGCACCAGGCGCGCGGGGGCTGCGAGGCGGGGACGGGTGCTGGGAGGCCGCCCTCTCAATTTGTTTATGTGATGTATCACACTTACTGATTTGCAGATATTGTACCATCCTTGCATCCCTGGGATAAATCCTACTGGGTCATGGTGTATGATCTTTCTGATGTACTGGCTCGATCCGATTTGCTAGAATTTTGTTGAGGATGTTGGCATCTATGTTCATGAGGGATATTGGCCTGTAATTCTCTTTCATTGTCTTGTCTTTATCAGGTTTTGGTATTAGGGTGATGCTGGCTTCATAGAATGAGCTTGGAAGTGTTCCATCCTCTTGAATTTTTTGGCATATTCTGAGGAGGATAGATTTAATTCTTCCTTGAATGTTTGGTAAAACTCTTCTGTGAAGCTGTCTGGCCCTGGGCTTTTGTTTCCTGGAAGCTTTTTGATGACTGCTTCAATTTCTTCCATAGTTATTGGTCTATTGAGATGTTTAGATTCTTCCTGATTGAGTTTTGGAAGGTTGTATTTTTCTAGGAATTTGTCCATTTCCTCCAGGTTGTCCAATTTGTTGGAATATAGTTGTTCATAGTTTTTCTTTTTTTTAACAACCTTTGTATTTCAGTGGGGTCTGTTGTTATTTCTCCTCTTACATTTCTGATTGTATTTATTTGGGTCCTCTCTCTTTGCTTCTTGGTGAACCTGGCTAGAGGTTCATCAATCTTGTTTATCCTTTCAAAGAACCAGGTCTTGGTTTTGTTGATCTTTTGTATTGTTGTGTGTGTGTGTGTTTTGTTTGTTTTTTTTTTGTTTGTTTGTTTTTTTTTTGGTCTCTATGTGGTTTATCTCAACTCTGATCTTTTTATTTCCTTCCTTCTGCATACACTGGGCTTCTCTTGTTGCTCTCTTTCTAACTCTTTGAGTTGTAGGGCTAGGTAATTTATTACCATTGTTTCTTGTTTTTTTCAGTAGTCTTGTAGAGCTATGAACTTCCCTCTCAGGAATGTTTTCGTTGTGTCCCATAGATTTTGGTTTGTTGTGTTTCCATTGTCATTTGTTGCCATGATGTTCTTTTATTTCTTCTTTGATCTCTCTGGTAACCCAGTCACTGTTTAATCACATGCTATTTAGTCTCTATGTGTTTGATTTTTTTGGATTGTTTTTATTTTAGTAGATTTCCTGTTTTATGCCATTGTGATCTGAGAAGTTGTTTGATATGATTTCTATCTTCTTGAATTTGAAGAGACTTTTCCTGTGACCGAATATATGATCTATCTTTGAAAATGACCCATGTGAATTTGAGAACAATGTATATTCTGTGGCTTTGGGGTAAAATGTTCTGAAAATGTCAATTAATTCCATCTGGTCTAGTGAGTCATTTAGGATTGATGTTTCTTTGCTGATTCTTTGTTTAGAGGATTTGTCCAATGGTGATAGTGGGGTATTAAAGTCCCCTACTATGATTGTATTGCTGTCAATCTCTCCCTTGATATCCTCTAGATGTTTTTTTAATGTATTTGGGTGCTCCTGTATTGGGTGCATATATGTTTACCAGAGTTATATCTTCTTGTTGAATTGCTTCCTTTAGTATTATGAAGTGGCCTGCCTTATCTCTTGTTATGTCCTTCACTTTGAGATCAAATATGTCAGATATAAGTATTGCTACCACAGCTTTTTTTTTTTCATTTCCATTTGCCTGATAAACCATTTTCTATCCCTTCACCCTCAGTCTGTGTGTGTCTTTTTTTCTGAGGTGGGTTTCTTGTGGACAGCAGATATATGGGTCATGTTTTCTTATCCACTCAGTTACCCTATGTCTTTTGATTGTGGCATTTAAACTATTTACATTTAAAGTTATTATAGAATGGTACTTGTTTGTCACCATTTTTATTCTTTACCCCTATGTTCCTTCTTCGCTTCATATTTCTTTTTTTTAAAGCAGACCCTTTAGCATTTCTTGCATTGTTGGTTTGGTGGTAATAAACTCCCTTAGTCCTTTTTGTCTGTGAAGCTCCTGATTCCACCTTCAATTTTAAATGATAGCCTTGCTGGGTATAGTATTCTTGGATTCAGTCCCTTGCTTTGCATCACTTTGTATATTTCATTCCACTCCCTTCTGGCCTGGTGTGTTTCTGTTGAGAAATCAGTTGAGATTCTAATAGGAGATCCCTTGTAGGTAACTTTCTGTCTCTCTCTGGCAGCCTTTAATATTCTTACTTTGTCGTTGGTGTTCACCAATTTAATTATGGATGTGTCTTCATGTTGGTCTTTTGGTGTTCAACTTGTTTGTGACTCTATGTACTTCTTGGACTTGCATAGTTTTTGTTGTTCTTGTTGTTGTTTTTTTTGCCAATATCAGGGAAATTTTTTGTCATTATTTCTTCAAACAGGTTTTCTATTCCTTGCTTCTCTTCCTCTCCTTCTGGTATCCCTATTATGCAAATGTTGTTTCGTTTTGTGTTGTCCCAAAGCTCCCTCATGCTCTCCTCTTGCTTTTAACTCTTCTTTCCAGTTGCTGCTGTGTTTGTGTGTTTTTTCCTACCTTGTCTTCTAATTTGCTGATGCATTCCTCAGCTTCTTCTAGTCTACTGTTTAAGCCTTCCATTGTGTTCTTTATTGCAGTTATGTTGTTCTTCATCTCCTCTTGGTTCCTTTTTATGTTGGTGACATTCTCATTCAGCTCCTTATAGTTCTCATTGAGTTGTGTGTATTTTTCATTGAGTTGTGTGTATTTGTCATCCAGCTGTTTAAACATCCTTATAACCATTACTCTGAATTATTTCTCTGATATGCTGCTAGCCTCAATTTCATTTAACTCCCTTTCTGGTGATTCCACTTTTTCTTTCCTTTGGGGATTGCTTTTGTGTCTTTCCATGTTTTGCTGTAACGTTTTAATTGTAGGTCCAATTGGTTTGATACTCAGGTTGTTTTGGGGATGGTGCTACTGGTGTGATCTCTCAGGTCTCCTGGGCTTGGTAATCTAATGTAGCTCCCTACTTGAGCTTTTTTGGTTCTCTTGATGAAGGCCTATGAGCTGGAAAGGTACAACTGAGGTGTTTAGAAGTCAGCAACCATGGAGGGGAGTGTCCCAATTTTTGCTGTCTTGCACCCTTGATTGAAATTGTGCTTGTCCAGCAGGGACTCACAGTGGCATCCAGGAACCGTCTGTTGCGGTGATGGGTCTCAGGAGGCCTGCGTTCTGCAAAGGCGTGACTATGGTGTCCAGAGTTCTGTAGTTGTGGGGTGGGCAGAGTCAGCTTTCACTGCTGCACCTGTGGTGGATATGCACATGCTCCCAGTGGAGGATCACAGGTGCACCCACGTTGCATTTGCCATCGAGGAGCACTGAAGTACTCTGAAAGTCCCTGGCACTGAAGCCACGTAATTGAGGCATCTGTGTGCCGGTATCCAGGATGAGTGAATTTAGAATTTCTACTGCTAGGGGGAGTGCTTCTCTGTTTGTCCAAGATCATACCCAGCAAGGACTCACAGCAGCTCCCACAAGTGCCCTGTGTATAGATGGGCTCAGGGTGCCTGCCCATTGGAAATGTGCACGTGAACTGGCGGTGCATTTGGCGCAGATCTCTGACACACTTTGAGGGGCCCTGGTGCTGAAGTTAAGCAGCTGGGGTGTATGTGGGCAGTTATTCAGGCAGAGGAATTCAGAATTTCTACTGTGGGTCTGTGCCTCCTTGTCTGTGCAGAATCACACCCAGCACAGGCTCAAAACAGCTCCCAGAGGACCCTGTAGATAGATGGGCTCAGGATACCTGCCCTTTGGAAATATGCGAGTCTGTGGCAGTGAGTTTGCTGGTGCAGAGCTCTGATGCACTTTGAGGGGCCCTGGCACTGAAGTTACACAGCTGAGGTGTCTGTGGGCAGTTATGCAGGCAGAGGAAATTCAGAATTTCTACTGTGGGGCAGCACACCCTTGTCTGTACAGAATCACACCCAGCAGGTTTTCTCTGTAATTCCCAGGTGCTGCCTACTGAGTGGTGTGCCCTGGATGCTTGCATGTGGTTGGAAACATGAGAAAGTGGTGTCCGGAGTTCTGCCACTGGGAAGGGGGAGGATGCACTTACTGCTGCTGGAGAGGTGCATCTTTGGAGGTGGAGGTCCCAGCGTCCAAGGGTCTGCAGCTCGGGTAGCAGGATTTTGGCTGGAGTGGCTGCTGGGCATGGGCAGTGTCAAAGTCCTGTCTGGGTGGTGGTGCTGATGAGTTCCTATAAAAGGCCACTGTCCCCTTCAAGATGGTGTGGGCTCTATGCGGAGTCCTGCAGTCCAGGGAGTGCCCACAGCGGTAGTAGTCTCTCCTTGTCCAAGAGAGCCTGGTCTGCCAGCCCTTGCTATTCCTGTGAGATTTAACTGTCCCTTACTCACTCACACACACACCACACACATCCACACACTCTCCTGTCATACCCTCACTCCCTCACCTCTGCCCTGCCAGCCACCATCTTTTTTCCCTCTAGTATTTTTCTATCATCTATTTAATTGTATATGTTCTATTTATTTATTATTATTTAGAATTATTTCTATTATATTTATAATTACTTTTTGTCTTTGTTATTTTTTTAAGTTTATCTATATTGTTGGAAGTATTACAGATATCTCCTTTTTTCCCCCCATTAACGCCCTTCACCTTGCACCCACCCCTCCCAGGCCTTCACCACATATTGTGTATGTCCATGGGCTATGCATATATATGCATATAGGTTCCCCAGTGAATCTTTCCCCAGATTCCCCCACCCATGCCTTTCCTCTGAGATTCCTCAGTCTATTCCATGCTTCTATGACTCTGGAACTATTTTATTCATCAATTTATATTGTTCATTAAATACCACTTATGAGTTTGATCATGTGATACTTATCTTTCTCTGACTGGTTTATTTCATTTAGCATAATCCTCTCTAGGTCCCTCTATGCTCTCTCACAGGGTAAGATATCTGTCTTTTTACTGCTGCATAGTATTCTATGGTGTAAATGTACCACAGCTTTTGTATCCACTTATCTACTGATGGGCACTTGAGCTGTTTCCAAATTTTATATATTTTAAATGATGCTTCTATGGACATAGGGTCTTTCTGATTGGTGTTTCTAGTTTCTTAGGATATATTCCTAAAAGTGGGATCAATGGATCAAAATATTCCACTTGTAATCTTTTGAGGTAATTCCATACTGTTTTTTTCTAGTGACTGCACCAGTCTGCATTCCCATCAACAATGTACTAGGGTTCTCTTTTCCCCACATCCTTGCCAGCATTGTCATTTGTTGATTTGTTGATCACAGTCATTCTGACAGGTGTGAGGTGATACCTCATTGTCATTTTAATTTGCATCTCTCTGATGGTTAGTGACTTAATATGTCCACTATGGAGAAGTGTCTATTTAGGTCCTTTGCCCATATTTTAATTGGATTGTTTGTCTTCCTATTGTTAAATTGTATGAGTTCCTTATATATTTTGAAAATTAATGCTTTATCACTGCCAAATATGTTCTCCCATAAAGTGGATTTCCTTTTCATTTTATTGTTGATTTATTTTGCTGTGCAGAAGCTTTTATTTTTATTTAGTCCCATTTGTTTATTTTCTCCTAAGTTCCCCTTGTCCTAGGAGATGTTTCAGTGAATATATTACTACAAGAGATGTCTGAAATTTTGCTGCCTATGGTTTCTTCAAATATTTTTGTAGGTTCACAATTTACATTTAAGTCTTTTAACCATTTTGAATTTATGTTCGTGTCTGATGTAAGTTGGTGGTCTAGTTTTATATTTTTGTATGTACCTGTGCAATTTTTCCAGCACCATTTACTGAAGAGACTGTCTTTACTCCATTGTATGATCTTGCCTCCTTTCTCAAATTGAGTGTATTGGTTTGGGTCAATTTCTGGGTTCTCTGTTCTGTTCCATTGATTTATATGCCTCTTCTTTTGCCAGTACCAGGTCATTTTGATTATAGTGGCTTTGTAGTATAATTTTATATCTAGGATTGTGATCCCTCCAACTTTATTCTTCTTTCTTGGGATTGCTGCAGACATTTGGGGTCTTTTTTGTTTCATAAAAGTTTTTGGAGTACTTCAAGATCTGTGAAATATGCCATTGGTATTTTAATAGGAATTGTATTTAATCAATAGATTATTTTGGGTAGTATTAACATTTTAATGATGTTGATTCTACCAATCCATAATCACAGAATATTCTTCCATTTGTTTATATCTTACTGTATCTCATTTTTCACCCTCCCGGTAGTTTTCAGAGTACAGGTCTTTTATGTTTTATATTATATTTATTCCTACGTGTCTTAATTGTTTTGTTGCAGTAGAAAATGGTTTTTTCTTTGTTTCTTTTTCTGAGAATTCATTATTAGTATATAAAAATGCCATCATTTTCTGGGTGTTAAGTTTATATCATGCTACGTTGCCAAACTCACTTATTAAATCTAGTAGTTTTTTGGTGGAGTGTTAGGGTTTTCTATATATAATATTATGTCATCTGCAAATAATGACAGTTTTACTTCCTCTCTTCCCATTTGGATGCCTTTTATTTCTTGTTCTTATCTGATCACTACAGCGAGCACTTGCAATACTATGTTGAATAAGAGTGGTGAAAACGGACATCCCTGTCTTGTTTCTGTTCTTAAGGGAAACACTGTTAATTTTTGTCCATTGAGTATGATATTGGCTGTAGGTTTGTCATATATGGCCTTCAGTATGTTGGGGTATGATCCCTTTATTCTCACTTTGCTGAGAATTTTGATCAAAAAAGAGTGCTGAATTTTGCCAAATGCATTTTCTGCATCTGTTGATATGTTCATGTGATTTTTTATCTTTAATAGGTTCATGTGATATATCACATTTATTGATTTGCAAATATTGTACCAGCCTTGCATCCCTGGAATAAAACCCACTTGGTCATGGTGTATAATTTTTAAAATATATTGCTGGATTTGATTGCTAATATTTTGTTGAGGATTTTAGCATCTTTGCTCATCAGGAAAATTGGCCTGTAGTTTTCTTTCTTTGTGCTGCCTTCCCAAAAAGAGCTTGGAAGTGTTCCTTCCTCTTGGATATTTTGGAATAGTTTAAGGAGTATAGATGTTAGCTCTTCTTTGAATGTTTGGTTACACTCTCCTGTGAAGCCACCCTAACCAGAGCTTTTGTTTTCTGGGATATTTTGTTTTATTATTGCTTCCATTTCATCATTTGTTATTGGCCTATTCAGATTTTGTTTGTTTGTTTGTTTTGTTTTTTTCCTGATTCAGTTTTGGAAGATTGCATTTTTTAAGGAATTTGTCCATTTCATCCACATCATCCAGCTTGTTGGCATATAGTTGCTCATAGTATTTTCTTACAATCCTTTGCATTTCTATGGATTCAGCTCTTACTTCAGTTCTCTTGGTTTCACTGATTTTTTTAAGTCTCTATGACACTTATTTCCACTATGATCTTTATTACTTCCTTTCTTCTAATTACTCTGGACTTTTCTTCTTTTCCTCATTCTAATTCTCTAAGTTGTAGGTTCTCTCTCTCTCCTTTTTTTTTTTTTTTTTTTAGTTAGGCTTGTAATGCTATAAACTTCCCTCTCAGGAGGGCTTTCACTCTGTCTCATAGATTTGGGGTAGTTGTGTGTTCATTTTTATTTTTTTCCAGGAAATTTTTTATTTATTCATTGATTCCATTGATAACCCATTCATTGTTTAATAACTTGCTATTTAGCTTCCATATGCTTGAATGTTTTCACTATAGTTGATTTCTAATTTCATGCCATTGTTGTCTGAGATGATGCTTGGTATTATTTCAATCTTCTTGAACTTGAGGAGACTTGTTTTGTATCCTAACATATGGTCTATCTTTGAAAATGACCCATGTTCACTTGAGAAGAATGTATATTCTTTAACTTTGGGATGAAATGTTCTGAAAATATCAATTCCATCGGATTTAGTATTGATACTAAACAGTTCTTTAGGCTCACTGTTTCCTTGTTTATATTTTTGTGTAAAAGATCTATCCGGTGACATCAGTGGGGTATTAAAGTCCCCTTCTATGATTATATTCCTGTCAATCTCTCCCTTAAAATCCTACAGAAGTTGTTTTTATTTTATTTTTAAAATATATTTGGGTGTTCCTGTATTGGGTGCTATATGTTCATGCAAGTTATAACATCTCGGTGTATCAATCTCTTTAGTATTATGAAGTAGCTTTCATTGACTTTTGTTATGGTCTTCATTTTGAAGTTTATTTTTCAGTTTTGAATATTGCTACTTCAGCTTTTTTCCTTTCTATTTACTTGGAAAACATTTTTCGATCCATTCACTTTCATTCTGTGTGAGTCTTTTGTTCTGAGATGGGTATTTTGTACACAGCATATATATGGGTCATGTTTTCTTATCCATTCAGCTTCCCTATGTTGATTGATTGAAACATTTAAGCCATTTATATTCAATGCTCTTATTAAAAGGCACTTATGTGTTGCCATTTTTATTCTTTATGCCTGTGTTCCTTTCTCTATTTCTTCTTTTTTATAACAATCCCTTTAGCATTGGTTCAGTTCTGGTTTGGTGGTAATAAACTATTTTAGCCTTTGTTTTTGTCTGTGAAGCTCTTTATTTTACCTTTATTTTGAAGCTTTGCTATTGAAATAGAGTAGTGTTGGCTTCAGTCACTTGCTTTTAATTACTTTGTATACTTCATGCCACTCCCTTTTGGCCTGAATTATTTCTATTGAAAAATCAGCTGACAGTCTAATGGGAGGTCCTTCATAGGTGGCTTTCTGTCTCTATCTTTCAGCCTTTAAAATTCTTGTTTTGTGTTTAATGTTTGAATATGTGCCTAGGTGTGGGTCTTTTGAGGTTCATCTTGATTGAACTCTGTGTTTCTTGAACTGGAGTGACTTTTTCCTTCACCAAGTTAGGACATTTTTCTGCCATTATTTCTCCAAACAGAATTCCTTGTTCAGATTCTTCTCTTTCTGGCACCACCATGATTTGAATGTTGTTACATTTCATGTTTTCCTAAAGTTCCCTTAGACTCTCCTCCTGCTTTTACATTTTCCCCAACTGCTGCTCTGAATAGGTTTTTTTCTACCTTGTTTTCTAGTTTAATGATATGGCCCACCACTTTTTATAGTCTACTCTTGATTCCTTGTAGGATATATATATATACACACACATATATATAAATATATATATATACACATATAAATATTTATATTTATATATATATAAAATTTCAGATGTATCATTCTTTATTTCCACTTGATTTTTATTCATAGTCTCTACCTCTTTTTTTATGGTGATGCAGTTCTCATGTTTCATAATGTTTCATTTAGTTACCTGTAGTTCTCACTAAATTTTTGAGCACCTTATAACCATTGAATTCTTTATATGACACATTGCTTGCCTCCATCTCATTTAGTTTCTTTTCTGGTGATTCCTCCTTTTATTTCATTTGGGGATTGTTTCTTTGTCTTTTTTCATTTGTTTATATCTATTAGATCAAACTGCTATGCCTACCAGGTTTTTTTGGAGTGGTCTTATGTAGTAGGTGTTTTGTGGAACCCAGTGGTGCATTATCTTAGATCTCCTGGGATGGGTGTTCTAGGAAAGCCCCTTGTTTGAGATATTTGTATTATCCCATTGTAATTGGTCTTGAATAATGTTCTTCTATTCAAGGATGGAATCTTCTCTCAAGCTGGCTTACTATGACGCTCACCCTTTACCATGTCATGTGAGCTGTGGTGAAGGTTCTGACACATCAAAAGGAATAGCAACAAAATAAAAACATACACAAGACTCCTACAATAACAATAAAAGCAACAACCAGAGAATTAGGAAAGAGAAAAGAGCAAGAATGACAGAAAGAAAGGAAGAAATTATATGAGTAGAAAACAAATAAACAAAAAAGGGCTGGGAAAGAATATGAAGGGTCAGAGATAAAATAAGAACAAAGAATAGAGGAAAATAGAGGGAAAACAGTTTAAAATAAGACAGTAAGAAAAAATTTGAAAGGAAAATAGAGAAGAAAATAGACTCAAATAAGAAAAGGATAAAGATGAGTAAGCAGGAGGAGAAAAAAGAGAAAAATAATTTAGTAGGAAAGGGGAAGAGAAAAAATTGAGTATATAAATGAAACAATAGAGACTAAAATAATTTCAAATCAATAACTCAGATAAAGAAGATAAATTTTAAAAAAAATAAATAGAAAGGGAAAGGAAAAAAAAAGAAGAAAGTGAAATGGTATTCATCTCAGCCCAGTTTAATGCCTCTTGGGAGCTCCTTTTGGACCCTGCTCTTCTGATGGCTGTATGTTGTCTGCCAATTCTGGACTTCATGGGAGGTACTTAGGTTCTAACAACTGACAGAAACTGTCAACCTTTGGCTCTAAGAAACCTCTTTGAAGTTTCAAGGAATCCATAGTTTGTGTCCTTCTCCACAGGACTTGGCAACACTCTAAGGACAGTTTGTTAGCAGCATGAAGCCCAGTAACAGGACAGCAATGTTTCCCAGGTTCCCCAGGCTCTGCCGCCACCTGCTATTACTTTATAGCCAGCTATCAATCTTAATAATTGAAAAGCCTACTTATGAAAGGGCTTTAGGCAGAATGGGGAGTCTAGAACTCTGGGTTCTAGGGACAGGTGCTGTTCAGACTTCAGGGTAAGTGGTGAGTTTCCCTATCCCAGAGCTACTCCTCTGTGAGTGGCCTAGAATATTACTCTTCCCTCAGCTAGCCATAGCTCCTCATATGAATCCATAAGAGAAAAATCTGCAGTTTCTATCACCTGTCCTGTAGAGAAGGCACCAGTCAGATTCCCAGACTAGTGGGGTAAAATACTCCACACCAAAGTCCAGTCACAGATACTCCCTGAGACTCTTCAAACCCATAGACTTGGCCTCTGTGTCTATCTCCTTTGCAAGGTCAAGATGCACAGTGTGGCAGGCAGGTCTCCTGAGGGTGGGGTGAGCTATTATCATCTATGGCAGGTTGTTTTTGTTTTTTTCCTTTTCCTGAGCTGCTGCTACTGAGAGTGGCTAATTCCTTTCAAGTAAAATGGCATTTCAGTTTGGGGGGGAGAGGGTGATTGAATGCAAGACTCCAGGCTACTGCATTTCCACATCTCCCCCAATGCTTCCCACCTCAGCCTCTCTTTAAGCACCTCGAGTCTGCACCACCCTCCCTGCAGCAAAGCCTCAGATGTGTATCTGCAAATAAAACTCTTGTGCTCTGGGTTTAAAAAACAAACAAAACAAAACTGAAACTGAGGTCTTCTCTCCAGCTCCAGACTCCTTGGTGGCCAACAGCCCTCCAGCCTTTCACAGCTGATGTTACGTGGGATGCTGGTCTGGCTCTGGTGCTCTGGGCTGTGGAGCCCAGCCTGGGTTCTGGGCCTCTATATTCTGAGGGAAAAGACCCTCCTCACGCTCAGCTTGAGGCCCATGGAAGCTGGGTCAGCCCCTCTTGTGACCTCGCCCTTCCCACCAGTCTCCAGGTGTTTTCTGTCCTTCCTTGATGTAAGTCTCCTCCTCTGTTGGACCTCTGTTGGTAATTCTGGGTGTATGTTCCCCACTTTAGTTTTATTTCCTCTCTGGTCCTGGGAGGAGGTGCAAGAACGGTCTGCCTATTCGGCCTCTGTTTTCTCTCCCACCTATAATTTCTTGATGAAACATTTTTATGATGATGGATATACAATCTTTATTAGATAGTTTAAACATATCTGTCATCTCTGTGTTGGCATCTATTGATTGTCTTTTCATATAAGGTGAAAAATGACTTATTCTTGATTTTTATATCATGAGTGGCTTTTAGTTGAAACCTGGATTTTTGGGGCATGATGTTCTGGACAAAAGGGGCCACCTGCTAACCTGACAGGCTCAGGGAAGGCCTGCATAGCAGTCTTGCAGACTCAGAGACCTACAGTAACTACAATGGATGGTCTGAAATTAAACTTTAACTAAAAGCAGGTATGGTGGGTAGTCACCTCCTAGGCCAGTATCTTCACTGACAAGGTCAACATTTACCTTAACTGAGCCTATCTGTCTCTTTGCATCTATAACATACCTTTTGAAATGTCTAGGTAACTTGTAACATCCCTTTTTCCAGACCCCTTGGGACACAACCTAATGTGCTGGGCACCAGGACAGATACCACAAATTCCTTCATTATCGTGTTAATTGTTCCTGCACCCACTTAAGTATGTGTCTATCATTTTGCTTTTTATCCAATTCCAGAGGTTTCCCCACTTTGCTTTCTCCCTCCTCACTAGTCTATCACCAATGGATTTCATGTAACCCACCTAAGTCCCTTTCCTTTGATTGCAATGTATAAATACAAATGTAACCCGCCATTCTCTGGAGCATTATCTCAATTCCTTGAGGTTCTGCTTCCTGTCATATGTCCACAGTTTGGCTCAAATAAACTCAAAAAAATTTTTTACAGGTTTCAATGTTTTTTTTATGTTAACATTACTTGGCGTAGTCACAGGAGGATTCCAAAGAGGCTCACTCAGGACCATCCCTTAGACGTGGACTCAGTGCTAGGATCCAGCAAAGGGCCCCTTGAGTCTGCCGGTTCTCCGGGTTCTCCCCTCTTTGGGTGAATGTGGGTAGGTTGTCTCTTAGATCCAGGACCTTCCCTTGCTTTGGTAGAGAGTCTGACTTTATTTGAGCTGTGTTTTAAAATCCTCGAGGTGGAACCAGGGTTGACAGAACCCAGGTTAAGGGTTGGCAGAACCCAGGCTAAGGTGGGACTGGAGGAAAAAATGGGTGGCTGGTTTTGATTTTGGCTTTACAATTAGAATTGCTGAGAGCCTGGGCAAAAAATCTTCGCTGTATAAATGAGCTGAACTCATTCACCTCCAAAGAAAAAGGGCACATCCTCCCTCTAGTTGGATTCTGGGGTGTTCTTAGGTGACTAAGAATCTTTGTGGAGGTGTCAGAAATGCAGGAGTCCCATATGGAAGTCCCAATGTGACTGTAATTAACTAAGTGGCTCATCTAGGGGGCCACCATAAGGCTTGGTCTGCCTGGGCCCTGAACCGTTCCTGTGGTTTTAGACAGCTGGCAGAGAAATCGAGGTCACATTTGACCCACTACATAACATGTCCAGAAAGATTGCTCAGACTACAGATATCCAAAATTAAAAAAAAAAAAAATTAACATGGGGAATTGTGCCTCCAAGGCCAGAAGCTCCCAAAACTGCAGCCCTCATTTAATACTCCTAATAGGAAGCCTTTACAAGCAAGTACTTTACAGAAATGGGAACATTTAACTAGAAAATATTAACTGAGAAATGGCCAAAATGTAGTATGTTTGGGGTATCTACATTAACATTTTGCATGCAGAAATTAGAAAATGCCGGCTCTGAAATTAAACTGAATGACTATATGGGAAGCATATCTTGATTTGGAAATTAGAAGCTTCTAAGGAAAAGCATAGAAAAAAAATTCTTCCAAAAAGATGAAAATTAGTAAGAAATGTTAGAGACTGTCTCAGAACTATTCTGAAGTTAACAAATGCCTGCACCCTATTTTCCTCCCTGTAGGAAGCATGCCTCTGATTTATCTCCATAGAAAAGAAATAGTAGCTGGCTAGGCCATTACTCAATTTCCCCAGAGAAAACAGAATGTGGGGGTGGGGAGACACATGGCCTATGGCACGTGTCCTAGGAAGATTCCCCCAGACAAAGGGAGGTAGAGGAAACTAGAAAATACCCCAGCCTATTTTTTAGAATAGTCCATTGAGAATATACTGAAATTCTAGAGAGGGGCAGTTCCCGAACCAGGGACAAAAGACATTGCTTTGGTAATTTTTAATGCTGAACATTCTCTGGTATAAACTTTTAGTGTGTTCTGTGTGCCTATATAAGAGTGTTGATGTTTTGTGTCTCTTTGTTGTTGTTTAATTTATTTAAAGAAGAGGCGGGTCCCTCTTTTGGGAAGCCTAGTTATGTGTGATGGGGTTGAAAGTGTGAGAGAGATTGCAAGAACATCCCAGCAACTGCCAAGAATTCTTAATCTTGGGGGCTCTTTTTGCTCTCCCTCTCAGGGTTCAGACACCAGAAACAGCTAGTGATATTTCTGTTTGTCTGCAGTGTAGTTTTGGCTATCTTTTAGGCATTTTGGTTTGCTCTTCCCTTGTTTATTGTGAGAATAAACAAATCATTTTTCCTGTCAAAGAACAGTTTAGACAGCCACCATTTTGGACTGTGTGACTTGGCAGCCGCCATATTGGCCACATGGCTTGCAGCTCCCCTGGGGGCTGCCATCTTGAAACAGCAAAGGCCAACTCCTCCCTCTGAATTAGCCAATCGGGAAAGACCATGAATCTGAGCTCTAGTCAAGAGCAAGGGACAGGTCACGTGCATTTTTAAGGCAAAAAATAGATATAAATAAAATGAAGAGTATATGGTAAAAAAAAAATATATATATTTATTTTTTTTTCAGTTGTAATTATACATGCCTAAACATAGTTTTCCAAAGTCTTTGGTAACTTAAAACTTTGAAGTTGCTGAATTAAGTAATAAAATTTATTAAATATCTACATATTTTGAATAACAGAATACTGAAATATTAATCTGAATTGCCTTGTGTGAAAAATCTAGAGCATAGATTTGAATCTATTAATTAAATAAGTCTTGTATTTTATTTGAAATATAACCTTAAAGTATTACTAATCTGAGAAATACTAAGTACTTAACTTGCCACCTAAAAATTTGAGGCTTCTAAGAGTTAAAAGTTCAAACTAAGTTGGGAGAAATTATATGGTTGTGATAATAGAATGCATGAAGTATGGAAATTCATTTCTGAGGAAAATAATTCTTGGGTTTTCTCTGGAAAAATTATTAGTTCAAAACATATTATAGTCTTTATGTGTGTCTGTGTACTATGTGTGGTAAAATTTCAGTCTAGGATATATTTTATTGTCCTGAGGAAAAAAAGGGGGGGTAATTAATTCTATAGTCCAAATCAAATTTTTAATATTAAAACCGGTTTAAGCTTAATTGATGTCTTGAGAATAATTACAAAGAGTGTGTAATATAATCTTTGGGTTGTGTATATTTGACAGTCTTTCCAACTTAAATTTCATGACTTTAATCAAGAGATAACGTTGGGGCATTCCAAGGGCCCTGGAATGACTCAAGGATTTATTCTCTCTTCTTAGAAGAAATATTTTTGAACTAAATTAGGCCGATTTAATATACTTGACATTACATGGGAAGCTTTGTCAAATAAAAATTAATAATTATGTTCTACTTATATACATATATTTTGTTGAAATTAATGTTATAGAAATTTCAGTCTGCTTCAGAAAGGAACTTGCAAAGATTCAGAGACAAGTTCAAGCAGGAAACTTTCAAGGAGGTAGCATGTGTCCAGTCAGGGACACCAGGCAAGCCAAGAGTCATGATTCCCTGTCGGGGAGACTGCCAGTGATACTTGAGGTATTTGCGTTTCACATATTAGAAGTTTATAAATTATTTTCAATACTCAATACACCACTTGCAATAAGCCATGTGCCTCATTTTAAAATCTTACCTATTATTTATTCTTTATATGCTGAAATTATAATTAAACCTAAAAGTATACAAATTTTATATTATTCTCTATGTCATTTTATAGGAATTATTATTTACCAAGAAATTGAAATGTTTTCCTATATAATAAAAATGTAAATATGCAAATGGTCATTACGCCGTGAAGTATTATGACTGACCACGTAATGACCAGATCACGGATCAGCAAAAGGGTTGGGCAGCGAGCTACAAGTGGGTGGTGGAGAGCTACAGGAGCGGGCAGGGCAGCTAGCTATGAGGGGGGGGGTGAAGGGGAGGGGAAGCGGGGGGGAGCTACAGGAGGGCTGGGCAGTGGGTAGAGAGCTACTGGAGGGCAGCAGCGAGCTACTGGCGAGCTACTGGCCCACGGATTTGTGAGCAGGGCTACTAATATTTTATAGAAAAGCAAAGTTTTATCAAATTTATAACCATGATACTTCTAAATTTTATCATTTATGGACAGCTGTTGCTTTACTCTGATGTATTTGTAGGTATATTATATCTTTAGAAAAATCCATGAAAAGGACTCTGACTTACTCTAAATTGCAGGCTTCTAAGCAGGTCATATCTTTGAACTGGATTAAGATTTATAGAACTTCAAGGAATAACTGAATTCAAAAAAACTACTGGCAAATAATAAACATAAATAAAAACTATAGGACTAAATGAATTGAAAATAATTATTCTTATGACTGTTTAAAATATTGTTGACTTTTAAATCTTTTGTTTCCCAAATATAAGAAAAAGTAAAAAGCAGACATTCTGCATTGTAGGAACTAACAAATTAGTAAAATTTATTTCACAGTGCTCCCAGGAGACAAAGATTCAAAGACTACAGCAACCTGGAGATTTTTGTCTATTGGGAAATACATTAATGAAAGACTCTCTCCAACAGTGTTAAAGGGACCTTACCTTATCAGGTTAAGGACATTTGCCTTACCTGATACAGACCATGAATGGACATTTGCCCCTGTCTCTGACACTGGCCTTCATCTCAAGGATGAGAAGCCACCGACTACGGAGGAGGTAGACAGCCATCCCAAGACATCAACAAGGCCTATATGCTCACAAATTGATGCTGCTTAAACATGGTTCTTGTATCCCTAATTGTTATTGATTGAATGTACATAAAAATGATTTTTATACTGTCATTATCCTCCTTATGGTTTCCTAGTGGAAACAATATCTATCTCTCTAGACCCTTTTCCCTATTAGACATGAAAAATTTCCCACCTACTAGACAGTGATATTCTGATTATCACCTATGATAATGAAGTTAATGTTTTTGAGGGGTTTTTTTTGCCACTATAAATATGAGCTTTGGTATATTTTTAGGCTATATCTATTATAAAGGACCTACCTTGGACAAACCTCTCCAAGAACACTTCCTTTTTTTTTTTTTAGAACACTTCCTTAATAACTCCCTTGGTAAGATAGCATATAGATCTAATCTAGATGAGTGTTTTAGATGAATATTGTCTAAATATAGGAATGGATAAAATTAACTGCCCCAAAGAAAAATTGGAACTCGTGGTAAATAGCAGATACTTGTTTTCCCTCAGATTGTTCCTTATCTAATAATAGACATTTTCTGTTCATAATCAATGTTACTGATTTATTATTGTTACTTTTATTCCTGGTATGTAAATGTCATACTAGATGCAGAAAAGCAAAACTTGACAAACAGCAAAAAGACTTGGATTGTGGTGGTTCAAAAATTAGAAATGATCCAGAATACTTTTTTAACAAGGACATATAGGATCTGACTGCCTCCCATTTACCTGCCCTTTTATAATAATAATAATTCGACCTTAAATACCATCTAAGGTTATGGTCTTGCCCCATCCCCAGTGGTCCACCTGTTCAGCAAGACATGCTGACACTGAGACATCCTAGGAATGAGCCTTCCTAGCACCATGGGACTCCATTATCCAACCAAAAGGTTGGTCATCAATGCATCCTTTGGATTGATTTATGACCAAAAGGGGGATGTGTGGACAAAAGGGGCCACATGCTAACCCAACAAGCTCAAGTAAGGACTCATAGCAGTATTGCAGACTCAGAGACCTACAGTAACCACAAAGGATGGTCTGAAATTAAACTTTAATTAAAAGCAGTTTTGGTGGGTAGTCACCTCCTAGGCCGGTATCTTCACTGACAAGGTCAACATTTACCTTAACTGAGCCTATCTGTCTTTTTGCATCTATAATAACACTATAGTGCACAAAATTCGTGCATGGGTAGGGTCCCTAGGCCTGGCCGGCAATCAGAGCTGATCAGGTTCCATGCCTCCCCCCTGTCGCCTCCTCCTTCCTTCGCTCCCTCAGCACCCTGCCACTGTCGCTGGTAACCCACCATGTTCCATGCCACCCCCTGGTGGTCAGCGCATGTCAGAGTGAGCGATCAAACTCCCGGTTTCCCTGTAGAACTCCTGAGGGGATATTTTGTATATTAGCCTTTTATATATATAGATACCCTTTGAAATGTCTAGGTAACTTGTAACTTCCCTTGTTCTAGACACCTTGGGGCACAACCTAATGTGCTGGGCACCAGGAAAGATACCACAAATTTCTTCATTATCATGTTAATTGTCCCTGCACCCACTTAAGTATGTGTCTATCATTTTACTTTTTATCCATTCCCAGGGGTTTCCCCACTTTGCTTTCTCCCGCCTCTCTAGTCTATCACCAATGGATTTCATGTAACCCACCTAAGTCCCTTTCCTTTGATTGCAATGTATAAATACAAATGTAACTTACCATTCTCCAAAGCATTATCTCAATTCCTTGAAGTTCTGCTTCCCAGCATATGTCGACAGCTTGGCTCAAATAAACTCACAAAAGTTCTTTACAGGTTTCAATGTTTTTTTTTTTATGTTAACAATGTTTTGAGACTCTAGATTTTATTGAATCTTCTGAGCTTATCAGCCTGCCACTAATACGTCCATCAAAGAGAGAATGGGTGTTGCCTCATTGCTGCCAGGTGTAATAGGCAGAAACACAGCTCCTTTCCCTTCTTTAACACCTGAGAAAAGTTCCTATTATTACTGATCAGGTAAGATATTTCAGGCTCCTTTTTGGGCCTGTGTGATATTTCTTAGACTGGAAGGAAGGAGACTGTGGTGTTATTACTCACCATTTGATTTCCCACTGATATTGGCCAGTGGCCTTAACAATGTTGCAGGCAGTTGGACAGGCATGAACAGAGCAAGGATGATGGGCCAGGTACAGAAGATCACCAAGGTGGAAAGCCCTCTGTGCCTAGCAATGGAAAATTAATTGTAGGGTGGGACCCCACCTCCAGGGTGGCTAGTACTCCCCTAGCATATCACTGGTTGTGAAGTTTGGACCTCCTAGCCTTTCCTCCCTAGAGATAACATCTAGGCCTCGAGTACTATTTCAGCTCCAGGCCCAGGTAAACAACAAAACCAGCCTCAGGACTAGTTGCATTGAATAATGATCCCCTGTCCTGGTGCTGGCCAATCAATCAGTGGAGACCACACCCTGAAAGGACACACCGGGGAAACTTCTGAATATTCTATTAAGCTCTTTCCCTGGAACCTTCTCTAAATTTCCCACCCTTAAAACCCTTAGGATGGAGGACCCAGTGTGCTCTCCCTCCAGGGAGTACACCCGTGCCTTTCCCTTTCCCTTCCTTCTCTCCCTCCCCCATCCTCTTCCAAATCCTTCCCTCTGCCCTCCCTGCCCTAGGCAAGTTATCATTAGCTTCCTCACTCCCAAGCTCCAAGGGCCCTTCCTTTACCTCCATAACTTGTTTGCTAAGCCCATTTTCTTCTAGGATTTTTTTTTTTTTTTTACCTCTGTGATTTACCAAATAAATGTCCTCTTGTAGTGTGAGCCTTGACTCTGAATTCTTTCCTAGCCATTACCTAATTACTGAGGTTGCTGAACTCAGGTTTGACACCTGGTGCTGTTCCAGCTGCCTACAACATAAACACTGGAATTAATACATTAATAAATGATTCTCAACTAGGATTTCTCTGATATTGGTTCAGAGGGAAGGTAGAAGGCTGCCTCATTGCTCCTGGGGATGGGAAATCCAGGCTCCCCAGATTACACTGACACTGGGTCGAGGCATGTTCTTGTTACTGCCCTGTGGAGATGAATGCCCCAACCCCCACTTGGTTTTTCTAACATCTTCCCAGCAGGTATGTTTGGAGTCCTCACTGTATCTTGGTAAGTGTGTAAGTCTAGACACACCTGGTGCAAGTGGAGGTGGGGCCCCATTTTTCTGTGGTGTTTGCCTAGACTAGAGTCAATGTTATAAAAAATGTTTTCTAAGTTGCTTAGCCATCCTTTTCCCTGCACCTTTGTAGAGAGAGCTGGCTTTTGTTGGGCTTTTCTTTTCTTTTTTTTCCTTTTTCTTTTTTGAGCACCATGGGCATTCTTGGGTGCTGATATTTTCAGCTCAAAAAATATGGGATATAAAAAGTGAAAAACATCCCTGGCCTGGTGGTTGGGTTGTTTGGAGCATAATCTTGTATACCAAAAGGTTGCCCATTCAATTCCTGATTAGGGCACATGCCTAGGTTGCAGATTTGACCCCTGTTTTGGGCAAGTGCAGGAGGCAACCAATCGATGTTTCTTACATCCATGTTGCTCCTTTCCTCCCTCTCTAAAAATAAATATTTTTTATTATTATTTAAATAATAATAAAAAATATCCTCAGGTGAGGATTTAAAAAAATAAAGTGAAAAACAAACAAAATAGCACTTACCTTTGTGTTCCTTCCTTGGATCCTAAGGTTACTATATGGTCTGGCTACTTTTTTCCACCTTTCTGATTATTCTTCCTCTATATGTAGCAGAATTTTCAAGGTGTTTTATTGTAATTAGCAGAAGTAAGAGAAAGGATGTCTACTTCCAAGAATCAGGTGTGATAACTTAATCCATTTTTACGTGGAAAATTCATGAGTTTTCCAAGAGTTAAAAACTTATTTTTCATTAATCCATATTTGTTCTTAATAAATGTTTCCCTTTCCTTCTTTTTTTTTTTTTTTTTTTGAAGGGGAAGCTAATTAGCTATTTGTAGTCTTGACGGGAGATACCAAAATTTTGATTAAGGCATAATTACACTTTTAGATGTGTGAATATGGCAAAATTGAAGAACACTGGACTAAATTTTAGAGTTAAATCATCATCCTACAATTAATTTTTTGGAGAGGTTAAAAAAAGTTGTGTGTTTATAATATTCTATATGAATGTAAAAAGGTGTATATAGATTCATGGCTTTACTATGTATATGTGACATTAGAATTAAACCATTAAAAACTGCATTTTAGTTTATTTTGATTATTTCTTCATTGCTTGAAAATCCAGAGACATTAAAAGAGTTAGCCCAGTTGCCCAATCAATCATGAGAGAAATAATTCTTATTTATTCAACCACCACAAGGACCTGGCACCAGTCCTGGATTAGTGAACATCAATAAACATTAGATCAGTGGATAAATAAAATGGTTGCTACCACTGTTTCTAGACTATCCTTACTAATAAAAGCCTAAGTGGTCATCACACCGTGATGCCCTCATGCTGTCACAAGATGGCTGCATGCACAGTGGGCGTGCACAGGTGGGCGGGGCAGGGCTTGATGCTGCATGTGCAGCACAGAGCCTGCCTGGGAGTCCTGCCTCCTCCTGGCTCTACGCACGGAGCCAGGAGGAGGCGGGTTCCCCAGCTTTAGGAGGTAAGGCCTGCCTAGGGGTCTGGCGAGGCCTGCCTGGGGGTCCCCCAGCTCCGCAAGGCAAGGCCTGCCTGGAAGTCCTGGGGGTCCCGCCTTCCAGCTCCATGTGGCGTGGAGGCAAGACCTCTGGCTCCGGCCTACCTCTTTGGGGCAACTGATCACGGGGCTCCTGCACTGTGACAGGACACAGGCCAGTCTGGGGGACCCCTCACCTGCCAAGTGCACGAATTTCATGCACTGGGCCTCTGGTAGCCACATAATGCTCTTGTGATTCTAAATTACAAAGAGTGCTTAACTTCTTCTTTCATCTTGAACCGAGACTACCAAAGCTTATGTTGGAAAATGAATATGTGGCTATGGTCAGTATTCAATGGTATGTTGTAACTTTGTGAATTACTTAATCAAAGAATAAGAACTATGGCATGTAGGATCAACAAAGGGCCTTGTATTGTAGGATGGCTGCATAAAGGTTTTAGAGTGTAGAGCTAGGCAGGTAAAGCAGTTGAAGAGTGGAAGGAGAAATACCACATGGCAATTAGTGAATAATGGGTTTTATGTACTCTGTTTCAATTTCCAATAACAAGACCAGGTTGATTATCTTTAATGGATCGTGAATTATTTGAGGAAATGTAGAAGTGTTTCAGATTGGAAAGCAGAAATGAAAAAAGAGTCACCAAAAGACTTCAAGTAATTCTTTCATGTTATAATGTGAGCTCCTGGAGTACAGCTTGTTTATTCATCCAAAAACCTTCACTTTCAGACACATAATAGGTGCTTCATATTGGTTATGGGGCAAATAATACAATTTTCTATTTAAATATTATGTTCAAATCTCCCTTTCTGTAGTTGAATAATTTGAAACCCAGACAAAGATTGTTTAACATCCCAGATTGCATAACAATCTTGTAATTTCTAGATGGGCCTGCTTACAAATTCCCCTCACTGTGGAATGATACGTGTTTCAGTAAGTTTATTGCAAGATGCTTCCATGCAATAAATTTACCTGCCTCAATAATGAAGTGCCAAATTAATAATGCAGAAAAGTACCAATTGATGTTCACTGGATCAAAACAAAATAATCTAGCAATAAAAATATAAAATAATAGAAAATTTTAACTTTGATTCTAAGGAATACATCTCATCTCCCCTAATGTTAATTTGCAACATTAAGGCACAGAGCTTTTAAAAATATGTTTTTATTGATGTTTAGAGAGAGAGAAAGGGAGAGGGATAGAGAGATAGAAACATCAATGAGAAACTTCATCAATCAGCTGCTCCTGCACACCTTCTACTGGAGATGGAGCCCGCAACCTGGGCATGTGCCCTGACTAGGAATCGAACCAATGACCTCTTTGTTTCTGGCTTGACACTCAATCATTGAGCAACACTGGCCAGTCTAAAGCACAGATGTTTTAAATAAGTAGACTCTATGGTTTCTGGGCTCTCTGAAGCGATGCTCAGAGAAAATAAAATTGTGTATTCTGCAGTTGTCAGGATATTGATTACATTTCACTTACATTAGCACTTGTCATTATGCTTTCCAAAATTACAGTGAGAAGTAACAGGTAATTCTGAGGCAAGGTTTAATAGCAAAGAAAATAAAGAATGTTAGTCAATCAACTTAAGGTTGTGAAGATTTATCATGGCTTAATAAAGAATAGCAATAGTACAGTTAGTCATAGAGCTAAGATTGATTGCACAACAACACAAAATGATAATAGATCAATATAAACACCAGATAAAATAATACTTCTTCACTTAATTTTTATTAGTTACTTAATCCCAAAACATAGAAAACATCTAAAATGATTCAAATAACTGAACCACCAAAAATATTTAATTGTAATAGTTAAAATTATTATCTTAAAAAAATCTAAGATTAATGTGACAATGGAAGAAATATGATGTTGGAGTAAAACATGACACAGATTTGTGCTGTGTGATATTGGTCACATTTTTTCAACTTCCATGCTTCTCCGTGTCCTTATTTCTGAAAGGAGTGACATGAATAGCATAGAATTATATTGAGAATTAAATTAGAATCAGTAGACTTGTTAGTTACTTATTTTAGAGCTTTCTCTCACTTTTTCTTTTCATCTCTTTCAGATTGGGTTCTCTGGCAAGCCAACTCTGAGATGGAAATCATCATAAATAAAATATATTAAAGAATATTGTCAGAGTCATTATCTATCAGTGGATGATGGAGGCAGGTTGGGCAGAAGAACTGGACTGCAATATAGTCTCAACAAACATTTAGTTCACCTCACTATGACTTCTGAAGCTGAATTGGCTATTCAGAGTGATCTCATGTTAGGGTGGGGTCTGAGCATTTAAACTCCAAAAGAAGAGAAAAAATTGGTGGCCTAATAGGCAGACCAGATGTGAATATTGTCCCAGGGCCAGACTGGAAATACAACTAACTTGGAGAACATGCATCTGGAATCAACCACTGAAGTTCAGCTGAGGAGGATATAGGTCAAGGAAGGACAGAAAACACCTGGACACTGGTAGGAAGGGTGAGGTCATGAGAGGAGCTGACCCAGCTTCCAGGGGTCAGGCTGGAGGGGCAGAGAGTGAGGAGGGAGCACTGGGCTATGGGAGGGTCTGTTCCCTCAGAAGATAGAGGCCCAGAATTCAGGTTGGTCTTGGACAGAGCCAAGACCCATAGCCCATGTAACATCCAGCTGTGAAAGGTGGCAGGGCTGCTGGCCACCACAGAGTCTAGAGCCACAGACTAGAGGTGGTCAGAGAGAACGCCAGTTTCATTTCATTTTTGTTTGTTTGTTTGTTTTATTTTATATTATTTTTTTTTTAATTTTCCCAGAGCACAGAAGTTTTCATTTGCATCTACTCAACTGAGACTTTGATGCAGGGAGGGAGGCATGGACTTGAGGTGCCTAAGGAGAGGCTGAGATAGGAAGCATTGTGGAGAGACTTGGAAAAACAGAAGCCAGGAGCATTTGGTCATAGGCCCCCCCAAACCAAAATGGCCATTTTTCCTGAGAGGATCTAGCAGCTACCAGCAGCCACAGGGCAGGTGAAGAAACACACACACACACACAAAAAACAAAAACAAAAAAAAAACACCCACTCTAGATGGTACAGCCTTACCCACCTTCAGGAGTCCTGCATGCCACATCCTGCATTTTGATCTTTTCAGAGGAAACAAAAGTAGAAGTCAAGCTTAAAGGTTTGAACAATCTCAAGGAGCCCTCAGTGACTGGGTTGAGGGAGGAACAATCCACCCTGCTATCCTGGGAACCAGACCAGTAATTTCCCTGTACAGGAGAACCTATAAAAACTTTAGGTTTCTGGCCAACACCATTGGTCTCCATACCAAAGATCTCTATCAAGCCAAGGGCTGAGTAATATTTTGGGCCACTCGCAGAGGAGTAGCTCTGAGACAGGGAAACACACCTATTTTATTCTCTGAAAGCTAAACAGCACCTCCTCCACCTGAAGCCCTTTCAGAAACAGACTTTTGAATGATTGAGATTGACAGCTGGCTAGCAGCAAAGGCCAGCAGAGGCAGAGCCTGGGGAACCAGGGGAAGTTTGCTGACCAGCCATGAACCCTATGCTGCTAACCAGCCTACTTTAGAAGGTAGATTGGCCCCTCCTGCTTGGAGCCAAGGCCTGTAAAGACAGACACAAATGGTGGTTGAGTGGATCACTTGGAACTTCAAGCAGGTTGCTGAAAGAAAGCCAAAGGACAGTGCCTGACAGTGGTTAGCCCCTAAGTACCTTACAGGAAGCCCAGAATTGGCAGACAAAACAAAAGAGTGGGATCCAAAGCCAGCTCCCATGGGGCACTAAACTCTGCTGAAACAAATGCCACTTCACCTTTTTTTTCCTCTCTCTTTTTTTTCTTTTCTATTTTTTCCTCTCTTTTTACTATTCTTTTTAATTTTTTTCCTCTTTTTCTTTTTTTGCCCCTTTAAATGTATCTTCTTTATCTATCTGCTTTATTGATTTGTTTTTAGTCTATGTCTATTTTTTCGTTCATATATCTAATTTTCCTCTTCTCTTTTCCTACTCAATGTTTGTTTTTTTTTTCTCTATTACTCAAATATTTTTCTCTCTTTTATTTCTCCTGCTATCTCAACATTGTTTCTTTTTCTCATTTTAGGACTATCTGCTTTCTCCTCTATTTTCTTTTCAAACAATTTTTCTTGTCTTTTTGTTTCTTTTCTCCCTCCTTTATTGTAAACTGTTTTCCTTCTCCTATTCCTTTCATTCCTTATTATTATTTTCTTTATTTCAGCTCTGCATCTACATATTCAGCTCCCCTTTTCTTGTTCTTTGTGTGTGTTTGTTTTCTTCTCATATTTCTTTCTTTCTTTTTATATTTCCTCCCTATTATTCGTACTCTCTTTCCTCTTCCCTAATTCTCTCTTCTCTGGTGGTTGTTTTGTTGGTGCTCTATGGGTCTTGTGTACTTTTTGGTTTTGTTTCTTCTCTGTTTTGTTTTGTTGTATTGTATTTTGCTCTGTTCAGTCAGCACTTCCACAACAGCTTGCATGACATGCTCGGGATGAGGCACATAGTCAAGCATCCTGAGAGGAGATTCTATCCATGAAAGGGACCATAAGAATCAATATCAAACTACAACAGGAGAACCAAATAACTCAAGTGAGGGGCTTTCCTAGAGCACCCAGCTCAGGAGATATGAGACTGCACCACTGGTTCCAAAAAACACCTATTACATAAGACCATCCCACAAAATCTGGGAGTCAGAGCCCTTGGATTTAATACATAGAAACAAATACAAAAGAGACAGTAAAAATGAGGAGACTGAGAAACAACCCTTAAATGAAAGAAAGGAGGGATCACCAGAAAAGAAATTAAATGAAATGGAGATAAATAATTTGTAAGATAAAGAATTCAGAGTAATAGGAATAGGATGCTCAAACACATCAGGGAGAACTATAAGCAACTTAATGGGAATTATGAGGGTCTTAATGAGAGCTACACTAGCATGAAAAAAGAGCTTGAAGCAATAAATAATAATCAATTGGAAACGAGAAATGACATAGCTGAAATAAAGATCTTGGAAGGATTCAACAGCATATAAGAAGAAACTGAGGACTGAATCAATGAATTAGAAGACAAGGAAGAAAAAAAAAACACCATACAAGGAAACAAATGGGAAAAAAAAATTAAAAAGCAGGAGGGTCTAGGGGAGCTTTGGGACAACCTGAAACATAACAACATTCACATTGTAGGGGTGCCAGAAGGAACAGAATTTCAGAAAGGAATAAGGAACATGCTTGAAGATATAATAACAGAAAGTTTTACTTACCTGGTGAAGATAAAAGTCTCTCAAGTCCAGAAAACCCAGAGAGTCCCAATAAAGATGAACACCCAAAGACCCATACCTAGGCACATATTAATTAAAATGGCAAAAATTAAAGGTGAAGAAAGAAACTTAAAGGCTACAAGAAAGAGACAGAAAGTTACCTACAAGGGAGCTCTCATTATACTGTCAGCTGACTTTTCAATAAAAACACTCAAGGCCAGAAGGGAATGGCATGAAGTATACAAGATAATGAAAAGCACTTTTTAGAAGTGTGATCGCTGGGTCAAATGGGAGTTCCATTTTTAATTTTTGAGGAAACTCCATACTGTTTTCCATAATGGCTACACCAGTCTGCATTCCCACAAGCAGTGTATTAGGGTCCCCTTTTATCCCACATTCTTGCCAGCATTTGTCAATTGTTGGTTTGTTGATGGTAGTCATTCTGACAGGTGTGAGGTGACACTATAAAGCCACTATATCAAAACAGTCTGTCACTGGCACAAGAATAAACTGATAAATCAAGGGAACAGAACAGAGAACCCAGAAATCAACCCAAGCCATTATTCTCCATTAATATTTGACAAAGGAGGCAAGAGCATACCATGGTGTAAAGATAGTCTCTTCAATAAATGGAGTTGGGAAAGTTGAAAATGAAACTAGACCACCAAACTTACATCATACACAAGAATAATCTCAAAATGGATAAAAGACTTAAATGTAAGTCATGAAACCATAAAAATCTTGGAAGAAACTATTGGCAGCAAAATCTCAGACATCTCTCATAGCAATATTTGTCAATACATCTCCTAGGGCAAGGAAAACTAATGAGAAAATAAACAAAGGGGACTACAAGCTTCTGCACAGCAAAAGAAACCAGCAACAAAATGAAAAGGGAGACCACTGTATGGGAGAACATATTTGCCAACAATGCGTCTGATAAAGGGTTAATATCCAAAATATATAAAGAGTTCATACAATTTAACAAAGGGAAGACAAACAACCCAATTTAAAAATGGGCTAAGGACCTAAATAGACACTTCTTCACAGTGAACATACAGAAGGCCAAGTCACATATAAAAAAAAAATGCTCAAAGTCACTAATCAGAGAGATGCTTGTTCTTTATTTAAAATCTCTTCAACATAATCCCAACTCCTTGCTTCTCATGTTGTCTCAAGTTGGCATCACTTCATAATCCCAATTTCCTCTTTCTGTAGTCTTCTTCATCATATAGGCATTACCATGAAGAGTATTTCAGATCCTATGGAATTACAGGAAATAAATTTTCTAGATCCACTCTTAGCAAAGGATTTCTATCTTATTAGATTTCTTGTCCTACCCTGTGTGGCAAACCCCCTTCACGCCACCAAAAAATGAGATCTCAGTGCGTGTAGATTATTCAGAAGGTGCAGAGGCACCAACGGAGAATATAAAGTGTGGCCAGAAAAAAGAGAGAGGCAATAAATGGGTAAAATCAGGGATTAAATGGAAGCTTAATCCTACAGAAAAACTGTGAGAGATTCTGTTAATATGTACCTTGCTAAGGGTCAGAAGTATTTACAGCCCCACACTGTATTCATTGCTTCAGGCCTTCCCTCAGAAGGACCTTTATTTAGGTCTAGTAACCTGAGGGAAACCTTCCAACAGAAATACAGATGCTAGTTATTGGAATTCAGGCTGATATACGTGGACATGGTGAGTAGATGTATATGGGTGGAACAGCCACAGCATCTGCCATAATTCAACCATAACTACATTCTTGGCTCATTTAATATTATAGCTGTAAGGATATTGGATCTTCCCAGCCTCTCCCTGTGTTCACAAATCTCACAGAGCATATGTTCTACTATCAATTTACCTCATTAGATTTCCACTAATGTAATATAAATTACCATTGCTAAGCATGATAAACACAAGACAATAACGTTTAAAGCCTCCACTACATGTATTTTATAGAGTTACTGTTTAATCTAGCATTATGCTACCCTGTTAGATTAGGGCACCTTGTTATTTATGCTACTACCCATTACATACAAACTTAGTTATAAATGGCTGAAAACAACTGTAAGTGTGACACTTCTATTCTGATTTCATTTTCCCCCAGCTATTTTTGTTTCCTAAAGCAAATTGAAATTAGTAGCATAAATATAACTCAAACTTTCTTGGCAAAAAGAAATGACTAGCTAGGTTATTGAGAAAATGTTACGTCTTTTTCAATCAGATATAAACATGATAATGACAACAATATAAGTGGTTAGAATAGGCAGTTTAAATAATCTACTAGAGCATATATAATAGCCAAAATGATAATAAAAGTGTACAAAGTAGTACAAAATGTCATTCTCTTAAAATTTTGTAGACTTACTTGAGCACACAATCTTAAATGCTGTGCATGTCTAGAAAAATAAAAACACATGTGTATCCTTCTTCATTCCATGTTAGCAGAAGGTACATTTAAAAGCCAATCTGAGAAAATTCATCTGCATAGTTTTAGATGCCTCTAATGAAGACATCAGAAGCATTTCCAGTTGAACTGTGAAAGGATTTGAGGTCCTTCCACACTTGAAAAATCTGATAAGAAATGGGAAATATTTTGTTATTGCTCTCATAACTGTTTAATTTTTCAATTTGTTTAATAAAACTTGTGCTATCTTAACAGTTAACCACAGAGTGGGGTTCATTCTGAGTCAGAATAAATGCTTTAGAAAAAAGGCCCAAACTTGACTCATTCTGATGACACAAAGTTCTTACAAAAGTGAATAATGTGTGTCCTGTCTGCACATGCAGGTGTCCTACCAGATGGTGACATTTCCCCATTCTCTTCAGGAGAAAAGTTTGAAGTGATTTGCTGACAGTGATTTAAGAGCCAAATGACAATGAGAAACTCAAAAAGTTTTACTTTCTGGCAAGTGTGTGTGTGTGTGTGTGTGTGTGTGTGCGTGTGTGAGCGCATGTATGTGTTTTGAAGAAAAAAATAACAGCAAAAAATTTGCAATTAATGAAGCTTTTCTGTGAACACTGTCTTAAAAATGCTATAGTCTGCTTTAAATAAACACTCTGAAGGATTATAATGAACAACTCTTCCATGGAAAGATAGCAACTGCTAAGTCTTTAGAAAGCATCTTTGCTCAGATTAAAATATCCATTTTCCTGTCTGAAGTATTTGTCTACATGGAGGGACTAATTAAAACTAATTAAAGTGAGTACAAGGATATCAAACTTTAATGAGTGTCTATTCTAGATATATTTTTAAATGATGTGCAAAATAAAATGCTTTGAAGTTTTTCCCCTTTAGCAAAGTACAGATAAACAGGAGAGAGAACTCAATTTCCAAGGTCAAAGCCAAAATGGGCCCAGTGACATTTGGGAAGAGAAAAATTCTCTACATGAACACATGTCATGGGTGAGTATGGACCAACTGCAATGTCTTCCAATTAGTATAGCAGCTAAATGAAATCACTAAGTTATCTAAGAAAAAGACACACACACACACACACACACACACACACACACACACACTATTTAAATGAGCCAGTGGAAGTTGGTTGGCTTGTGTGACTGGAAAGCAGGAGAGGCATAGTCTTAAAAAAACACCTTAGATCTTAGCAGTAGCTGTTTAATATCACATTTTCCCCTCAAGGGTTGGAAAAAGAGAACCTTGCTCCTGAGCTACCGATTTCACGGGCAAATTACAGACAAGCCGTCCTGCTCAGTGGTTAAGACCAGGCTCAGGAGACAGCTGCAGCTCCTGGTGCAGAGATGTCAAGGACATTTTTTATGAAGTTAAAGAAAAAAGTAAATGTAAAAGATCTGTAAAATGCCTCGCACAGAGTAGTTGTTCTATATATCTGTTTCTTCTTTTTTCCATTCTTTCAAGTTTGATTTGTTCAAATTTGGCAGCGTATTGATCTCGTTTCCACAGAATACCAGTAGAAATGTAAATCTATTTATTTTTTTAAATTACTTTTGAAACTCATGAAAATTTAGTCAACGAGGAGTTTACCAGGTGGAGAACTAATTGTAGGTTAGCCTTGACACGTACATAAAGTAGACAAAATGCCCTTCTGTTTCTATGAGACAGCCACATCACATGAGTGAATTAAAGTCCATTTATACCCTGGCATTTGAAAATAAATCTCTAATTGGAAACATAAAAGATAATTATGCAGACACCATTTGTGAAGGAATAAAGCACTAATGTGGTTAGCACATGCTAACTCTAGATGGTCTTTCTCTTGATAAATATCATTTACAAAAATTACATATTTAAGTTTAAAAATAAAATCTGACTAAAGGTTCATAATGAAAAGAGCAATCTTTTGCCCAATGCTTCCCCACTGAATATCCTCACTGACCAAAGTTAACCACATTAAAAATTAAATCCTATTTTTGGGCATATATCCTTAGGTAGCTAAATAACATTCTTCAAAAGTTAGGAAACTTCTTAGATTATCATTATTAGACATCACTTAATATAGTACTCTAGGATTTATTTCTCTGATAGAGCCAACTCTACATGACGTTTTCACACTATTTTTACATGCTAATGTTTTTGTAAAACTGTCATGGTTTATGTACATTATGTAATATTTATATTATAAATATACTAGTAGCTCTGTGCACAAATCTGTGCACCAGTAGCTCGCCAATAGCTCACTGCTGCTCTCTAGTAGCTCTCCGCCAGCTGCTCCGCCCTCCTGTAGCTCCCCCCGCCTCTCCTCCCCCCTGCCCCCCAGAGTTTGCTGCCCTGCCCCATGCTGTAGCTCTCTGCCTCCCACTTGTAACCAGTAGCTCGCTGCTGCCCTCCTGTAGCTCTCTGCCCACTGTCCCGCCCTCTTGTAGCTCCCTCTGCCCCCCTGCACCTCCCCTCATAGCTTGCTGCCCTGCCTCCTCCTGTAGCTCTCCGCCACCTGCTTGTAGTACGCTGCCCCACCCTCCTGCTGATCTGTGATCTGGTGGTTACGAGGTCAGTCATTATGATTCATGGTGTAATGACCATTTGCATATTACATCTTTATTATATAGGATATAATAAGTATTATATATAAATAGCTTAGTAAAAATTCTGTTAGCAATCTTTTCTTATACACACATTTAAATGTATTCTTGGCATTAATGAACACTAATTTACAAATTATTTTATTACTTTTATTAGTATTCATTACTTTTTTTTCTCTCAAAGCTACATTAAAACTTTCAAATCCTATACATGTTTTGCAGATGCTCAAATTACCAACATAATCTATTAGTTCATTAACATGTTTCCTGAATCCTTTTACAGAGTAGCCAACATCCTCCTACTCCCACAGGATGAAAACATCTCTCAGTTTTATACACAGAGCCTTCCTCTACTTTCCTTTGCCCACTCTGCTGTACAGGATCCTAAATCCCATTTCCACTGGTATTTTTTTTAAATGTGCTTCCTGGTTTTAGTTAAAACATTGTTTATAGTAGACTTTTAAGTTGAAACTGACATATATGTTTTAAACCTTGTGAATGTGAAAATATACATAGTCTATATTTAAGATGAATATTTGGCTAAATACAGATACTAAATTTAAAATATTTTTTGTAATATTTAAAAAAACTGGCTCTACTAGAACCCTCTGTCATTGTTGAGGAATCTGATGCTATCTGACTTAGAAATATCTATTGATATTGAATATTTTCCTGTTTAACTACATATGAATATGATCATGCACAATTGTGACGATCTCTATTGTGCACGATCATATATTCAGCTTCATCATCAAAACAAAATGTACAGTCTACCATGTGCAGAAAATGGATCCCAGTGATAATATGGCATGTAGGATTCACAGATACTCTATTTGAATATAGAATCAGGAGGCAATATTTTAGGGCAAGTGTTCAGAATCAATGATCACTTGAGTAAAGAGCATTGTATCTACCTGGCTTGCAGGCTTGGCTCTACCACTTGTAACTGCAACATTGGGCATAGTAGCTCACCTTTCTTAGCTTGAATGTTATCTGCTAAAAAGTAAAGATTATATCTGCATTGCAGATTTGTTTTCTTTTTTTAGATTCAATCAGAACTTTAAATCAGTAATATCTTCTATTTTAGGTAGACCTATTCCACTTTTACAAATGGATACATTTAAGTGCTTTTTGCAAGTTGACTTTATAAAGAGCTAAACTTATTTTGATATAGAATAATAAGTTTTATGCTAGCCATCAATTATATAAAAAACAAATAACCAATGGTGATAAAATAAATTTATTAAAACACAAAATATTTCAATAAATTAAATAGAGGTCAGTTGTTTTAAATTGAGCTCTAGAAAACTGGATCATTAATTGTACACAATTTGAAGTGAAAAATAAAAATAATACTTAAAATTTAAGTTAAAATAGGAGAAACATTCATTTTTCTTATTAATAAAAAACATGATTAACTTATTTCTTTTATATAACTAAATTAATAGGTTTGAAAGTATAAAAAGCATCTACACATTTAAATAAAAACAGTAAAAATGAAAGAACACAAATTAAATCCTTCATTATACAGGTCAATTACTTGCAATAGACAAACAGCTTTATAATTATAGCTTGCAACCAGGGGCAAGAAATTCCCTTCAACTATGCAAATGTACTTACAGTTAATTTTGTTTCCCTGATAAGTAGTCTAACATGTAAGGCTTTTCACAATTTCTTTTTCTGATAATTTCAACCCACTAGTATATTTCCTATGTATTCATTTTATTTTATCAACAAAGATTAAAGACTTAATCTGGGATAGGGTGGGAACCAGGCAGAGAGGATTAATGGGGGGAAAAAGGGTAACATCTATAATACTCCCAACAATAAAGGTAAAAAAAAGATTAAAATTTAGCCTAGCTGGCAATCCCATTATCTTGCATGATAAAGGCAAAAGTAGGTTTGGTGATTGCTGCAGAACTCAAGGGATTTATTATGAGTGAGTATAAAATCCAATTAATCCCTAGTTTTCTTAGCAGTCATGTGGATCATTAGTTTATTCATTTGAATATTTATGTTTATCACTATTTCCCCAGGATATATATATATATATATATATATATATATATATATAGATAGAGAGAGAGAGAGAGAGAGAGAGAGAGAGAAAGAGAGAGATACTTGATTTAATTTGGTTCAAACTGAAATTATTTAGAATGGGATTGTTTTATGTGAATACATTTTTAAATGAAGTATTCCCATATGGAAAAAAGAACAAGAGGTCATCTATTTTATAAAAATAAATGGTTTGGAGTTGGATTCATGCTTTATTATATAGGCTCCTTTTCAGAGCTAGAAAAGCATATTCTTATGAACAAATAAAAAATTTATGTCTGAGGAGTAAAATCATATTTCCCAGCCTTTACCTATCACAAGCCCCTTTAACACACACACACCCCACCACATTTTTTTTGGGGGGGGGAGTGTTAAAATACAAATTTACTTTTATTTTTTACATAATATGTTAATTTTATTTTAAAATAAATAGCTGGATTCTCTACACTAATATTTTATTTTGGAGTTTTATTCATATAGAGGTTTTTAAATTTTTTATTTTTAATTAAATGTATTGGGGTGACATCTATAATAATAAAAGTGTAATATGCTAATTACACTGCACAGCTAAATGACCTTAGGGATGTCCTTCTGGATATCCTTCTGGATGACCTTCCAGACAACCACACTATGACATCCACTGGCACCAGGCCAGCCAAGGTGGGTGCAATGTGATTGGTCAGGGGCCCAGCCATAGCCCCATGATTGCCCCAAAGAGGGATGCCCAGGCCACAGACCAACAGCTGCAGCGGATGGCGGGGCATGCCTTTGTGGGGGCACGATCAATTGCCCCAAAGAGGAAGACCCAGGCTACCCTGCAGCTGCACTGAGGCGGGTGGGTGGGGCCTCCCTCTGTGGGGTGACCCATCGAGGAGCCCCAGCCAGGTGGGTGGGGCCTATCTCTTTGGGGAGATCAATCGCGGGGCTCCCAGACTGTGAGAAGGCACAGGCTGTGCTGAGGGACCCCTCCGCCTCAGTGCACGATTTCATGCACCGGCCCTCTAGTTGATTAATAAAATTATATAGGTTTCAAGTGTATAATTATATGATACATCATCTGTATGTTGCATTGTGTGCCCACCACCCAAAGTCAAATCTTCTTTCATCACCATTTATTTGACCCCCTTCCCTCTGGTAACCGCCAGGTTGTTGTCTATGAGTTTTTGTTTTTCTTGTTTGTTCATTTGTTGCTTTCAGTTTCAAATTCCATATATGAGTAAAATCTATGTTACTTAACGTTCTCTGTCTGACTTATTTCACTTAGTATGATATTCTCAAGATCCATCCATGTTGTCACAAATGGCAGTATTTTATCTTCCTTTATGGCTGAGTATTGTTCCATTGTATATATGTATCACATCTTCTTTATGCAATCATGTATTGAAGGATGCTTCTGTTTTATTTTCATATCTTGGTCACCATGAACAATGCTTCAGTGGACATAGGAGTGAGTGCTTATATCTTTGTGAATAAGTGTTTTCAAATTTTTGGGGTAGAGACACAGAAGAGGGATTGCTGGGTCATATAGTAACTCTATTCTTAAGTTTTGAGGAACCTTCATACTGTTTTCCATAGTGGCTGTACCAGTTTACATTCCCACCAGCAGTGTATGAAGGTTCCTTTTTCTCCACAACCTCAGCAACACTTATTATTGTTAATAATAGCCATTCATTTTGACAAATGAAATCTGGCTGAGAGGAATAGGAACATTTAGGCCAATTTAAGAGATCTACCAAAGTTGTAATGCTGTAGTGAGGTTTGCATAATAAGATAATATTTGGTAAAACAGTTACTACTTTCTTAAGACATAGTAAATATTAATAAATGATTACTACTATGATAACCAGAACGGTGAGCCCAGGTGTTGTTGTTTTTTCTCCTGGGGTCGTGTCTGGCGATGCCAAAGAATGAGCTCCGTGGGCCAGAAGATTTAAGCAAAAGTGCGGAAAATTTATTACAAGCAAATTCAGACTCCCCTCACAGAAAGGGGGCCCAATAATGAGCTGTCCCCTTAAAGCCTTGTAGTCCAGGGGTATATATTGTTGCAGGCCCTCCCTTAGTTTCCCACGCCTCCGGCTTTGAATCCAGGAACATCCTATCGTTTCTGCTTGGTTGGTTCCTGTGATTAGGCTGCTCAAACAGTCATGTCTGCCTTGCCTATGTTCCACCTGCCTCTGTTTCCCACCGGACTCCTGCCCTGACTGCCTGCATTTCAGGTTAACCCTCTCACTATTTTTACTTTACTTGTATTGTTCTTAAATTATTCAATATTTGTTTTATGGTCTTGGGGAAATGAAATTCCCAGATGGGGATTTTATGTGGGATGCTGACAGTATTGTTTTAGGCTGCCTTAGGATGTTATACAAGGACAAATTGAAGTTAAAATTAAGAGGATTATTTCCAGCCTTTGAAAATAAGAGGAACTACTTGTTCCCTTGTACCTTTTTCTTTTAGGATTTCATTCTCTCTCCTTTCTGAATGTACACAAATTGTTTTAATGTCTAAGTAATTTCTTGCTTGCTTTAAAATTTAGGAATAGCCCTACCTGGTTTGGCTCAGTGGATAGAGGGTTGGCCTGAGGACTGAAGGGTCCTGGGCTCGATTTCAGTCAAGGGCACATGCCCAGGTAGCGAGCTTGATTCCCAGCAGGGGGTGTGCAGGAGGCAGCTGATAAATGATTCTCTCTCATCATTGATGTTTCTATCTCTTTCTCTCCCTCTCCCTCTCTAAAATCAATAAAAAATATATTTTAAAAAAACCACAAAACCTTAGGAATGTTTCTTCAATGTTCTTAAAGACTTCTCCTGTCAAATTATTTTGCATTTATTGATATGACTAGCTTTCCCGTTGCAGGAAAAATCCTGCAATAGGATTTCCTGCTGCACTCTACCCCGCCTCCGCTCCGCCTTTGTCGCCCGCCCCGCCTTCTCCTCCAGCCCGCCTGCTTTTCCCTTCGCCCCCGGCCCTGACTTCGCTCCTCCCTTCACCTCTCCTCCCCCCCCGCTGGCTTGCTTGCTTCTTCGAAGCTTTACTCCCTTCTGCAGCTCTTGGCTTCTTTGGACGCTGTCTTGATATGCAAATTAGCCGCCATCTTTGTTAGGGAAATTTGCATACTCGTCCTGATTGGTTGGTGGGCGTGGCTTGGCTGGTGGGCGTGGCTTAGGTGTAGTGAAGGTGTGGTCAATTTGCATATTTGTCTATTATTAGATTAGATCATGTGATTTTTCTTTAGTAGTCTGTTGGTGTGATAGATTGCATTAATTGATTTTTTAATGTTGAACCAATCTCACATACCTGGATAATCCCACATGGTAGTGGTGAATACTTTTTTTGTACATTGTGGATTCAGTTTGCTTATATTTTATCAACTTTGTTTGAATTTTTTTCCTGAAAGCTGTTGGACTGTAGTTTTCTTTTCCTATAATATTTTGTCTGATTTTAAAAATAGAGAAATGCTGACTTTAGAGAATTAGAAAGTATTTCTTTAGCTTTCTTTCCTAAGTATTTCATAGAATTAACAGGGAACTCATCTGAGACTGGCTTTTCTGTTTTGGAAAGTTATTAATTATGGATTGCATTTCTTCCATACATATAGGCCTATTCAGATTGCCTATTCATGTGTGAGTTTTTGCCAGTTTGTGTATTTCAAGTTATAAGTCTATTTCATAGTTATAAAATTTGTGGACATAAAGCTGTTCACATTATTCCCTGGTTATTTTTAATGCCCATGGGATCTACAGTGATGTCCCTTCTCTCAGTTATGATATTAGTAATTTGTGTCTAACTCCTTTTTTTGCATTTATTCTGAAATGCAGAAAAAGAAATTCAAGCATTTCCCTACCCTCATAGAATTTACCTTTCTGAATTTATCAGAAAGTCTCTGCCATTTTTTCAACACAACTATTGTTTGTTTTTTTAAAGATCAGTAAAACATATTTAAACAAATAGTTTGAGTTTAGATAATAGCTTGTTGAAAAGGGAAAACCTAGGAGGTGGAGAAAGTGAACTTAATGGCACTAAGTAAAAGATTATTCATGATTATCCAGCAATGCTCCTTCTACCTGGATTCAGGGTATCTAGAGGGGACCAAATTTTAAAAAAAAAATGTTGGGGCTAAATGATAAAATGTACCCATTTATCTATTGTTGATTGAGAAATGAGACCACTGTTTAATAGCCTGAGAGTGAGGACTAAATGTATAAGTTTATTCTATTCTTAAGCAAGAGAGTCACAAAATTATCCTGTGCTTTAGAATCATTATAGGACAGAGGAATTGCAGAATCTATAATCTATGTCTGGGTATGTTCTAAGGGATGTTCTTACTACAGAGAAGTACACAGTTTCATAGGAGGTGCAGGCAAGTAAAACACTTAGATGGCAAATTATATGTGCTATAATGGGGACACAAGAGCCAATAAAATTTGTGTCCTAAATAGTGTTCTATGTGCATGTTTAAGTAATAAATATATAAAAATTGAACATAGAAAATTAAGTGGTCAAAAGATAACATGAGAAACCATGTATGCCCCAAGGAAGGCAAGTTTTTATATATGTATAAAATTCAATCTTAGTAACAGTGCTCAACAACTGATATTTTTTTAATGTTATATCACAGGTGAGAAAAATGATGCAATTACTTGTAGTCACACAGCTGTGAGGATATTGAGCTTGGTTTTGAAGTAAGATCTGTCTAATAATACTTTTCCTATACTTTATACTTCGCTCTGATGCCACAAGGCTGTGTTTGTCAGTAGTTACTGTAATTGGAACTCAAGTTTGCCAAGCAAGGCTGAATCAGATAAGACTTTTTCTTTGCTTTATAACTTAAAGTTAGATCGTCTCTGTTGAGCCTGATATTCTGACTCAATTGAGTAATGTCATATGATCATTTTGGTAGAAATTCATTATCTCATTTGAGTGACTGAATCTACCACCTTTGTGACTTAGAATCCATCAAATTAGTTGGTCTGATAGCCCTTTATAAACATCACCTAAAATAAGTACCTTACAAAAACATATTTCACTTTCTGGAATCACATAAGTTAATGTGGAAAAGAGAATGTTGGCTTGTAAAATGTTAACATTGAGGTAATTAAAATAATTTATTGAATGGAAAAGGTTTCCATCATATATGAACAGACTCTGGAGTAGTTTTTGTTTGTTTGTTTAAATATATATTTTTATGGATTTCAGAGAGGAAGGGAGAGGGAGAGAGAGAGAGAAACATCAATGATGAGAGAGAATCATTGTTTGGCTGCCTCCTGCATACCCCCTAGTGGGAATCACCTGCAGCCCAGGCATGTGCCCTGTGGGAATCAAAACTGGGACCCTTCAGTCTGCAGGCCGATGCTCTATCCACTGAGCCAAACCAGATAGGGCATACTTTGGAGTTTTTGCCTGAGTTCTTGTGTTTAAGTGAATATTAACACTAATAAAAATCTTACCTTATAATAGACAAATATGCAAATTGACTGCACCTTCGCTACGCCCAAGCCACGCCCACCAACCAAGTCACGCCCATCAACCACGCCCACCAGGAAACCGTTGCAGGGAAGCTGGGGTGCGGGAGCCCAAGGCCGGGAAAGCCGCCTGGGGCTTTCCGGGCCTTGGGCGCCAGCGGGGCTTTCCAGGCCTTGGGCGCCAGCGGGGTGCCTGCTCCGATCGCAGGAGCAAGCCGACCTGGGGGGTCCGCTCGCTCCTGAGATCGGGTAGCAGGGACGCTGGGTGCAGCCGAGCCCAAGGCCACCGCCCAGGGCCAAGCCGGGACCCTGAAAGAAGGTAGAAGGCGGTGGCCACAGCCAAGGCCTGGGTCCCCGGTGCCGGCAGAAAACTGGTGCAGGCAGCCAGGTGAATGAAGGTCTATTGCACGAATCTTCTAGACTAATAAAAACAGCAGGTAATCCAAATATAATTTCTATTATTTTTAAGAATAAATAATTGATATTACATTATTTTATTATTCTCTTGGGTGTTATTTACTCTTTTTGCACAATAAAAAGGAAACAAATAATAACAAGGAAATGCATTATTAATGTCCATATTCCTCAAGAGATTTATTTGAGTATATTTGCTTAGGTGCTTGATGGAGTTTATTGTCTTTTCCCCTGAGGCACATACTTTCTACTTGGGGGCAAACAGTGAACTATTTGGGGTGCATGCATATGGAGACCCAAGAACTTTACGTTCTCTTACTGTGCCTCCTCCACCCATGTGGGGACACAAAGACATCACATCCTCCCACTGTCCTCTCCATCTATGAGGGGCCCTGATGATTTTACATACTCATGCATCCTTTTCTCCAACCATGTTGGGTACCTGGGAACTTGGCACCTTTTCACTGTCTTCTTTCTCCATTGTTTTTTAGCTCACTAGGTCTATTTCTTTCTTTTTTATACCAATAGTAACACTTCCTTATTGATTGAGAGTTTCTGTCCTTGCTCATGAAGTGTGCATCAGGACACTTTCATAATGAGATTAAAGAGGAATTTCCAACATCCTTACTCTGAAACTGTGTATTCTCATTATCATTCTCTAACTGAAGTTAGTCTTCAATTTGGGGTGAGGAGAACAGCATGCTGACCAAAGACAGCCCCAGAGGAACTTGCAGCTACATAAAGCTTACAATTTAATTTTCAGAAGTTGATTATTTTAAATCTTTAAATACTCTTTACTTCTTAATTTTTCCTCTAAAATTTATTTTATAATGCAACAGGAAATAAGAATTTGAGAAGCAAATCTGCTATGAAGCTTCCATCATCAGAAGAGCAATGACCTATATGTCAAGGATTTGTGTCAGTTCCTGATGATCATTAGTAAAATCAGTGCTGCCCAGCTGGTGTTGCTCAGTGGCTGAGCATCAAACCATGAACCAGGAGGTCACATTTTGATTCCTAGTCAGGGCACATGCCTGGGTTTCAGGCTGAATCCCCAGTGTGGGGTGTATAGGAGGCAGATGATTCTCTCTTATTATTGACTAGAGGTCCGGTGCACAAAATTCATACATTGGGGAGGGGGGAGTTGTCCCTCAGCCCAGCCTGCACCCTCTCTAATCTGGGACCCCATGGGGGATGTCCGACTGCCAGTTTAGGCCCGATCCCTCTCACAGTCCAGGACAGCTGGCTCCTAAACACTTGCCTGCCTGGCTGCCTGATTGCCCCTAACCACTCTGCCTGCCAGCCTGATAGCCCCTTAACGGCTCTCCTGCTGGCATGATTGACACCTAACTGCTCCCCTGCTGGCCCGATCACCCCCAACTGCCCTCCCCTGCTGGCCATCTTGTGATGACGTGGGGGCAGCCATCTTGTGGTGGCCATCTTGTGATGACATGGGGGCGGCCATCTTGTGACAACGTGGGGGCGACCATCTTGTGACGTGAGGGCATGAGGGTCAATTTGCATATTACCTCTTTATTATATAGGATGTTTCTATCTCTGTCTCTTTCTCTCCCTTCCTCTCTGAAATCAATAAAAATATTTTTTAAAAAATCATGAAAAAGAAAAATCAGTCCTGCCGAAACCGGTTTGGCTCAGTGGATAGAGCGTCGGCCTGCAGACTCAAGGGTCCCAGGTTCGATTCCGGTCAAGGGCATGTACCTTGGTTGCGGGTACATCCCCAGTAGGGGGTGTGCAAGAGGCAGCTGATCGATGTTTCTATCTCATCGATGTTTCTAACTCTCTATCCCTCTCTCTTCCTCTCTGTAAAAAATCAATAAAATATATTAAAAAAAAATGCTTTCATTCTAAAAAAAGAAAAATCAGTCCTAATCTTACAATGTATGGCAGGGCTGGTTTTAAGAATACATCAAATCAGGTCCTGGGAAAGCAGAAACTGTATAAATTATAAAGTAAGCCTGAAACAGAAACTATCTCATTAAGTCAATCTCCAAATTGTTAACCATGGAAATGAAAATCTATACTTTTGTACCATTTCCCTCTCTTCTGCACATTCTATTAAACACATACAAACAAATATACATACTAGAGGGCCGGTGCATGAAAATTCATGCACTAGGGTGGGGGGGTCCCTCAGCTTGGCCTGCCTCGTCTCACAGTCCGGGTCCTACTGATGGCTTAGGCTCCATGGGGAGCGGGCCTAAGCCGCAATCTGGCCTCCCTCTGCAGGAGGCAACCGGCCAATTAGGGGAAGGTGTTGCCCCCATCACCCCATCACTGCTGCTGCCCCTGGCATCCCTCTGCCTGCAGGAGACGTCCAGGCCAATTAGAGGAAGACACTGCCCCATCACCTCACTGCTGCTGCTACTGCCAGCTGCCATGGGTGCAAGGCCTGAGCCCCGGGCCTAACAGCCCCTGGGGCTCATGGCTCCCTGAGCCCACTGCTGCCTGAGCCCTGGGCCTCGCAGCCACCACCATGGCTGGCTGCCCTTGGCCCTTGCAGCCACTGCAGCTTTGTCCGGAAGGACATCTGGAAGACATTCGCTCTAATTAGCATATTACCCTTTTATTAGTATAGATACTCACACATATACATATACACCTACATACATAGACACACAAATGCCTCTTAAGTACTAGAATTGTGTCTTAAAGATAAATAAAATGCAACAATATAGTTTTTCCCCCCAAATTTTAAGAATTTTAAAATTACTAATGTTACTTCCTTTAGGAAAATGTAACTATGAAATATCCCTTGAAACCAAAATTTAAATATTTCTGGAATATTTTGAATGAGTATAAAACATTACCTAGATGTTATTCTGTTAGCATTATTACCCTAATCTTATCTAATAAAGAGGGAATATGCTAATTGGCCTTCACACGTCACAAAGATGGCAGAGCCCACAGGCAATAAGGAGGGAATATGCAAATTGACTGCCACGCCCTCATAGATGGCAGTGCCCACAGCCACAAGATGGCGGTGCCCAGTCCCCTCAGCTCCTCTGGGGCGGCAGACATGGGCGCACCTGCCTCCGGAGTCCCCGAGTCCCTTCAGCCCCCCAGCCCCCCAGGGCCAGCCCAAGGCGCAGGCAAGCTTCTGATGGTGGCTGCCCAGCTGCCTAGGGCTGGCCCGAGGTGCAAGCAAGCCTTGGATGGCGGCCATCCAGCCTCCAAGGGCTGCCCGAGGCTCAGGTAACCAGGGCTGACTGAGGCTTGTGCTGTCGGCAATGGCAGCAGCAGAGGTGTGATGGGGCGTTGCCTTCCCCTGATCATGAGGTCGCCTCCTGCCCCTGAGGGCTCCTGGACTGTGAGAGGGGGCAGGCCAGGCTGAGGGACCACCCTCCAGTGCATGAATTTTATTTATTACTAGGAACTCTAGTAATAAATAATGAAAAAATATATATTCTGTTATTGATCATTTAATTTGAGTAAGCACTGTATGCAATGGATATCCCCTAAGTCCATACTCTTATCATAAATTATCAGTGATAAATAGTTGAAATTTATTATTATCTCAGTAGAAACATAACTTTACACAGTTGAGCTGATGTTCTTATTTTAATAAAGAGCTTCCCAGACAAAGAAAAAAAATGGTTAAAGGAGTTTATCACCACCAAGCCAGCATTGCAAGAAATGCTAAAGGGACTGCTGTAAAGAAAAGAAGAAATAGAGATACCAAGGCATACTGAATTGAAATGGCAATAAATAAGTACTTAATAACTTTAAATGTAAACTGATTAAATGCTCCAAATCAAAAGACATACAGTAGCTGAACGGATACAAAAACATGACCCAACTATATGCTGTCTATAAGAGACCCACCTCAAAACAAAAGACTCATACAAGATGAGAGTGAAGGGATGGGAAAAAAAAATTATGCAGATGGAAAAGAAAAGGAAAAAAAAGCTGGGTTAGAAAAAAAAGAAAAAACAAAAGCCATCACAAGAAACAACAAAGGTGAGTGCATAATACTAAAGGTATCAACCCAACAAGAGAATATAACCCTGGTAAACATATAGCCACCCAATATAAGAGCACCTAAATACATATAAAAGGCTTGTGGCTGTCACGTCATAATGTCATCACTAACAAATGAGCAGCGGCTCTTGTAGTGGGCATGGTGGGGTGTGAACTACTAGCTGTAGAGAGCTATGAGCAGTGGAGAACTACAAGTGGTGGTGGGCTGGGCAGCGATCTCTGAGTGGCAATGGGTTGGGTAGCCAGCTGAGGCAAGTGGAAGCGTGCTACTTGAGCACAATTTCATGCTTGCTGAGCCTTTAGTATATATATATATAAACTTCTAGAGGATGTTAAGTCATACTAGGGGATTTTAACACCCCACTTACATCACTAGATAGCTCTTCCAGACAAAAAAAAACAACAACAAGGAAACAGTGATTCTAAAGGACACACTGGATCAGATTAATTTAATTGACTTTTATAGAACATTTCACCCCAAAGATGCAGAATATACATTATTCTCAAGTGCACGAGTCATTCACAAAGATAGACCACATGTGAGGACACAAAACAAGTCTCTACAAGTTCAAAAAGGTTGAAATCATATCAAGCTTCTTCTCAGATCACAGTGGAATGAAATTAGAAATCAAATACAGTAAAAACACCCCAAAATGTAAAAACACATGGAGGCTAAATAGCATGTTATTAAACAATGAATGGTTTACCAATGAGATCAAGAAAGAAATAAAATACTTCCTGGAAACAAATTAAAATGAACACAGAATAAACCAAAATCTCTGGAACACAGTAAAAGCAGTCCGGAGAGAGAAGTTCATAGCACTACAGACTTACCTCAAAAAAAAAAACAAAAAAACAAAAAAACAACTAATAATAAACTATCTAATCCTACAATTTAAAGAATTAGAAAAAGAACAAGAAAAGTCTAGAGTAAGTAGAAGGAAGGAAATAATAAAAGTTGGAGCAGAAATTAATGACATAGAGACAAAAAAATATGATAAAAAAGATCAATGAAACCAAGAGCTGGTTCTTTGAAAAGATAAACAAGATTATTAAACCATTAACCAGACTCATCAAGAAGCAAAGAGGACCTAAATAAATAAAATCATAAACAAAAGCAAAGAAGTAACAACTGACACCACAGAAATACAAAATATTGTAAGAAAATACCAAGAACAACTATATTCCAACAAGCAGGACAATATGGATAAAATGGACAAATTCCTAGATTAATATATTCAGCCAAATCTTAATCAGAAAGAATCAGAAAACCTGAATAGGCAACTAAAAACTGATGAAATAGAAGCAGTAATCAAAAAACGTATAGCAAACAAAAGCCCTGGTTGAGATGGCTTTACAGTGAAGTTTGACCAAACATTCAAAGAGGAACTAACATCTATCCTCCTCAAACTATTCCAAAAAGGCCAAGAGGAAGGAACACTTCCAAGCTCTTTCTATGAGGCCAGAATTATCCTAACTCTAAAAGCAGATAAGTACACTACAAAGAAAAAATTATAGGCCAATACGCCTGATGACTATAGATGCTAAAATCGTCAACAAAATATTAACAAATCGGATCCAGCAATATATTTCAAAGTTCATGCACCATGAGTAAGTGGAATTTATTCTAGAGATTCAAGGCTGGTAAAATATTCACAAATCAATAAATGTGATACATCACATAACCAAATTGAAAGACAAAATCTCATGATCATATCAATAGAGAAAGAAAAAGCATTTGACAAAATCCAACACCCATTTTTGATAAAAATTCTCAGCAAAGTGGGAATAGAGAGAGCATATCTCAACATAATAAAGGTCATATATGACAAACCTACAGCCACCATCATACTCAGTGGGCAAAAACTAAAAACATTTTTCCTAACAAGACATGGATATCCATGTTCACCATTCTTATTCAACATAGTACTGGAAGTGCTAGCCATGGCAATCAGACAAGAAATAATAAAAGGAATCTAAATTGGAAAGAAGAAAATAAAACTCTCATTATTCACAGATGACATGATATTGTACATAGAAAACCCTAAAGACTCTATCAAAAAACTACTAGATTTAATAAATGAATTTGGCAATATAGCATGATAGGCAATCAACACCCAATAATCAATGGCTTTTGAAAACACTAATAATGAATTCTCAGAAAGAGAAACTAAACAAACAATCTCATTTACCATTGCAACAAAAAAGTGAGATACTTAGGAATAAAATTAAACAAGGAGATAAATGACTTGTACTTGGAAAACTACAGGTTGTTGAATAAAGAGATAGAGGAAGATGTAAACAAGATGAAGAATATTCCATGTTCATAGATTGGTAGAATAAATATCATTAAAATGTCCATACAACCCAAGGCAATCTACAGATTCAATGTAATACTTATTTTTTTTATCTTTTTTGTTGAAAGTATTACATATGATCCCTCTTTCTCCTATTGACCTCTCCTTCCTTGCCCTGCCCCAGGCCTTCACCACCCTATCTATAATCATAAAAGGCTAATATGCTAATTAGACCAGATGTCTTCCCAATGTCCTTCCTGACAAAGCCAGAGCTGGGGGGAAGATGGCAGGGGTTCTGGGTGCCTGCAGTGGCCCAAGGAAAGCAGGCCTGGGTCCCAGGTGCCTGCGGGTGGCCTGGGAGAAACTGGCCTGGGCCCCGGGTGCCTGCCGGCAGCCAGAGGGAGGGAATCCCGGGTCCTGGGTGCCAGAGAAAAGCTGGTGCCAGCAGCCATAGGAATGAAGGCCTACTCTTGAACTAATTTTCATGCATCAGGCCTCTAGTTGTTTATGTCCATGGCTTATGCATATACAAATATGAGTTCATTGGTTGATCTCCCCCCCACCCTCCCCTGCCTACCCTCTGAGTTTTGACAGTCTGTTTGATGCTTCCATGTCTCTAAGTCTATTTTAGTTCATCAATTTATGTTGTTCATTAGATTCCACATATGAGTGAGATCATGTGATACTTAGCTATCTCTGATTGGCTTATTTCGCTTAGTGTAATGATATCCAGGTCCATCCATGCTGTTGCAAATGGTAAAAGTTCCTTCTTTTTTCAGCAGCATAGTACCACAATTTTTCTATTAATTCTTTATTGTTGAAACTTTTACATGTCTTCTTTCCCCCCCCCCCTGTTGACTTCTCCCCACTCTCTCTCGCCCCCCAGCACATGCCCTCACTCCCTATTGACTGTGTCCATTGGTCATGAATGCATGGATACAAGTCCTTTGGTTGATTTCTTACCCGACCCCCTGACCATTCCCTGCCTTCCCTCTGAGTTTTGTTGGTCTGTCCGATACTTCTATGTGTTTGGATTTATTTTTTTTTTTAATTTCTTTATTGGTTAAGGTATTACTTATTTGTCCTCATTCCCCCATTACCTTTCCACCCCCCGACTCCCGCGCTCACCCCCCTGTTGTCTATGTTCACCAGTTAGGCTTACATGCATGCATAAAAGTCCTTTGGTTGATCTCTCACGCTTACCCCCACCCTCCCATATCTTCCCTCTGAGGTTTGATAGTCTGATCGATGCTTCCCTGTCTCTGGATCTGTTTTTGATCATTAGTTTGTGTTGTTCATTATTTCCCATAGATGAGTGAGATCATGTGGTATTTATCTTTCTCTGACAGGCTTATTTCACTTAGCATAATGTTCTCCAGTTCCATTCATGTTGTTGCAAATGGTAGGAATGCCTTCTTTTTTAGCACAGCGTAGTATTCCATTGTGTAGATGTACCACAATTTTTTAATCCACTCATCTGCTGATGGGCACTTAGGCTGTTTCCAAATCTTAACAATGGTAAATTGTGCTGCTACGAACATAGGGGTTCATATATCCTTTCTGATTGATGTTTCTAGCTTCTTGGGATATATTCCTAGAAGTGGTATTACTGGGTCAAATGGGAGTCCATTTTTAGTTTTTTGAGGAAACTCCATACTGTTCTCCACAGTGGCTGCACCAATCTGCAATCCCACTATCAGTGTACAAGGGTTCCTTTTCCTCCGCATCCTTGCCAACATTTGTACTTTATTGATTAGTTGATGATACCCATTCTGACAGGTGTGAGATGGTATCGCATTGTCATTTTGATATGCATTTCTCGGATAATTAGTGACTTTGAGCATGTTTTCATATGTCTCTTGGCCTTCCTTCTGTCTTCTTTCAATCCTCTAAACAAAAAATCAGCAAAGAAAAATCAATCCTACATGACTCACTAGACCAGATGGAATTAATTGACATCTTCAGAACATTTCACCCAAAGCCACAGAATATACATTCTTCTCAAGTGCACATGGGTCATTTTCAAAGATAGACCATATATTTGGACATAGGAAAAGTCTCTTCAAATTCAAGAAGATAGAAATCATATCAAGCATCTTCTCAGATCACAGTGGCATAAAACTGGAAATCAACTACAATAAAAACAACCCAAAGAAATCAAACACATGGAGACTAAACAGCATGCTATTAAACCATGACTGGGTTACCAGAGAGATCAAGGAAGAAATTAAAAACATTATGGCAACAAATGAAAATGAAAACACAACAATCAAAAATTAATGGGACACAGCGAAAGCAGTCTTGAGAGGGAAGTTCATTGCTCTACAAGCCTACTGCAAAAAACAAGAAACAATGGTAATAAATTACCTAACCATACAACTCAAAGTGTTAGAAAAAGAGCAACAAGAAAAGCCCAGTGTAAGCAGAAGGAAGGAAATAATAAAGATCAGAGCGGAGATAAACGACATAGAGACCAAAGAAACAATACAAAAGATCAACAAAACCAAGAGCTGGTTCTTTGAAAGGATAAACAAATTGATGAACCTCTAGCCATCTCACCAAGAACCAAAGAGAGAGGACCCAAATAAACAAAATCAGAAATGAAATAGGTGAAATAACAACAGACCCTGCCGAAATACAAAGGATTGTTACAAAATACTATGAACAACTCTATTCCAACAAACTGGACAACCTGGAGGAAATGGATATATTCCTAGAAAAATATAACCTTCCAAAACTCAATCAGGAAGAAAGAATCTAAACAGCTCAATAGGCCAGTAACTATGGAAGAAATTGAAGCAGTCATCAAAAAGCTTCCGGCAAACAAAAGCCCAGGGCCCGACGTCTTCACAGGGGAGTTATACCAAACATTCATGGAAGAACTAAAACCTATCCTCTCAGACTATTCCAAAAATTTCAAGAGGAAGGAACCTTCCAAGCTCCTTCTATGAAGCCAGCATCACACTAATACCAAAACCAGATAAAGACAAGACAATGAAAGAGAATTACAGGCCAATATCCATCATGAACATAGATGCCAAAATCCTCAACAAAATTCTAGCAAATCAGTTCCAGCAGTACAACAGTAAGATCATACACCATGACCAAGTAGGATTTATCCCAGGAATGGAAGGCTGGTACAATATCCGCAAATAAATAAATGTGATACATCACATAAACAAATTGAGAAATAAAAATCACATAGTCATATCAATTGATGCAGAAAAAGCATTTGACAAAATCCAACACCCTTTCTTGATAAAAACTCTCAACAAGGTTGGAATAGAAGGATCATACCTCAACATAATAAAAGCCTCATAGGATAAACCCACAGCAAACATCATACTCAATGGGCAAAAATTAAAAACATTTCCCCTAAGAACAGGAACAAGACAGGGATGCCCATTCTCACCACTCCTGTTTGACATAGTACTGGAAGTGTTAGCCATTGCAATTAGACAAGAAGAAGAAATAAAAGGCATCCAAATTGGAAAAGAAGAAGTAAAGCTGTCCTTATTTGTAGATGACATGATATTGTACATAAAAAACCTGAAAGACTCCATCAAAAAACAGACTTAATAAATGAATTTGGCAATGTATCAGGATACAAAATCAACGCCAAGAAAGCTATGGCCTTTCTATATACCAATAGTGAACTTACAGAAAGAGAGACTAAAAAAGCAATCCCATTTACCATCACACCAAAAATATTAAGATACCTAGGAATAAACTTAACTAAGGAGGTAAAAGACCAATACGCGGAAAACTACAAGACACTGAAAAAAGAGATAGAGGAAGACGTAAACAGATGGAAGAACATACCATGTTCATGGATTGGTAGAATCAACATCATTAAAATGTCCATACTACCCAAAGCAATCTATAGATTCAATGCACTCCCCATTAAAATACCAATAGCATAGTTCACAGACCTAGAAAGAACTCTCCAAAAATTAATCTGGAATTGAAAAAGACCCCGAATAGCCACAGCAATCCTGAGAAAGAAGAATAAAGTAGGAGGGATCTCAATACCAGATTTCAAGCTGTATTACCAAGCCACTGTTCTCAAAACAGCATGGTACTTGCACAAGAACAGACATACAGATCAATGAAATAGAATAGAGAATCCAGATATCGACCCAAACCACTATGCTTAATTAATATTTGACAAAGAAGGCATGAACATACAATGGAGTCAAGACAGTCTCTTCAATAAATGGTGTTGGGAAAATTGGACAGATACATGCAAAAAAATGAAACTAGATCACCAACTTACACCATACACAAAAATAAATTCAAAATGGATACAGGACTTAAACATAAGATGGGAAACCATAAAAATACTAGAGGAATCCACAGGCAGCAAAATCTCAGACATAAGTCGAAAGAACTTCTTCACTGATACTGCCCCTAGGGCAATGGAAGCTAAAGAGAAAATAAACAAATGGGACTAAATCAAAATAAAAAGCTTTTTTACAGCAAAAGAAACTATCAACAAAACAACAAGAAATCCCACTGTATGGGAGAACATATTTGCAAATGTTATCACTGATAAAGGTTTAATCTCCAACATCTACAGGCAGCTTATACAACTTAATAAAAGGAAGATAAATGATCCAATAAAAAAATGGGCAATGGACCTAAATAGAATCTTTTCAAAAGAAGACAGAAGGAAGGCCAGGAGACACATGAAAACATGTTCAAAGTCACTAATTATCTGAGAGATGCAAATCAAAACGACAATGCGGTACCATCTCACACCTGCCAGAATGGCTATCATCAACAAATCAACAAACGACAAGTGTTGGCGAGGATGCGGAGATAAAGGAACACTCGTGCACTGCTGGTGGGAATGTAGACTGGTGCAGCCACTGTGGATAACAGTATGGAGTTTCCTCAATAAACTAAAAATCGAACTCCCATTTGACCCAGTAATCCCACTCCTAGGAATATATCCTAAGAAACTGGAAACACCAATCAGAAAGGATATATGCACCACTATGTTCATTGCAGCACAATTTACAATAGCTAAGATTTGAAAACAGCCTAGGTGCCCATCAGCAGATGAGTGGATTAAAAAACTGTGGTACATCTACACAATGGAATACTATGCTGCCATAAAAAAGGAATTCTTACCATTTGCAGCAACCTGGATGGAATTGGAGAACATTATGCTAAGTGAAAAAAGCCAGTCAATGACAGAAAAATACCACATGATCTCACTCATTTATGGATAATAAAGAACATTATAAACTGTTGAACAAAAAGATAGATACAGAGACAGTAAAGCATCAAACAGAATGTCAAATTACAGCGGGAAGGTTAGGGAGAGGTGGGGGAGATAAGAGATCAACCGAAGGACTTGTATGCATGCATATAAGCATAACCAATCGATGCAAAACTCTGTAGGGTAAGGGCATGTATGGAAATGGGGTGGGGGGAGGGGGAAATGGTAAGATATGTACACATATAATACCTTAATAAAAAGATGGAAAAAAAAGAGAAAAGTTTCTATTTAGGTCTGTTGCACACTTCTCGATTGGATTGTTTATCTTCCTTTTGTTGAGTTGTATGAGTTCACTGTAAATGTTGGAGATTAGACTCTTATCAGTGATAACATTGGCAAATATGTTCTCCCATGTAGTATTCTTTCTTGTTGTTTTGTTTATGGTTTCTTTTGCTGTACAGAAGCTTTTTATTTTGATGTAGTCCCATTTGTTTATTTTCTCTTTAGTTTCCATTGCCCTAGGAGCAGTATCAGTGAATAAGTTCCTTCATCATATGTCTGAGATTTTGCTGCCTGTGGATTCCTCTATTATTTTTATGGTTTCCCATCTTATGTTTAAGTTCTCTATCCATTTTGAGTTTATTTTTGTGTATGGTGTAAGTTGGTGATCTAGTTTCATTTTTTTGCATGTATCTGTCCAATTTTCCCACACACCATTTATTGAAGAGACTGTCTTGATTCCATTGTATGTTCATGCCTCCTTTGTTGATTATTAATTGGGCATAGTGGTTTGGGTTGATTTCTGGGTTCTCTAATCTATTCCATTAATCTATATGTCTGTCCTTGTGCCAGTACCAGGCTGTTTTAAAGACAGTGGCTTTGTAATACAGCTTGATATCTGGTATTGAGATCCCACCTACTTTGTTCTTCTTTCTCAGGATTGCTGCAGCTATTTGGGGTCTTTTTTTTTTATTCCAGATGAATTTTTGGAGAGTTCTTTCTAGGTCTGTGAACTATGCTGTTGGTATTTTAATGGGGATTGCATTGAATCTATAGATTGCTTTGGGTAGTCGTATGGACATTTTGATGATGTTGATTCTACCAATCCATGAGCAAGGTATGTTCTTCCATCTGTTTATATATTCCTCTATCTATTTTTTCAGTGTCCTGTAGTTTTGTGCATATAGGTCTTTTACCTCTTTAGTTAAGTTTATTTCTAGGTATCTTAATTTTTTTGGTAGAATGGTAGATGTGATTGCTTTTTTAGTCTCTCTTTCTGTAAGTTCATTATTGGTGTATAGAAATGCCATAGCTTTCTTGGCGTTAATTTTGTATCCTGCTACATTGCCGAATTCATTTGTTAAGTCTAGTAATTTTTTGATGGAGTCTTTAGGGTTTTCTATGTACAGTATCATGTCATCTGCGAATAAGGACAGTTTTACTTCTTTTCCAATTTGGATGTCTTTTATTTCTTCTTCTTGTCTGATCACAAAGGCTAGTACTTCCAGCACTATGTCAAACAGGAGTGGTGAGAATGGGCATCCCTGTCTTGTTCCTGTTCTTAGGGGAAATTATTTTAATTTTTGCCCATTGAATATGAGGTTGGCTGTGGGCTTGTCATATATGACTTTTATTATGTTTAGTTATGATCCTTCTATTCCCACCTTGCTGAGAGTTTTTATCAAGAAAGGGTGTTGGATTTTGTCAAATGCTTTTTCTGCATCAATTGATATGACTACGTGGTTTTTATCTCTCAACTTGTTTATGTGATGTATCACGTTTATTGATTTGTGAATATTGTACCATCTTTGCATCCCCGGGATAAATCCTACTTGGTCATGGTGTATGATCTTTCTGATGCACTGCTGGATTCTATTTGCTAGAATTTTGTTGAGGATTTGGCATCAATAATCATGAGGGATATTGGCCTGTAATTCTCTTTCATTGTGTTATCTTTATCTGGTTTTGGTATTAGGGTGATGCTGGCTTCATAGAATGAGCTTGGAAGTGTTCCTTCCTCTTGAATTTTCTGGAATAGTCTGAGGAGAATAGGTTTTAGTTCTTCCTTGGATGTTTGGTAAAACTCCCCTGTGAAGCCTTCTCACCCCAGGGTTTTGTTTGCTGGAAGCTTTTTGATGGCTGCTCCAATTTCTTCCATAGTTATCAGCCTATTGAGATTTTTAGAATCTTCCTGAGTGAGTTTTAGAAGGTTGTATTTTTCTAGGAATGTGTCCATTTCCTCCAGGTTGTGTAGTTTGTTAGAATAGAGTTGTTCATAGCATTTTTTAACAATCCTTTGTATTTCTGTGGGGTCTGTTGTTATTTCACCTTTTTCATTTCTGATTTTGTTTATTTGGGTCCTCTCTCTTTGCTTCTTGGTGAGCCTGGCTAGAGGTTCATCAATCTTATTTATCCTTTCGAAGAACCTGCTCTTGGTTTTGTTGATCTTTTGTATTGTTTTCTTGGTCTCTATACCATTCATTTCTGCTCTGATCTTTATTATGTCCTTCCTTCTGCTCACTGTGGGCTTTTCTTGTTGCTCTCTTTCTAAGTCTTTGAGTTGTTGAGTTAGATGATTTATTACCATTTTTTCTTGTTTTTTGAGGTACGCCTGTAGAGCTATAAAGTTCCTCTCAGGACTGCTTTCATTGTGTCCCATAGCATTTGCATTGTTGTGTTTTTATTGTCATTAGTCTCCAGGATGTTTTTAATTTCTTCTTTGATATCGTTGATCACCCAATCATTGTTTAATCGCATACTATTCAGCTTCCAAGTGTTTGAATTTTTTGGAATATTTTTATTATAGTTTATTTCTAATAGTATGCCATTGTGGTCTGAGAAAATGCTTGATATGATTTCAATCTTTTTGAATTTGGGGAGACTTTGCTTGTGACCCAATATGTGGTCTATTTTTGAAAATGTCCCATGTGCACTTGAGAAGAACGTATATTGCGTGGCTTTGGGGTGAAATGCTCTGAAGATGTCAATTAGGTCCATTTGATCTAGTGAGTCATTTAGAATTGCTGTTTCTTTGCTGATTTTTTTGTTTAGAGGATTTATCCAGTGATGTCAGTGGTGTATTAAAGTCTCCTACAATTGTATTGTTGTCGATCTCTCCCTTGATATCTTCCAGGAGTTTTTTTTTATGTATTTGGGTGCTCCTGCATTGGGTGCATATATGTTTACCAGAGTTATATCTTCTTGTTGAATTGCTCCCTTAAGTATTATGTAGTGGCCTTCCTTATCTCTTGTTATGGCCTTTACTTTGAGGTCTATTTTATCAGATATAAGTATCGCAACCCAGCTTTTTTCTCATTTCCATTTGCCTGAGAAATGTTTTTCCATCCATTCACTCTCAGTCTGTGTGAATCCTTTGCTCTGAGGTGGGTCTCTTGTAGACAGTAAATATATCGGTCATGTTTTCTTATCCATTCAGCTACCCTACATCTTTTGATTGGTGCATTTAATCCATTTATATTTAATGTTATTATTGACAAGCACATGTTTGTTGTCATATTTTTCCTTAGTGTTTGTGTTTCTTTTTGCCTTTCTCTTTCTTCTTTCTACAGCAGTCCCTTTAGCATTTTTTAAAATATATTTTATTGATTTTTTACAGAGAGGAAGGTAGAGGGATAGAGAGCTAGAAACATCGATGAGAGAGAAACATCGATCAGCTGCCTCCTGCACACCCCCCACTGGGGACGTGCCCGCAACCAAGGTATATGCCCTTGACCGGAATCGAACCTGGGACCTTTCAGTCCGCAGGCCAACGCTCTATCCACTGAGCCAAACCGGTTTCGGCCCCTTTAGCATTTCTTTCATCTTTGGCTTGGTAGTAATAAACTCTCTTAGCTCTTTTTTTTGTCTGTGAAGCTCCTGATTCCACCTTCAATTTTGAATGGTAGCCTTGCTGGATATAGTATTGTTGGGTTCAGTCCCTTGCTTTGCATCACTTTGTAAATTTCATTTCATTCCCTTCTGGCCTGGTGTGTTTCTGTTGAGAAATCAGTAGATAGTATCCCTTGTAGGTAACTTTCTGTCTCTCTCTTGGCAACCTTTAAGATTCTTACTTTGTCATTAGTGTTCGCCAATTTAATTATGATGTGTCTTGGTGTTGTTCTTTTGGGGTTCAACTTGTTTGGGACTCTATGTACTTCTTGGACTTTCATGGTTTTTTTCTTGCCAATATCAGGGAAGTTTTCTGTCATTATTTCTTCAAACAGGTTTTCTATTCCTTGCTTCTCTTCCTGTCCTTCTGGTATCCCTATTATTCGAATATTGTTTCATTTTGTGTTGTCCCAAAACTCCCTTAGGCTCTCTTCTTGCTTTTTAAGTCTTCTTTCCAGTTGATGCTGTGTTTGTGTGTTTTTTCCTACCTTGTCTTCTAATCCACTGATGCGTCCTCAGCCTTTTCTAGTCTACTGTTTAAGCCTTCCAATGTGTTCTTTATTGCAGCTATGTTGTTCTTCTTCTCCGTTTGGTTTCTTTTCATGTTGGTGACATTTTCATTCAGCTCCTTATAGTTCTCATTGAGTTGTGTGTATTTGTCATCCAGCCATTTAAACATCCTTATAACCATTACTCTGAAATCTTTCTCTGTTAAGCTGCTAGCGTCAATTTCATTTAACTCCCTTTCTGGTGATTCCTCTTTTTCTTTCCTTTGGGGATTGCTTTTTTGTTTCCCCATGTTTTCCTGTAATGTTTTAATTGTAGATCCAATTGCTTTGCTACCCAGGTTCTTTTGGTGATGGTGCTACTGGTGTAATCTCTCAGTTCTCATGGGCTTGGTAATCTAGTGTAGCTCCCTACTTGAGCTATTTGGGTTCTCTTGATGTAGGCCTGCGAACCGGAGAGGCACAACTGCGGTGTCTAGAAGTCAGCAGCCGTGGAATGGAGTATCCCAATTTTTGCAGTCTTGTATCCTTAATTGAAATCACGCATGCCCAGTGGGGACTCACAGTGGCACCAAGGAACTGTCTGTTGGGATGGTGTGGCTCAGGGGGTTTGCACTCTGGAAAGGCATGACTGTGGTGCCCAGAGTTCTGTAGTTGTGGGGTGGGCAGACTCAGCTTTCGCTGCTGCACCTGTGGTGGATAGGCGCTTACTCCCAGTGGTGGCTCACAGGAGCACCCGCGGTAAGTTTGCCAGTGAGGCACACTGAAGCACTCTGAAGGGCCCTGGCAGTGTAGCTGCATAATTGATGTGCCTAGCTTCTAAAGATTTCTTTTTAGGGCAGATCCTATGGCCTCAGGGAGTATTCAGATTCCATGGTGTTATTCAGGGTGGAATCTGGGTGTGGCTATATTGGTTGCCTGGAGACTGGAGGGAGGGGCTATCTCTCAGGCGAAAATGGCAACCGGGGCTTAGATATGACTCAGCACCAGACTCGCTACCACCTCTCCTGGACCATCCACTGCCTACTCCCCCCAGATTCCACAACTCCACACCTTCTCCTCACCTCAGCCACAGGTAAGTGTCTGTATCCAAAAGGTCCTATGAACTAGGTTCAGTGGAGAAAGGAGCAGGCCCCAGCATGAGGAGGGACCATGTCTCTGCAAGTTCCTCTCTTGCCGGCACTGTGCGGTCCGGCAGCTCTTCAGGGCTGCCTTTGAGCTCAGATCCCAAATCCAGATTCTAAGGTCTAAAATCCACTACCTCCCGCAGTCCCGTGGACCCTTTTTTTTTTTTTCAGTCAGACGCTTTGCGTGTCCTCAGGGACGTGGCTTGACGCTGTGTAGTTTCTCCCTGACCTTTTGGGCACAGAGGTCTGGCAGATTCTACTGCCTAGATCTTTGATTTTACCTTTATCCCAGGGATCTCTGCCCTTCCCGGCTGCAAACTGTCTCACCAGCTGCGCCTCCTTTGCCAATTTGGGCTGGATTTCACTCATTTCAGCTGCTCCCTCTATTTGCTCTGGGACAAGGCTCAGGACATGTCCGTCTATTCCGCCGCCATTTTGTCTCTCCTCCAGATTTTTTATTTATTTCTTCTTTGATCTCTTTGGTAACCCATTCATTGTTTAATAACATGGTGTTTAGCTTCCATATGTCTTATTGTTTTAATTGTTTTTATTGCAGTTGATTTCTTATTTTATGCCATTGTGATCTGAGAAGATGCTTTATGTGATTTCAATCTTCTTGAATTTGTACAGACTTAGCCTGTTTCCTAACATGTGGTCTATCTTTGTGAATGACTCATGTGCACTTGAGATAATGTATATTCTCTAGCTTTGGGGTGAAATGTTTCTGAAGATATTAATTAGTTCCATGTTATCTAATGAGTCATTTAGGATTGCTGTTTCTTTGTTGATTTTTGTTTAGAAAGTTTATCCAATAAAGTCAATGGGGTATTAACCCTTTGCACTCGCTTGCTTTTTTCTCGATTCCTTTATTCTAATGCTAACTGTGTCAAGTCACACTCGACATCCGAGTGCAAAAGGTTAAAGTCCCTTACTCTGATTTTACTGCTGTCTCTCTCTCCCTTCATATCTTTCAGAATTTTTTTTTTTAATGTATTTGGATGCACCTCTATTGGGTGCATATGTGTGTACCAGAATTATATCCTTTTGTTGTATTGATCCCTTTAGTATTGTGAATGGCCTTCCTTATCTCTTATTATGGCCTTCGTTCTATTTTGTCAGATATAAGTATTGCTACCCCAGCTTTTCTTTCATTTCCATGTGCATGAAGAATTTTTTCCATCCCTTCACTTTTAGTCTGTGTGAGTCCTTTGTTCTGAGGTAGAACTCTTATAGACAGCATATATATGGGTCATGTTTTCTTATCCATTCAGCTGCCCTATGTATTTTGATTGGAGCATTTAATCCATCTATGTTTAAGATTATTATTGATAGGTACCTGATTGTTGCCATTTTTATTCTTTAAGCCTGTGTTCCTTCTTCCCTTTCTATTTCTTCTTTTTACAACAGTCCCTTTACTATTTCCTGCATTGCTGGTTTGGTGGTAATAAACTCCCTTAGTCTTTCTTTTGTTTGTTTGTGAAGTTTCTGGTTTCACCTTTAATTTTGAATGATAGCCTTGCTGAATAGAATATTCTAGGATTCAGTCCCTTGCTTTTCATCACTTTGTATACTTCATCTAATTTCTTTCTGGCCTGATATATTTCTGTTGAGAAGTCAGTTGATAGTCTAGTGGGAGATTACTTGTAGGTAACTCTGTTTCTCTCTTGCAGCCTTTATGATTCTTTCTTTCTTTTTTTCATTTGCCAATTTAATTATGATGTGTCTTGGTGTTTATCTTTTTGTATTCATCTTGATAGGGACTCTCTGTGCTTCTTGGACTTGTGTGACTTTTTTCTTCCCCAAGTCAGGAAATTTTTCTGTCATTATTTCTTCAAACAGGTTTTCTATATCTTGCTCAGCTTTCTCTCCTTCTGGCATCTCTATTTTGTGGATATTGTTTCCTTTCATGTCCCCAAGCTCCCTTAGACTCTCCTGCTTTTAAATGTTTGTTTGTTTTTTTCACCTGCTGCACTCTTGGGTGCCTTTTCTATCTTGTCTTATAACTTGCCGATTCGATCCTCAACTTCTTCTAGTTTACTGTTGAAACCTTCCATTGTGAAACCATAATAATCTTAGAAGAAAACACAGGCAGCAAAATCTCAGACACCTTCATATCATTATATTTATGGATACATCTCCCAGGACAAAGGAAACTAAGGATAAAATAAACAAATGGGACTACATCAACATAAAAAGCTTCTGCACAGCAAAAGAAATAATCAACAAAATAAAAAAGAGAAACCACTGTATGGGAGAACATATTTGGCAGTGATATGTCTGATAAAGGGTTAATATCCAAAATATATAAGGAACTCTTACAACTTAACAAAAGGGAGACAAACAATCCAATTAAAAAATGGGCAAAGGACCTAAATAGACACTTCTCCAAAGTGGACATGCAGTTGTCCAAGATACATTTGAAAAATGCTCAAAGTCATTGATATCAGAGATATGCAAATTAAAATTACAATGAGGTATCCCCTCACATCTGTCAGAATCATTACTATCAACAAATCAACAAAGGACAAGTGCTGGCGAGGATGTGGAGAAAGAGAACCCTAATACACTACTAGTGGGGATGCAAACTCATGCAGTCATTACAGAAAATAGCATGGAGTTTCCTGGAGACACTAAATATGGCCCTAGCAGGTTTGGCTTAGTGGATAGAGCATCGGCCTGTGGACCAAAGGGTCCTGGGTTCAATCCCAGTCAAGGGCAAAAAATAAAAAAGAAAGAAGAAAAAGAAATTAAATATGGAGTGGCCATTTAACCCAGTGAACCCACTTTTAGGACTATATCCTAAGGAACCTGAAACACCAATCAGCAAGAATGTATGCACCCCTATGTTCATAGCAGCACAATTTACAATAGCTAAGATCTGGAAACAGCCCAAGTGCCCATCAGTAGATGAATGGATTTATATCATGGAATACTATTCAGTAGTAAAAAAGGATCTCTCTCTCTTTTTTACTGTTTAAAGTATTACATATGTTTCCTTTTTCCCCAATTGATGTCCCCCCCCCCCCCGGCCACTCACAACCCCAGGACAAGCCACCACCACTCCAGTGTCTGTGAAGAAGGATCTCTTACCCTTTGAGATAGCATGGACGGACCTGGAGAGTATTGTGCTAAGGGAAATAATCCAGTCAGAGAAAGACAAGTATCACCTGATCTCACTCATATGTGGAATCTAATGAACTAAATTAAATGATGGATGGAGTGTCTCCAGAGACTTGGAACATGGAACAGATTGAGTAATATCAGAGGGAAGGTGTAGGATGGGTGGGCGGGTTGGAGGCGATCAACCAAAGAGCTTGCATGCATATATGCATAACCCATGGGCACAGATAATAGGGTGGTGAGGGCAGGGGTAAGGGTGAGCTAGAAGGGGTTAACAAGGGGAAAAGGGGGACATATGTAATGCTTTCAAAAATAAAGATAAAAAGAAAAAAGAAGCCCTGCAACGAGGCCCATGTGACCTGGAACTAAAGCCTCCCACCACAGCCAGTCAGGAACTGAGTCCTCTTTGCAGTATCATGCAGGTATTTGGAGCTCATGTTCCTCTGATCTACATGCCTGTTCTTGTGCCAGCCCCAGTCAAACCTTCAGACGAGCAGACCTAGGTGACATCTTCTCTGCAATCTCATGAGAAACCCTGAACCAGAACCGCCCAGCAAAGCACCCCAGATTCCTTAACCTCTGAAACTGCAACATATAAAATGATTTATCATTTAAAATGCCTTTATTACATTCTTATTATCCTTTAATTCTCTCTGCCACCTAATTACTCTTCACAACAATTCCATGAGGTAAGCAATCATATTTTGTGAGTGATCTGTGTGTTTGTCTGTCTGTGACAGTCTTAAGTAATGTAATGTAATGTAATGTAATGTAATGTAATGTAATGTAATGTAATGTAATGTAATGTATGTGTAAAAGTCTCTTCTTCCATTAAAATTCTACATTTAATGATTCTTTCAAAGTCCCCATAACGAGGTTTCTTGATTAAGCTAGGGTCACTCAGGTGTGTGGTGAGCAACAATGCTGTGGGACAGCCAGCTCCATGCAATCCTAGAAGGAGTGAGGTGCTCTTACATGTGGCTACATACACTCCGTATTCTGCTCATACTCATGTGTTCATTCATTAAGTCTTTCATTCTCTTGATCAATGTTGACAGAATGTCTTCTGTATGTCAAATATGGTTAGCTTCTTGGGTTACAATTATTTATAATATACAAATTCTTATCTCAGGTTGATTAAAGTCGGGTGAGTGAAATTGACAAGCATACATATTATTAAAGTGGTGACGAAAATTCCACAGTAATGATAAACCCATGATCCACAGAAAATCCCCCCAGCTTATGAGATCCTCAGAGGAGGCTTAGTCTAGACTGTACACTGAAGGAAGAGAGAGACTGTGAAAGGCTTACACTTGGAGAATAAAGTGTGCAGTAGCCAACAGTTAAAACTGGCACAATTTGCCCCCTGCGACTTATTGCTGTCTGATTGTGAGTGGAGGGGAGGCCAGGGGGACAACGTTATAGGCCTTTATTTGAGACAGATCACATGACTACCATATGGTAATGGGTCAGAGCATGGAAATGCTGGGATCATGAAAATTAGCTGAATTTGAAGTAATTTGCTTAGAAAATAATGGGGAGCTGAAATAAGGTAGTGGTAGTGGGAATCAGAGAAGAAGAACCTGCAAAAGTGGGAGTTATAATCACTAACATAAAATTAATGAAGGATTTGAAAGAAGGTTCAGGAAAGGATAAACCTCAGGTTTCCAGATTATATAAATAAATTTATGATGATGAATAGAAAAATAAGGGAAGAGTTTTGAGTTGTGTGAAGAATGTATATATGTTGAGAAGTGGGTGTGAGGGAGACAATGAAGAGCTTATGTTCTTTAAAACATTATGCCTAAAGTGCTCAAGAAATCTTTAAGAAGAGATGCTTAGTCACCAACTGAAGATTGAGCTCAGGAGTTCAGGGGAGAGTGCGAGTGCCGCCGGCGTGGGCATAGCAGCTGAAACCATCAGAATAGTTGGACTCCTCTAAGGAGAGAGTCTAGGAGTGGCTTTAATTCTAGTCTAATGAATACTAAGAACTATCCCAGGGAAAAACGTATATACATATCTTGAAACTTACATGGTGAAAATTCAGAGATCAAGTTTATATGAGGATGAAAAATTGTTCTATCATTTATCAAAAAGGATGGTATCGGTAAACAATTTCATTGTTATGATGGTGTCAAAAACCAAATACTTAGGGATTTGACCTTCAGGATAAAATCCAAGACCACCTCTTTCTTCTATCACCCAAAGGGATCTGACACAGCTCAGCTTGCAGGGCAACAGCACTTGTAGTGCAAGAATAGCTGTTGAAATTGTCAATCCTGATTCCTAACTCTATCCTTTACTAACTTAAAAGTGTGGGGCTATTTTACTAGCTCTCCTGAGGTTCATGTTCTCTTCAGCATAATAGTAATAATAATAATATCTCACATGGCTGCTGTGAAGAAGAAATGAAATAATACATTAGCAAGCTTTAAGTAACGTGCTAACTTGATATTATCAGTAACATGTATGCTATCCTTTACATTCAGGGTGTGTTTTTGTTGTTGTTTTAAATATCTTTGCAGTCTTTTTTTATTTTTTGTTATTGTACTGGGTGTGTAAAGATTAATTTTTTTTTATTTTACATTTTTGGGTTTGATTTCCAAGCAAATACCCACATGACGAAAAAGAAGGAAAATATGCCACAACCACATGTGGTATTAAGAATACTTCAAGCTGTTACTAAAATCATACTATTTAATGAAGAAGTATACAAATCTGATCCCTACTTCTGGGTCTTTCCTCAGTTGTTCTCAACGCCCAAACTTCCCCACATTTGGTGCAGTTGTTCATGGCTGGGAAGCTGGTGAGACTCACCAACAAGGTCAGCATTCACATGTGGAAGAATACCTGCAAAGGGAAATGCCATTCTCCAAGGCATTTGTGGCTTGAATTGTGGGTGGCTTCCATTCAAGGTCACCTGTACATCACTGACTTGTATCAACTTTCCTCTAGTTGTTAATTATGTTATACCAGTATGTTGTATGTTGATTCAATAGTTCAGAACTTTGGTTTCTCACATGTGCATGACTACAAGTGTCTTTTCAAATGTGTTTTTTCCCTTTATTTTAGTTTATTATTTTCCATCACCATTTATCCCCCTTATACTCTCTTGTACCTCCAACCTCCTCTACCTGCCACAATCACCACACTGTTGTCCATGTTCATGAGTTCTTTCTCTATTTTTTTTTCTTTTTTGCTCAGTCCTCCATCCCCTTCAACACTCCTTCCCTCCAACCAAGATGTCTGCCTGCTCTATATCTATGTCTGTCTCCATTTTGCTTGTTAGTTCAGTTTGTTCATTAAATTCCATATATGAGTGAAATCATATGGTACTTGTCTTTCTCTGACTGGCTTATTTCACATAGCATAATGTTCTCCAACTCCATCCATGCTGTTACAAAAGGTAAAATTTTCTTCCTTTGTACCACTGAGTAGTACTTCATTGTGTAAATGTACCATAACTGTTTTATCCACTCATCTTCTGATGGACACTTCACTTGAACAGCTTCCAAATCTTGGCTATTGTAAATAATGCAGCAATGAAGATAGGGGTTCATATATTCTCTCAAATTAGTGTTTCAGGTTTCTTTGGATATATTCCCAGAAGTGGAATCACTGGGTCATAAGGCAGATCCATTTTTAATCTTTTGAAGTAACTCCATACTGCTTTCCACAGTGGCTGCACCAATCTGCATTCCCACCAACAGTGCACAAGGGTTCCCTATTCTCCACATCCTCGCCAGCACTTATTGTTTGTTGATTTATTGATGATAGCCATTCTATTCATAAAATATGGTTCTCAACCCTACAAAACCTCATACTTTCTTTTATAGTATATACTTTAGTTGATAAATTAAACTTTAATATAATCATAATTAACTTACCAATATGCATTTAATTTTAAAAGAAAAACCTATTGTCCTACCTATAATAAAATTATATATATATCTATATACATATATATATATATATATATATATATATATATATATATATATATATATATATATATATATATATAGTCCTACACTAGAAGACATAAGTGATCAAATATCACAATTGCATTGTTTTATTTTGGTGACTACAATACTTGCTTCTGGTGATAAAATTTCTAGAAATAGTGGACATCTATTGGTGAAGTTATTACCTTTTTGAAATATATTTTTATTGATTTCAGAGGGCAGAGGGAGAGATAGAAACATCAATGATGAGGGAGAATAATTGATCAGCTGCCTCCTGCATGTCCCCCACTGGGGATTGAGCCTGCAAACCAGGCATATGCTTTTGCCTGGAATCAAACCCAGGACCATTCAGTCTGTAGGCTGATGCTCTATCCACAGAGCCAAACTGGCTAGGGCAGTAGTTGGCAAACTGCGGCTCGAGAGCCACATGCGGCCCTTTGGCCCCTTGAGTGTGGCTCTTCCACAAAATACCACGGCCTGGGCGAGTCTATTTTGAAGAAGTGGAGTTAGAAGAAGTTTAAGTTTAAAAAGTTTGGCTCTCAAAAGAAATTTCAATCTTTGTACTGTTGATATTTGGCTCTGTTGACTAATGAGTTTGCCGACCACTGGGCTAGGGCTATTAGAAAGTTATTAATAAATATATATATACTAGTAGCCCATTTGCAGGAAGAATCCTGCAAGCAGCCGCTTCGGCCTCATGCACTGCCGCTGCCACCCGCCCCGCTCCGCCCTGCTCCGCCCCACTCCGCCCTGCTCTGCCCCGCCCGGGCTTTCCCTCTGGCAGCCACCTTGCTTTCTGCTTTTCCTCCCTCTTACTTCTAAGTTGTCTTCAGTCTTCACTCCTCCCTCCCTCAGCATATGCAAATTAACCGCCATCTTTGTTGGGTAATTTGCATACTCGCCCTGTTTGGCCGATAGGCGTGGCTTTGACTGGTGGGCATGGCTTGGGCGTAGCGAAGGTGCAGACAATTTGCATATTACTATTTTATTAGGTAGGATATTTTTCTCAAATTACCAAGTGTGTATTCTTGAAAAATTTATACCAATTGTCAAAAACATTTTTGTGTACATAATATAGTTAGGTTCTAAGTTCAAATAAATATAAACTGGTTTTCTTGCACAGGACTTTGAGTAGAACATAGAAAGAGCTATATATGTAGAAAACCTTTAAAAAATAATTTCTTTTATAGGAATAGAGCTGTACCTATCCCTTAGCCTCATTGGCAAGCTAACCAAGGATGGAGGCAGACTGAGCAGTGCTGTTTTTAGATAAGTCTTCAAGCAAGCTTGTTCTGTCCCATATATGTCATGCTCCCTGCAGAAAATCACATGTTCCAATTGAGTAGATTAGGAGACTAATAATGTAATTATAAAAATAAAAGTGGGATATAAGATGTCATAAAGGATAGTGCAACTCCCTGCACTTGTAGGAGGGAAGTCATTGGAGTTTCTAAGCTTTAAAGGGCATGGAGAGAGAAAGCTGTACAGAGGGGGCTCTCTGCCAAGAGAGAGAACTTGGGTTGTAGATACAGACAACTGACAGCAACCCCCACAATCCAATCCCCTCTCCTCCCTCCTCTAATTGCCTGCTATGTTCCTCATTGTTTAATCCCAACTGAAACCCAGTGGTCAGGGAGGCCCATTGGTATAGACCAGCCTCTTGGGGCATAGAGAAGAAGCATGAAGAGAATAAAGAGTGGTTAAAGAGGAACAGAGGAAAGATACCCAACACCTTCTTCCAAAGTCTCTTTCCTCTCTCACTGGCTACTACAGTCAGCAATGACCACTTTGGATTAATAGTTCTAAAATTGTTATTCCCAGAACAGCACCCTCCTTACTTAGGAAGTTTTAGAAATGTAAATTGTCATTGTCATCACCACAGACTTACTTCATCAGAAGCTCTGGGGGTTGGACCAAGAATTTGGTGTTTAAGAACCCCTTTAGGTGACCCCAATACAGGTTAAAGCTTGAGAATGACCTGCTCTACAGGCTGGAGCCTTGTGTGGAAAGGGGTCTAGGAGGAGAAATATTTGTCAAGGAGCCTCCTTCTTAGACTGCCCTGTGTGTGTATTGTGTGGTGCCATTGTGCACTTTTCTGTCCACAGTTCCTGGAGTCTATCCTCAGCCTAAGTAGTACAGGAAGGAGAGAAGGGTATTGTTTATTTTGTGTGGGATCCTCTCAGATTGCTACGCACCTAGAAACCACATCCGCCCAACACTGAAAGAGCAGCCACCGAGTCTCAGCAAATGAGGCTTCTTTCCTGGTCAGAATTTGTTTCAGTGACTGAGAGATCAGAGTTTGTATCGATTTTAGCAGACATAGTTTAGAGAGGGTTAGTAGAAAGGTTCAACTGATAATCTTTTTGTTTTTCTACAACCCTATCTACTCGCCTGCTTGCATCATTTCCCATGTATTCTATATTTTTATCCAGTGCAATGGAGGAAATATGCCTTCTTCTTTCTAAGCTTCTCCCTATTATCTATTTGGTAATCTGCTGGGCCTCGTGCTGGATGCTTGACTATTAAAATATGTAAATTTTACAGATATTTAATGTATTTTCTGTATGATTAGATACACAGACAAGCTCCAAGTCCAGAGAGAGGAATATATACCTTGCCTACTTCACTTGGAGGCAAAGCAAAGCCAAAATGCAAAATATATGAATATACGATCTAATGACAAGGAGGGAATAGAGAGTTGGAAAAACAAACAAACAATTCAGTCTTTTCCAGGTAATATCATGTAATGTAAAAAGCATGTTTACAGGCTGCACAAAATGACAGTGTGTCTTCAAGTTCATTCACAAAACCGCAAATGGCCAAGTTCACTGGTTAATTTCTCTTCCATACCTAATTTGACCTCTTATGCACTACACATTTTTTATAGTTGGCCACTCTTACCTCTTCAAAATCCTGTTCTCCAATAGTCTGGAACACCACCCCTCTCTAGCTATGCTATTACCCTACTAGTTCTCTTTCTCAGTCTCTTCTGCTGGAGTCCCATTCTACTTATAGATATTGGTACCCGCCTTTGTTTCCATCCACACTCTCTCCTGCCGTGTTCCCCTTCAGATGCGTGTGCTCAGTTACCACTGGTATTCAGTGAGGTCACAATGCACATCTCCAGCTCCTCCCCTGGACTCCAGGAGGGAGGACAGCTGCTTATGTGGCATCTCCACCTGATGTCTAATATCGATCTGACCTTCGACATGGGACAGCAAGACTGCTGGTTCCCACTCAGAAAAATGCTGGTTATCTTCCTGTCTTGGTTACTGGCACCAGTATTCACTCAATGGTATAGGCAAAAACCTAGGCTTGGTCCAAGTCCTAGTTTCTCTGTTCTCATCCCACATCCAATCCAGTAAGTCCAGCACCACTTCTCCAATTATTTCCTGGTTGGACTGTTTCTTGCACCACCAGCTGTTCCCTGCATTCACGTCCCTCTAGCCACTGCCTCCCCTTCCCCATGCACTTGCTACACCCATGTGGGCTTTAGGATGCACAGAGCTTTCATCTACAGACTCTTCCCTCTTCCTGGAGCACTCTCAGTGATCATTGCAAGGCTAACTCCTTTAGGATACTTCACTCTTAATTCCTCAGAGACCTCCCCTGACCATTCCAGTTGATGTGGCATCCTACCTACCCCGCTACTTTTTCCCTATGGTACTTTTTATTACCTGACATAATTGTTTATTTAATTGGTTACATGTTGATCACTTTTCACCACATTGTAAACTAAATGATGGCATGGAATTTTTCATTTTACTGCTACCTCACCTGCCCCAATAATTAGATCAGACTCCAGTAAATTGTAGATGGTAATGATAGCTATTTAGTGAATGAAACAAGAACTTATGTGACTATCTTAAACACCCACACATATAGGAGTGCTATTTAAATTGACCAGAATCCCAAAGCAAGAGAAGAATGGGGACTACCATCTTTTCTGCCTTTAAACTCTAAGCTGTGCTGCTATTTTAAGCAATTTGAAGGTAGTAAACACAGGGCAGTGAAATGATATATTTTTTTCATGTTATCAGGTAAACCTTTAATTTTTCTATAACAAATTGCAGTTTCTCAGAGTGATAATGCATAGGATGGAAATTTTAATTAAATGAACCAGAATTAAACAAAACAATACTTGGCTCAGAAAAATTCTTCAGTGTTGACAGGAATATCACAGAGTGATGTTGTGAATTGGCCGAAAGACAAATGCATTTTGGGAGAGGTATACTGTGGTGATTACAGTGCCAATCAAATCAGCAGGAAAGAAAAATTCAGCTTGATTGTTTACCAGAAAAAAAAAAAAGTTTAATATGAATGAAGGTGCTGTCTCCAATAGACTGTGTATCTGCATGTGAAAATAAAGATAAAGTCACTGTCACTGACAAGTCTATGAACAACAGCTCTGCCCCTCACCCTCACCCGCCCCCCCCAAAAAAAACACACCTGCAAATACATTTTCTTATTTTTTCACCTTTTTTTACATTAACAGTTTCATTTCTATTTTCTAGAAGGAATTAAACAGTTTATTAATACTATGTACCAGATTTTAGAAAAATTATAATTTGAAGTATTATTGTCCTATTTATCAGTGAGTCTTGCAGTGAGGTAGCTGGTGACGCCCCTGGGTCAGGCTTCCTTACAGCAGCAGCAGCAAAGCATCCACTGTCACTGGCGTGCATTGCTGTGAGCCTAACGTGTGCTAATTTTACACGCATGACAATTCAACCTTCATGATGACCACATGAGGTACGTTGTATTACTTTCGGGAGGAAATGAAGGTTTTGCAATGTGAATGACCTCACCCAAGGTTACAGACAGATGGAACTGAAACCCAGATCTGTCTGAAACTGACGGCAGTGCGTGGCTTTCAGTGGTGGGCGCTCTTTCCACAGGACTGTGCTGCTAACAACACCACGAGAGCCCTTTGTCCAATTTCAGTCTTCCCTTTTTAGGGCTAGTTTCTCATTCTTCCTGCATTCAGGTGGTGAATAAATGAATGGGTTTATAAAAACACAGGACGTGGGTCAGATCAGGGTGTGGATTTGGTTGGCGCAAGGAGGAGAAACTGAGAGGAGGAAGCTGTGGGGAATGCACTATAGCAGAAATCTACTATGTGTTGAGCTAGTTAAACTTTTAAAATTCATTTTTTGCTGTGATGAAAGACTGGGTGCATTTCAATCTTGAACATAAAGGAAATGCATGCAATTATTTTTTTTTCTTTCTCCTCACACTTGGGTTTACTAGAAACCAAAGCTGAGTCATATTGTGAATAATGAAGACAAAATAAATTGAAATTTCAAAGACATATTTTTAAAATAATGTTAAAAATAATAGTCCAGGATGACGCTTAGCATTGCATTGCAGACAAGCTATCAGAAATGAGAAGGGGCCAGTAACTGCAATGATTTCCCAGGAAAGAGGACATGGCACATTTTAAAAAGAAATTGAGCACGGAGCTTTCAAACCTTGATTTTTTTTTTACTAAATTTATAGAGGCCGGAAAGGCTTTGTCTCTGGATTACACATGCAATTCAATCAAGCCCTTGTCTAAATCTTAAGCAATTCTGGCAATCCCTTATAAACACATGCCCAACATTATTTTCCTCGATCTGATGGATAGAAGGTAAGGTAGTGACAATTCTTAGCTCACATGACATTTGGAATTAGGATGGAGAGACACTGCACATCTATGAAGCCACATTAAGAATATACCAGAGGACTCTTGCTTGAGGGCTCTGTTACAGATAGTAGAATACAATATAAAAAACAGTGTTTCTAATACCAATAATTTATACTTTAATCAGCACACCCAACTATTTCCTCTTACTTTGGCTTGTTTGAATCTTTTATAAAGTATGACTTCCAGAATGTATAATTAATATGCTATTCCAAAAACAATTACTTCCTCAAATTAGAATGTTCTGTTCTTAAGACAAATTATAGGTATAGTTTCATGATGCCTTCAATGTGCAATGTTTCAAACAAGTCTGACTTTTGTTCCCATTGTGATGGGAACCAAATTTTAGAAGAAAAAAAATTTTTCACAAAAGATTGAACATTGTTGACACAGCATTTCTATCTGTGAAACCAACAACCACTCAAAGAAATAGGTCATTGTGCAATACAGTTATTAGGAGCATATGCCCAGCACTGTTCAATAACTTGACAGAAGTTCTATGGATACTAATGGCAGAGTAGGAACTTGAACCTGCATCTCTGGTTAACACATTCCCGTATGCACACTTCATATCACATTTCCTCACCAACAAAAGGGACAGGTTTGAATGGACTGAGAGAAGGGAAAGAACCGTTTGTGAAGTGATTTATGAGGAATGCTTCTGAGATGGAAATGACCATGCCGGATAAGAGAGGCAGAAAGACAGATTTGAGTAGAGAAGCAAGTCATGATGAGGAGAAGAATCTCATTAATAATGAACCTTACCATTTGGAATTTTTGGAATAAATTTGTATTTTTTTCTCATAAGGGAAAACCTAAAAATTTTGAATCACCTTATCAGCATAATGACAAAAAAGAGTATAAGCTGCAAAAGTGCATCTGGAAAATAATAACCATAGAACAGTTTGGACAAGAAAGAGATAAGTTGTGGAGAGCTCAGTCTTTTGAGGCAGAGACTGAACTGAGACATTTAAGGGCAGGGTTAAAGAAAAAGGTCATGGAGCATAGGGACTTGGCGGATTGGCTATCAGGAGAAGGAAAAGTTTGGGTAAAAGGCTATTTTAAGAGTATGTGGTTGGGGATGTGGAGGAATGATGTGATCAGTAATGAAAGTATCTCTTCTCAAGAGAATTTGTCCTCAAGCACATACTCAAAAATAATTTAATGACTGATGCACAAGCGGTGAGTCAGCACAGTCTGCTATTAATGTGGAGGAATCTAGTCTTTAATACACATTTGGAAAAATTTCCTTAATTGTTGAAATTGCCTTAGATTATAAGTGTCACATCTGGACCAGTGATTTAGTTTTCTGAAATAACTTGACTTTTGGAATAAAAGCAATGTACCAGATATTAGTATCACAATTTCTATAATTTTGAATACATTTCTTATAAATAATTGATGGCTGTTATTTATTCATCATTGAATTAGAAATTCATATTAAAGTTAAATGAACTTTTTAGAAAAGATATTATATTCTTATGGCAGATGAAGTTATTTGGAAAATCACAAGAGCTTATGACTGACTAATGGTCTTAATATTCATAAAATGGCCAAACTGTGTTTGAAATGCTCTAGAACATTACATTAAAAATGAAACACCAGCAATAACAGCAACATTAACAAAGCAATTAACATCCAGTGTTTCACTTTCTTCTGGATGAAATCAATAAAAAGCACTAAATTATAGTAATAATTATACTATGTATCAGGGTATAAATTATAGTTAACCCCCCAAATATCAGAGCCCAAAAAAATTATTTCTCAACAATTACTCATGGATCCTGCAGATACTAAGCAAATGTATATCCTTCACTATTTGGCCCAAATATATATCTAAACTCCTGTTGAATATGATCACTATAGAAAATGAATTGTGCTATTATTTTTTAATATTTTTAAATATATTTTATTGATGTTTTACAGAGAGGAAGGGAAAGGGACAGAGAGTTAGAAACATCGATGAGAGAGAAACATCAATCGGCTGCCTCCTGCACACCCCTTAATGGGGATGTGCCCGCAACCAAGGTACGTGCCCTTGACCGGATTCGAACCTGGGACCCTTCAGTCTGCAGGCCGACACTCTATCCACTGAGCCAAACTGGTCAGGGCTATTTTTTAATCTTTTAAACTCCAAGTTATAAAGGATAACCAGGCATGAGTTGCTTTCTTATGAATTATCTGCTAGTGCCACCCACTATGTTGCCCCATGAAAGTAAATAGGTAAGTATCCAGTAACTTGTTTCTAGAGTCACTTGAGCATGAGCCCTGGCATTAGGATGTACAGGAAATGATCTTGGTCTCACAATTAACTTATGGAATGGCTTTGAGAAAGACATTTAAACATCACTTTTCTCATTTGTAAAATAGAGCTTTAGAGGGTTTTGGGTATAGTCAATGGGGTAGATATCAGAGCCCAACATTTAGACATATAATTATTATCACCAAGGATTTATTCTTATTATTCCTACAGATGCATATGAGCTTTCTACAAGACAAGGGGCAAGCCTCACTATTCCTTACCCAATTATTTCCAGCCTCCAGCAAGAGTTCCCTTGGCATACCTGACCTTCTAACTTTAAAAGAATGTAAAACATAAAAGATAGAGATGGATTTCAAGAAGAGAATTCTAACTCCTTCTAAACCTGCTTCCATACAATGAGAACTCTTCAAGGAGTGGTCACTGAATTTTCCCAGATCCTTGATTTTATTAGAATACGTCCTTCTACAGGGAGTAGGGGTGGAGGAGAGGAGAAGCTTTGAGTGAACACCCTGAGATTAGAGTGCATTGAGCCGTGAGTGGAAAAGTTGTTAATTCAGTTGTGACTTGGCTTCTATATCATGTTCCCTGATATAGAAGAAAAGTTGAACACTGAAAGGTTTGAAAAAGTAAGAGGGAAAAGACTATATGGGCAAAAAGCATAAGTGGTAGTGCAGAGCAGTTGTTCCCAAACATCACTGTGCATAAGGGTCACCAGACTCTGATGTGTGGGGTACAACTCATGAATTTGCATTTCTAACAAGCTCATAGATGATGCAAACATGGCAGCTCTGAGGACCACACTTTGAGAACATCTGTAATTGAAGGACACAATGATCACCCATTTGCTCTAGAATGACCCATTTTCCACCCTTTCTTGACAATATTTCAGACACTTGATATTACCTAAGAGAGGTAAGTGAAGAGAACACATAATATTATTTTAGATAAATATTTCAGAATAACACCAATAACAACAAGAATTGCTATAATTTATTTTGTGCCACCCTCTTTCTTTATGTAAAATATAATTAATACAACAAGCTTATAAGGAAGATATTAAAAACATTTTTTGGAAGACAAATATTGAGATGCAGACAACTTAGATAATTTGTTGCACAGCAAATAAATGGTGGAACCAGGTTTGAATTCAGGCTTTCCTGACATTAAAACCTGTCTTGCAGTATGATGTTTTAGCTCCAAAAATGGCCATATTAGACATGAGGTCAGCAAGGAGGAACTAAAACATATAAGCAATCAGAGTTGTACACAACTTCTCACTAAAGCTTACTGTGTCCGGCTTTACAAACATTCTTATTTCTCTAAAAATTCCAAGAGCTGATGGCATAAACTGCAGGAGGAGCATAATTCACTCTTATGGTATGTGCGTGGCCTACTTTATGAACATCTGTACCATACCTATTGATTCTAAATGCATGGTGTGTGTATGCATGTGTGTGTGTGTGTGTGTGTGTGTGTGTGTGTGCATATATGTGTGTCCAAATGTTCTGGGTAAGTTATAAAATTCATAAGATATTTTATTCAGTTGTTTAAATCATACCATTTCAAATATATGTGCCTTTGATATTTCTATTTTTCAAGTTTTCCTTTAAATATTTTGAGAGAGTTAAGTCAAGTCATTATATTATGCTTTTTTCCCCCATGGCTAAATAAAGTTCTTTTACATGTCCAGGTTAATTTGGGGTTTATGTCTATAACCATTAATTCAGGGTTCGTTTTTTCAGGAGAGTGGCTGGCACAGTGAGAGGCTTGGTAACCATTTTTGACTGAATGAACAAATAACTGTCTCACCTTGCTGACACAGCAATGACTGAAAATAGATTTTCTATTTGTTTACAAAAACAAGGCCTATTCAATTATCACTTTGGAAATTCCTAATGTAGCATTACATGTACCAAAAGGGAGAGAAAGGAGATGAGCTAGATAGAGAAATAAAGAAGAGAACAGAGAGGAGCAGGGAAAGCTTTTTTGTAATTGGTAAGAACCTATGATATAAAAGAAATATTTAAAATCATTGTGGTACACAAAATGACATTTTGTGGTGTAGAAATAATATTGCTACCATTTCCCAGATTATCCTATCTAATAAAGAGGAAATATGCAAATTGACTGTCATGCCATCACACAGATGGTGGCTCCCAGTCCCCTCAGCCAAGTTGGAGTCCCCCAGTCCTTTCAGCCCAGCGAGGGGGGCAGCAGGCGCACGGTGCAGCTGGACCTGTCCTCAGCCCCCCAGCCACCCAGGGCCGGCCCAAGGTGCAGGCAAGCCTTGGATGGCGGTTGCTCAGCCACCCAGGGCCGCCAGAGTCTCAGGTAACCAGGGCCGGCCGAGGCTTGCACTGTTGGCAGTGGCAGCATCAGAGGTGTGATGGGAGCATAGCCTTCCCCTGATCGCAGGGTAGCCTTCCGCCCCTGAGGGCTCCCAGACTGTGAGAGGGGGCAGGCCGAGCTGAGGGACCCCCCCCTCCAGTGCATGAATTTTTATGCACCAGGCCTCTAGTTGAAATATAATTGGCATATAACATTGTGTAATTTTAAGATATACAATGTGTCGATTTAACACACTTTGATGACATTTTTTGATGGTAGATCTATGTTATAACAAATGATAACATTTCCTAATACTTGACAGTCAAATAATTTTGTGTGTTTATGTCCTTTTGTTGCTTGTGCTTTTGGTGTCATGTCCAAAAAGTTGCTGACAAGACCAGTACAAAAGAGGTTTGCCCCTATGTTGTATTCACTTTATGTTTAAGTCTTTAATCCACGCAAGTTAATTTAAATAGGGGTCCAATTTCATTTTTTTGCATGTGGTTATTCAGTTTTTGAAGCACCATGACTTAAAAAGATTATTCTTTTGAGTATTCTTAGCTCCCTTGTCAAGTATCTGTTGACCATAAATGTGTGGGTTCATTTATGGGCTCTCTCTCTTCTGCCCCAGTGGGCTGTGGTCTATTTTTATGCAGGATCACACTTTTTAGATAACTATAACTTTGTAGCATAGTCTGAATTCAGGAGAAGTGATATGTCTAGTTTGTTCTTTCTCAGTGTTGTTTTAGCTAGTTGACGTCTTTTGTGGTTTTTATACAAAGTTTAGGATTTCTATTTCTGTGAAAAAAAACCTGTTGGTATTTTAATAGGGATTGAACTGAATCTATAGATGGCTTTGAGTAGAACAGACAACTTAACAATATTAATTTTTTCTGACCCATGAACATGAAATACTTTCTATTTGTTTGTCTTCTTCAACTGCTTTCATTAAAATATTCCAGTTTACAATGTATAGATCTTTCACCCCTTTGATTCTTGATAATTTTATTTCTAAGTATTTCATTGTATTTGATGCTATTTAGAATGGAGTTGATTATTTTTTTCAGATGTCTTATTGTTAGTTATAGAAATGCAACTAATCTCTGAATGTTGTTTTTGTATCCTGCAACTTTACTGAATTTGTAAACCAGTTCTTACCATCTTTTGGTGAAGCCTTTTGAATTTATTTATATACAAGACCATGTCATCTTCAAATAAAGGCAATTTTACTTTTTTTTTTCTTTTCTATTTGGATGCCTTTTATTTATTTATTTTTTGCCTTATTGCTCTGAATAAGTATTTTGTTGAATAAGATTGGTGAAAATATGCATTTGTTTCTAGTTCCTAATTTTAGAGTGAAAAATTTCATCATTAAGTACTGTGTATCTTTGTATATGACTGTTGGTACCTTAAGGAATTATCCTTATATACACAATTTGTTGTATGTTTTCATTTGTAAAGGATATTTTATTTTGTCAAGTGCTTTATCTACATCTGTTGTGGTTATTGGATTATTTTTATCTTCTATTCTATCAATATGGCAGATTGCAATTACTTATTTGTATACTAGTGGCCCAGTGCACAAAATTCGTGCATGGGGGGGTGTCCCTCAGCCCAGCCTGCACCCTCTTCAATCTGAGACCCCTCAGGGGATGTCCAACTGCAGGGGATGTCCCTGTGGGATCGGGCATAAACCGGCAGTCGGACATCCCTCTTGCAATCCGGGACCACTGGCTCCTAACTGCTCACCTGCATGCCTTCCCGATCACCCCTGACCACACTGCCTGCCGGCCTGCTCATCCCTAACTGCCCCCCGTGCTGACCTGATTGCCCCCAAATGCCCTCCCCTGCTGGCCTCATGGCCCCCAACTGCCCTCCCTGACCAGAGGCCCTCCACAGCCAGGGTGGAATGCTTGCCTCATTGCCGCGGCCAGTCATGCTGCCCACTCTCATTGGCAGCTCCCCCAGAACTGGGGGACTGCAGCGGGGCTTAGAGGACTGGGCACCACCATCTTGTGGCTATGGGCGATGTCATCTTTGTGGCAGAGTGACAGTCAATTTGCATACTCCCTTTTTATTAGATAGGATATTGCAACATCCTTACATACCAAGAATAAATCCCACTTGATCATAGTGTATGAGCCTTTAAATGTGTTGTTGAATTTAGTTTGCTAATAATTTGTTGAGAAGTTTTAGAACTATGTTCATCAGGAGATTAGCCTGTAATTTTATCTTCTTGTGTTCTTATCTGGCTTTGGGGTCAGGTACTGCTGGCTTTGTAAAATTAGTTTGGGAGTATTCCCTCCTCTTAAGAGTTTGAGTAGGCTTCTCATCCATTCTTTAAATGTTTGGGACAATTCACCATTGAAACCATGCAGTCTTGCACATTTATTGTGTTGGGAGATTTTTGATTCCTGATTCAATTTCCTTATAATTGATCTATTCATATTTTCTATTCTTTCTAATTCAGTTTTGGGAGGTTGCATGATTGCAGGAGCTGGCCCATTTCTTCTTGGTTATGCAATTTGTTAGGGTAAAAGTATTCATATTATTCTCTTATGATCCTTTGTATTTCTGTGGTATCAGTTGTAATATCTCTTGTTATTTTACTTATTGGATCTTTTTTTTCCTTAGTCTAGCTAAAGATTTGTCAATGTATATTTTCACAAGAAAATAAAACAAAACCTCAGCTCTTATTTTTGTTAATTTTATATGTTGTTGTTTGTTTTTGTGTGTGTGTGTCTATTTTTATTTATTTCTGATCTGGCCTTTTTTATTTACACCCTTCTGCTAACTTTCTGCTTTATTGTTTTTCTAGCTCCTTGAGGTATATAGTTAGGTTGTTTACATGAGGTGATTATTATTAATGTATATATTTCTTGTTATTAACTTTGCTCTTAAAATTACTTTTATATCATCTCCCTGTTATACTAAGTTGTGTTTCCATTTTGCTTGTTTCAATACTTTTGTTATATTTCCCTTTTAATTTCTTTTTTGACCAATTGGTTGTTCAGGAGTGTGTTGTTAATTGCATGTATTGTGAATTTTCTGTTTTTCTTCTATTATTTATTTCTAATTGTATACCATTTTGGTCAAAAGAGAGTGTGAATTTCAATCTTTTCAAATTTGCTAAAATTTGTTTTGTGACCTATCCTATGATTCATCCTGAAGTCTATTCTGTGTACACTTGTGAGACATTTGTGTTTGGACTCTGGTGGAGAAATTGCTCTGTATAAGTCTGCTAGGTTTATTTGAACTAAAAGTATGGTTTACGTCCCACATTTTTGCAGTGATTTTCTGTCTGGATGATCTATTTATTTATGAAAGTCAGGTATTGAAGTCCACCACTATTACTGTATTGTTGTCTATTTCTTCCTTCTGATCTGTTAGCATTTTTTTATATTTATGTGCTTCAATGTTGAGTCTGTATATATTTATAATTGTTATATTATCTTTATGAATTAATCCTTTTATAATGACTTTTTTATCTCTTATTAACACTTTTTTGGCTTAAACTTATTTTTCTGACATCATAAAGGTATCCCTAGTCTATTTTGCTTTACACTTGCATGGAATACATTTCCTATGCTTTCACTTTGTGCCTATGTGTGTCCTTAAAGCTGAAATTAGTCTCTTGCAGACCCAATACTCTATGCCTTTTGATTAAAAAATAATACATTCACATTTAAAGTAATTATTGTTAGGTAAGGACTTACTACTATAATCTTATTATTTTCTAGTTGTTTGTAGTTTTGTTGGTCTATTCTTCTCTTGTGGCCTTACTTCATGAATCCATAATTTTTTGTAGTGTTACGATTTGAATCTCTATCTTTGTGAATCTACTGTAGGATTTTTACTTCCTGGTTACTGAAGTATTACATAAAACATTGTAAACTTACTAGAGGCCCAATGCATGAAATTCATGCAAGAGTAGGTCTTCCTTCTCCCAGCTGCCGGCACCAGCTTCCCTCTGGCACCCAGGACCCTGGCTTACCTGGCTTATTCCAGAAGGTTGTCTGGAAGGACATCCAGTCTAATAAACATATTATGCTTTTATTATTACAGGTTGTATTGCACATATATATATATATATATATTCTATTGTACATAGATAATAATTTGACTTTGATTATATACAAAAGGTTTTTCCTTCCCTCCTCTATCTTTTATAATTTTTATTACTCAATCACTTATTAGTGTGTTTGTTTATTCAATCACATATTCAAAAATTATTTTTAATTGTCTAATATCTGTCATCTGCTTTGCATAAGTTTACAGTATTAAAATACAGCCAACATGTTTTTCAGGAACTAAAGTATAGTACATATAAGGTACCAGATTCAATAAACTCACAGAAACCATGTCAAAGAGCCTGGCTGGCATGGCTCAGTGTTTGAGCATCAACCTATGCATTAGGAGGTCACAGTTTGATTCCTAGTCAGGGCACATGCCAGGGTTACTGGCTCAATCCCCAGTGGGGGACATGAAGGAGGCAGTTGATCAATGATTCTTTCTCATCATTCTCTCTCTATTTCTCTCTTTCTATCTCTCTCTCCCTCTCCCTTCCTCTCTGAAGTCAATATATATATATATAAAAAACAAAAGAAACAGCGACAGAGACCCAGAATTTTAAAGAACGAGGTTAAGCTTTTCAGTGCATATCTATTGACAAAATAAAGAGGCGAAAAAATGTCAAATAGCTTCAATATGGAGTAATTGGCAGAAACTTTTATGTTTTTAATGTTACAATTTGCATGATCTTATATTGTGTATCCATTATCAAATGTATCAATAGGTATTTTAATACTTTTATTCTTTAATCTTTACTAGGCTTAAGTATTTTAACATACCATCATATAACACTATTAGAGTATTCTGAATCTAAATATGTGCTTACTTTTACAAGTATGATGTGTGTTTTTTTATAATATCTATTAGCATCCTTTTATTTCAGCTTTAAGAACTCTTTTTAGCATTAAACGTATGACAGTTTTGGCAGCGATGAATTCCTTCAGTTTCGTTTGTTATGGAAAGTCTTTATCTCACATTCAGTTTTGAATATTAACCTAATGTATTCTTGATTGGCACTTTCTTTCAGTACTTTGAATACATCATCCAATTCTCTTCCATCGGGCAAGTTTTCTACTGAGAAACACAGAGATTTTTAAAATATCTTGCATGAGCAATTTTTTTCCTTGCTATTTTCAAAATTATTTTCTTGTCTTTGTTTTTAGACAGTTTTATTTTAATGAGTTATGGAGAAGATCATTTTGGATTGAACTCATGGTGTGACCTATACCTTCATGAACTTAGATTTTCTAATCTCACCCCATATTTGGGAAGTTCTCAGCCTTATTTATTTATGTAAACATAAGTTTCTGCCCCCTTCTTCCTCTCTTCTTTTCCTAGAATTCCCATGGTTTAGTTTTTGTTTTATTTATTTATCTTTTACAATTTCCATAGATCATTTAGATTTTCTTCACACTTTTTCGTTCTTAATTTTCTTCTCTGACTGGGTTATTTCATGGTTTCTATCCTATTTTTCATTGATTTTTTAAAAAAATCTGCACTACTCTATCGTTAATGCTCTCTGTTGCATTTTTCATTTCATTCACTGAATTATTTAGCCTCAGAATTTTTGTTTGCTTCTTTTTGGTTGTTTGTATTTCTTTGCTGAACTTCTCATTTTATATTATTTTTCTGATATCATTAAATCGTTTATCTGTGTTTTATTGTAGCTCTCTGAACATCTTTAGAATAATTTATTTTATGCACTTTATCAGTTAATACCAGCATCTCCATTTGTTTGGAGCTAGTTGCTAGAGGTTTACTGCATTCCTTGGTGAAGTCAGGTATCCCTGATTCTTCATGATTCCTGAACAATTGCTTAGGTATCTTCAGTTATAAAGTTTGAAGAAACAATTATCTCCTCCAGAGTTTCATGAACTGACATTAATAATTATAAACTTTCACCTGCAAGCAGAGGCATGCTAGTGTGGGCTTTGACTCTTGGTCTAGTAGTGCAGGGCATCAAATATGGGCTTCTGATGGCAATGACATTGTGTGGTTTGTGGTGAGTACTGGGTAGGTTCTACTGTGGCTGCAAGGATGCTGGGGTCTTCAATGCTGTCTGTAAGTCCAATAGCTAAGAACCATGAAATGGTGCTGGTTGGAGCTCCAGATGTGCACACACTCAGCCATGAGGGCCAGCTGCAGGTTTCTATGCAGTGCAGGTGCAAGTTGCAAACACACATGCAGTGATGCTGGTCAAGACAGACACCAAGGACCAGGGCCCCCTAGGGTCTCACTGGCAGCTACAAGGGCCTGGGCTGTAAATGTGCTTTCCGGTGACTGCACAATCTTCTCCCATCTAACCACACTGCAGTGGAGGCCAGTGAGTAGATCAGACTGGGGGTGGATATGTGCACTGGTTGGGACTAGTTACAGGTGAATGAGATTGTGCACGCCAGTGATAGATGACAGGGATTGATCGAGAACCACAGGCAGGTTGTGGGAGCCCAGGCTGTCAGCCTGCTCTTTTATGGATGTGTATAATTCTTCCTGGAGGACACACTTCAGCAGAGGCCAGTGAAGGGCGTCCATCTGGAAGCATGCTAGTGCAGAGCTAGAGGGGTTAGGGAAGAACATGGACATGGTGGCGGGTCAGCTTCAGCGGTCCAGGGTAGTTTCTTGCACTCACAGCTACAGAGGCCTGAGTGGGCTGCTAGTGTGGTTCTGGTCCATAAGCAGGTGGAAGAAAGAGGCAGGGAGACACTCAGGTGGTTTACTCCAGTCTATGCCAACACCTGTGGAGTGAGAAGCATTGAAATACACAGGTGGTCCATGGCAGCTATGTCGGCTAATAATTTCTTTTCTTTTTTTTTGTTGTTGTTGTCTTGTTTTGTGTTTTATTTTTACAGTTTAACAATAATTTTATTTTATTTATTGTTGACACTATTACAGATGTCCCTCATTTTCTCCCCCTTTTCCTCCTCCCCCCAACACCCACCCCCGCTGCCTCTGGCAGTCACCACACTGTTGTCTGTGTCCATGGGCTATGCATATATGTTCTCTGGCTAATCTCTTAACCTTCTCTCATCTAGTCTCCCCCATCCACCTCCCCTCTAACCTCTGTCAGTCTGTTCCATGTATCCGTGTTTCTGGTTCTTTTTTTCTTAAAAATCCTCACCCAAGGTTATGTTTTCATTGATTTTTAGAGAGACAGGGAGGGAAACAAGAGAGAGAGAGAGAGAGAGAGAGAGAGAGAGAGAGAGAGAGAGAGAGAGAGAGAGAGAGACTTTGATATGAGAGAAACAATTGGTTGCCTCCTGTACATGACCCAACTAAGGATTGAACTCCAGACCTTTTGGTGTATGGGATGACAATTCAACCAACTGAGCCACCTGGCCAGGGACCTCTGGTTCTATTTTGTAAGTTTATTTTGTTCATTAGATTCCACATATAAGTGAGATCATACTGTATTTCTCTTTCTCTGTCTGGTTTATTTTGCTTAGCATAATAATCTCCAGGTCCATCCATGCTATTGAGAAAGTAATAGTTGCTTCTTTCTTATACCCTTGTAGCATTCCATTGTGTAAATGTACCACTGTGTTGTTGTTTTTTTAATCTACTCTTCTGAGCTGTTTATAGATATTGGCTATCTATATATGTAAAAGTCTAAGTGACCAGACTACCGAACGACTGGCCAGTAGCTATGATGTGCACTGACCACCAGGGGGCAGACACTCAACACAGGAGCTGGCCCCTGGTGGTCAGTGCGCTCCCACAATGGGAGCACCGTTCAGCTCAGCTGACAAATAGTTGCCAGACACCGGGCTCATGGCTGGTGAGCACAGCTGTGGTGGCGCAAGCCTCTCTTGCCTCCATGGCAGAGCTATCTACCGAGCGGCAGCAGCAGTGGGTGCAGAGGGACTGGGATGAGTGAGAATGGTGTGGCACCCAGCCTGGGCTCAGGCTCCTCCCCTTTCACACACTACTACATCCCTCGGGGGATGTCGAACTGCTGGTTTCGGCCCAATTCCCTGGCCTGCGGGGATCAGGCGAAACTGGCAGTCCCACATCCCCTGAGGGGTCCTGAATTACTAGAGGGCACAGGCCAGGCTGAGAGACCCCAATGGTGCACAAATCCATGCACTGGGACTCTAGTTGTAAATAATGCTGTTATGAACATAGGGGTATACATGTTCTTTCTGATTGGTGTTTTGGGATTCTTAGCATATATCCCCAGGAGTTGTACACTGTGTCAAAAGGCAGTTTCATTCTTAACTTTTTGGGGAAAGTTTATAATGTTTTCCACAGTGGCTGCACTAGTCTGCATTCCCATTATCTTTTTTCCCCATCCTTGCCAGCACTTGTTTGTTGAATTATTGATGGTAGTTAATCAGACAGGTTTGAGGTGATATTTCATTGTGGGTTAAATGTGCATCTTAATGATTAGTCACATTGAGCATTTTTCATATGTCTATTGGCCATCTGTATGTCCTCTTTGGAGAAGTGTCTATTCAGGTTTTTTGCCCATTTTTAATAGGTAATTTTTTTTTTCCTGGGGTTGACTTTTATAAGTTATTTATATGTTTTGGAAATTAACCCTTTATTAGATGTCTCATTGACAAATATGGGTATCCATCCCATGGGTTCCCTTATTTTGTTATAGTTTCCTTTGCTGTGCACATGCTTTTTAGTTTGATGTAGTCCCATTTCACAGATCTACAACAAATATTCCAATAAGTTATATGGAACCAAAAAATAACTTGAATAACCTCAGCAATCTTGAGAAAAAAGAAAAAAGTTGGAAGAATCACAATACCTGATATCAAACTAAACTGCAAAGCTATTGTAATAAAAACTGCCAGGTACTGGCATAAGAACAGGCATATAGATCAATGGAACAAAACAGAGAGCCCAGACATCAACCCACATCTCTATGGTCAATTAATATTTGACAAGGGAGGCAAGAGCATACATGGAGTAAAGACACTGTCTTCAATAAATGGTATTGGGAAAACTGGACAGGTACATGCAAAGAAATTAAAGTACATCACCAACTTATACTATACACAAAAATAAACTCAAAATGAATAAAGGACTCAAATGCAAGCAATGAAACAATAAAAACCCCAGAAGAAAACATAGGCAGTAAAATCTCAGACATCTCTTGTAGTAATATTTTTGCTGATACATCTCCAGAGCAAGGCCAATAATTTCTTTAGTGGTGAATTCTATTGGGTTTTTCTGCTGAGCAGGTCACTGTGAATTGTGATCACTCCTACTGCTTGGCTCCCATTGGTAGTCACTACACTTTTTTTTTAAATATTTTATTGATTTTTTTTACAGAGAGGAAGGGAGAGGGATAGAAAGCTAGAAACCTCCTGCACAACCCCCACCAGGGATGTGCCCGCAACCAATGTACATGCCCTTGACCGGATTCGAACCTGGGACCTTTCAGTCCACAGTCCGATGCTCTATCCACTGAGCCAAACCGGTTTCGGCAATCACTACACTTCTTACTTGTTCTGGGAATATCTCAATAAATGTGTGATAAAGAAATCAACAAATAAATACATGAAAATTGCAAAAGAAAAAAACTCGATACAGATTTCTACTGATATTTACCCCCATTTCCAAAATAACACAAATTTAAAATCATGTCTGCATTTACTTGGATTTTCTCACTGAGAAATAGAAGCCACAAAGAAGCAATCTACAAGGTAAAATCAAGTAATTCAATGAGTATAGACATTATTTTGTGATAGTTGATAATATAAATTCATAGACTCAATGCATAGATGACTAATTATTACATGGCAAATTTCTCCAAATATCACAAGGTAAATAATTAATTTAATAAATTTCTGATTTAATAAATCCTTTTATGAGCACTATTTATCATCCTGTATAATAAAGAGCTAATATGCTAATTAGACCGAACAGCAGAACGACCATCTGGACGACCTTCTGGACAACCAGCCGGATAACCTTCTGGATGAAGTTGGGGCTGTGAGGGCTGAGGCAGCCATTGGGGCTTCAGCCTTGGCCCAAGGCAGCCTGCGTTTGAGGGCTGAGCACCCCCCACACGAATTTTGTGCATCAGGCCTCTAGTTATATATAAAGAAAAGTTATATACATATATATGTGTATATATGTGTATATATAACTCCTACCTAATAATAGACAAATATGCAAATTGACCATACCTCAGACACACCCACAAGCCACGCCCACCATCCAATCAGAGCGAGCATGCAAATTAACCCAAACCAAGATGGCTACAGCCACAGAGAGCAAGGTTTCCTAGGTAACAGAGGAAGCCAAGCTTTCTGCCTGCCCTTGCCAGGCCTAAGACTCCACTCAAGCTACAAAGTTTCAATTATAGAAGGTAAACAAATTCAAACAAATGGCAGCAGAATGGAGCTTGAGAGAGCAGGCCAGGGTTGCCGCAGGCAACAGGGGAAGCAAAGCTTTCAGCACACCCTGGCCGGGCCCACCCGCTTAAGGCAACAAAGTTTCAATTATAACCCCAACAGAAATGGCTGCCAGCCGCCCAGGGAGCCCCAGGCTTGGCTCCGCTCCAGGCTACAAAGTTTCAATTGTAGAAGGAAAATAAATTCCAGATACCAGGGCCTCTGCTTGGGTTGCCAGGGGGCGTGGCCGGCCTGCAAACCACCACAGGCCCCTCGTTCAGGCTGCCCCACACCCCAAGGGAACCCCCACCTGATCCGGGACACCCTTCAGGGCAAACCAGCTGGCCCACACCCCTGTACCAGGCCTCTATCCTATCTAATAAAAGAATAATCTGCAGATTGTTCATCACTGCAACACACAATATAGCTGCCCCCATGTGGTCAAAGATCCTGCCCCCATGTGGACACAAGATGGCCACCACAAGATGGCCAGCAGGAGAGGGCAGTTGGGAGGCACCCAGCCTACAAGGGAAGGCAGTTGAGAAGGACCAGGCCTGCAAGGGAGGGCAGTTGGAGGTGATCAACCCTGCAGGAGAGGGCAGTTAGGGGTGACCAGGCCAGCAGAGGAGGGAAGTTGGGGGCAAACAGGCTGGCAGCAGAGTGGTTAGGGGGTGATCAGGCTGGCAGGCAGAAGTGGTTATGGGCAATCAGGAAGGCAGGCAGGCAAGCAGTTGGGAGCCAGCAGTCCTGGATTGTGAGAGGGATGCCTAAACGGGCAGTCGGACATCCCTTGAGGGGTCCCATATTGGAGAGGGTACAGGCTGGGCTGAGGGACAACCCCCCTCCGTGCATGAATTTCGTGCACCGGGCCTCTAGTGTATATACATATATATATATATATATATATATATATATCCAATTTTCCCAACACCATTTAATTTTTCCTATATATATAAATGGAAAGAGAGAGAATGAAGTAGAGTTAATTTAGATTAAAAAGCATGTGCATGAATATAGAGCTGGAAAATCATTCTATGATACAAAGGGATTAAAGAAAATATTAATATAAACTATATTTATAAATGTATGTGAACATATGTGATTGTCAAGAAGCTCATGAGGGTGGGTTTAGAAAAAGTAGAGGCTCAGGAGTTTGGATTCCTGAGAAGAACATTCTTACAACTGCTAGAATGTGCCAACTCTACTGTTACTGGACCTTACCTTCATTTGGTGCACAAGATGTAACCGCGAGGCACTTGATCCTCATAGTGAAAAATAAATTTATGAAGTCTGAATGAAATAATAACAAATGATAGTTTTGTTTTCTCAGTAAAAGCATTGGTTAATTTTCCTAGTGTGGGAAATAGTTAATAGATCAAACACTAAGAGAAGAAAATTATTTCTATAGATGCCAGGTTGGGCTAGGAAAGTAGGCATTAGTCTTTAAGCAAATTGGCTTTATTTTTCTCCAAATTCATTTCTGAGGTACATGTACATGCAAACATAATAGTAAATACTTTCATTTGATGATTCATATTTTTCTAGTAGTGATCTATATATTCCTGAATATCATAATTAAATACATATTTTTCATAAATAAAGATTCAGATTAATTTAAATGTGACAAAATATCTTTATCTAGGCATGTTTTTTTGTTGTTGTTTTTCCCCTCCAATACTAGGTTCCTTCTGGAAATAATGAGAGATTTCGGCATTGTGGTCTCCTGTGGAAGTAGTCTCAGTGACAGAAAAAGGAAATAAGCTGAGTTATGGTGCAGAAAAAACTCCAAGACTCAACTTGACAGAATATTAATCGGAGGTTCTTTCCCCCCCTCGTACCAGCTTATAATGATGACGTGGTCACTGATGGGTTTATTACATTTTAATGGCATGCTACTTTTTTGAAGCCTTCACTATTCTTCTTTTCATCCATGATGCATGATGACTTCATTTGGAATTTCCATATAGTGTGCTTCATTGTAATATATTTTGGTTACTGGCACTTTGTGAGTAATAGGAAGAAAGCAAATTAGAATACTGAAGCAAAATGAATTGAAGAAGAAAGTTTAAATATTTCTTGTGTTAGGCGATGTGAAGTATTATCTAAAATAAGGAAGATAAGACAAGACATTATATAAAAAATGGGGATCAATTAAAAGAGAAAGAAAAAAGGCATTTACTTGATATTTGTTCAAAGAAGTGAGTTAGTGTGTCTATCCCAACAGTTATACAAAATAACTGAAGGTTGAAATAGACCATGATCCCTACAACCCAAATGCAAGCACATGTTTCTATTTTCTTCGCAACCAAAGAACCAATAATGTCTCCCAAATTGGGTGTGATAGACCTTTTACTAAATTCAAATAATCAAAATTATCTTAGAATTACTTGAGGAGAGAAAATGAGAAGAAGCTGATTCAGGTCTCACTAAAATTGGAGTTATTTGCCAAAAACTGAGATGGACTTTTCATGTCATCACTACAAAAAGTCCTGTTAATGAATCTTGATATTTTTGAAGACAAAATGTCTATGAGAAAACAAACAAACAAAAAACCAAAACAACACATGATGTAACAAAGAGTACATGCACCTCTCTTGAATGTATTATGAAGGTGGATGCTCTATTCTTGCTTGGCATGGTAGCATTGCCCTGGTGGTGAGTCTGTAGAGCATGGTTACTCTTTCAGTGTCCCAACATTTTTAGATCATCAGTAAATAAAGACATTGAAATCTTCACTGCTCCTCATTAACCATCACAGACATTATTACTTGGCACATCATTCTTCTCTCTATTGAAGTCAAATTAAACCCTTTTAAGTTTTGGTAACACAGGCAATCACTATAAGATGACTAGATGGGTTAGTGAGATATGTATTTGCTATTTAGAGCCTGCTTGGATGTCTCCTTGAGGTCAAGAACAAACACTGTTGTTTTTAAATCATATTTTGAGCTTGCCAGGGATGATGATGATCATGGAAATGAAAATGATGACAACAGAACCCACAATTCATTCAAGACTTGTTTTGTAATCCCTAAATTAAGCTGAAGGGATTATAAAAATAGCATAAGAATGTTGTACTTATGGAACATATGAATCTGACTGTGATAAATCTGAGGTGTGATAAATATATGCATTTACTTATCTATATATATAAATGTAAAAGCCTAAGCAATCGGATGACCAGATGATCGGACAACTGGACGATGGGATAGGTTTCCAGAAGCTAGTTAATAACCCACTATTCCACTGTTAGTTACTATTTTCTACTTATTTTTAGGTTTCCCTCCAAACATCTGGAAACTGAAATCTAGGTTAAAACCATAGAACAGAGTGATAGATCAAATATATGAAATGAGGGTGCTTTTTCTTAATTAAATTGCTTGGGCTTTTGTACAATCTAAAATGCCGAGCTCTGAAATAAATTTCAACAGCATATTTTTTTCTCGCCAGAGACATCCTCACTCAATTTTACTCTTTTCCTACCAACATCAAGTTGTCTAAAATCTCAGCTCAGAGGCCTCCTCTGCTTGCAAGCCTTTTCCAATTCCTCTGGAATAGGTTGGGTTCTCCTGTACACTCCTGCTGTGCCTTAAGATCAGAGCATCTACCTCATCCTATGGTTATGGTTCCTTGACTGCCTTCCTCACTAGACTGTGAAGTCCTCCAGGGTGGGGATGCCACCTAATTTGTCTCTGTGTTCCATTTCCCAGCATAGAGCCTGGGGCATAGTGGTCATGCAATAAGGCAATGTGACTAAGTTAGTTTCTGAAGGCGTAAGGAATGCAGTACTGTAGTCTGCTTGAACAGAGATTTTAGACACTTCCTGGTCAGAGAAACATTGTACAAAAGAGCAACGATGTACGTATCTAAAAACAATGTGGTTGTCTTGGAAACCACTTCCTCACTTATAAGATTTTTCATGGTCATATTGTAAGTCAGTTTACATGCATTTCTAGTTAGTTTGCCTAAAAAGAAGCAGACACTTCTTTCAGCTTCTGCTCTTATTTTCATATCAATTGCTCTAATATGTTATATTGGGATGGCCCTCCTATGCAATCCCAGGTAATGCAATGATCTATTGCTTTCAGTTATCATGTTCAAATATGTGATCACAAATATTGAAAAAGAAATCAAACTCTGAATACCACACTATATTTATGTAATCCTCCTATTTGCCTCATTTCAGGGGTTATAAGCTTATAGGATCAAATAGTCTTTCTTCATTTCCTCTGCTGAGGTCAGAAAGGTTGGACTGGATCTGCACTTGTCAATATTTCAGTTGTTTTTAGTACCATTTCAATAGATATGTTCTACTTGATTCATTTTCTCTGTATGTTTAAAATATCTGACCTGTTGTTGGTTTAGTGTCCTTATATCAAGTACTTTGCATTGTCAAACTTAAATCAAAGAAAATCGAATGTGCTTCTCAAGATAAGCATATAAAAAGCACTGATTGCATAAAACTTCATTTTATGATGTCAATGTTCATATTTTATTTCCTTCATTCTGTGGTTTCTCCTGGACTCACCTACAGAGCTTTCTATTAAAAATCCATTAAATAGGTATTTAGAAATTAATGCATATAAACATGAGAACTAAACATACTATAGATTTATAAACAGTAGGAATTTATTTCTTACAGTTTTAGACACTGGACACTCAAGATCCAGGGCTGGGTACTTTTAGTGTCTGGGGAAGACCCTCTTCCTAGTTGATAGATGCAGGTATTGTGGTGGTTTTTTTTCTACAACTTCACATGGTGGAATGTGCAGGAGAGCTCTCTAGGTCCTCTTTTAGAAAAGCATTTATTTCATCGTAAGAAACCTACTCTCTGACTTAATTGCCTCCCAAAACCCTCGCCTTCAAATACTATCACTTTGAGGATCAGGTTACAACATTTAAGTTAGGAGATAAAAAGTTTTAGTCTACAGCAAAGTATAATTGTGGTTATGTGTCTATCCAAAATCAAATTTGCTAATTGTGCAAGTTGATTCATTTAATTCAATCAGTAAATTATATACTGAAAATAACCAATAATTGATTAAGAAGGAGTCAATTTTTGTTATTTTTGTTTTGCTTTTTCCTTATTTACACATTTTATATAAAACAATATATCCATTTAAAACTTGGAAATTAGCAAAAAAACAGTGTCTTTTTCTGTTAAGAACCTGTATATCTGCCACACATAATCAGTATTAATGATACATTATAAAAGGTGTCGTGTGTGTGTATCCTATATAATAAAAACCTAATAAGCAAATTGTCCAGGTGGGCGGTTGTTCAACTGGAGACAGGGAGTTCAACTGCTCATTATAATGTGCGCTGACCACCAGGGGGCAGCGCAGAACATGGGGGGTGTCAGCAACAAGCTGTGACCTCTCCCCAGCTACCTGGGGGTGGAGGTGACAGGAATGGAGGTGTGGTGAGAATGCGGGGTGTCCTCCTAGCTTGCTCTCACTCCCCTGCTACCTTCCCTCAGGACACCAGGGCTTGCACACCTGGGAAGCCCCTGCGCTCAGGTGCAGGCTCCTGTGAGGAGCCCTCCCCGCACGCTTTTTCTGGGTGAGCCTGGCCGCAACAGCTGAGACCACAGGGGACAGTTGTGTTCCCTGTGGGTTCACACAGGAGCCAGTCTGCGAGGTCGGCCAGGAGAGACAGTACTGCCTGCCTGGCTTCTGTGTGGTGCTGCTGGGTGGCCCAGAGGTCCACGCTGCGCCCCGGCCTGTGGCATCTGGCTGCACTCACCGCATCGCTACGTGGGGACTCGGGCACTGTGAATCAGGCAGAGGGGGGCGTGCCAGGGCCTGGGAGCCCAGGTGCTGCCCAGGGACCAGAGGTCAGCTGGGACCTGTCCTTCCACACCAGACGCTCGTGCTTCGATCGCCAGCCAAGCCTAGGGACTGCACCCAAGCACGAATTTTGTGCACTGGCCCTCTAGTGTGTGTGTATATATATAGTGTTGTGTGATATAAAACTATTTATTTATTTATTTATTCATTTATTTATTTTTCTTTATTGATTAAGGTACTACATATGTGTCCTTATTGCCCCGTTGCCCCCACTCCCCACTCATGCCCTTACCACCCTGTTTTTAATCAATTAAGTTTATCTCATAAGAATTTCCATGTGGCATTAAGATATTCCACTAATGCACAACTATTTAGCATAAGAAGATTTGTGCTTATAAATAAGCACATACATCTACCTTGTTTTGTAATAATGCTTTAGAATATATTCCCAGATGTGAATCTAGTGCACCACAGATGAAGAAGTCATTAAAGGCTTCTGGCACACATTAGTAAGTGAATTTTAAGAACTAGTATGCTAGCCTCTGCTATGACTATTTTTATTTAAGTTTATAAATCAATTTGTGCATAACCTCAACATAGCTTTTGAGAAGCATGATCATCTCAGTAAGAAATAACTGTGACTATCTTTTCACCCTTACACATTTGAATTATCTTGAGGTATATTGGAAAGCTACTGACAATATTCTTGTCTGGACAGAGGTTTGCAAGGCCCACATCATTCTTGGGGAGAGGGCACATGTATGAGATGTCCTGGATAGAGCAGTGGTAAATATGCAAACAGGCCTGAGTTCTCATCATAGATCTAATACAGTCATCCCCCTTATCCATGGGGGCTAAGTTTCAAGACCCCCAGTGGATGTCTGGAACCATGGATAATACCAGACCATATATATCTAAATCTAGATATATGCATGTTTTCTATTCACGTCTTCAACCCCCAAATTCAAAGGGTTCTTCATCTTAACTAAGCATATGTCTTTCACTTTGGCTACAATTTCTGCAGTTTGAGGTCAGACAACAAAACTAGCTCAAAGTTCTCTTTCCTTTTTTACTTCACAATTTCAAAGATAGAAGACTTGTTCTTACTGTAGATCTTAGCAATCTCAACATACAATCTTTTCTTTATTAAGTTGGAAGTTTTTATTTTTAACTTAAAGGACACACTTTAAGGCTTCTCTTGAACATCTGAATTGCCAGCATCACTATTTCTGTGTTTTGGGATCATTACTAATTAAATAAGAGTGATGCAAACACAAGCATCACTCTTGTGTTTGAGTGATACCACGACAGTCAATCTGATAACCAGACAGATTGAGTGACTGAAGAGTAGGGTGCTTATAAGCATGGATACGTTGGACAAAGGAATGATTCACATCCTGGGCAGAATGGAGTAGGACAGCATGAGATTTCATCACACTGCTCAGAATAGCACAGGATTTAAAATTTATGTTATTTATTTCTGAAGGTTTCCATTTAATAATGGACATCAGATAATGAGGAACTACTAATGGCAAAACTTGTACAAATTACTTAACTTCTGGGAGATTTAGATTTTTTATTTATAAAATGAATATTAACCTTTCATTCATTTATTCATTCCCTGAATAATTTATTTAAAAATATATGTTGAGTTGCTTCTATGTTCCAGGCATTGTTCTATGTGATAGGGATAGAGCATTACAAACAAAACCAACCAACCAACCAACCAAACAAACAAACAAACAAAAAACACTCATATCTGTTTCAATTTTGTTCTTTGTTTAATTTGTGGACTGGTGATTGCCAGAGAGAAGCGAACTTGGGGGACTTGGAGAAAGGGATGATGATGGGAAGGGATTTAGAAGTACATATTGGTAGTTACTAAACAGACACAGGGATGTAAAGTAAAGCACAGGGAATATAGTCAATAACATTGTTATAACTATGTATGGTGCCAGGTGGGTACTGAGAATCTCCAGGGGAAGACCATGTAAATTATATGATTGGTCTAAGCACAAAGCTGTGCACCTGAAACCAATACATCATAATATTGAAAGTGAACTTTAATTAAACAATTAAAATAAAAATTAGAATGCCATAAAAAAATTGAAGGGTGAATGTGTGATGGTGAGGGAGATAGTCCTGAAGGAGTGGAAGCTATGTGAATGAGGCAAGGAATTATTCTATGGAGTTATGCAGGGTATCTTACTTTCTCTTCTCTGGGCTTTGCATTTTGCTTGGTTTTGAATTCCAACTGTAAAAGCTCTTAGAGAAAAATAATCTTCACTTACACTAGTGGCATTATGAACGACAGCATACAATGGTTGACTCTTCTCTCAAGATAGTTATTTTCCTTTCTCTGCTGGGACCCCAAATTTCTGGAAAAGACGCTAGATGAGTTAAATGGAAATAGTTACTGAGATTACAGTTTGTTCTCCTTTAAAATATATTCAAAAGTAGGATATTGGGATTAAACTTGGATTGATGGATTTCATACTTGAAAGGCAGGATAGAGGGTAGATTGGAGGTCTAAAACTCATGCATCTGAATTTGGGTTTGCTCACTAATGAGGATATAACCTAGAAAAAGTGACATTTCCTTTTGTAATCTTATTTCCGTCATCTACATGATGATGTCAATGACCTCCTCTTTTCATGGTTTCTGGGGAGATTAAATAAAAGATCAAATGTTGAGCACATGGTAAATGATAAAGTAATCTTGCTATGAGTCAACTCGCCAAAGTCTACATTTCTCACAGTCACTTCTCCTGGGATCATGTGTAGTCAGGTGGAGAACAGGCTTTAAAGGCCTGGACACTGTCCAGAGAAACCACCTCCTGCTATTTTAGACAATCCTGGTTACCAGAGAAGACCATGTCCATCGAGGGCCCCAATGTCTCCTCCCCACGCTCCTGGCCTGCACATTCCTGAGTGTGTCTGATCCTTCTTAACTGTACCTTCACTTGGCATTCCCAGTAACTATCGAACAACGTCCAAATTTTTAAGAGTCTAATTTCTAGTTAAAATACTGCAGTTTACTCAAGCTGACAGCTTAACCTCTGTGTATGCTTTATGTCAGGATTTATAGGAGTTTTTTCCTTGCTGCCTTTTGATCCTAATTATGGCCAGCTGTACACTAATTAACCTCTCTAGCTGTTTCCCAGGAGGTTAGAGTGCTTGGCAGCCAGGGCAACAGCAGCACTGCAGCTGGGAATACATGATAAAGAACCATATTGATTCACCAGGCCTACTACCGAGGTGGTAATTTCCAAGAAGTCTCCTTGCTAGCAGAGATAACAAAGCAATCCAGAGCAAGGTTTTTGTAATGATAAACGCATTAAATGTTCATCTCCTTTTGATGTTGTTCCTCTGTCTAGTGTCTAACCAGTTAAACTGAAAATGAATAAAAGATTTAACTGATAAATGAGCAAAAGAACGGGCATATGTGAGTGAGTAAAAGAATGCAGAACCATGGTGTACTAGAGTAAAATAAAGTATTGAACTCAGAGGTATGTGGTTTGCATTGTCCACCATGTCGTAAGCCCTTTCATGGGTCCTGTACCTGGTGTTGAGAAGTGGTTTTAAAAAAGTAAAGAATGGGCTGTAACCCTCAAGGAAAGTAAAATCCAATGGATGGAATACAGAATCATTCCACTATCTCTTTTACAACGCTTTCTCTCTGTTTTATGTTTTTTAAATCTCTCTTTCTCTCAACCAAAAAAGATAATTAAGTCTCTGAGAAAGTTTGAAGATATACCTAAAATTGAATATAGTAACTTGAAGATGAAAACAAGAAATAATTACTTCTAATTGTATTGTTATTTTCTAATAAGTTTAACAGCACATTGTAATTTAACTGAATTATAGCAAATATTACTGAACTTATACTGAATTTCAATGAATGTGCTTTATGCAAACAGAGGTTTCAAAACTATTTCTTTGACAGCCCTCATTTGTGCCTCTTCAAAAAAAATTTTAAGAAGTTTGCTGAAATTCTTTGGTTTGCATATCTCTCTGACTGATTCCAGTAGATGGGACTGTTAAAAGACAGAGTCAAACCAGAATAGATCCATTGAAAAAGCTTGTAGAATAGATATTTAAGTAAATGCATAATGCTTATAATCAGATCTTGCAACCAAAGGTATCCTGTGAGTTATCTGAATTTATCATTAACTAAAAAAATATCCTGCATCAAAATCATCTTATAGTAGAATTTTGTATATTTCATGCTATCAATAGCTTTCTAAAATTATTATCTTAAAAATAAATTTTTACTTTTCTAAAAGAAAGAATTGTTACTTATGCATAATATGTACATATATGTACTATACACACACACACATATGTGTATACAGAAGTCTGTTGTTATAGTATTACAATTAGGATTTATAGTATATACTAGAGGCCCAATGCACAAAATTCATGCAAGAGTAGGCCTTCCTTCCCCTGGCTGCCTGCACCTGCTTCCCTCTGGCATCGGGGACCTGGGCTTCCCTGGCAGCCCTGGCTTTGTCCGGAAGGTCATCTAAAAGGATGTCCAGTTTAATTAGCATATTATGCTTTTATTATTATAGATAATTATACTTTGGTATATATATTACATATATATACTATATATATGTAGATGTATGCATACATATGTATATGATTATGCACATGTACATATTCAATATATATATCTATATATACACAAATATATATACCAATCTATCTACTACTTAAAAAACTATTTTCTGTTGAAATAGTGCATAAGGGATGAAAGGAAGTTGAAAGAGTAGCAAAAACAAAGATTTTCTAATAAACAAAAACAAGAACTGTGAAAGTTGTCAAAGACTTTCTAAAAGGCAAATTTCCTAAATTAAATTTCTAGGAATACAAAATCTTTCAACATAAAGTATTCACTTGAGCTTCAATATGAACATAAAGTCACATATTAATTTTTTACTGCCAATTACATTGAAAAAATTAAAATGGAAATGAGTAACATTTTTCAATGATCAAATGTCAAAGCTGAAGCTAAAGGTATATGTATATTCATGGAAAGAAACATTATGATTAATTATCTCCTCTTACTGTATTTTATATGAATAGGGAGGAGCCAATGAGCCAAAGGACCTGCTCAGTTGACATGATTCTATAGTACTGCCTCACTTGCCCTTGTCCAGATTAGTTTAATTTCATCCTTACTGTGTGACTCATAGCATTGTACAACGCTTAGTTGAACATGCAAAGAGAATAACGCTGAATCTTTGAACTACTTGAAAATGCAGAGACAAAGGTCCATGATGAAAATATTTAGGATAAAATATTTGCAAATTTTATATCTGATAAAGGATTAGTATTCAGAATATAGACAGAACTAAAACTCAACAATGAAACAAAGAAACAACCTGATTAAAAAGTAGGCAAGACTTGAATAAATATTTCTTTAAAGAGGATATGCACATGGCCAATCAGCACATGAAAAGATGCTCAATGTCACTAATCGTTAGAGAAATTCAAATCAATGAGGTACATCTCACATGCATTAAGATGGCCACTATCACATTCAAAATACCAAAAAACAAATAAATAAACATATGTTGCTGAGGATGTAGTGAACTTGGAAATCTTGTGCACTGATGATGGGGATATGAAATGGTACAGCCACTGTGGAAAGAAGTATACCAGTTTCTTTTCAAATAAAAATAATAGTCTGTGTATAAAAAATCCTAAAGACATCTCCAAAAACTATTAGAAACAATAAACAGAAACAGTAAAGCAGTAAGTCGCAGGATACAAAAATCAGTGTATAAAATTCCACTGAATTTCTGTATACTAACAATAAAATTTCAAAATTAAAAGATAAAATGATTCCATTTTCAAATGCAACAAAAAATAAAATAACTAGGAATATAAAATATGTGAAGGACCTATATAATAATAATTACAAAGCATTGTTAAAAGACATTGAAAAAGACACAACAAAATGGATAGATATTCCTATTTCGTGTTCATGGATTGGAAGACTCAACATAGTTAAAATGGCAATATACAGAATTAATGCAATCCCCATAAAAATCCCAATGTCATTTTTTAAAGAAATAGAACAAAGATATCATCATATTTTTATGGAACCACAAGACTCCAAATAGCCAAAGTAATCCTGAGAAAAAAATGACGAAGGTGGAGGTAGCACACTACCTGACTTCAAATTTTACTATAGAACTATGGTTATCAAAACAGCTTGGTATTGGCAGAAAAACAGACACACAGACCAATGGAACAGAATTGAAGGCCCAGAAATAAAATCACATGTATATGGGCAAATTATTTTCAATAAAGAAGCCAAAAACAATGGAGAAAAGAAAGCTTTTTCAATAAAGGGTATTGGAAAAATTGTAAAGCCACATGCAAAAGAATGGAACCAGATTACAGTTTGTCCCCATGTATATAAATTAATTAAAAATGGATCAAAGACCTAAATGTAAGACCTGAAGCAATAAAATAGAGAAAAGAAAGAGAGAAACTAAAGTTATGCACCTTGGTCTTAGAGAAGATTTTAAGAATTTGACCTCAAAGGTAAGGAAAGTAAACACAAAAATAAATGAATGGGACTATCCTATCTAATAAAGAGGGAATATGCTAATTGACCATCACACCCTCACAAAGATGGTGGTGCCCACAGCCAATACCCTCAAAAATAGTGGCGCCCACAGCCACAAGATGGTGGCACCCAGTCTCCTCAGCCCCACCGGGGCAGCAGGTGTGTGGCACGGCCGGGCCCACCTCCAGGCAGGTCTGGCCACCCTGTGCAACTTCTTCTGGAGTCCCCCAGCCCCCTCAGCCCCCCAGACGCCCAGGGCTGGACCGAGGCGCAGGCAAGCCTCAGATGTCGGCTGCCCAGCTGCCCAGGGCCGGCTTGAGGCAGAGGCAAGCCTCAGATGAAGGCTGCCCAGATGCCCAGGGCCGGCCTGAGGTGCAGGCAAGCCTCAGATGGTGGCTGCCCAGCTGCCCAGGGCCACCCAAGGCTCAGGTAACCAGGGCCAGCCAAGGCTTTCCCTGCCGGCAGTGGCAGCAGCAGAGGTGTGATTGGGGTGTCACCTTCCCCTGATCGCTGGGTCACCTCGCTTCCCTGAGGGCTCCTGGACTGTGAGAGGGAGAAGGCCAGGCTGAGGGACACCCCTCCAGTGCATGAATTTTCATGCACCAGGCCTCTAGTCTATACTAATAAAAGCCTAGGTGGCCCTTGCACCCTAATGTCATCACAAGATGGCTGCCCCCATGTTGTCACAAGATGGGCATCAGGGGAGGGCATTTGTGGGCAACCAGGCTGGCAGGGGAGTGCAGTTGGGGGCAAGATCAGACCTGCAGGGGAGGGCAGTTGGGAGCAGCCAGGTCAGCAGGGGAGGGCAATTGGAGGCAATCGGGCCAGCAGGGGAAGGAAGTTGGGGGTGATCAGGCCTGCAGGGAAGGGCAGTTGGGGGTGACCAGGCCATCAGGGGAGTAGTTAGGCATCAATCAGGCTGGCAGGGGAGCAGATAGGAGGGATCAGGCTGGTAGGCAGAAGCAGTTAGGGGAGATTAGGCAGGCAGGCAGGGAAGCAAGTGGTTAGAACCCAGCAGTCCCGGATTGTGAAAGGGATGTCCAACTGCCAGTTTAGGCCTGATCATTGTACTAAACCAGCAGTCGGACATCCCCCGAGGGGTCCCAGTTTGGAGAGGGTGCAGGCTGTGCTGAGGGACCCCCCCCCCCCCCCGTGAACAAATTTTGTGCACCGGGCCTCTAGTATTGAAATAAAAAGCCTGTATACAGAAAAAGAAACCAACAACACAATAAAAGGCAACCAACCAATGGAGATGTTATTTGCAAACAACAGGTATGACAAGGGAATAATATCCAAAATATGTTCAAATCTCATACAACTCAACACAAAACAAACAATCCATTTAAAAAATAAGCAGAGAACCTAAACAGAGCTTTTCCCAAGAAGACATACAAATGGCCAATAGATATATGAAAAGATGCTCTACTTCACTAGCTATTAGGGAAATGCATATTAAAACTACAAAGAGATACCACATCATACTTGTTAAAATGGCTATTATCAACAAGACAAGTAACAAGTATTAGAGGTTGTGGAGAAAAATGAATTCTCATTCACTGCTGGTGAGAATGTGAAATGGGGCTGCCACTATGGAAAACATGGTGATCCTCAAAAAATTACCATATGACCCAGCAATCCCTCTTATGAGTATTTACCTGAAAAACTAAAAATCATTATTTGCAAAGATATATGCAGCCCTGTGTTCATTGCACTGTTCATGGTGTCAAGACATGGAGACAACCAAAGTGTCCATCAATACAGGACTGGATAAAGAAGATGTGGTACATATACACAATGGAATACTGCTCAGCTATAAGAAAAGATGAAATGTGCCATTTGCAACAACATGGATGGACCTTGAGGATATTATACTAAGGGAAATAAGTCAATTAAAAAATTTATATATATGGGATGTAAAACTGAAATTTATAGGCAGTATGGTGGTTACTAGAGGGAAGGGGTCAAAGGTAGTAAAGGGTAAAAGGAGCCAAATGTATGATGACAGAATATGATTTGACTTTGGGTGGTGGGCACACAGTGCAATATACAGATCATATATTATAGAAACATAAGCTTGAAACCTATATGATCTTATTAACAAATGTCAACCAAATAAATTGAATACAAAATAAAAGAACAGACTTACCATGTGATCTATCAATTCCACTTCTGGAGATACAGGTATTTGTGCATGCATGTTTATAGAAGCTTTATTTATAACTAGAGGCCCGGCACACGAAATTTGTAAACTGGGATGGTCCTTAGGCCTGGCCTGCAATCAGGGCCATCTCTCCTGGCTGCTCACAGCCGGCCTCACCCCTTCACAGCCAGGCTCGTCCCCCCCATCCACCCATCCCCGGTTCCCCATTCACCATCAGGCGATCAGAGCCTGCCAGCTTGGGAAAGGGTTGGGGCCAGTCAGTGCGCCTCATAGTGACTGGTCTAGCAGTCGTTCTGATCATTCCGCCGTTAGGATCAATTTGCATATTACCCTTTTATTACATAGGATAGAGGCCTGGTGCATGAGTGGGGCCAGCTGGCCTGCCATGATGAGAGCTCTGGATCGGCATGGGGGTCCCCGCTGGGTGACGGGGCCAGCCTGGGCAAGGGGCCATGATCATTCTGATCTCTGGTTGTTCTGGTCATTCTGCTGTTTTGGTTGCTGGGCTTTTATTATAAGGACTAGAGGCCCAGTGCACAAAATTCATGCACGGGGGTCCCTCAGCCCAACCTGTACCCTCTACAATCCAGGAGCTCTCAGGGATGTCCTACTGATGGATTAGGCCCACTTCCCGTGGTTCTCTGCTCTCTGTGGGGCCTGGGGGTTTCACTGCAGCCATGGAGATGAAGCCCCCATGCCCTGCTGTCCACACTCTGCCTGCTGCTGCCATGCGCCATGCACCATGTGAAGGAAGCCCCAATGCCCTGCAGTGTGTTCTGAATGCCAGGCCTGGGGGCTTCGCTGACACCGACACACTAAGGAAGCCCCCATGCCCTGTTGTCCAGGCTCTGTCTGTGGGGGCTGGGAGTGTTCCCGCAGCCTCTTCACTAAGGAAGACCCCAAGCCCTGCTGTTGGCTCTGTCTGCCTTGTCTGGGGTCTTCCCCACTGCTGCTGCGCTAAAGAAGCTCCCAAGGACTGCTGTCTGGGCTCTGACTGCCGGGCCTGTGTCTTCCCCGCTGCTGCCACGCTAAGGAAGCCCCTAAGCCCTGCTTTCTGGGCTCTGTCTGCCATGTCTGGGGCAGATCCAGCCTCACTGCTTGGTCCCCACGAACCCCGGTGGGGCTGACAGGCCCAGACACTGCAGTTGCGGTGGAGCATGGATACTGGATCCGATTCCTCCAGAGGCAGATCCAGCCTCGCTGCTCCGGCGGACAGGGCGCTGCCATCTTATGGCTATGGGGGCCACCATTTTGTCACGGAGTGATGGTTAATTTGCATATTACTCTATTATTAGATTGGATAGCTAAAATATGGAAGAAACCCATCTTATAAGCAAAATTTGGTACATACATACAATGTAATATTATTCAGTCTTAAAAAAGAAGGAAATCTAACATACAATGCAATATGGATGAAACTTGAGAATATTATCTATAATAATAAAAGCGTGATATGCTAATTAGACAAGACGTCCTTCTGGATGACCTTCCGGATGTAGCTGGGGCTATGAGGGAAGCCCAGGTCCCAGATGCCAGAGGAAAGCTGATGTCGGCAGCCAGGGGAAGGAAGGCCTACTCTTGCATGAATTTCGTGCCTCGGGCCTCTAGTACTAAATAAAGTAAGCCAACTGTAAAAAAACAAATACTGTGTTTTTCCACTTATATGAAATAATAAGCGTAGTCAAAATCACAGAGACAGAAAGTAAAATTGTGGTTGCCAAGGTCTGGGAAGGAGAATAGAAAGAACTTTATTTTTTAGTGTTTGAAAATAAGCCTAATATTTATGTCTTTTTTATTGTTGACACTATTACATATGTCTGCATTTTCCTCCCTTTTCCTACCTCCACCCAGCCTTTGCCCCACACACCCTCTTCCCTCTGGCCATCGCCATACTGGTGTCTGTGTCTGTGGGTTATGCCTATATGTTCGTTGGCTAATCTCTTCACCTGCTTCATCCAGTTATCCATTTGCCCATCTCCTCTGACAGCTCTCAGTCCATTCCATGTACCCATGCCTCTGTTTCTAATTTGTTTCTCAGTTTATTTTGTTTAATACATTCCACATATAAGGGATACAGGTGGCCCATAGACATGTTAAAAAATGGTAACACTCACTAATCAGAGAGATGCAAGTTAAAAATACAATGAAGTATAACCTCACACCTACCAGAATGGCTACCATCAATAAATCATTAAACAAGTGCTGGTGAGGTTGTGGAGAAGAGGGAATCCTAGTGCACTAATGGTGGGCATGCAGACTGGTACAGACACTGTGGAAACAATGAGGAATTTCCTCAAAAAATTCAAAATGGAACTGCCTTTTGACCTAGTAATCTCAGTTCTGGGATCCTAAGACTTCCAAAACACCAATTCAAAAGAATATATACATACAAATATTCATAGCCAAAATCTGGAAGTTATTTTTTAGTGAGTATAGGATTTTTATTTATAAGATGAAAGAGTTAAGGAGACAGAGGGTGGTGACAGTTGCACAACATTATGAATATACTTAACTAGAGGCCCATTGCAGGAAGATTCCTGCAAGAATAGGGCTTCCTCAGGCCTATTCCTGCAAGAATAGGGCTTCCGGTGGACTGAGCAAAGCAGAGAAGGAAGAGAAGCCTGCCAAGGCCCCTAGCCCGGCTGACAGGCCCAGACACTTCCAGAGGCTGGGGAGCAGTGAGGCTGGATCCGCTGCCGGAGTGGGTGGATCCTGCCTCTCCACTTGGTCCCTGCAACCCCTGGCTGGGCCAACAGGCCTAAACACTCCAGCAGCAGTGAGGTTGGATCCTCCATGGGAGTGGGCAGATCCTGCCTCTCCACTTGGTCCCTGCGACCCCTGGCCGGGCTGACAGGCCCAAACACTCCAGCGGCAGGGTTGAGGGGACTGGGCGCCGCCATATTGTGGCTATGGGTGCCGCCATATTTGTGATGAAGTGATGGTTAATTTGCATATTACTCTTTTATTAGGTAGGATACCACTGAACTATACACTTTAAAATGGTTAAGATGGTAAATGTTACGTTATGTGTTTTATACCACAATAAAAATAATGGCAATTCCATATGTTTCAACACAATAGTAAGTGTTCAATACATTTTAGTAATTATTACTAACAAACCAGAAAAACTTGTTCAGTTTTGTTTACAATGTAGCTAAAATATAAACCAATATTTTGTACAATAAACTCTAAAACTGAGAGCAAGATATTAAATATTCTAAGTATGTACTGCTGTAAGATATGTGTTGGCATATGTCAAATAGTAGGAACATTCCTTGAGTGCAGCACATCTAAGCTTAACTGCACCTGGATCATATACCATGCAGATCCTAATCCAGCAGGGGTCAGTGAGATTTGAGATTCTACATTTTAAAAATTCTTTATTGTTTAAAGTGTTACATATGAATCCCTTTTTCCCATTGACCTCTCTCTACTCGTTTCTACCCCACCCCCAACACATACTCTCACCCCCCTTATGGATTGTGTCCATGGGTTATGCTTATATGCATGCATACGAGTCCTTTGGTTTATCTCCAAACCCCTCCCTCCGACACACACACCCTGCCTTCCCCCTGAGGTTGGATGGTCTGTTTGATGCTTCTGTGTCTCTGTATATAGTTTAGTTCATCAGTTTATGATGTTCATTACGTTCCACAAATAAGTGAGATCATGTGATATTTATCTTTCTCTGACTGGCTTATTTCACTTAGAATAATGCTCTCCAGGTTCATCCATGCTGTTGCAAATAGTAAGAGTTTCTTCTTTTTTTTTTTTTTTTTTAAGCAGTGTAGTATTCCACTGTGTAGATGTACCACAGTTTTTTAATTCACTCATCTGCTGATGGGCACTTAGGCTGTTTCCAAATCTTAGCTATGGTAAACTGTACTGCTATGAACAGAGGGGTGCATATATCCTTTCTGATTTCTTGGGATATATTCCTAGAAGTGGGATTATTGGTCGAATGGGAGTTCTATTTTTAATTTTTTGAGGAAACGCCATACTGCTTTCCACAGTGGCTGCACCAGTAGGAGATTCTACATTTAAGCCAGTTCTCAAGGGACACTGTGCTGGTTGGGGAAGCCCACACCAGACACCAGGAGCCAGGGAGAGGAGAAGAGGAAAGGGAAAGGTGATTATGACATATTTGGGGAAACCTGAGCACAACCTGAGAGCAGCCCGATACCCTTTCTTAGCCAAAATGGGAGATTAGTAAGGAGGTGGAAGGAGAATATAGGCGATGGCAGTCTGAGAGTGCAGGGAGCTCTCATTTTTGTGGCCGGCCGAACAGAGCTGCTAACTCTCCTTGTTTGGGCCGAGCGGACGTGTGTTTACTTTGTGGGATCTAAACAAACCCTGGAGCCAGAGGTAAATCCCAGTTTTGTGGAGACTTAGGTTAATTTTTTTGAGGGTGTGACTTTTGTAAAGAAAACAGTATTTCAAGTTAAAATATCAAGTTAGAATGGGAAAAAAACACAAAATTTACAAATCTCAAAAGCTGTTATATACATGGATACTACATTATCAAGAAAAATAGCATAATTCAAGGAGATTAAAACACATACATCCTCAAATACTTTTTTTTTTTTCACTCAGGTTTTCCAACACCTCAAGATGCTTGGAGAGGATAATGCAGAGCCAGCTGACATGGGCTAGTAGCAGTGGTTTTAACCTCTGTGGGCAACAACTTTTGCAATTCTTACTGGATATATGGCCAAGTGAACATGGAGGTAAATGGAGAGTCTGTACAGAGAAAGGTCCGGAAGCTTGACCTTCATGGTCTGCAGTTAATGTGCTTCAGAATGGGCTTCCACAGTTTGTGCCACCCCCTTGCCCTCCCCCCTCCCCCCAATTCCAGGGAAGACAGAGCTTGGGGATATTTTGGAAAGAACAGAAAGCTGTGCATGTTGTTTGTAGCAATCATAGAGATGACCAGAAGGCATGCCCGTGACTACACACAGGCCCAACTGGAGGAAAATAGTCACTGTGGATCAACTGTGTAACAGACAACCCAAGGGAGAAACTCAAGGTTAAGTGAGTGTGATAGGGGGAAGGGCACATAATGAGAACAGAACCACAGTTAATGACTATTCACCTTACTAACTACACAGATAAGAGTCTTCTTACAGACTCTGGGAAACTGGAGGATGAAACAGGCTGTAAAAAGATAAGGTGTGTCTTCCATCTCTGGACTGCTTTTCTTCTGTCTTCATGGCTGGAGTAGTCCTGTAGATTCCTCTCTGTTGCTGGAATCCACATGGTCTCAGAGTTGTTTTCTGTGGCCTTTCCATACTAGCAGGTAGCAGCTGTGCATCACTGCAGGTTGCCCAGGACCAAACCAGAGAGAGTCGGACCTGCATTACCACCATTTGTCCACCATCCAGAACTGTAATGTCAGTGCTGACATGTACACATAAGGAACTGTTGGACATTGAAATTGGGTCTCAAAAGAACTGTTGGCCCAGAAAGAAACTCACTACAGACTGATTCATTTGCCTGTCACCATAACCATTATTGCTTGTCTCATTTTCGGTTCTTATAAGTGTATTTCTAATAGCACATGATCTCACTCATCTAGGGGAAATAATGAACAACATAGACTGATGAACAAGAACAGACCCAGAAACAAGGAGGCATGGATCAGACTGTCGGCCCTCAGAGGGAGGGTAGGGGAGGGTGGGGGTAAAGGGGAGAGATCAACCAAAGGACTTGTGTGCAAGCATATGAACCTAACCAGCGGTTAAGGACAACAGGGGTGTAGGGGCATGTGTGGGGAGGGGTGTGGGATGGGAATGGAAGGATGAGGACAAATATGTGATACCTTAATCAATAAAGAAATTAAAAAAAAAAAGATAAGGTGCCTCGATGGGTCCATTACTCAGAAAAGAAAACCATTTTGAGAACAGACCAAGGACAGGCCGTGCTTTGATTTGGTTGCTGTGCCCGGATCCTGACCTGTTCCAGGAGTTTTTCTCAGGAACGCTGACCATTCTCTGCTCCCAGGAACAGACTGCGCTGTTTGTAACATCATAGAGGATTAGTCACCTTGTGTTGGGACTTTGAGCTCCTGAAGGCCAGACTGCAGACCCTCTTCCCTTCCCCTGTTACACTTGCAGCTGCATGTAGCTTTCATCTCCCTCACCCGAATACAAACAGGCAATTGGCCAGGGGGGTCAGAGCAGAATTTCCAGGATGACCCACTACTCTCCCCATACTGTCAACATTATCGGAATAAATGCTCATATATGATTCAACCCTGTCTCTGCTTAATTTTGCTCAAGGAATGACAGGCAACCCTGGACTCATTTAGTGTCCAGTATCAAGTGGAAGAAACTAGAAGAATGATGGGGTAAGAGATCAACCAAAGACTTGTATGCATGCACATGAGAATAACCAATGGACACAGACAGGGATGGGTGGGTGAGGGTATGTGCTGGGGTGTGGGGGGCGGCCAAGGAGAGGTCAATGGGGAAAAAAGGAGACTTATGTAATACTTTAAACAATAAAGAATTTAAATTAAAAAAGAGAAAGAATGAGGTGATTCCCAATATGAAGTTAAATTACCTTCTTTTTTAATCTTTATTTCACTCTGATTTTTATCTACTGATCTGTTTAATGATTAAGTGGGGTAATGTATTGGGCAATACGCTTGGTAATATTTGATAAAACCAGCTTCTCAAATTACCACCAAACTACATGTCTACAAATGTCTCAGTCCTTTTGTTTATTTTTTACTTTTTTACCCTTGGTAAGATAGCTTTTACCCTGAGTATGTTTTAATGTGATGTCCTTGCACAAATGTATGGTCAACTAGGTGTGTGTGTGTGTGAGTGTGTGTTGTGCATAAGAGTTTTTTACCTGCAGTGTGTAGGGAGACTGGTTTGTGGTGATTCATTGTGAGTAGTATCATAAATAATTTTGTTACAAAAAACTGTCAAGTACCAAAGCTTGAGAGCAAATGGACTACTTTTTAACGTAAGAGGTTATTCCCATTGCAATACTACCGCTCATTTGTAATTAACTATACATTATTTACTAAAGAGGAAAGAGGTGAAGTTAGAAATAGTGTGCTTAACTTCTTGTACATTAAACTGGGTGGACCATGGGAACTAATTCAGCACATGAACATAATTCTTCACATGAGCTATCATACCAACACAGAATGAATGACTGCTCATTTTATAGAAAATGTGGGGATTTTTAAAGTGAGTTTGGAAAACAAAATTAAGGAATTCTGAGGAATTATTTTAAAAGTAGGATTTTTCATACAAGGGACATCAAATTTAAAAAGCTATCTTATATTTTAACCCTTTATATCTGCCACTTTTTCAAACTTTCAAAGGCAACTGCCTCAAGTAGAGCTCTGATCAAACCTGAGATTGCTAGATGTGGCTGAGAGTCAGTAGTCTGAATGTCTTTTTTCAGTCTCACCACTTCTGTTAATATCTGCCAAGGAAGTGAAGTGTTGATGCTGTCAGTTTTTGGCATACCTGTTAAACAGAATGGTTACAAAGTCTGCTTAAAAACCTATAATTTTTTTTTAAATAATGGAACAACCTTTTGCCTCCCACATCTGGGAATATATTCTAAGAATCCCAAAACACCACTTTGAAAAAATATATGCACTCCTATGTTCTTTGCAGCATTATTTACAATAACCAAGATCTGGAAGTAGCCCAAATGTCCATCAGTAGATTAATGGATACATTTACACAGTGGACTACTATGTGGCTGTGAAAAAAAGAAGAAAATATTACTTTTTGTGACAGCATGAATGGACCTGGAAATTATTATGCTAATTGAAATAAACCAGTCAGAGAAAGACAAATACCTTATGATCTCATGTATATGTGGAATCTGATGAACAAAATAGAAACAGAGGCATGAATACATGGAACAGACTGACATTGTCAAGGGGGAGGTGGAAGAGGTGCTGGATGAAAGAAGGTTAAGGGATTAGCCAAAGAACATATATGCATAGCCCTCAGACACAGTGGTAAGGGCCAGAGAGAAGGGATTGGGCCTGGGTGGAGGAGGGATAAGGAGGTGGGGGACATCTATATTAGTGTCAACAGTACAAAGCTAAAAATAAAATAAAAAATAAAAAAAGAAGTGCATCTTATGCCACGTCTTATTTCATTCTCAGCATTCCTTATGTTTCTTTCCCCAAAGCATTGGTTATTAATCCACTTCTGAAATCTCTACCCAACTTGTGCAGAGTGTTTAGGAATAATGCCTCAGTAGAGATCTAGTGAGAGTCTATTATGTGTCAGGCCCTAGGGTATGTGTTAAGTATTCATGGAGGACATTTGACTCTTGGCCATAGGAATTTGCAGTCTAGTGGGAGATACAAGTATAGGCCAGATAATTCTAATGTAGTATGAGAAGAGCAATGCTTGAGCTAGATTTAGGGTTTGATGAGAGTACAATGGAAAGAAGTGTCATCCACATATGGGAGTCCAATGAGAAGTTCCCAGCAGTGGTGTCAGGAACTAAGGGAGGTAATTGTGTTTAGAGTATGAGAAACAATGAAGGAAGTGGCATAAAATTTATTTGGAGGAGTGGGATGGGATGAAAAAATGCTAGGCATATAAATCATGTCAAAAATGGAATTTATTCAAAGGTAATGAGAATATATTGAAATAATTTAGGTAGAAAAATCAAGTGATTTGCTTGATAAACTTTGTAATCAAATCCACTTAGAATTATATTGCATTGGTCAGGGAAGATACTGAGAGTAGTTGGTTTGGAGGTAGTTGTCATGATGTTGGTAAGGAATAAAAATATTCTGTGTAAATTTTTGGGGTAGAACCAGTAGGACTTGGTACCAGATTTGATGTGGGAAGCAGAAAACATTGAAAAATTCAAACAGAGTTTAAAGATTTGGTTTAAGCAACTAAGAGAATAACAGTACTACATATTGGTATATAGAATAATGGATGACAACAAAAAGTTCGGCGTTTTACATGACAAACTCTGAGATGGCTATAAGTCATCCAAGTGAAGAAGATATAGTCAATTCCCTATTCATGGTAGTATGTTCTATCATCTTTCCACAAACAATGAATGAGTGAATGCTGAAATATTGCCCCTAAGGGAAATTCAGGGTTAGCTCCTAGAGCCTCTGGTCATGTTTTCATTAACCAATTAAGATGAAACCTTTTTAAATGTGTGTTTCTGCTTGAAAGCAGAGCATAGTCTTCTTGTATTTATGAATATTAGAGAGCCTTTCAGAACCATTCTTGGGGGTCGTTTTAAACACACAAAAATCATACAAATTTGAAAAACGTGACATAAATAAATTGCAAAAACAAACAAACAAAAACACTTGTTTACAGTATAAAAACTGAAACAATAAGGCAAAGCATTGCCTTGTTAGACCTCAAACGAGAATGTGTGTGTAGGATAAAAATAAAAATATTTGGTGTTCTGTGTATGGCCATGGCCATGAATGATGACAAACATGCCACAAATACTCATTTTGGGGTTAGAAATAATTCTGTGTAGGTGAATTCATAAAAACATAATACACCAATGTTATAATGAGGTTTAACTGTATTCAAGTTTACAGCTCAGATAAGTCTGAGAGGAAGGTATATCTTTGGGAGCCAACACAAAAATAATATTATTTTGAATTTTGGGAATGGAGAAGATCACTTATAAAAACTATAGAGAAGAAGGTTAAATACAAAGATCTGAAGTACTCTAGTCTTCATCCTAAAGGAAGAATCGGTAGTAAAAACGAAGTAAGAGCCAACAAAGAGTGAGAAGTTAGAGAGGACAAAGAGAATGTGGTGCTAAGCACTTAGGGAAGAGGGTGTGTAAAGGGAGAGCACCCTCTGAGTTGAGGGATGATGCAGCTAAACTATAAAGAAAGAAGCAAACTTTGGATTTGTGTTATAAATGCTGCATGTGTCCTTTACTAGAGCACTGCTCAGTAGAGTGGTGGTGGAGCCAGATTGGATAAAATTGTATCTGTAAGTATCAATAGCAACATCAACAAATTTTGTACAAGGAAGAGTAGAAAATGGTATCTGAAGAGTGATGAGGAGCAATGGGATTTTTTTTTTTAAACTAGGAATGTAGATTGTCATTTCTCCAAAAGATCACCAGAAAATCTTTTGGAATGGGAAAGCTAAGTTTATTAGACTTACTTCAGTAATAAAGAATACTGACAGCCTTTATAGTTTTTAATTTATAGTTTTTCAGAAGGGGCTAAAGGAGGATGTTTATAGGGTCAAGATCTAGGCTGGGTGAGTTAAGGCAGTTTTTATCAGGCAGAGTTGTCTGGATTTTTGTTTGTTTGTTTTTTCTTTCTTTTGGCCATAGTAGGAGTATTTATTTATTTATTATTTTAAATACTAGAGGCCTGGTGCACAGATTTGTGCACCAGTGGGATCCCTCGGCCTGGCCTGTGGGGATTGGGCCGAAACCGGCTCTCCAACATCCCCCTAAGAGTCCTGGATTGTGAGAGGGCGCAGGCCAGGCCAAGGGACCCCACCATGCACAATTGGGGCCGGAGAAGGACTACGGAGGGCTCCAGACAGTGTCCGGCCCATCTCGCCCAGGCCCAATCGGCTGGACCCCAGCAGCAAGCTAACCTACTGGTTGGAGCATCTGCCCTCTGGTGGTCAGTGCACTTCATAGCTACTGGTCGAACAGTCACTTAGGCTTTTATATATATAGATATATTTTATTGTTGATAGTACTACAAATATCTCCCATCACCCCCTTTTACTTCCCTCTTCCCCATCCCTACCTCTCCCCCAGGTCCTCACTACCCTATTACCCATTGCCATGGGCTATGCATATAATTATATAAGTTATTTGGTTTATCTCTTCTCCTCCCCCCAATCCCACATAGAGATATGCCATGCATCCAGGCTTCAGGTCTTATTTGTTGGTCAATTCATGTTGTTCATCGTTAGATTCCACAAATAAGTGAGATCCTGTGATATTTGTCTTTCTCGGATTGGCTTATTTCACTTAGGATAATGTTTTTCAGGTCTATCCATGCTATCCCAAAGCATAAGAGATCCCTCTTTTTCACAGCTGCACAGTATTCCATAGAATAAATATCCCACAGCATTTTTATCCATTCATATATTGATGGGCACTTGGGCTGTTCCAAAATCTTAGCTATTGTAAATAATGCTTCAAATTCACTAATAATCAGAGAAAAGCAAATTAAAACCACAATGAGATATCTCCTCACACCTGTCAGAATGACCATCATAAAAAAAAAAAAAAAAGTGCTGGCAAGAATGTGGAGAAAAGGGAACACTGGTTCACTGCTGTTGGGAATGCAGATTGGTGCAACCACTATGAAAAACAGTATGGAGTTTCCTCAAAAAGTTAAAAACGGAATTTCCATTTGACCCAGTGATCCACTTCTGAGAATATATCCTAAAAACCCCAAAACACCAATCAGAGAAAAATGTATGTGTGTTCTGTGTCAGACTCCCAAATATAGCTCACTTCCCCAACTAAACTTTCTCCAAAGATATTCCATCCCTCTGTTACCAGAGAGCCACCCAAGTCAGAGGGGTAGCTGTTGTCACACTTGCAAGAAAGAAGTCAGGTAGTCAGTTCTTTTACTATCCATACATGCTTTGGTACATTTTTTTTTATGCTACATCTATTATAAAGGATCTACCTTGGACAAACCTCTCCAAGAATACCTCCCTAATAATTTCCCTGGTAGAATTATATATGGATATAATCTAGAGGAGTATTTTAGATGAGTATTATCTAAATATAGGAATCAATGAAATTAACTGCCCAGAAGAAAAATAGGAACTTCTGGATAATAGTAGATGCTTGTTCCTCTTCAGAGCCTTCCTTGTCTAACATTAGACATTTTCTCTTCCTAATCAGTGTTACTGGTTTAATATTATTGCTTTTGTTCCTGGTATGTAAATGTTATACTAGATGCATAAAAACAAAACTTGACAAACAGCAAAAAGATTTGGATCATGGTGGCTCAAAAATTAGAACTGATCCAGAATATTTTTTAACAAGGACATATAGGATCTGACTGCTTTCCATTTACCTGTTTTGTTTTGTTTTTATAATAATAATAATTTGACCTTAAGTGCCATCTAAGGTTATGGTCCTGCCCCATTCCCAGTGGTCCACCCTGTTCAGCAAGACAAATGCTGACAGTGAGACATCCTAGGAATGAGCCTTCCTGGTACCATGGGACTCTGGACTCCATTATCCAACCAAAAGGTTGGTCATCAATGCATCCTTTGGAATGATTTATGACCAAAAGGGGGATGTGTGGATGAAAGGGACCACATGCTGGCCTGACAGGCTCAGGGAAGGCCTGCATGACAGTCTTGCAAACTCAAAGACCTAAAGTAACCACAAAGGATAGTCTGAAATTAAACTTTAACTAAAAGTGGTTATGATGGGTGGCCACCTCCTAGGCTGGTATCTGCACTGATAAGGTCAACCTTTACCTTAACTGAACCTATCTGTCTCTTTTGCATCTATGATAACATACCCTTGAAATGTCTGGATAATTTGTAACTTCCCTTTTTCGGGACCCTAATGTGTCTTGTTGCCAGGACAGATACCACAAATTCCTTCATTGTTATTGTTATCATGTTAATTGTTGACTATTAACTATCCTGCACCCACCTAAGTATGTGTATATCATTTTGCTTTTTATCCAATCCCAGAGATTTCCCCACTTTTCTTTTTCCCACCTCTCTAGTCTATCACCAGTGGATTTCATGTAATCCACCTACATCCCCTCCTTTGATTGCAATGTATAAAAATAGGTGAATAACTGCCATTCTCTGGAGCATTATCCCAATCTGTTGTGATACTGCTTCCTGGCAATCATCAACAATTTGGCTAAAATAAACTCACAAAAATTCTTCAAAAAATAAAAAAAGAAAGAAAGAATTCAGAAAAGTGACAGAAAGCAGTGTTGAATCAAAGCAAGTGAATTTCTGAAGAATATTTTGGCATAAAGGACAAGAGGGCAACTCAGCTAGTCTGAGCACCTCACCTGGTGGGGGTTCAAGTGTTTTATAAGTTTCTCCTCTCTAGGTTTCAATGTTTCCCTGCCAGCTACCTCTCCTGCCTAACATTCCCTCCTCAAGTGATACCATCTAAATGCAATTGGGGTTTGAGTTTTGATGGTCAGTTTTCTGTATGTACTTCCTGCTGATTGAGGATGTAGAACTGGTTCTGTGGTGGCATCACCTGTTTCTTGTCTAGGCAGCTGGGGATTAGGGTTTTGTATAGAATCTTTCAGCACCCTGGTTGAATAAACATTTGTAGGCAAATTGCCTCTAGCCTGGAAGACACAAAATAGACAAGGGTTTTAAGAATACAGTGTCCAAAAAGAAGTGGGAGAAACAGGGAAACAATGGGTCCTAGAAAGGGTAGCAGCCAAGAGCTCCACAACCAGATGCTAGACCAGGAACTCCACCCTCAAATCAACCTACTTTCTATTCTATATTACCAAAACCATACATTTTCCCCCAATTTAATTAGAATTCATAGAAACTTTAATTTTTAGTAACAACTAAAAGCAATACATTTCATAACTTTCAATAACCAGTTTTTCTTGGGCAAATAATAGTGACCTGGTGCACAGATTCATGCACATTGAAAGGAAATTAATTAGAAGGTGGCTGGTGGGGCAGGACTGAGCAAAACAAGCTGTACAGTCCCTGGAGCCAACCTCTCACTGTCCCTCCCTGGCCGGCCATACCTGGGGTGGTGCCATGGCTCAAAGTGTTTCTGCGGAGTGAGTGGGGTCCCATTGGCAGGTGGGGTCCCTTGGCCTGGCCTGCGGGGATCAGGCCAAAACTTGCTCTCTGACATCCCCCGAGGGGTCCCAGAGTGCGAGAGGGCACTCTGCAAAGTTGCTGTTGTGGTGTGGAATGCAAACCCAAGTGTGCAGTAAACCAGATTTGGGACTGACAGTGCCCCAGCAACATCATAACCTATGGCTGAAGGTGGAATTGTGCAGCCCCAAAATGAATCAGGCTCCCTCCTCTCTGGTTTCGGGGTGTGTTACCCAAGAACTGCAGCTGCCAAGCCACTGCAGCTCAGCAGCTCTAGTGTTAAACATCTTCCCCCTCATTGTCAGTGTGCATTATAGCGACCCGTTGGATGGTGAGAGGGACACTTAGCATATTAGCCATATTTATATATATATATAATAGAGGCCTGGTGCATGAAATTTGTGCACGGAGGGGGTTGTCCCTCAGCCCAGCCTGTACCCTCTCCAATATGGGACCCCTCAAGGGATGTCCGACTGCCCGTTTAGGCCTGATCCCACCGGACATCCCTCTCACAATCCAGGACTGCTGGCTCCCAACTGCTTGCCTGCCTGCCTTCCTGATTGCCCCTAACCACTTCTGCCTGCCAGCCTGATCACCCCCTAACCACTCCCCTGCTAGCCTGTTTGCCCCCAACTTCCCTCCTCTGCCGGCCTGGTCACCCCTAACTGCCCTCTCCTGCAGGGTTGATCAATTCCAACTTCCCTCCCTTGCAGGCCTGGTCCTTCTTAACTGCCCTCCCTTGCAGGCTGGGTGCCTCCCAACTGCCCTCCCCTGCTGGCCATCTTGTGGTGGCCATCTTGTGTCCACATGGAGGCAGGATCTTTGACCACATGGGGGCAGCTATATTGTGTGTTGCAGTGATGGTCAATCTGCATATTACTCTTTTATTAGATAGGATAGAGGCCTGGTACAGGGGTGGGGGCCAGCTGGTTTGCCCTGAAGGGTGTCCCGGATCAGGTGGGGGTTCCCTTGGGGCGTGGGGCGGCCTGAGCGAGGGGCCTGTGGTGGTTTGCAGGCCGGCCATGCTCCCTGGCAACCCAAGCAGAGGCCCTGGTATCTGGAATTTTTTTTCTTCTACAATTGAAACTTTGTAGCCTGAAGCGGAACCAAGCCTGGGGCTCCCTCCGAAGCCAGCAGCCATTTCTGTTGGGGTTATAATTGAAACTTTGTTGCCTTAAGCGGGTGGGCCCGGCCAGAGTGTGCAGAAAGCTTTGCTTCCCCTGTTGCCGGTGGCAACCCTGGCCTGCTCTCTCAAGCTCCAATCTGCCGCCATTTGTTTGAATTTATTTACCTTCTATAATTGAAACTTTGTAGCTTGAGTGGAGGCTTAGGCCTGGCAAGGGCAGGCGGAAAGCTTGGCTTCCTCTGTTACCTAGGAAACCTTGCTCTCTGTGGCTGTAGCCATCTTGGTTTGGGTTAATTTGCATGCTCGCTCTGATTGGATGGTGGGCGTGGCTTGTGGGTGTGTCAGAGGTATGGTCAATTTGCATATTTGTCTATTATTAGGTAGGATATAGAGAGAGAAATAGATACTCACAATTTTTTAAGAGGCATAACAGAGATAACATGAATTATTCCTTTTGTGTGTTTAAAAGTGAGTTGTTTAATTGTCTAGTGTCCTTGAACACTTTCAGGAGGCTGGAGCAGAAGTTGTGACAGAGGGAGCGGGGGTCGGGGGGTGGTGGAAATATCTGATTTGGGTACTCCAGCGGCTTCAGTTTAAAAGCACCATTTTTTCCTTTAGCCACCTGCTGCTCCCGAGGTCTGCACAGGGTTTTGGGTGGTGTTAATTCTCCATTGTTCCCAGGATCGAAGCAGCTCCTGGGCCTCCAGGAGGAGGATTTAGTGTCCTTAAAAAGACTAGTTTTTACAAATTTTCCTTCAATTACCTTAGCCTTGTTTACATTTTTAATTACCCAGTAGGAAGGCATATTTGGCATCAGTATACATCTTCAGTCTTTTTCCTTTCCCTAATTCTAAGGCTCTTGTGAGACCTATTAATTCTGCCAGTTGTGCTGAGGTTCTGGGTGGTAAAGCTTGGGCCTCTATTACTTTATGTGAGGAGACTATGGCATATCCAGAATAATGTATCCCTTCTCTCATAAAACTAGTTCCATCCAAAAACCAAACCTCATCTGGATTTAGCAGAGGTTGGTCTTGAGATCTGATTTGCCTGCATAGACTTGATCTATGACCTCACAGCAGTTATAGTCTATTTTTTAATTGAATGCAGGCACTAGGGTAGCTGGATTCAGGACTGTGCAATTCTCTATTTTCACTTGAGGATTTTCAACCAAGGTGATTTGATATCATAACATGTGATTATTAGTAAGCCAATGGAACCCTTTGGTATTTAATAAGCATCCTATTTGATGAGAGGCATATAGGGTAATTCCTTGTCCTAAGATATTTTATAAGCTTCCTCTAAGAGCAGGACAGTTGCCATGACTACCCTCAGATAGTGGAGCCAGCCCCAGGCTACTGTACCCAATTATTTTGAGAAGTAGCCAAGTGGTCTCTTGGTAGGTCCCAAGGCCTGTATTAAAACCCCTAATGCCATCCTCTGCCATTCAGTGTCATACAATTGGAAGGTTTTTCAAAGTCCTGTAAACTCAAAGCCAGAGCTTGCATCAAGGCCTTTAGGCCTTCTAAGGCCCTTTGTTGATCTTTTCCCCATTGTAAGCTAGGTGTTTCCTGCTGATTGCTTTCTTATAGGGTCTCATCTCATAAAGGACTCAGGCTTTTTCTCCATATCTTGGGATCCTTAGTCTACATTATTCTATCAGCCCTAGTAGCTGTCTTAGGGTGGTAGCGTCGGGTTACCCAGAATAACCTGGATCCTATCTAAAGACAACATTCTTTTCCCAGGAGTAAGCACAAGGCCTAGATATTCTACTCTTTGTTGAGGATTTGAGCCTTATTTTTAGAGACCTTATATAATTTCTCATCCAGGAAATTTAGGGTTTGTATTACATGTTTGTGCCTCAATTCTTTAGTAGAACAGATTAGTAGGTCTCCCCTCCCGCCCCCATCAAAAGATAGGTCTCTTACATTCCCTGCCAAGGCCTGTCCAAATAAGTGTGGGCTATCTCTGAATACTTGGGGAAGAACTGTCCATGTAAGCTCTGTTTATGTCCCTGGGCATCTGTCCATTCAAAGGCAAACAAGAATTGGCAATGTCCATCTAATGGGATAGAATAATGAGAACCATTGAGTTTGAGAGAGACTTTTTTCCTAAATTGTATATAGGAATCATAGCTTCATTGATAATTCATAAACCTTGGACCAATCTATGTGTTAAAACATTTTTTCTTAACAGGTAGGATAAGGGTGTTACTGGGGAATTCCAACCTTTTGCAAGCTTTCCTTTGCTTTGGTGTTTATAGGGTATTGTTGTTTATTAGGAAATTTCTTAGGATCCTTCAGACTGATCATGGCCAACTTTGCCCTATGGGTTTGGCATGGAGTTCCCATGGCCTATTCCTCTTTTTACAAGTAAGGTCATAAATGGAATGGGACTCTCAGTGTATGTTGAAAACATCACTAATTTTTTAGCTTTGCTTAAAATATTTCTCCCTGCCCAAGCTGGTTTGGCTCAGTGGCTAGAGCATCTGCCTGCAAGACTGAAGGGTCCCAGGTTTGATTCCAGCCAAGATCACATGCCTGAGTTGTGGGCTCGATCCCCAGTATGGGGCATGCAGGAGGCAGCTGATCAATGATTCTCTCTCATCATTGATGTTTCTATCTCTCTCTCCCTCTCCCTTCCTTTCTAAAATCAATAAAAAAATATTTTAAAAATATATATTTCTCCCTAACAATGAGTGGGACATTCTGTCATAACTAGGAACTGGTGCACAAAAGCAGTCACTCTCCATAGGCAATTTAAAGTGGTGTAAAGTATTTTCCCTTGGGTTTTCTGTCTATCCCTGTATAATGTTTCTGACAGAAGAGAGAGATCCCCAGTAAGAGGTCAGCATAGAGACGGCAGCTCCTGTGTCCAAAAGGAAATTAATGGGCTTTTCTGCCACTTCCAGGGTTACATTTGGCTCTCTCTTCAATTATGGTGCTCTTAGTGGGAGCTGACTGGCGAATAGGGCCCCTTCAGTTCAAGTCCATCGTATGGGTAGGTTCTTGTCTGGGGACCCTTTGCCCCCTGTGAACAGTCCCTCTTCCAGTGACCAAACTTGTGGCGGAGGGAGCACAGTTTTTGATGAGGCCCCTTTCTAGAGCACTCCCTTGTCCGGTATCCAGGCTGCCCACATTTATGGCAATTGCCTTGCTCGAAGGAGCATTTTGGGGCTTTCCCTATTACCTTGGCATCTTAGGCCTCTGTCCTTGTAGAGTGGCAAGAAGCTGAGCCTGCCTTTATCTTTGTGTTTTTCCTTTTCTAAAATCCTCTATTCTTCCTCTTGATCCTTGTTGTAAAATACCAAAGATGGGACTTTTAACATCTCTTCCATGGAGGTAGCTCTTCCCATTATTAATTTTTGTATTTTCTTCCTAATATTGGGAGAATTTCTCTTCATGATTGGTTCATGAATTTCTCTTTCAGGGCAATCAATCCAACTGAATCATTAGGATCTAGTTTGGTGTACTTAATTAAAGCTTCCTTCAGCCTGTCTATAAAGGAGGTGGGATTTTCTTGTGGACTTTGCTCAATGGTTGCCTAAGGTTTTTATAATTAACAGGTTTCTTTTGTGAGGCTTTTATTCTCTGCAAGAGATAAAAAATAATGTAATTTCTTGCCTATCTCCCATTGTCCAAATCATAGTCCCAATAAGGATTAGAAAAGGGGATGGCCTACTTTCCTGGTGGGTAGTTGTCATATAGCATATGGACCTCATTTGCCTACATCAATGCCTTTCCCTTAATGCTGTCATTTTCTGAGGTGGTCAGGACTTCTTGGAGGATTAAATTAACATCCCTCAAAGGCAAGTCATCCATTAAGGTGAGCTTTTTTTTTTTCCATTCTTAGAATAATTTGCCAGAGTCATCTGTAAATACCCCAACCTGTCCTTTATGCCCATTAAGTCTTGTAAGCAAATGGAGCCCAGGATTTCCCTTAAAGGGAAGAGTTAAGATTATATTCTTTGTTTGTCTTTGGAATTTATTGTTTTACTAGAGGTCCGGTGCATGGAATTCGTGCATGGGACTCCTGGGGACCGGGCCTAAAATGGCAGTCAGACATCCCTCTCACAATACTAGACTAATGGCTCCTAATTGCTCACCTGCCTGGTCATCCCTAACTGCCCCCCCCTCCCTGCTGGCCTGATTGCCCCTCACTGCCTCTGCGTGCCAGCCGATTGGCCTTAACTGCCCCCCCACTGCTGGCCTAGTCACCACTAATTGCCCCCCCCGCCCCCCGCCAGCTTGGTCGCCCCATGCAGCCTGCTGTTCAGTCATTTGGTCATCACTCACTAACCCCCCTGCTGGTCTGGTCGTAGGCAACCATCTTGTATGGGTGTGAGGGTTAATTTGCATGTTACCTCTTTATTATATAGGATCTTTCCTCCTACTGGCTGATTCAATATGGGATGGTGCTAGTTCTGGGCAGTTGGTTGTTGAGACATCATGGGTAGAAACAGTCACTCTCAAGATTTAGTTCTTTCTTTGCTATGGCTGCTAAGAGTGTAGAATCTACTTTACAGTTTTGTGGTGGTTGTTTTTTTCACATTTTAGAGTTATTCCTCTGGGCTATGAAGACTTGAACATATCATATTTCAGTCCACTTTCCCTTCCCTAGACAGAATAAGTCTAGTTGCAATATTGTACTATAATTTAGGCTTCCATTTCTGGGCCAAACTTCCCCATCTCCTTATTCATATTGGAGCCAAGTTGTATTACAAAAGAAAACCAATCTTTGCATTTTTAAGACCTGAAGGTCAAAATGTTTCCAGTTTTTCAAAATGGATCCCAGAGGTGAATTTCATGGTATTGAATTTTGATTTCCCATCTGAAAATAATAGAGAAGATCATACAAGAGAATGGGTGCCCCCATTCCTTCTCCTATATTGTTTCTGCCATCTGGAGAAGACATAATTTCTCAGGCATGGGTTTCCAGAATTAACTAGTCTTCTTGGCTCCGTTACCCTTGGGCATTTCTACCCCATGCCCTAAGGATGGCCTTACCAATGACCAGGGTACTAGTCAGATGCCCTGGGAATGGATTTTAACCCACTCAGATAGGGGACTCAGCTCCATGTTGGTCTCCTGAACCACTCCTGATGTTTCTATTCCCATTTGACTTAAAACACTCCTTTGCCTCTGACCCCTTCTCCCCTGTACCATGGAGGGAGGCCTTATACCGTCCAGGTGCACTCCTATTCTATTTAAGCAACAATGTGTCTAGTTACTGACCCATTTTTCTTGTCAAAGATTCTGCTAGATCAAGAATTGAAGTATTTATAGTTCCACCAGCTGTTGTAAAGATGGGACCCTTCTAGGTTCTCGCAATGTTTTCATTCCTTCATAAAAAAAGTTTGCTAACCAATATATTTGTCCACTGGAGTGCCTGAAAACCTGTCATTCCTGTCTACTCACCCAGTCTCCTGGGTCCTGCAGAGCTATGCATAACAGATACCTAAATAGAGTGGGTAACCCTTTTATTGTCCATATCCAAGCAGGTAATTTACTGATATCCCCTAAATTTTGGTAAGGTTCAGTAAGTTAAAGGCAACATTTTCTGTTGCCCTGTCAGCCTTCTCAAGCTATTTAACAAATTGTCTTTGGGTCTCAAAGTTAGGTATTAGAACCCAGAGTATGTACAGAAGAAGGCCCCTTTATCCAATTTATTCCATAATTGGCCCAGATCCAGTCCACCAATTAATGCAATGGAGTACAGGGCCCTGATCAAGCTGTAAAATAACATTAAGATCTTAGCTTCAATTTGTTCAACCAGGGTATCTCCTGCCTCTGCTCACACAACAATAATAGTTGTCAGTTAACAGCTTCTGGCCAGTGTCTTTCCTTACACTCTCTATATGCAAAGTGTCCCTGCAGGAGTTCAACCCAGAGACCAGGAGTTCGATCACTCGTTATGATGTGAGCTGACCAACGGGGGCCAGCAAGGAATGAAGGAAGGCCCCGGCCAGCAGCCAGAAGGCCCCAATCGGCCCTGATTACTGGCCAGGCCTAAGGACTCTACCTGTGCATGAATTGTGTGCACCGGGCCTCTAGTGTTCATATAAACAAGCAAGGAAGTGACCTCCTCCCCCAACCTGGGTAATATCTTGTAAACACATGGGGCCCCCAATAAGGTCTATACTGTGCAGCCCTGCACACACAGCAAGTTCCTCCCCTGCAAGCCCTACAGAGAGAGTATACATGCACACAGACTTGCCAAAAGCCTGATGGGGCAGAGAGATGCAGCAGCTTAGTGGCCAAACAGTGGCTTAAATTTATTCTTTTAGCAGTCATGTCTGTGAACAGATGGGCTAGTGATTAGATGTAGTGGTTCTCTGTGTGCTGTTTGAGAGTGGGGATCCAAGAATTTGTTACCCTTCTGGTCATCCCACATTCTCTAATTTGTCTCAGTTTCTCTCCTGGCCCTGTAAAACAACCAGCAGGGCTTGGAATGCTGGGTGACTAATGCTATGTGCATATCCCCGGATGAGCCAGTCAGTTCATTACAAGTTAAATGAAAGTCCCTATCAGACCCCTGAATGTCTTAGGGTTCAACTCTAGACACCATTACATAAGAACATTCAACATTTGAATCAGAGAGAGGAATTGACTTTTTTTCTTCAGACCCTAGGCAAAGCCTAGGTGAGCCTAGGTATGCATCTTTCTCTTTCAAATCTGTCAATGGACATGCCTTATTCTAATTGCCTAATTCCTTATGCCACTGCTCTCACCTCTTTTCCCAAGAAAACTAATACGCATGCATAAAGGGTTTCCTGGCTGGGAATAAAGCTTACTGCATTCCTGCATCACTGTCAAATTGAAATCAGGTGATTTAGTGATCTGAGTCACAGCACCAGAAAGATGTTACCAAAGAGCCATCTAGGTCAGAGGGGCCAATCCCTTCCTTGACTCTTGTCTCACTGATTAGAAAGAATTCAAACAAGTGACAGAAAGCAGTGTTGAGGTAAAGCAAGTGAATTTCTTAAGGAAGCAAAGCAAGTAACTTTATTAAGAATGCACTTGACATAAAGCACAAGTGGTCAACTCAGCTAGTCTGAGCACTCCATCTGATGGGGGTTCAAGAATTTTATACATTTACTCCTGTAGGTGTCAAGGTTTTTCTTCTGGATAGATTAGACTTGAAGGACCCTTCGTACATTGTGTGGCTTTTCCCAGAATTTATGAAAACATCTGGTGATTTTATCTTGGAAAATCCCAAGACTGCTTATTTATTTGTTCAGTGGGTGAGATAATTTCCCCTTCCCCACTTCCCATTCTTCTGTCCTAGCAGCTATATCCTGCCTAACTCCTCCAAGTATTTAGTACGTTCTAAAAGGTCTATTCCATAGCATGATATTTCCCAGACTTTACTTTCAAGTTACGTCTCAAATAATCCTAACAACTGCAAAACATGGCTTAGACTTAAGCTAGAATAAAAAGTTTCTTAAGTCAATCAGTAGTTTATTTCAAATATATTTTTGTTGCAAAGATATGAAAACCTCTGGGCAAAGGAAATTTGGTAATATTTAAAAGAACATTTCATATAACTCCATCAGCTAAGGTCTGTAACACACCTGAGCCTGTGTCCCAGCTCTGCCATTCACCAGCTGCATGATCTTAGAGAAGTCATATTTCACAAACTGTTTCTCATTTGAAATCAAAATATAAAGTTACTCTATACAAAGTTATTTTGTTGAGTTTTAGGGAGATTAAGAATATATGTGACAATACTTTTGAATCAGTGATATTAATAAAATGGATGTTATTGTGAACTGCAAAAAACGTAACTACTCAATTTATAATTTAGCACTTTTCTAAATCTTAATAGTTCCTCTAACTGGATAACATAGAAGCAATACAGATAAAAATAAAAAATCTTCACCTGAAAAAAGAACATTGAATTTTAATTTCATACTTGTCATTTTATTAGCTGCAGATCTTTGCAAAGATACTAAGCCTCACTAAGATCCTCAACATAAAATGAGAATAAAAACATCTATTATCAAAATACACTTTATGATTTAGTCATAATTCACAGGTAGAAAAGATGTTGCTAGCAAGGAAACAGGTACATGTAATTTGGTTTAAAAAATTGCCACTATCACTAAGAAGAAGGTACAATCCCTTCAACATTCTGGAGCTTTGCAAGATATGATTGAGAAATGCCCCATAAATGTTGAGAAGTTTTGCTAGAAGGTTTCTGACAAATAAAGGATTCAACATTTGTTTAGTAGTTTGCATTAGCTTGGCATATAATAATTACTTTATATAAATTATTGCATTCTTTTATTTTATAGACACTTCCATAAAAGAGTGAGTGACCTAATTTGGCACATAAGGCAACTACTAATTGAAGAGATTAATTACATTATCTACAGACACAGAGCTACTGAATGAAAAGGCAAAGATTTATAATTCAAGTCTGTTTAGCAGCAACAGTCTATGCTTTTTCTAAAACATCTCCTATATTTTTTTGACAATGGAGATGTTCTTCATTATTTGCTGTCTATTATCAGAACCATACCATTAATGTGGGGAAAGATAATTCCATACTTTTAAATGATACCCACAATGTCAGCTGCTTTTTCCCAATAATTAAAAAATTAACTTATTAACACATTCAACAAATAACGATTGAGTACTTATATATTAAGACTCAACTTGGTTGTGTGTAACATGAAAGCTAACACTCAGTGGCTTAATGAATGTGTTTATTCATTCCAGGTAGTGATAGAAAGTGCAGAGGTGGGCAGTAATCCCTTCATTTGCAGCTCTATCCTGCTGGTCTTTCTATCACACCCTCAGCATGTACTTCTTAGTCACCACCTCATGACTGCAAGATAGCTGCTAGACTTCCAAATTTGCCTTTAATATATGAAGAAAGAAAGAGAAAAAGGCAAAAGTCTTGTGCCATGATTTCTGCTTCTGCTGACTAAGTAGTTTATAAGAAAGAATTCCATGGAATGAAATTACATAGAAAAATAGGATTTAAAAATAACTAATTTTTAAAATAACAGATTTGTAGAAAAACTGTGATGATAATATGAAAAGTTCCCAAATACCACATTCCATGATTCCCTATTATTAATTTCTTACATTTTTTAGACTCAGTGAACAAAAACAGATACTTTATTACTAAGTAAAATTCATACTGTATTCAGATTTGCTTAGCTTTTTTGTATATTTTTTCTGTTCCAAAATCCCATCAAGGCTACTACATCATATTTCATTGCCGTATCTCCCCAGGCTCCTCTTAGACTGGGACAGTTTGTCATAATTTCATCGTTTTGGATGACTTGATAGTGTGGGGTGTTCTTATCAGTTGTTTTTGTGTGTGTGTGTGTGTGTGTGTGTGTGTGTGTGTGTGTGTGTGTGTGTGTTTGTTTGTTTGTTTGGTTTTGTGTAGAATGTCCCTCTGTTGAGTTTTTGCTGTTTTTTTTTTTTTTTTTAATGATTAGACTGGAGTTGCAGTCTTTGGCGAGAAGACCACAAAAGTGAAATGCCATTTTCATCACATTTTATCAAGAGTACATGATATCACTGTGGATCCTGCCCTTGATCACCTGGCTGAAGTAGTATTTATTAGTTCCTTGTTTGCCAGGTTTGTTCCACCTCTATGAGGGCAGGTATTTACATAAATCTTTTGGAGTTTTGCTCCAGGAGAAATCTGTCACTTTCCTCATTTTTAAATTTATTCAATCTTTTATTTATATCAGTATGGGCTCATGTATATTTATTTTGTATTTCAGGTTATAATCGAATATTAATTTTTTGACTATTTTCCGTGAAAAGTTGGGCATACTTTTTAATATACAATTCTTGGTAATATATAAAAAAATTGCTAAAGGCTTAGAAGATTTTAAAAACATGATAAACAAATTGGTATAATTCACATATGTAGGACTTGGAATCTAACAATGAAACAATGCACATTGTTTTAAGAGTGTGTAGAACATTTACTAAAACTGTCCTACGAAATGGGTTAAAAGGCAAGTCTCAACAAGTTCAAGAAGCTGGAATAATCAAGTGTATGCTTCCTGACCACAGTGTGAAATTAAGCCAGCAGAAAAACATTACTAACAACTTTTAAAATAAAGCAAAATAATTTTCAATAAATAATTGTTTAAAAAAGAAATCACCCACTCCTTAAATGTGAGCAGTGCTCAATTATTTTCTTCCAAAAAAGTTACTTCGGAAAAGATCAGGGAAAGTAATCTTACAGTGAAATAAACAAACACTACTTCAGCCAGGTGATTACTGTCAGTACCAGCTGTCATAAATCATGTTGATAACATATAACCCTAATATGTGGTAAAATGGCACTTTCCCTCTTTGATCATCTCCCCAAAACACATCAGGCTTTTTAATTATGGTAAAAATATCAACAAATTATAATAGAAGGTTATCTTGCAGCATGCTTGACCAGTACTTCTCAAAACTATTATGGTTATTTAAAATAGGAAAGCCTGAGGAGCTGTTTCAGTCAAGAAAAATCTAAAGAAACATGATGAAATGTCAATATGGTATCCTAGGTAAGATCTTGGAAGGGGGAAAAATCAGCTTAAAATTGTGGAAAATATTAAATCTAGTAAATTTTTGGTGGAATTTTTAGTACAATATTTGTACAACATTTACAAATAATGACAGTTTTACTTCTTCCTTTCCAATTTGGATGCCTTTTATGTTTTCTACTTGTCTGATCGCTATGGCCAGTACTTCCAGTACTATGCTGAATAAGAGTGGTGAAAGTGGGCATCCCTGTTTTATTCCTGGTCTTAGGGGAAATGGTTTTAGTTTTTACCCATTGAGTATGATGTTGGCTGAAGGTTTGTCATGTATGGCCTTTACTTTGTTGAGGTATGACCCCTCTATTGCCACTTTGCTGAGAGTTTTTATCAAAAAAGGGTGTTGGATTTTATCGAATGCTTCTTGTGAGTCTATTGATATGATCATAATGATTTTTGTCTTTCAATTTCTTTACGTGATGTATCACGTTTATTAATTTGTGAATATAACAGAAGCCTGGAAT